>NC_035174.2:5870072-6494482 GCF_001659605.2 Manihot esculenta | reverse complement strand
CTCTTAGGTTGCAAAGAGGAGGTGCCATGCCACCGAAAAATAAAAACCCTAATTTACTGTTATCCTCTCCAATGCCAAAGGGCGAATTGGCATTTCAGTAAAATTGGCATAGTTTTCACTAAAATTGGCTTTTCACATCAATTAGTGCAATTTTTTTTTTAGATAATGTAATATTTTATTCGTTGCTTATAGTATGTAGACATTATTGGTAGTATTATAAGAGTGAATGTATGGGCAGCATCTCATTCCTTCGTATAAATGCTATTTAAAATTGGGAATTAATTGTTATGGATTAGGTTAATAATTTTCAGCATTTTCAATTAATGATCTTTTGGAAAAAAATAAAAAGAATTAGTGAACTTATTATATCAATTGCATGTGGTGGACTTCATAGCGATGCATCGCTTAATTTCTTCGAGAATAACGTGCCCTCAACTACTAATTTAATTAATTATACAACTAATTAATTTTATGAGCAATTATACAAATTAACTTAGACCTTGCTTTGACGACAACATTAGGAGTGCAAAGCGTTTTTAGATAAAAAAAAAATAATTTAACTGCTATTTAAAAAATAATGAAACAAACTGTTTCGTTATTTTAATTTTCTTAATCATAATTAAAAAAATAATTCTTAAATATTTTCTTAATAACAATCCTAACAGTAATCTCAAACAGATTTTTAATTATGTGAGAAAAAAAATTATATGTGAATATTTTCAATCATATTTTTAATAAACTTAATTAAATTTTAATGTCAATTATATTTAATACATCTTGAATTAAAAATATACCGATGGTTTCCCATTAGGGTTTCCCATTAACGTGAAAAAGATCTTATACATTAGAGCGTCCGAATGAGTTTACAACTCCATAAATGTCTTTTAGTTCAAAACATGTTTTCGAGGATTTCCCATCCTATCATAGGCTACCAGGTTTGGCATCATGAACTTTTTCGGTATGATTTCTTACTTAACCTGTTTTACAAACGACGATGAGGTTGGTAATAAGGAACTGCTTTTATCTCGTGCTTTCAACTCTATCAATAGTTGCTCTTTTAATTTTTGTAATTTTTTGTCTATGTCTGCTCAATGGGATACTGAGTCCTCTCTACTGTAACATCTGACCTAGCCAGTGAGCAGTTTTCTATAATTGGAGAACCATGCTTTGCAGTTCTTTGTCAGATAGGGTAGTTCAGGGCATGATCCTGCCTGAACTTGGTGAATGATTAAGTAACATGGGTGGCTAATTTATTAGGGCGGTTGGGCTAGAAAACGAAAATTGTTGAACTTCCTGAGTTGAATTCAGGTCTTTTGGGGTGTTCCGGTATGGTTTTCGTCATGATTGGCCATATGGATCTTAGTGGGTGAAATGAAGATAAGAACTCCGGTAACGATAAAATCTCTTTCGTTTCCACAAACGGCGCCAATTGATGTCTAAGATCCAATTAGAAATCAGGCTCAGAATGTATTTTGGTGAGCTTGGTTTATTTTTTCCTTACATATCATTTTATTCTCTTCTCTTCTATCTTTTAGTGACGTGTAACCGCCTCCAACGCTAATATTTTTTTGTTACATTTACGTTGGTCGTATATACGAAGATACTCTATCCTTTTTTTTCATCAGACGACCATTTGATTCCATGCGGCATCATTATGACGTAATTCCTGACATTATAGAGTCTGTTATTCTACGTGGGCCAATGGATATATGGAGTTAGAGCTCTCTCAAACGCATTTTGGTTCAGTTCGACCTACTTGAATTAGACTCCAACTTTTATAAAATATAGGACCGCGCCCTAAACTCTAATTAGGCCTAAACTCAATCATTCTAACAAGGACCTCATTTGTGCCCAAGTTCGTCATCACCAATTAATTATCTTATAATATGAAGAATTGGAAAAAATTTTCAATTGAAGCATATATAAAACTTAGATAATTGCTGGCAATTTAATATAGTATGGCACTACATCCCCTAAAGGTTCCGTCTTCAACTTTTCTTCTTCTTTTTCCCACTGTTATTGTTTTCTTTCCAACTATATGTTCTCACCTCATACTTTAAAATAATAATAATAAACTTGTTTTTTTTTTTCAGAATTAAAATCCGAAAACTTCAATTATATACCCAAAAAAAAAAAAACTACAACGTCATCTCTTAAATAGCATGAAAATATATATTTGAAAGGTTACGTTTCTTTAAAGAAGGGAGAAGAGAGGGACCGAAGGTGGCATAGACAATTATAGGTAAAAGCAATATATAATTTTGTTAATTTTTTTTTGGAAATAAATAAGCAATAAGTATTGCCTACGAACTTAAAGTTACATTAAGGAATAATATCAAAAATCAATATTACAAGTTTCTGTCAAGATGCAGGGGATGCAACCCGAGCAATTTGGTGAAGATGTCAAGATCCTCGAAGCTTCAATGGAGAGTCAGAGAAGAGAGAGCTGAGAAAAAAAAAAGGAAAGAAAGCTGGCTGAATATTGAGATAAGTCTGTTCATGGGGGCTTGGAAAACGACGTAACATGAAACCAGAGATATTGATTGGTTCAATCTTCAATGAATTAATCTAACATAATAAGAAACCAAAATCATCTTTAAATTTTAAAAACCAATTAATTAAACTGAAAAATCAACCCATTAAAATTGAATTGGTTTAATCTGATTTGGCTTTTCTATTTACTCAATTGAATTAATCAATTCAAAAATGGGATTGATTTTGAAAAAAAAAAAAAAAGTGGTGACAAATGGATGAACCGTGATGATGTGTATGAAGAAAGAGAGCGGCAACATTATTGGGCTTGGAATTGGACCCATCATTCAATTATGAGAATGGTTTGATTATGAGATGGGTAAGCTCTCGTCTCTCTCTCTCTCTCTCTCTCTCTCTCGTCCTGCTTTCAATCATATATCGGCGGTTGAGACATTAGAGTTGACAATCTTTCATTTGATTGAATAATGAATTTAAATTTATACATAATTCAATATATTTCAAACGACCCAATTTAATAATTTAATTTCTTATCTTGGGAAAATGAAATAAAATTTAATAATTCAATACCTATACATACAAGTAGCATACTGCTTTCTAATTGAATGGCCAGCGAGCATTCATATTAATCCTGGATTTCAAAATCGAATCCCTTTCCCATACCCCTTTCCTCTACAAATATACATTTAACTAGTTATATCTATGTTCATTAAGTTTAATTACTAGGTATGAGATTCTGTGAAATATAATACAATAGTGAGTTTAATTATCACCCATTGATGCAGGATAGGTTTTTTTTTTTAATTTCGTGGTAAATGTATTTAATTTAATTTTTTAAATATCTCAAATTCAACACTTTAAATCTTATTTTTATATAAAAAAAATATACTGTGCAAGCATTTTTTACCATTAAAATTAATTTAATGTTTAAAATATAATATAATAATGAGAAAAAAAAGTGATCAATTCAATTTAAAATTAAATCAAATCGAATAAATAAAAAATTAAGATTTTAGTATATGTAAAATAAAATCAAACTGTTTTTCAATAGAAATGAATTTGAATAAAATCAATTTGATTTGGTTCGAATTGATTAAATTTTTTAATGATTATTTTTAATATTTTAAAATTTAATTAATGTATTTTAACTTTAATTATGATTTAGATGTTCTATATTATAAAAAATAATATATTATTATTTATTAATCGATTTGATTTAATTTTATTGATTTTTTTATTAAAATCAAATCGAATTAAAATACTTAAAATTTTTAAAAATAAAAATTAAATAAAAAAATAAAAATTTAAATTAATTAAATTTAATTAATTTTTTTAATTTAAATCGAATATTACGCAATGATATATATATATCATTATATATATACTCATAATTAAATTTTATTACACCACGATGAAATGTATGGAGTCAAATGTAATTAAGTAAATATTTCTCTAAAAAGTATAGTGCTTGCGGTTTTTTCTTTTTGTTTTTTATTTTTTTCAAATCGATGAAATTAATGTATACAATTTAACCAGGAAATTGAATGTGCGAGTGCTATGTGAAACGCGTGGATATTTTATTATATTACTTTAAAAATATAATTTGTATATTTTATATTTTAAAATTATATTATAACAGTTATATATCAGATACTCCGATTTTAAAGTGGGTCAGAATGAGAGTCCTATGATAATTTAGTATACAGATCCACTTTTTTGGACATGACCTAGATTTCAAATTTCAAAGTAATAGATTTGATATAACACGGACAGGGTCCGAGACGTTAAAATTCGGCCTATTCAATTGGATAGGTCAGTAGGACTATATGTTCTTATACATCCAGAATCAGACCTATATAGATATTAAAAAAAATTAAATAACCGTCTGATAATAAAAAAGAAG
This sequence comes from Manihot esculenta, assembly GCF_001659605.2. Classification (NCBI taxonomy): domain Eukaryota; kingdom Viridiplantae; phylum Streptophyta; class Magnoliopsida; order Malpighiales; family Euphorbiaceae; genus Manihot; species Manihot esculenta. The sequence goes on along the minus strand of NC_035174.2, from coordinate 6,490,089 downwards.
AGAAAGGTCGAAAATACGTCATTATAAATCAAAAGAGAAAATACATAAAAATAAAAATGAGGAGGGAGAGCTCACCTCGTATATACCAAATCTGTATTTTTTTATATCAAATTATCATTATTTTATAAATATAATTTATATATTTTATATTTTAGAACTATGTAATAAAATTTTATTAATAATAAAATATTTTTTATTAATTATATTGAAAAAATAATTAAAGCGAAGAACATGTATAGATGTAATTGAGGATTTTATTGAGACATATGAGAAGAATCTTTATATTTAAATAATTGGCTTGTAGTAAAATATAATATAATTTAATTGATTTATATTATATATTTTAAATTTATGTTATAAAATTTTGTTAATTATGAAATCTTTTATCAAGTATATTGAAAAATAATTAACATAAAAAGAAGGCATCATATTATATAATTAATGATTTTTTTGAAAATATATAAGAAATATATTTATATAATTTTCATTTTTAATAATTAGCTTATAATAAATCTTGGTTCTAAAATGACCACTTGGAAATTCAATTCACCCATGCATACCATCATATTGAAACAAGAAAAAGCTATAAAATAAAGAAAAGAGTAAAAAAAAAAGTCTCATGAAAAAATGTTTTAAGTAAATATGACTATATATACATCATAATTATGTATATAAAAAATATTAAATTAATACTTTTTTTAATAATGGATTGAAGCGTAAAATTTTGAATTTATATTTTTTAAATAAATAATATATTATTATTTATTTCTCTTTTGGTTTCATAAATTTTTTATTATTTTTTAATTATTTTAAAATTATTATTCATCCTCTGTTTTTAGATAATAATAATATATAAATATACTATTATAATTCTATTAAATTATATTTTATTTTTAAAAATTTTTTAAAATATCTTTTAATATTTAATTAAATTTAGAGTTTATAGTTAAAAAAATTTATAATTTTAATTTTATTGTAATTATATATTATATTTTTTTCTAATTAAATTTAATTTTTTAAAATTATTTTAATAAAATTACCACATTATTCACCATACTAACATCGAGTCTCCACATTAATAAAATTTAAAATTAATCATTAAAAAATTTTATATTTTATTTTTATTGTAATTTTATCTCATATTTTTTATTTTTTATTTTTTATCAATTAAATTCTATTTTTTTAATATCTGGCTAAATATACTTTATTATTATTTATATAATTAGAGATTTATAAAATGATTAAGTTACTATTTTTTACTATTAAATGTATTTAAAAAATTACTATTTATATTATTATTCAATTTTTTTTTATTTTTTTTATTAAAAATTTTATGATAATAACTTATTTTTAATTTTATTTTGACTAAAATTATTATCGATGCTTTTTTTTTTTAAATCTGTTTAATATGTTTATTATTTAATATTATTTTTAAAATTAATGTTAAAGAAAATAATTTTATTAAATATATTAATTATAAAATATTAAAAAATAATTAAAATAATATTTAATATAATATAATTTAAAAATATTAAAATATTTTTTTAGATATTTTTTTAACTTTCAAATATAACTAATTCACTATATTTTTAAAGTTATATTAATATTTAAATTAAATTTTAAAAAAATTAATAATATATGGATTAAGTATTTAATTATCTCGTTTGATTTAGTTATGTAATTAAAAGGATTTGTAATTCATATGAATTATAGATTCAGTCTTCAATATTTTATTTTTTAAAAAATTATTAATAAAATAAATAATTATAAAAAAATTATAATTTTATTTTAAAAATTTATTAAACTGGTCACATAATAATTTTATTAATTTTTAATGATATAAATACTGACGGAATATAATTGAAGCACAAAAGATATATAAAAGATAATTATAATAAAATTAAAAAATATAATATTTTTTTACTATTAATTTAAAATTTAATATATTTATAATTGATATAATTTAAAGTTATTAAAAAATTATATTTTTTAATACGTATAAAAAATAAAATAAAAAAATTATAAAACGGATGGGATGAAATATATATAATGGGCAAAATTAATAAATATTTATAATTTGCTTATAAAAACGGTTGATTTATATGTATGTACACAAGGACGAGTAGAGTTATTTAAATTAATTATAGGAAAAAGACATTGCCATAGACATAAAGAAATGGTACATACAACCCTTCGTCTGATTGGCCTCATAATTAAATTATCACAATTAATGGGGTTTCATTTTCAACCAAATCAAATATTGCAATTAAAGAAACTCCGCCAACTAGTCAAACTACATAGCTCATATGGGACCCATAAGCTTAAAGGCCACTTGTACACGTGGCAATGATGACCACGTGTACGCCATAACGTGGAAATTGCATATCCCACAAAACACTATTTATTTCTTTTTTAAAAGGAGTGCTTACGTGTATTTTTAACTTTGTTTGACGATGATAATAACAATAATGTTAAGATTAATTATAAGTATAATTCTATTTAATTTTATTTTAAAATATTTTTTATTATTTAATAAAATTTAATATTTTTAAAATAAATATAATTAAAAAATGAGTTACTCAACATCCTAAACTTTCTTTATATTATTACATAAATAACCGAAAACCTATGTCTTATTTAATTAGGGCAAATTAATTCAGTAATTTAAAATTTCCATATGTTCGGTTGGTATTTTGATCAGATTTCTCAAGAATTTTAAAAAGTTATACCATTTGTTTTGAGAGAGTTAATTTTTGAAAATTAAATATATCTTTAAATTAAATAAAGTCTGATGATCGCTGGATTTCTTCACCCCGGTCTAAAAGGTCAGGCCCATGAAAACAGTCCATGATCCGAAGGTGTAACATTTCAAAAATAAAAATAAAGTAAAAATAAAAATAAAGAAAAGAAAAGAAAAATAATAAAATAAATAAATAAAAAGAATATGAATAAAGAAAAGAAAAGAAAAAAAAATATATAATAAATTAAATTTTAATTTAAAGCCACGTGACACAACCAAATAAAAATTAATAATAAATAAAAAAAAAGGAAAGAAAAGAAAAGAAGAAAAGAGAAAAGACTAGAAGAGGAAGGGAATTTATTTTTTCCATTCATTTTCTTCTCCTTCCCCGTAAACATGCATAAACCCCTCTTCCTCCATCTTTTCTTTCTACTCTAAAATTGCTTCAAATTTCCATCTCTAATCACCTCTCCATCTTCTCCCAACACATTTTCAAAGAAGAATTTGAAGAAAAGAAGGGAAATCAAAGAGAAATTTCAAGGGTGAGGGGGGAGTGAATAGTAACCAAGGGTTTGGAATTTAAAGGTATGTTAGGGGTTTTTGTTGTAAGAATATTTCTTATCATTTTATGTGAATATTTATGAGAAATATTGTATTTAATATCTCCGGCTCAGTTAATTAAATAACCGGGTAGGGGGTGTTACATTTAGTGGTATCAAAGCAGGTTTAGTCGATTCTAGACAGTATGAGGATATATAGTCAGATAAAAGAATATGTACGTGCCATATGTATTAAAAAGATGATGTAACTCTGATGCAGATCTATTTTATGAATCTTAATATTATAGGATGTCTGAAGAACAAAGAGAACTTCAAGTCGAAGAAGAAGTAGAAAGTCATGTACCGACTGAGGCCACTGGCCATGCACTGCCACAGGCTCCTCCTGGTGCTAGAAGGCCAGAGCAGGAGGCCTTATTACAGCAATTAACAGAGATTTTCAGGCAAGTGGCCGGAGTAGCTCAGCCAGCTATAGTTCCTCCACCGGCTCCTGCACCAGCACCAGCTAGGCCGCCTATCGATAAATTGAGAAAATATGGTGCCACAGAATTCAAAGGACGAAAGGAAGATGATGCATCCACAGCAGAATATTGGTTGCAAAGTACAGACAGGGTGCTTCAGCAGCTACAGTGTTCCCCAGAAGATAGTCTAATATGTGCAGTGTCACTACTGAAAGAAGAAGCCTACCAATGGTGGGATACTGTGGCACAGACAGTGCAACCAATACAGAGGACATGGGAGTTATTTTTGAATGAGTTTAGAAAGAGATACGTAGGAGACATATATATGGAGGAGAGAAAAAGGGAGTTTATCTATTTGAGGCAGGGACGTATGACAGTAGCTGAGTATGAAAGGGAGTTTATTCGATTGAGCAGATATGCCAGGGAGATGATTCCTACAGAGGAGGCAAAATGTAAAAGATTTGAGCAAGGGTTAAACACTGAGATCAGGATGCTTCTAGTTGCTCTTCAGATCAGAGATTTTTCAGCACTGGTGAATGCAGCTTTAAATGTAGAGAAAGTGAGGGAAGAAGACCAGAGTAGAAGACAGAGGAGTCAGCAAAAAAGGATTCACAGTCAGAGTCAGAGTCAAGGGCAAATGATAGCTTCACAGGGCTCTAGTAAGAGACAGAAAAGTTTTCAACCTGCTAGATCAAGCCAGTCTCAATGGCAAGGCCAAAAATCAGCTCAGAGGTTAGCAAGTGGGTCTGTTCAACAGACTGCTTCTGTGGCCAGTTCAGGAGGCTCAGGAAGAAGTCTTCCACCAGAGTGCAACCATTGCAGAAGGAGACATACTGGTACTTGCAGACTGCTGACGGGAGCCTGTTTCATATGTGGGTCTGTGGATCACATTATGAGGGATTGTCCTAAGAAGCAGACAACCTCAACACCAGCAACTGAAAGAACTGCACCAGTAACTCAGAAGACAAGAAGCAAAGGTAGAAGTGAGCCGATAGGTACTGTTAGTCAAAGAGTGTCAGAGACTGTGGATAGACCGGAATCTAGAGCACCTGCCAGAGCCTATGCCATCAAAGCCAGAGAGGATCAGGATTCCCCAGATGTTATCATGGGTACATTTTCTATCTTTGGCCAGTCTGTTCATGCTTTAATAGATCCTGGTTCCACACACTCTTATATTTGCATACCTGTCTCAAATAAAAAAGAACTACAAGCAGACATACTGGACCTGGATATAGTAGGAACTAATCCTCTTGGCCACAGTGTAGTTGTCAGTAAAGTATTTAAAGATTGTCCCATCTTGATTCACGGTCACATTTTTCATGGAGATTTGTGATAGGCGGTTGTCGAAGCCGTCAAAAATAACCTATTATCAATCAATAAATAAATAAATTTGCAGATAGTGGCAATAGGGTCGAACCACAGGGAATTGACACCAAGTATCTTCCTAATAATGACTAAGGCAAGTAATAACAAGTAAGTAAAAGAGGGGGGGTTTGTTTTGATGAGTTAAAAGCTAAAAACAAAAGAGAAGATTAATTTAAATAAGTGAGAATATCAATGGGAAAGAGATTCTAGCTGAAGTGTGAGTCTAATTCAATTTGTTCAGAATTGATCATTGATTTCTTGGATACTCTTATTTATTTCAATAAGTTAGTTTAGGATGTGGAAGACGCTTCTCACAATCCAAATTCCTCCTTAATTCTAGTTTGATTAGGAAACGTTCGCTAATCAAACACTAGTTAACAAGTTGCCAAGGAACGTCCTTGGGGCCTTTGGCATCGAATAACTGTTAACTGCATGAAGACTTAGAGAAACCTAACTCTAACCTTGCCAACCGCGTGGTCAAGTTCAGATTATGCAACTTGATTAAATTTGTGTTTAAACAATCTAAGCAATTACGGACCTAAACCATTCAAACAACATATTACTTATGCAATTAAAAGCAACAGGCCTTAATTGATTCTAAAAGCAAAGCAATAATTATAGAAAGAATCAGATTGCATAAATATTGAAACAAGCAAGAGTTCAACAATGGAGTATTAAACCTCCCAATTCATCACAAATTTGAATATTCTCAACTTCAACTAGAAAATAATGAATTTAGCCACTCATGGTGACTAAAATACAAAAATAAAGAAGAAAAGAAAGAAAGAAAGTTTCTGCTGTGTTGCTGGAGAATTTCCGAGGATGGCAGATGCTGGAAGAGATGATGAGATGCCTTTGATGCTGCCCTTTTATAGCTGGAGAGTCCCAAGTCCAATTTGATTAGGGTTTTGTAATCTCAATTTGATTTGGTCTTCTTTGTAGTCTTTGATTCCTCTTTGAATTTTGTGTTTGATTGAGAATGAAACTCTCTAAATGAGGGGCGTGGCTCTTGGGATTGATCTTGTAGTGTTTGAAGTGGGTTTGGACTTCTTTCCTTTGAATTTGGATTTTCTGCTCTTTTCCCGCCTCTGCTGTATTTTCTGCTATCAAAGTGATTTGGGCAAATTCTGCGAGTGATTTGGGCAAATCACTTGCTCAATTTGCCCCAATCGCTTCCTGGGGTTCAGTCCAGTTTCTGTCTTTGTCTCTGCGAGTGATTTGGCCAGTTTCTGCGAGTGATTTGGGCAAATCACTTTGACCCAATCACTTTTCCAGCTTTTTCTTCACTTTTTATCTAACTTTCCAATTTCTTCCTTTTCTGTAAAAACATATAAAAAACACAAATTAAGCTAGAAAAATGTGTAAATAAACAGTAAGAAATATAATAAAAATGTGGCTAAATTATGCTTGATCAAATACCCCCACACCTAGCCTTTTGCTTGTCCTCAAGCAACAAACAACTTAGTCAATCAAGCTCCTTTTTCTTTTGAGCCTAAGTACCACTTAATCAGCCTCCCCTAGACTCCTAAATTGAAACATTACAGTGTAGGATGCATGTACTAAGGTTGTCCCCTACTTTCCTTGTTTCCTATTGCTCACCATGGCCAAGGGAAAGTTTTTTATTTGATCATGCTTATTAATTTATATTAGGTTTAATGCAATCCCTTAAGAGTGACTTGCCCTATTTTAAGCATTTTTAATTACCAGCACTTTTTATCCTTGCCTGAAAAAATCACCAACCTTTTTACGCGATGGTGCATATGGGTGATACACCCCCGGTTACTCAGTTGGTCACTTGTCCAAGTGGCTACTAGCTCTGTTCATAATCTTAGACCATCGAAACTTTATTTTATGCTTGAAAAAGTCACCAACCTTTTTACGCGACGGTGCACATGGATAATACACCTCCGGTTACTCAGTTGGTCACTTGTCCAAGTGACTATTAGCTCAGTTCATAGCCTTAGATCATAGGAACAGGTTGTGCTTTTTGATTTGCTGAGTTTCTCTTTTTCTTTTTCCTTTTTATATCAATTTGGGCAAATCAACTCAAAGAGGATTACACTAACTTTTATTGCATGTATTTTATTTTCCTTTCCTATTGGCCACAGCAGTTTCAAGAACTCAATTTAAGAAGAAAAACTTCCTAAGTAAAGGCTACACACTGTGCATGTTTCAATTCAGATTTAAAGGGTTGGATAATTTAATGGGGTCATGAGGTAAGAAGCTTTGTTGACTTAGTCATCTATGCTGAATAAAGCAATAGGCTAGAAAAAACAAAATTCTGTGTGTGTGTGCATATGTGTGGCAGAGACAAAAAATTTTCTGGTGTGTAACAGAGGTAAAACCTATGCAAAAATAAACAAAAAGAATGTAGAAGAAAACTAAACATGCAAGCATGGTGAAGAAAAGAAATGTTCCCCAAACACCCCCACACCTATCCCAAACATTGTCCTCAATGTTTAAACATAAATATGAAGAAAATTAATAAGGAGAAGGAAAGGGACTGCCTGGGATGTGAGTGATTTGGGCAAATTGCCCCAGTGATTTGGGCAAATCACCCAGCCAAATCACTGTCTTTGCTGTTCTGTGGGCAGGAAGTGATTCACCAGTATTTGAAGCAAGTGCTCCATATTGTGCATTCTGGTCTCAATTCTGTCGAGACGAGCTTGTACTGACTGGTTAGGGGCTACGTCTTCATGGACTTGATTCTGTTCCCGCTGTGGTGCTTCTGGAGGTGCTTCTTGTGCTGGTTCATTGACTCTCACTTCTGCTGTTGCTTCTTGAGGTGCAGGATGCTGAGAAATGGATGGTTGGCTGGCTTTGCTTTTCCTGAACACACGCTCATGGCGTGGTGTGAGGGGTCCTGCAGGGGAAAGAGAAAAAACGCCCCCCACTTGGCGTAGCAACCCCATATCATCCAATGATCGAAGGTCCAGGGGAGTTTGCTTACCAGTGGGGGTGAGGTCAGTATGGGCAGGGTGTAACAGCTTCTGATTCACTGCTATGGCAGTGATCAGATGCCCAAAGATCAGTGGCCTATTGTATTGTATGATGCTTGAGATTTGTGTTGCTACCCAATATCCTAAGTGAATTTTCTGTTGTGTGTGCATACACCACAGAATGTAAAGTTCTGTTTTGGTTAGGATGTTAGGTGCATCCTTTCTCCCAGAAAAGGTATAGGCCAATAATCTGTGCAGGTATTTGAGGCTGGGATTCCTCAGGTACAGGTCTTTGGACCTGGTGGGCAAGTAAGAGTCTGGAGGGTTATTACATAACTCCAGATAGGCATTGCTGGGATTGAAGTCAGTAGGAAAATCCCAGGTGGATCCAAGGCATTCAGAGCCTATGGCAACACCAAACTCATGCATGGACAAGCGAAATCGCTGTCCCAAAAGTCTGAATCCAATTACATCATGTGTGTGCAGATGGTGCATTGCATGCTTATCAAAGTAAAATGTAGTGTAGAACTCTTGTGTGAGTTCAGTGAAAGAAGGGAGATGAAGGTAGAAGAACCTGTCCCAACCAATGGCAGTAATGAAAGAGCGTACCTGGGTATGGAGTCTCAGGGTGGCAAGAGTGTTATGATGGAGGCATTTACCTGGATGGTGTGGTAGGGACGAGATTCTTGCAAGCCTGGCCCTTTCTGAGGCTTTGTTGAATGTGAGCGCCTGGCTGATGTGATCAGGGTGTGACGGTTTGGGCAAAACACTGGGTAATTCGCCCCCTTCATTGCTTGCGTGAGGTGTACTAATGGGGGTGCCTGAATGTTGCTCGGTGTCGGGCGGTGGTGGTGACGGTGTCCTGGGTCTTTTCTGACCACTGGTGGTGGAAGGCGTGGTCTCTTGAGGCGTTTCGCCTTCTTGAATGTCCGTCGCAACTGGTGAGGAAGGAGGTGGTGGTGGTGACTTCAATGGCGACCTGGTCCGGCGGCGGTAGGTCTGCGCCACTGGGCTTTCTGAGTTTCGTGCTTCGACTGTCACTCCAGTGTTGACGCCGTCGTTGTTTGGCACTGATGGAGGGCTGTCCATTGCTTCCTCGTCGCTGTCAGTGGGAAGGCGGACGGGCCTAGTCATTCCGCGTCGCTTCCATATTTCGGGGCCGCCGGTGGTCATCATCTTGCTACGAGCCATGGTGCTTCTTGATGTCGCCGGTGGGTAGGATCTTGAAAGAGAAGGAGAAGAGGAAACAAAGATTGCGTAAGAGAAAAGAAATAAAAAAAAATGAAAGAGAAATTACTTAAAGTGATTTGGGCGGTTGAACTGCCCTGATCATTAATTGCTGGTCCTCTGGATTCTTGACAGGATGATTTGGGCTAGTGATTTGGGCAAATCACTTGGCCAAATCACTTTTCCTCTTTGCAGTGCTATGTCGGTACTCCTCGTGATGATGTGCTGAATGGGTGTTTTGGCCTGGTGATTTGGTCAAATCACTTGGGCAAATCACTCATTGGGTTCGACCGACTTGTTTGAGCTTATTTTCCCCGTCGATGTGCCTGTCGATTTGGGCATATCACCTGCCCCAATTACTTTTAACTATGCTACAGTCAGATGATCTGCCCCAGTGATTTGGGCAAATTGCCCCAGTGATTTGGGCAAATCACTTCATCTGGGCTGCCTCCCAGTAGCGCCCTGTTTTCTGTCTTGGGCTGGACAGCAGTATCTTACTCAGTAGTTTGGGAAGGGGGATCCAAGGGAACCTCTTCCACAAGATGGGCAGTGAAGTCTTCATAAAATTTCTTCAAACGGTGCCCATTAACCTTAAAAACTTTGCTTGTTTGTGGGCTCCGTATGTCAATAGCTCCATGTGGATAGATGTGCTCAACCAAGAATGGTCCAATCCATCTAGACCGAAGCTTCCCAGGGAATAATTTGAACCTAGAATCAAAGAGCAAGACCTTATCACCCACCTGGAAGTTTTTTCTGGAGATATTTTTGTCATGGAAGGTTTTAGTCTTTGCTTTGTAATCCCATGAAGCTTCGTATGCATCACGTCGAATCTCCTCGAGCTCTTGAATTTGCAATTTTCTGTGGACTCCAGCTTCTTTTTCATCAAGATTACAGCTCTTTACAGCCCAATAGGCTTTGTGTTCAAGCTCCACAGGTAGATGGCAAGCTTTCCCATAAATCAGCCTATATGGAGACATCCCAATTGGGGTTTTATAGGCTGTTCTATATGCCCATAGAGCATCATTAAGGCGCACACTCCAGTCCTTGCGATTTGGGCAGACTATTTTCTCCAAAATTGACTTGATCTCCCTATTTGACACTTCGGCAAGCCCATTTGTTTGAGGATGATAGGCAGTAGAGGTTCTATGGATGACATGGTGCTTCTTGAGGAGAGTTTCTACTACCTTGTTGCAAAAATGGGTGCCTCGATCACTGATAATGGCCTTGGGCATACCAAATCTTGAGAAAATATGGGATTTCACAAAGTCAACCACTGTTTTTGCATCATCAGCCCTTGTTGCCTTGGCCTCAATCCATTTGGACACATAGTCCACAGCAAGAAGTATGTAGGTGTTGCCAAAGGAAGGTGGGAATGGCCCCATGAAGTCAATGCCCCATATGTCAAAGATTTCACACACCATGATGGGTGCTTGTGGCATTTCGCTTCGGTTGCCAATATTTCCTGTTTGTTGGCACCTTGCACATGTCCTACAAAATAAATAAGAGTCTCTGAATATGTTAGGCCAAAATAACCCACTTTCAAGGATCTTCAAGGCTGTCTTGCGTGGCCCAAAGTGGCCTCCACAGCTGTGAGAATGGCAGAAAGTTATGACAGAAGAAATCTCATGATTTGGGATGTATCTCCGTATGACTTGGTCTGCACAATGCTTCCATAGGTAGGGCTCATCCCACACATAATACCTTGCATCTTTCTTGATCTTGTCTCTCTTGTACTTGGGCAAATTAGTAGGTACATTTCCTGTGATAAGGAAATTCACAATATCAGCATACCATGGTTCCTCTTCTTGGACAGCAAAGAGGTGCTCATCAGGGAATTTTTCATTGATGGGGTAGGTCTCCATCTTGGTCAGAATTCTGCTGAGGTGATCAGCCACAAGGTTCTCCTTTCCCTTCTTGTCTCGGATCTCTAAGTCAAACTCTTGCAACAACAATATCCATCGCACCAGCCTAGGTTTGGACTCTTTTTTCTTGATTAAATACCTTAGTGCCGCATCATCTGAGTAGATAATCACCTTTGTCCCAAGTAGATAGGACCGAAACTTCTCTAATGCAAACACAACAGCCAACAACTCTTTTTCTGTGGTAGAATAGTTGCATTGTGCAGCATCTAAGGTACGTGAGGCATAGTGAATGACATGAGGAGAGTTACCTATACGCTGTCCCAACACTGCTCCTACAGCAAAGTTGCTGGCGTCGCACATGATCTCAAATGGGAGAGTCCAATCAGGTGGCTAGATGACTGGGGCAGAAATCAGTAGTGATTTGACCAAATCAAAAGCTGTTTTGCAGTTGTCATCAAACTCGAATGGCACATCTTGCTGTAACAACCTGCACAAGGGCTGAGTTATCTTGGAGAAATCCTTGATAAACCTCCTGTAAAAACCAGCATGTCCAAGGAATGATCTGATTTCCCTAATGCTGGTTGGGTAGGGCAGATTTTTTATGGTGTCAATTTTAGCTTTGTCCACCTCAATCCCTTTTTCTGAAACTATATGGCCTAAGATTAAGTCATGGTCGACCATAAAGTGGCATTTTTCATAGTTGAGAACCAGATTTGTCTCCAAACACCTTTGAAGTATTTTCTCCAAGTTGGCTAGGCATACATGGAATGAGTTGCCATGCACCGTGAAATCATCCATAAAGACTTCAATAGTCTTCTCCACATAGTCAGAAAAGATGCTCATCATGCACCTTTGGAAAGTGGCTGGTGCATTGCAAAGGCCAAAGGGCATCCTCCTAAATGCGAAGGTGCCAAATGGGCATGTGAAGGTGGTCTTCTCTTGATCTTCAGGTGCAACAGGGATTTGATAGAAGCCTGAATATCCATCAAGAAGGCAGTAATGGCTCTTTCCAGCAAGTCTCTCAAGCATTTGGTCCATGAAGGGCAAGGGAAAGTGGTCCTTCCTTGTGGCGGTGTTGAGTTTCCTATAATCCATACAAACTCTCCACCCATTTTGTACTCGAGTGGGCACTAGCTCTCCTTCAGAATTAGGGACAATGGTAATCCCAGTCTTCTTTGGCACCACATGGATGGGACTCACCCATTTACTGTCAGAAATTGGGTAGATGACCCCAATGTCTAAGAGTTTTACTATTTCTTTCTTCACAACCTCCATCATGGGTGGATTCAGCCTCCTCTGTGCCTCACGAACAGGTTTGCACTCATCCTCCATATGTATTCGATGCATGCATGTTGAGGGTGATATGCCTTTGATGTCCTCCAAGGTCCACCCAATTGCCTTCTTGTGTTTTTTCAACAAATCAAGGAGTTTTTCCTCTTCTTCTTGGCTGAGCTGGTTGGAAATGATGATTGGGAGTGTATTTCCAGCCCCCAAGTAGGCATATTTGAGATGATCTGGCAGGGGCTTCAGATCTGGTGCACTTTCTGTCTTTGTCTCAGCCTGCTGTCTGCTGGTTGATTGGGGCAGATTTCCTGTTGATTTGGGCAAATCATCCGGTGATTTGGGCAAATCTCCTTCTGTCATTTCTGTCTGTTCACTGATTTGGGCAGATTGCCTGGGTGATTTGGGCAAATCACTCGCAGAATCTGCCCACATCACTGTCTGGTCTGTCTCTGAGCAGTTTCTGTCCATCTCTTCATATCTGCACAAATCAGCATGGAGTGTTTCCTCTAGATCAAAATTAAAGACTTCTTGGCTCAAGTCATCAATGACATCAAGGCCATAAATAGGAGAAACATCTTTAGGGAATTTCATAGCTTCATAAACATTGAATTTGATAATCTCCCCTTCAAAATCCATGGTTAATGTGCCATCATGCACATCAATTTTGGTTCTTGCTGTGCTCAAGAATGGCCTTCCAAGTAGGATGTCAGAGGTGGAATTGCTCTTGTCTTCCTCCATGTCAATGATGTAAAAGTCAGCTGGGAAGACTAGTTGGTCCACTTGCACCAACACATCTTCAAGCACTCCCTTGGGATAGACAATCGATCGGTCAGCCAATTGAATTACAATGCTGGTGCTTTTTAGTGAACCTGCATTCAATAAATTAAAAATAGAGAGAGGCATGACATTGATTGAAGCTCCAAGGTCACACATGGCTTTCTTTATCCCCACGTTGCCTATCTTGCATGAAACAGCGAACATCCCTCTATCCTTGCATTTGACTGGAATTTTTCTTTGAATAACAGCTGAGACACACTCCCCCACACTCACCTTTTCACGTTCAGCAAGTTTCCTTCGGTTGGTGCATAGCTCTTTGAGGAACTTAGCATACCTTGGAATTTGCTTTACAGCATCAAGTAGGGGAATGTTGATTTCCACCTTGTGAAAAGTCTCAAGTATTTCTTTCTCCTCTTTTTCTTTTTGAGACCTTGCAAATCTTTTGGGGAAGGGAGGAGGTACCTTGAATTTCTCTGCTGGCTGCTGTTTCTGCCCTTGACTGGGTTCTGCCTGATCTGGTGATTTGGGCAAATCGTTTGGTGATTTGGGCAAATCACTTTCTGTCAAGTCTGTCTGCTCACTGATTTGGGCAGATCGTCTGGGTGATTTGGGCAAATCACTGCCCTGATCACTTTCTGGCAGATTTTCTTCCATGGCCTGTTTCTTCAATTTCTCAACCTTGCTATCTTGCAGCTCTTTTTCACTCCTCAATGTGATGGCACTAACATTTTGTCTTGGATTTATCTCAGTTTGGGAGGGTAGCTTCCCTTGAGACTCCAATTTGCTCATTGAAGAGGCCATTTGACTCATCTGTTTCTCAAGACTTTGCACAGTATTTGCTAAATTTTGCACAATCTCTTCAAGAGGTACTTTGGAGTTCTGAGGTGCAGCTTGAGCTTGATTCCTTTGCTGATAGCTTGGATATTGATTTCCCTTTGCATAGCTAAAATTTGGATGATCCCTCCAACCTGGATTATAAGTATTTGCATAGGGATCATACCTTCTTTGCCCATTGAAGCCTCCAACAGCATTGACTTGCTGGTCCTCCTCTTGAAGGGAAGGACATAGATCAGTTGGGTGGTTGTTGGCACATATTCCACATGGCTTGGGCTGCTGAATCTGCTGAACTTGTTGGGTTTGACTCACAACAAGGCTACGGACAGCATTGGTGAGTTCAGAAAGTTGGGATGATAAAATGGAATTACCACCTCATTTACATTCCTTGTTGGCAGCTCTTGGTCTCCAAATTGTTGAGAAGCTGCTGCCATGGAGGAAATTAAGTCCCTCATCTCTCGAGGTGATTTTTTTTCAATTGTTCCTCCACATGCTGCGTCAATAAATTTTCTCTCTGAGGGTAGCAATCCTCCATAGAAGTACTCAATGAGAGATTGGTCAGAAATATCATGCCGAGGGCAGCTTGTGCACAACTTTTTGAACCTTTCCCAATACTCATACAAGCCTTCAGAGTGCTTTTGCTTTATGCCACTGATTTCTCGACGGATGCCTATGGCTTTTGAGGTTGGAAAGAATTTTCTCAAGAATGCTCTTACCATATCAGCCCATGATGTGATGGATCCGGGTGGCAAGTAGAATAGCCACTCTTTGGCATAGTCTTCAAGGGAAAAAGGGAAGGCTCTAAGCTTGATATCGTCTTCTGAAATGCCTTGGGGTCTCATGGTTGAGCACACAACATGGAATGCCTTCAAATGCTTGTGAGGATCTTCATTTTCTAGGCCTCTGAATTTAGGTAGGAGATGAATCAGCCCTGTCCTTAGCTCGAATGGTGCTGTCAATAGGGGATATTCAATGCATAAGGGTGCTTGATCTCCTGCTGGTTCAGCTAACTCTCCAAGGGTTCTTTCCCGTGGCTGGGGTGCTTGGATGGGCATGTTTCTTGCTTGATTTTCAGCTTCTACATGTGCAGCTGGTGGTGCCACCATTGCTGGATTTTCTGCCATGACCAGAAATTCAGTTTCTGGTGCTAAATCAGTGGTAGCAAGTGTGGTGGTGGAAGTTTCTGCTGGTGCAGAAATTTCTTCAGCAGGGGCAGTAGGTGGTCTGTGAGATGGTGTTGTTGATGAAGATGCTTTTGAGGCTTGGTTCCTCAAATTTGCTTGCTTCCTTAAGTGCTTGACAGTTTTTTCAATCTCAGGATCGTAAAGAAGGGTGTCTTTACGGCCAGACCTGGTCATAAAGGGAAAATACGTTAGTTTAAATCAATTCCCCGGCAACGGCGCTAATTTTTGATAGGCGGTTGTCGAAGCCGTAAAAAATAACCTATTATCAATCAATAAATAAATAAATTTGCAAATAGTGGCAATAGGGTCGAACCACAGGGAATTGACACCAAGTATCTTCCTAATAATGACTAAGGCAAGTAATAACAAGTAAGTAAAAGAGGGGGGTTTGTTTTGATGAGTTAAAAGCTAAAAACAAAAGAGAAGATTAATTTAAATAAGTGAGAATATCAATGGGAAAGAGATTCTAGCTGAAGTGTGAGTCTAATTCAATTTGTTCAGAATTGATCATTGATTTCTTGGATACTCTTATTTATTTCAATAAGTTAGTTTAGGATGTGGAAGACGCTTCTCACAATCCAAATTCCTCCTTAATTCTAGTTTGATTAGGAAACGTTCGCTAATCAAACACTAGTTAACAAGTTGCCAAGGAACGTCCTTGGGGCCTTTGGCATCGAACAACTGTTAACTGCATGAAGACTTAGAGAAACCTAACTCTAACCTTGCCAACCGCGTGGTCAAGTTCAGATTATGCAACTTGATTAAATTTGTGTTTAAACAATCTAAGCAATTACGGACCTAAACCATTCAAACAACATATTACTTATGCAATTAAAAGCAACAGGCCTTAATTGATTCTAAAAGCAAAGCAATAATTATAGAAAGAATCAGATTGCATAAATATTGAAACAAGCAAGAGTTCAACAATGGAGTATTAAACCTCCCAATTCATCACAAATTTGAATATTCTCAACTTCAACTAGAAAATAATGAATTTAGCCACTCATGGTGACTAAAATACAAAAATAAAGAAGAAAAGAAAGAAAGAAAGTTTCTGCTATGTTGCTGGAGAATTTCCGAGGATGGCAGATGCTGGAAGAGATGATGAGATGCCTTTGATGCTGCCCTTTTATAGCTGGAGAGTCCCAAGTCCAATTTGATTAGGGTTTTGTAATCTCAATTTGATTTGGTCTTCTTTGTAGTCTTTGATTCCTCTTTGAATTTTGTGTTTGATTGAGAATGGAACTCTCTAAATGAGGGGCGTGGCTCTTGGGATTGATCTTGTAGTGTTTGAAGTGGGTTTGGACTTCTTTCCTTTGAATTTGGATTTTCTGCTCTTTTCCCGCCTCTGCTGTATTTTCTGCTATCAAAGTGATTTGGGCAAATTCTGCGAGTGATTTGGGCAAATCACTTGCTCAATTTGCCCCAATCGCTTCCTGGGGTTCAGTCCAGTTTCTGTCTTTGTCTCTGCGAGTGATTTGGCCAGTTTCTGCGAGTGATTTAGGCAAATCACTTTGACCCAATCACTTTTCCAGCTTTTTCTTCACTTTTTCTCTAACTTTCCAATTTCTTCCTTTTCTGTAAAAACATATAAAAAACACAAATTAAGCTAGAAAAATGTGTAAATAAACAGTAAGAAATATAATAAAAATGTGGCTAAATTATGCTTGATCAATTTGATTGAATTACCTTTTCGGGAGTTTGATGTGATCCTAGGAATGGATTGGTTGTTTAGACACCAAGTTATAGTTGACTGTAGAAAGAAGAGAATCACGCTAAAGACACCAGAAGGTGAAAAAGTATTAGTTGTGGCGAGAGATCAGATTTTCTCTCCAATGTTATTTCTGCTACTGCAGCCAGAAGAATGATAAGAAAGGGTTGTGAGGCCTACTTAGCCTGTGTTTTGGAGGCTAAGAAGGAGAAACCTATTGTGCAAGAAATACCTTCTGTTTGCGACTTCTCTGATGTCTTTCCAGACGAATTACCAGGATTACCTCCAGAAAGAGAAGTAGAATTTGCCATAGAAGTTGTACCAGGCACTACACCCATATCAATTGCTCCTTATAGGATGGCTCCCACAGAATTAAAAGAATTAAAAGTGCAACTACAAGAATTACTCGATAAGGGTTTCATACGCCCCAATATCTCTCCCTGGGGTGCACCAGTGCTATTTGTTAAAAAGAAGGATGGTTCACTGAGATTGTGCGTGGACTACAGACAACTCAACAAGGTGACTGTCAAGAATAAATATCCACTGCCCCGTATAGATGATTTGTTTGATCAGCTAAAGGGAGCGGGTGTCTTTTCTAAAATTGACCTAAGATCAGGTTATTATCAGCTCAGAGTAAAGGATGCAGATATTCCAAAGACTGCATTCAGGACTCGATATGGGCATTATGAATTCCTTGTCATGCCATTCGGATTGACTAATGCTCCAGCTGCATTTATGGACCTGATGAATCGTATCTTTCACCCTTTCTTGGACCAGTTTGTTATTGTGTTCATAGATGACATTCTTGTCTATTCAAAGACAAAAGAAGAGCATGACAGGCACTTGAGGATTG
Organism: Manihot esculenta; assembly: GCF_001659605.2. Taxonomy (NCBI): domain Eukaryota; kingdom Viridiplantae; phylum Streptophyta; class Magnoliopsida; order Malpighiales; family Euphorbiaceae; genus Manihot; species Manihot esculenta. The sequence goes on along the minus strand of NC_035174.2, from coordinate 6,472,295 downwards.
TGTTACAAATGCTGAGGGAGAAACAGCTTTATGCTAAATTCAGCAAATGTGAATTTTGGCTGAATGAAATATCTTTTCTGGGACATGTAGTATCTGCAGAAGGCATAAGAGTCGATCCCAAAAAGATAGAAACTATCCTTGCATGGAAGCCACCCAAGAACATTACAGAGGTCAGAAGCTTTTTGGGGTTAGCCGGTTATTACAGAATTCTCTCAAATAGCTGCTCCACTGACAAGATTGTTGCAGAAAAATGTCAAGTTTGAATGGAATGATAAGTGTCAGGCCAGTTTTGATCGATTAAAGGCTATGCTCACAGAGGCACCTGTCCTTACACAACCAGTGTCAGGTAAGGACTTTGTGATTTATAGTGATGCCTCTCACAATGGACTTGGTTGCGTGTTGATGCAAGATGGAAAGGTTGTTGCTTATGCTTCCAGACAATTAAAGCCGCATGAAAGAAACTATCCCACTCATGATTTAGAATTAGCAGCCATAGTCTTTGCATTAAAGATCTGGAGGCATTACTTATATGGCGAAAAGTGTTACATTTATACAGATCATAAAAGCCTAAAGTACTTGCCAACTCAAAAAGAGTTAAATTTGAGACAAAGGAGATGGATGGAGCTGTTAAAAGACTACGATTGTATTATTGACTACCACCCTGGCAAGGCAAATGTGGTGGCAGATGCTCTTAGCAGAAAATATTTGCTTGCACTCAAAGCTATGAATGCTCATTTGACATTGGCTAGAGATGGAGCTGTAATTGCAGAATTGAAAGTTAGACCCAGTTTGCTTCAACAAGTCCAGGAAGCTCAGAAGGAAGATAAAGATATTGCAGCGAAGGTAAGACAAATACAGGAAGGGAAGGATAATGGGTTTGAAATTAAAGCTGATGGTTGCTTATATTACCAAAACAGAATATGTGTGCCAGACATAACCGAGTTAAGGAAGAATATACTGGAAGAGGCTCATAGTAGTCCATATGCAATGCATCCTGGTAGTACCAAAATGTATCAAGATCTGAAGAAAAGCTATTGGTGGCCAGGAATAAAAAGAGACATAGCAGAGTTGGTTTCGAAATGCTTAACTTGTCAGCAGGTAAAGGCAGAGCACCAAGTTCCTTCTGGTTTGCTACAACCAATCTCTATACCAGAATGGAAATGGGATCGAGTTACTATGGATTTTGTCACTGGTCTGCCACTCACACCAAGAAAGAAAGATGCTGTATGGGTGATTGTTGATAGATTGACGAAGTCTGCACATTTTCTACCTGTCAGAACAGATTATTCTCTTGAGAAATTAGCAGAATTATACATAAACGAGATAGTACGGCTGCACGGCGTACCTATCTCTATCATATCTGACAGAGACCCGAGGTTTACCTCAAGATTTTGGAAGAAATTGCATGAAGCTTTGGGTACCAGATTGAACTTCAGTACAGCTTTTCATCCCCAAACAGATGGTCAGTCAGAGAGGGTAATTCAGATCTTAGAAGACATGTTAAGGAGCTGTGTAATTGAATTCGAAGGAAGCTGGGAAAAGTATCTTTCCTTAATGAAATTCGCTTACAACAACAGCTACCAGTCCAGTATTAAAATGGCACCTTATGAAGCATTGTATGGGAGGAAATGCAGGACTCCTCTATGCTGGACAGAGCTGAGTGAAGGAAAACTTGTGGGTCCTGACTTGATAAGACAAACAGAAGAAAAGGTTAAGATCATCAAGGAGAGGTTAAGGGCAGCATCAGACAGACAAAAGTCATATGCAGATAAGAAAAGAAAGAATATAGAGTTTTCAGTGGGCGATAAAGTATTCCTTAAAGTTTCACCTTGGAAGAAAGTGCTGAGATTTGGCAAAAAGGGCAAACTGAGTCCTAGATTTATCGGTCCTTATGAAATTATGGAACGTGTAGGACCGGTAGCCTACAAGCTAGCTTTACCACCAGAACTTGACAAGATACACAATGTCTTTCATGTCTCAATGCTTAGAAGATATAGATCAGATCCCTCTCATATCCTCCCAGCAGAATCTGTGGATGTACAACCAAACTTGTCATATGAAGAAGAACCTGTGAAAATTCTAGCAAGAGAAATAAAAGAGTTGAGAAACAAAAGAATTCCTCTTGTTAAAGTTCTGTGGAGGAATCACAAAGTAGAAGAAGCAACTTGGGAGAGCGAAGATGTCATGAAAGCACAATATCCTCATCTCTTTAATACAGGTAAAATTTCGAGGACGAAATTTTTATAAGAGGGGTAGAGTTGTAACATCCCAAAAATAAAAATAAAGTAAAAATAAAAATAAAGAAAAGAAAAAAAAGATAATAAAATAAATAAATAAAAAGAATATGAATAAAGAAAAGAAAAGAAAAAAAAATATATAATAAATTAAATTTTAATTTAAAGCCAAGTGGCACAACCAAATAAAAATTAATAATAAATAAAAAAAAAGAAAGAAAAGAAAAGAAGAAAGGAGAAAAGACTAGAAGAGGAAGGGAATTTATTTTTCCCATTCATTTTCTTCTCCTTCCCCGTAATCATGCATAAACCCCTCTTCCTCCATCTTTTCTTTCTACTCTAAAATTGCTTCAAATTTCCTTCTCTAATCACCTCTCCATCTTCTCCCAACACATTTTCAAAGAAGAATTTGAAGAAAAGAAGGGAAATCAAAGAGAAATTTCAAGGGTGAGGGGGGAGTGAATAGTAACCAAGGGTTTGGAATTTAAAGGTATGTTAGGGGTTTTTGTTGTAAGAATATTTCTTATCATTTTATGTGAATATTTATGAGAAATATTGTATTAATTTGATTTATTGGTTTATTTTTTCATGAGGAAGAAGTGGAAAGGAAAAGTGGAAGTTCCAAAGGGAAAGAAAAGGAGGAGTAGAGAAGTAAAGCTTGTAGAATATTTTGGAAATTCTAAGGTTTGTGCTCAACCCCATTTGAATCAATTCAAGAATTTGTTAATTATGTTTTATTTGAAATTTTACTATCCTAGTAGAAGTAGACCAAGTGAATAATAGATTAATTATATTTGTATAATAAAAGTTTGAGAAATAATAGATTTAATAGATAGAAAATTTTAAAATTAATATGTAATTTAATCACAAATTAGGTTATGGAACAAATAAAATGACTTATATTCTTGGATAGAAAAATAATTTGGTTAGATATAGTGACAATGAAAAAAAAAAGCAAAAAAAAGAAAAAGAAAAAGAAGAGATATTAGATTATAGAAATTAAAGGAATAAGAAAAGTGAGATATAGTGTAAATATGATGTTTAAAAATAATAATAAGAATGTGAGATACAAATAGAAATTCAAAGAAAAAAAAATGAAATAAGGTATATTGTGATAACTAAATAAGTAAAAATAAATAAATAAATAAATATGATATTAAGTAAAAAAATAAAAAATAAATATGATATTAAAAAAAAAAAATAGTTGCATAATTGACAGTGACACTGTATTGCAAGCTTTTGTCCCTGTTTAAATGTATAAATTATTTAAAGTGTGGCCCTAATAAGTTTGATGGGAATTGTGAGTTAGTTTAAGGGTGTGGCATGCCATATACAGATCTTGCAGTACTGCACTACAGTTACACTGATTCTTGGGATACAATGAGGTATCCTACAGTTATAGAATCGGCTTTTGAGCCATACAGTTATTTGGCACCTTGTGCCCTACAGTTACAGTTTTCTTATCTGACTTAACAGTCCCATTTAAATTTATAGGGGCCAACAGAAATATAATAAATAATTAACAGTATTAAGAGAAAACAAAACTTTTTACATGATGAAGGAAAAAAAAAGAAGAAAAAAAAAAACAAGGATTATGAAACTAAAACATGTATATATATTTGTGAATGAATAATAGGATTTGGATTATTTCAAAGTATTTGTTCTATAGTTATTTATTATTTGTTTGAATTACTGTTATTACATAAATTTTGATTTAAATATTTTATCTATAAAAGAAAGAAAAAAAAAAAAAGGTTGAGCACCGCTACCGGCGCTAGGATCCAGATCGGCGTAAGGCCGCCGGGACCCGTAGCAAGCCTAACATAACCTGTAATCCTGTTTAATCCCATACATGATCAACAATACTCATAAACCTGTAAACATTCTCATATAACAACCAAGCTCAACCTGTACATAAACATAAACATAACATAAACCTCCACTGGAGCCCTCATCGAAATGCTCCAATGGGGTATCTCATCATACATAAGCTTGGCTGAAACATAACCTCATATCTCATATCATAAAGACCATGTACATACAAGTGGGATTAACAATCTGTATTGGTCAAGCACAACTCTATCCTCAATATTCAAATTACATAACATAACTTAAAACACTTTTACATTACATCATAATACAATTGTCATGTCCACCATCTAACTATTACATAAACATATCTTCCATACTCTGGCTAACCTTCTGATCTACCCTGCACCTGCACATCTGGGGTTAGGGGAGAGGGGTGAGCTATAAAGCCCAGTGAGCAGAATAGAGAAAACATATATTAAATATTTCATGCTTCCATGAAATGTAACACATCACAAACATATCACATAAGGATGGCATTGTCACCTATAGTCCTCAACATAGTCCAATCGTGCCAGGGGCGTAGAATGGGCCTCACTGGTCTTTCTCTTAACATAGTCCAGGGGCGTAGAATGGGCCTCACTGGCAATCCATACCGTATCATCATCATATCATACCATAGGAGGACTAGAGGATCATCCAATAGCCAATCCGCATCCACATCATATTATGCAATGCAACATATTCGTGAATACTAATGCAAGTAACCTAAAATATCACATGGCATATATGATGCATGAACATGCTCCAAAAAGTTATATTTCATTTATTTAAAAAATTAAGGTTCATTCCACTCACCTCTGGCTGAAGCTCTACAGACTCTGAAGCAGCTATCTCACTGCTGAGGTCCTCGGTTCCTCGGGTCCGAACCTACACAGGTGGACTCCAATGAGGGACCAATCATACATAAACATAACTCTAATAAACTCCCCAAAAACCCCCTAAAACATCAGGAAAACATCACATAGAAATATGCATGAAATGGCTGAACAGGGCACTTTCGGCGGCACCTTCAGCGGCCGAAAGTCCTGGACAGATCCGAAAGTCAGGCACTTTCGGCGGCACCTTCGGCAGCCGAAAGTCCCAGACAGAGACGAAAGTCTCTTTTCGGGGGCAACTTCGGCAGCCGAATGCTGCCTCCACAAAGGGGGTTCGGCGGCCGAAACTCCCTTCGGCTGCCGAACCTGGTTTCTGCCAAAGGACAGAAACTTGGTTCAAACGAACCTCTTGCCTCCCAAAACCTCTAATCATGCATAATCTTGCTCTACAACATGCATACTTCACATACATTACACCTAGGGGTCTCAAACCATCATATACCCCATCTACAACACTTCCAACAACACATAAACAAGCTACATTGTTCATCAAAGCATCAAAACCCATAAACTCATCAATAAGCCTAAACATGCATCTTTACCCATAAATCAACTTAATGCTTGTTTAAAACATACAATGAGCTTAAGATCGGCTCTTACCTCTTGAAGATCGAGAGAGAGACGACCTAAACTCGGAGATCCAAGCAAATGGGCTCCTGAGTTCCCAAAGCTCCAAAACTTGGTTTAAATGCTCAAAACTTGCAATGTGAGTTTAAAACTCAAGAAAAATGGAAGAGATTTGGAAGAAGAACACAAGAGTTGCAAAGGGAAGGTCGGAAGCTTGCTGTGGCCGAAAATGGGAGAAAACTCACCCATTTCGGCTAAGTGTCCCTTTTATAGGTGGCTGGCCAGGCCACGTTCGGGGGCCGAATGCGCTCCCGCATCCATGCAACGTTCGGCGGCCAAACTTGACTTTCGGCGGCCGAAACTGGACTTCCCTAACTCATGTTTTCGGGGGCCTAACGTGCCTCCAAAACGCATGCATGTTCGACGGCCGAACTTGACTTTCGGCGGCCGAACCTGGGTTTTCCTCCAAAGACTTTTCATGCAAAAACTCATTTAATTTCATACTTAAAACCATTAAAAACATAAAAACATTTTATAAAAACCTGATTTTTCCCTTCTAGAGGTTTCCGACATCCGAGATTCCACCGGACGGTTGGAATTCCGATACCGGAGTCTAGTCGGGTATTACAACTTGATTGTGGAAATATGACATGTACATAAAGTTTTAGAGATAAATGTGTATATGGTTTGGATATTTTAATGTTGATGTAAATATTGGTTATTCGTATACATTTTTGTGTTGAGATGGTTTATGAAGTGTTTGATCTGGATTGAAATTGTATTGATGGTGAAAGGAGTTTGGGGGTTAAGGTTGAAAGTGATAGAAGTGTGATATTACTATTCACAGGTGGGATTAATGTCCATATTTTAGAGGAAACTCTGCCGAATTTTCGGTTAAAAAAACAAAAAAAAAACATGATTTACATGATATAAAATAAAGGAAAAATAAGAGAATTGTTACAGAATGTAATATCTCCGGCTCAGTTAATTAAATAACCGGGTAGGGGGTGTTACAGAAGGCTTCAATGTTCCCTTCGAGAGTCAGGTCCAGCCCGCTCAGTCACAGGGCCGAACTCCGCCTAGACTCCTCAGTCAAGCCGGCCCAAACCTCTCGGCCCAGTAATCAGGCCCTCACCAGGCTCAACTTCAGCCCTACCATTCAACCCAGCCCGGAAAGGGGAAAATGACCAAGATGCCCCGCTGGTAGGTCCTTCCGCATGCGTATCAGAGGAGAATTAATGGCCGTTACGCATGGAGCAGGCGCCTGACACATCCGTACATACGGAGCTAGGCGGTAGAAGACAACTAGCATTGTGGCAGAGGGACAGATATATATATCACAGTAGAGGCCATGCAGAGGGGGGTTCTCTCTTCTTCTTTCTTCTCCTTCCTGGATACCATTTTTATTCTTTCTGCAACTCTTGCCTGAATATACTACTCTGAGCCATAAAATCTGACTTGAGCGTTGGAGGGCCTCCACCGGGGCACCCCCGGTAGGCCCCTGACCATTCTTTCTTATTTTACAGGTCCCTTTACCAGATAGAACATGGAGAGACCCATCAGAGAGCCCAGCAAGAAAGGACCCAGAAGAAAACCAGATCTATCATGGACCAGGAAGAGGAAAAGATTTATCAAATGGCGCCGTCTGTGGGAACGAAGGGGACCTTTTCGTCACCGGAGTTCCTAAATCCACCCATTGAGATCCACATGGAGGTATGAAAGCTTATACGAAAAAGAAAGCTGGAGATTTACAGTAACCCAGCTGAAAAAGAAAGACCCAGCTGGTTTAAGAATATCTTGACAGTCTCTTAATCTTCATTTCCCTACCCTCGTTGTTTATTTTAACATTTATTGAATTTTATTACTACTAACTTTTTCTTTGAGATCTGATGAGGTGAAACTTCAGATCGAAATGCTTGTCTCTGAATGTAGATTTTAATATTTTCTGTAAAAGGAAAAAAGAATGAGAAGTATATATATATATTTGTTGAAATTGTGAGGTCGGCTGTAAAATTTCAAGTTAGCAAGTTAGAGATAAAATTAATAAATGAAAAATAGACAAGGTCGGACTAACATTTCAGGTCGGATAGGACATGAGGTCAGAGGATACACGATTCATAGCCATCCAACTCTGTTGCAGAGCAACGCCCCTCAAGTATCAGAGCAACCTGGAGATAATAGGAAATAATCAAATATCCAGGCAAGGTGGATAAGCTCCGACGCGGTATGCCGTCCAGCTCAAAGACAAGGTGACGATCCAATGTCGCGTCTAGTCATGGGTGTCACCGGCGAAGCCCGAAGCCGTACGTTGTAACAGCAGAGAAAGCTCGATCATCTTAAGGATGGGGAAGACAACTGTGGGAGGTCGCGGGATCCCTTGCGATGCCTTCAACTTCGTATGCGCCGGCGGCAGAAAGGAACGCCTGTGAAGCACAAAGGTTTTATTACGGCCGATTTTTTCTTTGAAGCCTGGTGAATATTTTCTATAAAAGGAAAAAAGGGTGAGTAATTTATGTATTTGTTGAAATTCTGAGATCGGCCGTGTATATATATATATAAAAGAAGGAAAAAGAAAAGAAGAAGGCGAGAGAAAGAGAAGAGGAGCCCGTAAGAAAAAAGGAGGTCGGAGCCGTGTTTGAAATCGGGCTCACATTCCAGGTCGGATGGCTGGGCTGTCTTGAAGATTCGAATTAACAAGTCAGCCGAATTGAGTGAATTTGGAGAAATAGATTGGTCGGTCAGTTGGAGTAGCAGGACTGAAAGGAGCTCGACAAATACGTTGAGGTCGGAGCCAGGCTTCGGACCCGTGCTCGAGATTAGATTTGTGATCGAGGTCGGAACTCGGTGTGTCGTCTAACGTGAAGATGAGGTCGGTAGGGTTAAGAGGTCGGCAATCCTTCTACCTCTGATTAAACAGATCTGATTCAGTACCAGAACGCTTGATCAAGGCATCAAGCTCTCTCTTCTCCTCTTCCCCCGCTGCCGCCGCCGGCACAGACTAAACCTCCTGCTGAATTGTTATCCGGCCACTCCCAAGATGAGATTCACAATGGCAATTCATCTCTTGCTTACAATCAAACCCTAGATCAAAACAGGCAATCATCACTTTCCCAAGCAAGATCTCCCAACCCAGATCGACTTTCAACCATTTCAAAAGGATCCGGCTCCAAGACATCCAATGTCAGGTATTGAGAATGTCTAAGGAACCCCGCGGCCAGCATCGGCGGCAATGCTTTTGACGGCTGTGGTGAGTTCGTGCCTGGGGGAGAAGAAGGCACAATCGAAGCTTTAAAAGATGCGGCTCCTGACTGCCACCGTAACTTCCACCGGAACGAGGTGGATGGGGAGACTCAATTTGGTCCGAGTTCGCGAAGAAATCCGCTCGTCCTTCAAATGCCACCACCACCACCATGTGTTTTATCCAAGAAAAGGTTTAGGACCAAACTCACTCAAGAGCAGAAGGATAAAATGATGGAGTTCGCAGAGAGGATCAGGTGGAGGCTCAGTAAGCCGGAAGAGAGGTGGAGCAGAATTAATGAGAAAATGAACCTGCAATAAGCGTGCCGATTGATGATTGAAATAAGGAGGAAGCAACACGAGTTGAAAACTCTCAGACTGCATTTACTTTGATGCCCTGACAAGCGGCAACTCGACAATGGCTTGATTGATGTAATAACCATCAAGAAAAGAAATTGGTAAGGTGCTGTGGAACCCACACGCACAGATGGAGGCACGTTACGAGATTTTGTTTGTGTTGAAAATGCCAAATTGCACAGCAATGCTGTACCGCATGCAATAAATATCTTTCATTTGAGGATGGGACCCATCCCCTGCCAAAAATCCATGAATGGCCCCCTGGAAGTTTGGACACTCCATATTCATTCATATGCCTTCTTGCTTCAGCTGCTTCATTCCATTCCCCAACAACAACATGAACGTTTGCTAAGTGGATGTGCCGGCCACCATGATCGGGGTCCAATTCAATTAGGAATTTCCCTATCTGCTTATCTAATTCTGTATTTCCATGAATCTGACAGGCATTTAGTAGTGCTCCCTATATGACAGCATTTGGTTTTACTGGCATTCGCTCAATCAGATCTGTTGCTCTCTTCAGCCAACCTGCTCGACCGAGTAAATCAACCATGCATCCATAGTGCTCTACCGTCGGGTCCAAGCTACGAAACTTCTCCATGCTATGAAACTTCTCCATGCTGTCAAATAGTGATTTTTCCTATGCAGAATTGGTTGATGATTGAAATAAGGTACATATAACTTGCCATGTGTCATTAGCATAATTGCTGTCGGAGAAATTTACAAGCCCTTAATTACTTATCTTAAATACAAATGATCTCATAGATTATTCGAAGGCATGCTTCACATGCAAATAGTAAGACTAAATTTAATCAAAATATACCTCTATGAGTTTAGATATCCTGATAATTGCTTATATTTCATATATATTGAAAAATCCTGGAGAAATTTACACATGCAAAAATATTGTTCATTGCATCTCTAAAATTGCATGAGTTAATACTTGCATGTATCTGAAAAATGAAACTAAGTGACATGTGCGACATATTATTGATTGATGAATATCATTGAATTAACAACGAGCATCCTCGTTATATGTGCTCTGTGTAAGTTTTTATTTTGCAGAAAAATCCTGAATCTCTCAGAAGACCCTGAGACATAGAGACCTCAGAGGTACAAGGCTGGCGAATCTCAAAAGATCTCTCAAAACAAAAAACAACCGGCGGGGCCCCGAGGTCACCCCGGAACAAAAACAGCCAGGATCCCGTAAGATCTCCTGGGGCAAAAACAACCGGCGGGGCCCCGAGGTCACTCCGGAACAAAAACAGCCAGGATCCCGTAAGATCTCCTGGGGCAAAAACAATCGGCGGGGCCCCGAGGTCACCCCTGAACAAAAACAGCCAGGATCCCGTAAGATCTCCTGGAGCAAAAACAACCGGCGAGGCCCCGAGGTCATCCCGGAAAAAAGCAAAGAAGACCGAGATCCCCTAGAACTCCCGGGAAAACAAAACAAAAAACAGCCGGCGGGCCCCGAGGTCACCCTGGAACAAAAACGGCCAGGATCCCGTAAGATCTCCTGAAGCAAAAACAGCCGGCGGGGCCCCGAGGTCACCCCGGAAAAAAGCAAAGAAGACCAGGATCCCCTAGAACTCCCGGGAAAACAAAACAAAAAACAGCCGGCGGGCCCCGAGGTCACCCCGAAAAAAAGCAAAGAAGACCGGGATCCCCTAGAACTCCCGGGAAAACAAAACAAAAAACAACCGGCGGGGCCCCGAGGTCACCCCGAAACAAAAACGGCCAGGATCCCGTAAGATCTCCTGGAGCAAAAACAGCCGGCGGGATCCCGAGGTCACCCCAGAAAAAAGCAAAGAAGACCGGGATCCCCTAGAACTCCCGGAAAAACAAAGAAGACTGGGATCCCCTAGAACTCCCAGAAAAAAAAAAACAAAACAAAACAAAAACGATTGATGAAGATCTTAATAACCTCCCGGAGCAAAAATTCCCAATATCATGTGCCGGGACAACTCATAAAATACAGTTCCGATCTCATGAGAAAGATGAATCCTAAGCTACCAATAAAGAATCAGACTCCGACCTCCCAAAAAAGCGCGGAGCATAATAGCCAAGAGCGCCACAGCATCACGCCGACCTCAAAAAATGAGCTCGGAATGGCGAAAAAGTTCGGCCAAGGACCATCATATGAGGCACCGACCTTGAGAAAGCCTAAGCAAAGAACCAAGGACCGAGTCCCCAGCTCGGATAAAATTGCAACATGAAACACTCAGACAGAAGGAAGCTGAGTGTAGAGGGAACAACAGAGAACAGAGCTCGAACCAGTTTGCCACAAACAGACATTTAGCAAAAATAAACCAAGAAGGGGGAAAACGACAAAGGCCAAACTCCCCCTCCCAGTGTAGCACACAGACTAAGTTGCACCGACTGACAAAGGATCACCCCAAGAGGGACCAGACATCCGAGCTCACAAATAAAATAGCGGAGTGAAATCGCCTAAACAGAAGCCGTGCAAGTACAAATGAAATATAGAGATTTACTCCCTCAATATTCATGTAATAAACATTGAGGAAATAAAGGGGCAACCCGAGGAAAATCTAATGGCACGAAGCAGATAAAACCTCAGCTCCAGTCCCTGTCAAAACAGAGCTCACGGGTACGATTAGTCTAATTCGGGAAGAGTAAGCCAAGAGCTCAGCCAGCTAAACAAACTTTAGTTATGATCAGCGAATACTTCATTCATGATAAGGAAACAACAGCTCGAGAAACCTCATTGAGGCAGAAGACCTCACTGAGGCAGAAGACCTCACTGAGGAAGAAGGCCGGCGAAGATCTCAAAGATCTCCCGGAGCAAAAACGGCCGGGATCCCCAAGATCGTCTGGTGCCACAAGCAAAAACAACTCATAAGAACATAGTTCCGATCTCACATAAAAGATTGGGGCACGGGATCATAAATGAAAAGCTAAACTCCGACCTCCCAAAGGACCTCGAGTCACCAGGTAGAGAGACTTTGATCTCACACAACAGCCAAAAGTATCAAAGCACCATGCCGATCTCAAGAAAACGAGCGCAGTACTGGTAAACCCAATAGGCAGACCGAATTAAGGCAAGGCGATTCCTAAGCAAACTGCATACCAAAATACAAAGCCAAACAGAGAATCAGGGGCAATTATAAGAGGCACCGACCTCGAGAATTGACCACTCACACCAAACCAACTCAGCTGACCTAGAGAAAGGTCCAGGCAACAAAGAGCCCGCAAAACGCTCGAGAGAAGATAACCCATAAATACTCAAGGGTAAAAAACATACACGAGAGTCCAACGCTCAGACAAAAATAATAAAAAGGCAAGAAAGGGATACTTTCAACAAGAGCAGTTCTCAGACCACACGGTCATGAATAGAGTTTAAAGATTTATCCCTTCACCAGTCATGGAATAACTACTGAGGAGATAAAGGGGCAATTGATGATCGCTGAATTTCTTCACCCCGGTCTAAAAGGCCAGGCCCATGAAAACAGTCCATGATCCGAAGGCTTCAATGTTCCCTTTGAGAGTCAGGTCCAGCCCGCTCAGTCACAGGGCCGAACTCCGCCTAGACTCCTCAGTCAAGCCGGCCCAAACCTCTCGGCCCAGTAATCAGGCCCTCACCAGGCTCAACTTCAGCCCTACCATTAAACCCAGCCCGGAAAGGGGAAAATGACCAAGATGCCCCGCTGGTAGGTCCTTCCGCATGCGTATCAGAGGAGAATTAATGGCCGTTACGCATGGAGCAGGCGCCTGACACATCCGTACATACGGAGCTAGGCGGCAGAAGACAGCTAGCATTGTGGCAGAGAGACAGATATATATATCACGGTAGAGGCCACGCAGAGGGGGGTTCTCTCTTCTTCTTCCTTCTCCTTCCTGGATACCATTTTTATTCTTTCTGCAACTCTTGCCTGAATATACTACTCTGAGCCATAAAATCTGACTTGAGCGTTGGAGGGCCTCCACCGGGGCACCCCCGGTAGGCCCCTGACCATTCTTTCTTATTTTACAGGTCCCTTCACCAGATAGAACATGGAGAGACCCATCAGAGAACCCAGCAAGAAGGGACCCAGAAAAAAACTAGATCTATCATGGACCAGGAAGAGGAAAAGATTTATCAAAGTCTAAATATTTATTTCATGATATTAAAAATTAGGAGTTTAACTTGACATAAGAAGGGACCAGTTGCTCACTTATTGTTTTCCATTTAAAACAAGACCATAACTTAAATTGCCCAGTACATTTCATAAATACCGTAAGCATACAGAGAGGTACAATTTATTCATTAAAATTTGGTAATACTTAATTAATAGAGTGACTTTTTATAAAATAAAATAGATAAATTTTAAATATAAATAAACTAATAAATTTTTAAAAAATTCAGACATTTAATAATAACTATTGCAAAATTTAATTATATTTAAATGAGAATTTCAACAACCATTCAAGGGAATATATTGTTCTATTATGAAGCACTCTTCTCATTAGCTAATTGAATATTAACAAAAATTACTATTATTATTATTATGTACTTTTTACTTATTTTTTAAAACATATATCATTCTTAATTAATTTTGAGACTTTTCAAATTTTAGATTCAACCTCAATTTAAAAACTAAATTAAATTTTCGGACGACAATTTTTGTCAAAATAGTAGGCTGACCCTGGAATTCTAAAGAGAGGCTTTTTTTTTCTCCCTTTTTTCTTTTAGAATTCTCTTTCTTTCCTTAATCTCTTCGTCTTCATCATCTCTGTTTCTACTCCCACCTCTTGTTTCAGTGTGTGACTGCAGAAATTTTCAATTCTGTATATTTGTTTTACACTCTATTTTCCCACTACTTACAATCAAATTCTCTATACAAAAAAAATATTTGTGTCAAAAAGAAAAAGTTTGTTTCAGTCTGTGACTGCATTATAAAAGAATCAAATATTTCTGGAGAAGGGTATTATTATATTTATAATTATGAGCGAGGTAGAAGGTGAAGCAGAGAACATCTGGGAGATTGTCACATTTTTGCTTTATAGTACAGTTGGAATGTTTTGAATGACACCCTTGTTTTAGTACATAATCTTTTGTATGAAAAAAAAAAGTTTATTTATTCCTTGAAGACTTGAATGTGAGCATTTTTTTCAAATCATGCAAAAATGGAGAAATATTTTCAAAAACATGCAGGATCCGAAAATATTTTCGGATTCTGTGTGTCAACGGAGAGTGTTCGACAGTCATACTGCCGAACACTCTTGTTCGACACCCACCTTAATGCATCATATTGCTCCCGTGGCCGCCAAGAACGATTCCCGTGGCCCCCAGCCTGGCGTAAAGAATTGTTCGCCACTTTAAGTGGCGAACAATTCTGCTGCGTGGCATGTTCGCCATCTAAGGTGGCGAACATGCATAGAAAACAAGCCTCGTCAGAGATTCCTAACGAGGCGTGACCAGGAAAGTGTTCGCCACTTTTCCTGTGGTATCACATGCATGCATGAATGTGATACCACAGGAATTTGTTCGGCAGCAATGTTGCCGAATAAATTCGTGTGAAAATAAAATTTATAAAATAAATATATATTTAAAAAATTATAAAAATTAATAAAATTTTATACTAAATTAAAATATATTTATTGATATTAATTAAAATATATTAATATAAAATTTATTTTTTATGCTTAAAATTATATATTTTTTAATCATTAATAAATTAATAACTCATTTTTAATTTTATTATAAAAATAATATTTAATAATATTATTATTATAATAATTAAATTTAAATTATCTAATAAATTTATATATTTTAAAATTAAAATATTTTATAAATTTAAATAGTGTACCAAAAATTTATTTATTATTAAAATATTATATATTTTTTTTTATTTTTAAAAAATTAAAATTTATTATAACGTTAAAAATATAATATTATATTTTTTGAAAATATTTAATATATTTTATTTTTTTTATTTTAAAATTATTTTAATAAAGTAATTATATTTTTTTATTTTAAATAATTATTTTATTTTGAAATTATTTTAATAGCATAAGCTCTTCGGCACTGTGCTGAAGAGCTGATGCAGGGGCATGCATGTGGCCCTGCATGCACGCAGGAGCATGCATGTGGCCCTGCATGAATGTTGGTGGCAGTGTACAGCCTGTGAGTCTAGTTCGAACTAGAACTCACTCCCGCCTATAAATTATCCCACCAATCATCCTCCAATCCCACCAATCATCTTCCAATCGCCGATCATTCCTACTAATCACTCTATCCCTCTATTCATCACTCACATTTTTTATCTCTATAAATTATCCCACTAATCACCCCAATCAACAATCACTCCTACTAATCACTCATATTAATCACTTTATCCCTCTATACATCACTTCCATTTCCGGTTTCTTTATAAATTACCACATCCATTACTTCATAAATTACTCAAAATTTACATTGTATCTCACAAAAATTTTATTTCTACTCTTATCGATTCGAATACAAAAGAAGAAACACATGTAAGTTTTAAATATTTTATATTCTAAATTTTTATTTTTTTTATGTATACAGTAAATGGTGGTAAAATTATTTATTATTTATTATTTTTTACAGAGAAATGACACTTCCTGCGTATGTTAATATTCATTGGGATGGTAATATTATAAATAGTTGTAATGATTACGATTATGATGGAGGTTTTTCAAAAATTATTCAATTGGGTAAACGAATAAGTTTTAATCAATTGGTCGGTCAAATTACTCGTACAATTGGATTATCCGAAAATAATGAATTTATTATATTTTTTTATATTTAATTAAAAAATTAAATTTCATTACATATTACAAATTATTTAAAAAAACTTAAACATAAAATAAAATTACTACTAATCAATTTATATACTATTATAATATACAAATTAAAATAAATAATAATATCAAAAAAATTAAAAACGAAATACACGGATGAAATAATTTAAGAATTTAAATTATTATATTCTTTAAAAATTAATTTTAATACAAATAAATGTAACGGATTAATTTTAAAAAATTCATTTCATTAGAATAAAAAAAAATAATTTTAGAATAATACAAAAGTTTATTATTTTTTAATTATATTTCTTTTCAAAATATTAAATTTCATATGATATTGCAAATATTTACAAAAACTTCAATATAAAATATAATTAATTCTCATTAATTTATATATTGTTATAATATTTGAATTTAAAATATTATATTCTTTTTAAAAAAAATTTAAACTATCATTTAAAAAATTTCTTCACACATTACTTTACAAATATTTAAAGATATAAATTATTTTTATTTAACTTTATTGCAATCTTTAATATATTTTACAGATAAATTATCATAAAAATATAATTAAATAATTTTTTTAATTAAATCATTGATGGACGGTTAACATTTTTTTAAATAATTAATTATTTATTCCCTTAAATTAAAATACTAATTATTTAATTTTTAAAAATTTTAAACTTCATTTAATAATATTTTTAAATTTATAAAAATTACATAAAAAATTATATTAACAATACTATTTATTCTGAAATATCTTATATTTTTAAATTTTAAATTTGATATATCTTAATATTTTCTATTTCAAAAAGAATATATCTTAATATTTTAATTTATTATTTCATTTTCATATATATATATATATATATATATATATATATATATTAAAATTTTAAAAAAAAATTAGAAAAACCTGATGAACGGTGTGTTGAAGAAGATGTGATGATCTATGCCAAAGCGAAGAGCTAGAGGAGGAGAAGCCGGAGATGGAGAAGTGAAGAGCCGGAGGAGGAGAAGTGAAGTGCCGGAGAAGGAGAAGTGAACAGCCGGAGAAGGAGAACCAGTGCTGAAGAGGAAGAATGAAAGCTCAAAAGAAAGAGAGGGTGGGAGAGGAAGAATAAAAGCCAACGTCTCCCCTGTGCATGCAGGCCCGCGTGGCTCTGCATGCAACAGAAAAGTGTTCCTCAGTCAACGCTCGTCAGGGATTCCTGACGGGGATTAGTTTTCTGTGCATGTTCGCCATCCAAGGTGGCGAACATGCCATTTGCATAACTTTTGTTCGCCACTTTAAGTGGCGAACAATTTTTTCTGCCAACTTAGCAGCCACGGGAGCAGTGTTGCGCTGTTCCCGTGGCCCGGACGAGCTTGTTCGGCACTCATAGTGCCGAACAAGCTCACCAAAGCAGAGTTCGACACCCATAGTGTCGAACTCTCCCTTGTTCGACACCATGGGTGTCGAACAATGACTGCCGAACACTCTCCGTTGACACACAGAATCCGAAAATATTTTCGGATCCTTGTTTTTGAAAATATTTCTCCATTTTTGCATGATTTGAAAAAATGCTCCTTGAATGTGGTAGCTGAGACATACATTACACACAATACAAGTCCGGACCTCATGGACAGATGCATCTAGTCCTTGCTCATTTATTTGCATTAGTAATCTGCCAAAGCTTAATCAGATGAAAGAAGCTTTTCAGCTACTGCATATTATATATCTATGGCAAATTAAGAGTGCACAATGACATGGTTCAGCCTTCTTCACTTGCATGCCATGCTTCTTTTCTCAGAATCAAATATTCAACTAAGGTAACAAATGATCTGGGTTGAGAAATGCTACTCAGAAATTACATTTAAGAGTGGTCCATTTCACCCATTGTCTCATTAAATTAGATTCAACAAATTAAATTCTAAATCAAAGTGCATTAACTTAATGCTGCTGAAACCATTTCAAATTCATGTCATTGTCAGAATTAATCCCAGATAAAATGAATTTGATCTGTATATTTTACTTGAGTATATTGGTAAAGCAAGTTGTTCACATCCAACAAGATGGTATCAAATTCGTGATACCTTGTTCCTTTCTGGAACCTCAACCAAATGCAATAGGAAGAGGACCAGCCCAGGTTGGCGCAACAGCGCAGCAGCAGTTGGCTTAACCATGCCCTCTTTGCAGAACAAAGTACTACTGTGGCAGCATGCCCTCTGCCAAGGACTACCAAATCTAATCAATTGCACAAAATTTTAGCATGGTGAATAATTTGCCACTAGCAATTTCCAGTACGAATGCTTAAACGATTTAAGTTAAGCAGGGGAGGGATGGAGGTCAGCTATAAGTAATTTGGTCTATGAATTTTTAAACAAGTAACAAACCGGTAAAGTTATGACCAACAAAATTGTATCCCAACATTCAGTAGGTTAAGTGTTTAATCAATCCCTGAAACACCTGAAAGGGTATAAACTATCCTGCTGAGAAATACAGAGCACAGGAAAAAAGAAAAAGGCGACCCAGCATACCATTGTTTTCTGCAGTGAATTATTTCAGCTGCCACTGGGGTTGCTAACAAGTTTATACTTGAACTTCTGGTAAATGCTTGACTTTTATCAGAACGCATTTATATAAGTTATATTTCCCATTCCAATAAAGAATACAATCTGGGAGCCCTTTGAATATTCAAACTAAGACCCACTTGGAAGCTTTTTCTTTTGTAGTTTCTTATCTCTAATGCCATCATAGAGAAGTTCGTATGCATAATATGTTATATGACTTTTCTTCAACAAGTCTTCCAAGACTATCTTAGGTGCTGCAATAGCCTTTTTATCAGCCTCAAAGATAGTGTCCACAGCCTCGGGGACAATCCCATTGTGCACGATAAGACGAATAATACCAACTGCTTCATGAACTCTGTGCTGCACACTAAGACAGTTTATTACCCGTCCAAATGTTGTCAGTGACGGAATGAACCCTTTCTTAATCTTTTCCAGGAGAAAATTATATCCAGAATCAACATTTCCCATTTTACAGAAGCCATCAATCATGACACGAAAACTATAACTGTCTGGGGCACAGCCTTTATCCCGCATCTCATGAAAAAGCTTTTCTGCCATATGCATATCTAGCTTTTCAGAGAAGGCATTGATCATGATATTGTAGGTCACTACAGTGTGACACACATTATATTGTTGTTCCATTTTTCTAAAGAGTTGGTAGGCTCCATCCAAATCTCCATTATTGGAAAAACCACTTATCACTGTGCCAAAACTAACAGTATCTAGGGCCATTCCCTTGTTTCTTATTTCTTCCAGCAAGTCCAGAGCCTCATTCACCTTCCGAGCTTTACACAGGTTCTCTACAAGTATATTATATGTGATTATGTTGGGCACACATCCTTTTTCCATCATCATTTTGAACGTTTCCATTACATCTTCAGATTTCCCAGCCTTGCAGAGGCCATTCAATACAGAATTATATGTGATCACATCAGGAGTGATACCATGGATCAACATGCTGTTTAGAATCTCAATTGCATTGTCCAACTTCAATTGTTTACAGTAACCATCAATCAAAGTATTGAATGTGAAAATGTCTGGGTTATACCCTTTGCCAATGGCATCATTCATTAGATTATTGGCATCAGAGACAAAACCCATCTTGCACAAACCATTTATAACTATATTATAACTCCATATATCTGGGCTGCTACCTTTTTCTGACATGTCATTCATTAGCTGCAATGCTTCCAAAATAAGTCCATGCTGAGATAACCCTTTAATAAGTGTGTTATATAGACCAATGCTACACTTTATTCCTTTCCCTAATACCTCGTTGAAAAGAGCCAGCGCACGGTCTATGTCGCCGTCCTGGCATAACCCATTAATTAGTGAGCCATATGTGAACTCATCAGGCACAAATCCTTTGAAAATAGCATCATTCATAATCTTGTCAGCTTCTTGTGTCATGCCCATTTTGCAAAATCCATCAATTATAGTATTGTAAGTGAAGCCATCAGGCTCCAATCCCTTGTTCACCATTTTATGCAGATAGTTCACAGCTTCTACAACCTTGGAGTTCTTACATAATCCACAGATTAATGTGTTGTATGTCACAACATCAGGACTTAGCCCTTCCCTAGTCACACTATCAAACAAACTGATAGCCCCATCAAGTGCACCTTTTCTGCAAAGCCCTTGGATGAAGATATTAAGTGTAAACAAATTCGGGCATGCTCCCTTCTTGAGCACCTTATTGAGCAGTTTTTCACTTTCTTGGACATGCCCCTTCCGACAAAGAATATTTATAAGCTTATTGAATGTAGCAATATCAGGAAAGATACCCATACTAAGCATCATATTAAACAATTCATATGCCTCAACTTGATAGTCTTCTTCGTAGAACCCACTAATTGCGGTACAATATGCAACTGCATTAAGCTCACACCCTTGAAAAGGCATGTTGTTAAGAAGCCGTAAAGCTGCATGAGGCCTTTTTGTCCTACAAAATGACTTTATCCTTATGGTGAAAGTATAAACATCAGAAACAATTCCTTTATCCTTCATCCTTAAATACAGTTTATGGGCTTGCTTGAAATACCCATACTCAACTAATATGTTCATGGCTGTATTATAAGATAAAACTGACGGCTCACAGTTATAGAAGTCCATCCTCTCAAACACATCAACAGCTTCTTGAACCTTCCCTTCCCTTCCATAGTTTCTCATGGCTACAATATACACTCCTTCCAACAAACTATTATCAACATTTGCCCTCATCTCCATGAGCACATTCTCCATAGCCTCAAACTCACCATGAAACCCAAGCTTTTCAATTATGCACTTATAAGTTAACAACGTGTGCTTGAAACCATCTTTCTTAACAGAATTGAAAATCGCAAGTGCTTTGAGGGGATCCTTTTGGTACTTTAGGACAGCAGCTACATGTTTAGGAAGCAAAGCAGGAGTCATCCCAAAATTTATAAAAATCTAATTGATTTATACATCAAAATCGCTTCCCAAGTTGATTTTAAGACCAACCATGTTTTTTTCCCGGCTTCAAGCTTCATTTACCCTAAAAATAACCAATAAAACACAATCATTTTGAATAACTAACAATTTACCAAGGTTAACCCCATTATGCCTTCAAAATAAAACAAAAGGAAGCCTGACCTCCACAACTTTCCCGGTAGCCAAGCAGTGAAACAAAACCAATAACTAAAAGTAATCGTGAAACGATTAGAAAATATATCTATTGTCGGAAATAAATTACCCGTAATGTGAAAAAAGCGACGGGACAGCTATTCATGCATAAGGCCAGAGTTGCCTGAACGGTGCCGTTGGAGGTAGAGTGATGCAGTCCGTTAGGGTTTTGGATGGAGGTTTAATGGTTTATCAGATGGGGAAGAGCATCACTTTTTGCAGTGAGAACGAAGCTACGGTCCCATGTGAGGACGAAGGTAGAACTAATGGCGGGGGTTTGAGGATTTCTGCGTGAAGAGATTCAGAAAGAAGACGTGACATTCCTTATAAACCTTAGCGCCTTTTATAATGATCAACCGAGAAGATTCAACCGGCGCAGTGGAGGTGGCCGAGTTGGTCTAAGGCGCCAGATTAAGGTTCTGGTCCGAAAGGGCGTGGGTTCAAATCCCACTCTCCACAATTTTTTTTCCACACCTTTTCCTGGAATTTCTTTTTCCAATTTACATTATTACTATTATTATTTCTTCAATTTTAAAAAAATTTTTAAACTATTTTTATTTTTCCTTTTGCCAATAAAATAATTATTTCATCCATTTTTATCGTTAAAAAGATGATAAAAAATTAAATTATCTATAGCAGAAAACTAGATTATTTATTTTTTTTATTCTTCTTATTTTTACATAAAAAAATAAAAACTATTTTATTGATGAAAATAAAAAATAAAGACATTTTAATATATTTTAAAAAATATTAAAATTAATTTGTTAATAATATCACCATCTAGAAATTAAATAATGAGAGTTTATGAAGATAAAATTGAATTTTAAAATTTTTATCTCTTATCCTTTATCTATTTTTAATAAAAAAATGACGGAAAGATTATTTTATAAACAGAAAGAAAATATAAAAATATTTTAATAAATTTTTAAAAATATAAGAGTCGACTTATTAATAATAATAAAATTCAGAGACTAAATATTAAAATCATCAATTTTTATTATTATATTACTGTTTATATTCAATTTTGAATAAATGAGAAATATAGAATATTATAAGTTTTTCCTTTGCGAAGGTTAAAAATAGGTTATAACTTTTAATAATTCTATCATATTGTTTTAATAAGTATATCATAAACTGTAAAATTAAATTAATTGTACATTACTATTAGCTCCATCAACTGATTAATCTCGTGAATGTCTTTCTTATATTTTATTTATTATTTTATTTTATTATAATTTTCTCAACCATTTGATTTTTATATTTAGACTTATCTTTAAAAAATTAAGATATAACTATTAAAATTTCTAAAATTTATATTATCCCTATTCTTTTCAGTAATAAAGAATTTCAATTGAAAAAAAAAAAAATACTCATCACTATTACAAAGAAACCTAAAATGGTAGTATTTTTTGAAGTAGTTTATTTGCGTTTTGAATCTATATTTCTAAGAGTTATGGATCGCATTGCATCAAACGGCAACATACAATGGCAACATACAATTTGAAAGCGATAACTTTTTTTCGGTTTTTTTTTCTAAAAAAAAATGTGTAAGTTCAATAGTTACATGCTATGCTTCTGTTGTTTTTTTGGTTTTTGTGGAGGGGTTAGTGAGGATGGCCAAGTTGTGTGATCATTAAATATTGCTTCCCTTATGTTGATTGCTTGTCATTAGCTGTTAAAAAGGCTAGTGGAATAGACACCAGAAAGTGAGTTTACTTTAAATATGGTCGCTCCACAGCTATGATATAATGAAAATATTGTGCCATTGATTTGTTCCCTTTAATAGTTTTTGGTGTTGCGTCTCTATGGCTGAGCTGTAGACTTCTGCATTTGTGTTTGCTTGATTGGAGTATTTCTTGCTTTTTGAAGCTGGAAGGTAGGCTTGCTGTGGTGCTGTTGCATTGCATTTTCTTTGCTCTTCCACTCTCTCTTCCGTCTATTACCGATATCGTAGGAGCAAAATAGTGTTGCCGGTAGGTGGTGGATTGTTCGCTTTTGCTAAAATAAGGCTTTTCAGAATATTCTGAGTTTGGACTAGACTCTATGGGTTGACCGTCTTGTGAGCTTCAAATAGCGTTATTTAATCAGTCACAGAAGAATATACTTAGTATGCTTTCACATTTGGATTGCGCACCGAATGAGTCATATGTTTTTACGAATTAAAAAAGAAAAGAGAGATAGAAGCAGGGATGAGGCACCACCTGTCCAAGAAATACCTTTTCGTAGGAAGCAACCCACAGCATGGAAGCTGAGGTGGCGGGTTCCTATTGGATAGATCGCAATCTAACAAAAATGAATTTGTACTCTGAACACATCGAAAAGATCTTAACCACTTTCTCTCTCCCGCCGTGCGCTTCACCTTTTGTACTTTCTTCTTCCTAAGATTCTGCCAATCATAATCTCATAATTCTCTCTCTCTCTCTCTCTCTGTGTGCTGCAAATTCATTGATGATTTTGATCTAATTGGCCTCTCTACATCTTCGATTACTTCGCCTGTAAGAGTTCCTTCATCTTTGATGATGATCGTTTGATTTTAGATTGGTTGATTCAATCTTTCGGTGCTAATTACAGTGTTAAGTGTTTCATTGCATTAACTTCCCCCTTTGTAATTTTAATTTTGACATTTATACGCGACTTTGCTGTCGATTTCTTTGACCTTTCAATGGATGGAATTCTATTTGATTTTATCAGTAGGATTGGTTTTATGAGGCTGGCCTTCGTTCATGTAAAACTGAAGAGCTTTCATTGAGTATTCTACAGGTTTTTCAATTCACTATGGTTTTCTTGATTATTTATTCCTGCAAATATAGGTTAAGGTATCCGTGATCATTTCAGTGATTACTGATTTGTCATTTCTATTGATTGCATTTGATTTTAAGTTGATCACACAACTCTTCCCATCAGAAACTCTTGGCAGGTCACCCAAATTTCGAATTTGGATTTTGAATGTTTCCTAGTATTATTGTTTGTGTCTATTATACGTTTCATGTATCTATAAAGAAGATGAATATTTGAAAAAGAAATAACAAACAGAAGACCTAAAATGTGCCTTTCAGGTGCAGCATGGCGACTAAAGGGAACTCAGGAGACCATAAAACTAGGAGTTCAGTGTCAATTTTCATTGTAGTTGGATTATGCGGTTTCTTCTACATTTTGGGTGCATGGCAGCGAAGTGGCTTTGGAAAGGGTGATAGCATAGCTCTTGAGATCACCAAACAGACACACTGCAGCATTCTCAACAATTTGAATTATCAGACAAGTGGTGATGCAGGAATAGTTGATGGTTCTGGAGCTGAAGTGAAGGAGATTAAGCCATGTGATGACAAGTATATTGACTACACACCTTGCCACGAGCAAATGAGGGCAATGACATTTCCTCGAGAGAATATGATCTATAGGGAACGACATTGTCCCCCTGAAAAGGAGAAGCTTCAGTGCCTTATTCCAGCGCCCAAAGGATATGCAAACCCATTTCCATGGCCAAAGAGTCGTGACTATGTACCCTATGCAAATGCTCCTTACAAGAGCTTGACCATTGAGAAGGCTGTTCAGAATTGGATACAATATGAGGGTAATGTATTTAGGTTCCCAGGTGGTGGAACCCAGTTTCCTCATGGGGCTGATGCATATATCAATCAACTTGCATCTGTGATCCCTATGGACAATGGGATGATTAGAACTGCATTAGATACTGGATGTGGAGTAAGTAATTATATGAGGCTCTTATTTTCCTTTAAGGTTCTCTACTCTTCTTCTCTGCATTGTTCTAATACACCCAAACTCTTCCCTCTGTTTCTGGGTTATTATGCTCGTCTCTTTGTTAATCAGCATGGAATGTTTGTTTAGTTTTTGTACTGTTTTGTATTTGATTTGAAGAAAGGCTTGATCGTGCTTAGGTTGCAAGTTGGGGTGCATACCTTTTCAAAAAGAATGTTATAGCCATGTCGTTTGCTCCAAGAGACTCTCATGAAGCACAAGTTCAATTTGCGTTGGAAAGAGGTGTTCCAGCTGTTATTGGTGTACTTGGAACTATCAAGCTGCCTTATCCTTCTAGAGCTTTTGACATGGCTCACTGTTCTCGTTGCCTGATACCATGGGGTTTCAATGGTGAGAAAAGATTTTTTGGGTTTTCATTGTTTAGCATAAGATAGTCTTAAGAAAGGCATGGGTGGCCAAGAAGCATAACACAAAATATCTGCTTGTTGGTTTATTATTCAGTTATATGTGCCAGTCAAGTCACAAGTGTAATACGAAATAATCTCTATATTGGCCTTTGTTAATGCTGCGCGTTCAGTAATAGAGGTTAGTTTTACCTCATCAAGCCTAAGATAACTCAAAAGAATATAGTGCCAGCACTAAAATAAATAATGTATGGTAAGAAAATTCGTGATAAATGATTTTTCAACTTCTATAATGAAGTAAAAGGTCTTCAAAATTAAGTTGGTTCCTTTTCTTTCATTTGAATACTTGGAAATGAATCATCAGTAACATCATGATGGGACTTGTTTCTTCAGATGGAATGTATATGATGGAAGTTGATCGTGTTCTTAGACCTGGTGGTTATTGGGTGCTTTCTGGTCCTCCCATCAATTGGAGGAATAATTACGAATCATGGCAGCGTCCTAAAGAGGAGCTTGAGGAGGAGCAAAGGAAGATAGAAGAAGTTGCCAAACTTCTTTGCTGGGAAAAGAAACATGAGATGGGTGAAATAGCCATCTGGCAAAAAAGAATAAATTATGATTCTTGCCTTGAGCTAGACCCTCAGCCTACTATGTGCCAATCCACAAACACAGATGATGTGTGGTACGCCATGTGGTGAACTTCTCCTGATTTTAGCCGTTTGTTTGAATATTTACTGGCTAAGTAATCAACTGACATGCATTTTTTTCCCTTCTGGAATAAAGATGCCTACTGATCTTGAAATCTAACTCTGTTATGTATTAGTGGAAGTTTTGCCTGTCACTTCTAATTAAAGCAACACAGGAACTTATAGAATGAGCTGACCCATGTGCCGTGGTTATTTATCTCCTTGGATTCATTCCTCCTTTTTTTTGGCTTTTTAAGTTTAGCAAAGAAAGGGTAAAATCAGAGAATATCATGTTTCCAGAACCTGGGATCTAAAATTGTTTGGAATTTTATCAGAACAAAGCTGCTTGTTGCTAACAGGTCTTATGTTTGTTTTTCAAAGAATTTGGGAAGTTTGCATGCTCATGTAAGAACTCACTTTGATATCATTAGTGGAAGTTTTGCCTGTCACTTCTAATTAAAGCAACACAGGAACTTATAGAATGAGCTGACCCATGTGCCGTGGTTATTTATCTCCTTGGATTCATTCCTCCTTTTTTTTGGCTTTTTAAGTTTAGCAAAGAAAGGGGAAAATCAGAGAATATCATGTTTCCAGAACCTGGGATCTAAAATTGTTTGGAATTTTATCAGAACAAAGCTGCTTGTTGCTAACAGGTCTTATGTTTGTTTTGCAAAGAATTTGGGAAGTTTGCATGCTCATGTAAGAACTCACTTTGATATCATTAGAATGACAGCATTAAAATCATCTTCTGATGATTTGTAGGTACAAGAAAATGGAAGCATGTGTAACTCCCTATCTTAAGACCAATGAGCCGAATGAAGTTGCTGGTGCTCCATGGCAGCCATTTCAAGAAAGACTTAATGCCATTCCTTTCAGAATATCTAGTGATTCTATTCCTGGAGTGTCTGTTGAGACATACCTGGAGGACACCCGTCTTTGGAAAAAGCATGTCAATGCTTATAAGAGAATAAACAAAATCCTCGACTCAGGGAGGTACCGCAATATCATGGATATGAATGCTGGTATGGGAGGTTTTGCTGCAGCCCTTGAATCTCCAAAATTGTGGGTTATGAATGTTATGCCTACAGTAGCTGAAAAAGACACCTTGGGTGTTATATACGAGCGCGGTTTAATTGGCATATATCATGATTGGTAACTTCTGGAAGATCTCCCTCTCTCTCTCTCCCCCCCTTCCCCTTGTGTGTGTATTGTCTCTTTGATTTTCATTTCTCAGCTAATGCTCTTCTATGGGCAGTGAGATTGTTGCAGCCATAGGCTTTGCTGACCTTGATGAGAATTTTCACATTGTATGTCATATAACGTATTTCTTAAGATCTGTACTCAAATCTAGGCTTCTGTACCAATCCTTTTAGGAGCTTCTGTTGGCTATGACCAATCACTTTTTTTCTGGTTCTGAACCAATGATTCAGCAATTTGCAAACATGTGTCAACTGTCATGAAAGCATCCAATCTTGTTAGTTGTTACCCAAAACGAAGTTTTCACAAGGCAGAACTTTGATGTTTTTCTAGAAATTAGAATCCTTTGAGTTCATATTTTCAGTAGTTTTAAGCATACTTTGTAGGAGTGGTGTCCTTTTGAAGGCCAATATACATGGGATGCAGTTTATGTTAAAGAATTTGTTCCAGTTCCTATGCAACTTTTTGAGGATCATTTCTGTTATTGTTATGCTTTTATTTAATTTTTCTATACTTCACCAGGTGTGAAGCCTTCTCCACATACCCAAGGACATATGACCTTATTCATGCAAATGGTTTGTTCAGCTTGTATAAGGATAAGTAAGTCTATGTTAATATTACGTCCTACACTATTCTAATAGAACTTCTTGGCCTGATTGAAAGAAATGATGATTTATTTGTAGTGTTGATCCTTAATTGACTTGCAAGGCACTTGATTCACCATTCAATATTCAATTTAATCCTCAACTTACCAGTATAAAATTAGCGTAATTGGTCATGACCTAGATTTTCAAATGACATTGATATTGTTTCAGATTTGCCTTGGAGCAGAGCTCATTCAGTTCTAGTAATAGCCTTTCGCTTGTAAGCCTGCAACTAGAAAGTACCTTAAGAATTTATTGCATTTATATTTTGCAATACAGATGCAACATGGAAGACATTCTTATTGAGTTGGATCGAATATTAAGACCTGAAGGAGCGGTCATACTCCGTGATCAAATGGAGGTGCTGATCAAGGTGAAGAGAATTGTTGGAGGAATGAGATGGAATACAAAAATGGTGGACCATGAGGATGGTCCACTTGTCACAGAAAAGGTCTTGTTTGCTGTGAAACAATATTGGGTTGCTGGAGAACACAATAGTACTTCCTCACAGTAAACACGAAAGACAGTGCTAGAACTGCATTGCGATATCATGGGAATTGCTACTTTTTATGATTCGGAACAAACAAATTAACTTCATCACTTACGGGCCACCCTGCCACAAGCACAGCAACAGAATGCGGCTTCTGCAAGTATTTACCGTTTATTGTTTATCAGCTTCTGTTCTTTTAGGCAGATACATGATACAGATAGGTAATTCTTAGTTGCAAATTAAGCCTCATGATCTTACAGTTTCTTTCCCATGATATTTTGTTCTTTTGTGTTTAAGCTTTAGTTCGAGGGGCCTAGTGGAGTTCATTGTTGGCTTCTCTACTTCCTGTTGCAGTTTGTATAGAAATTTTGAGGTTTTTTCTGATATTAATTTGTCTTATTTATCCAAATCGCATGGCATTATTTTTTCTTGGATAGCATCAAGAAGACTTCCTGATTTCTAAGATTGGCCTGAAACATATGTTGCCTACCTTTCCTGATGATTTACACGGTTTAAATTCAATGCTGTTTACATTCCCTTATGATGTGGAAATCATAAAGATAGTTTATTATGGACATCCCAAAGCTATCTTTATTACATTAGTAAAATATGAGAGAAGGGTGACCCATCATTAATCAAGCACCAAGCTTATAGGACCACATACCGATCTATGCTGCATGCTTGCATCTCTCAAAAATCTACTTCTGTGGAAATTGCTTCTCAAAAGCCATCCTCTCTCTTTTGTCTTTACCCCTTCCCTCAAATTCAAACTATTTTATATCAGTTTCGACCGTATCTCCTACCTTTTAAGCTTGTCGGGGCTTTAACGCTGCCAGAAACTCCCAAGTCATTCAAACTTTCCTTAATATAGTTTCTTCCTTTCTCCCTCCACAAGTTCCTCAAGCATCAAATTTCTGTCTTTTTTGTTTTTCTCTCTTGGTAGTCAACTCTGCCTCCACTCTCCAGCCATTTTGGAGCTATGGATGGCGAAAGCAAGAGTACAGATCTTCCTGATCTTCGAGATGCCTCATTTGCTTATCTTACTGCAGTACAGCAGAACTATGTACTTAAGCTAACAGAGACAGCTGAGTTTCCTACTCCTGACATAATCTCAACTCAAGAGACTTCCATTCAGAAAAACTCGGAGAAAACTAAGCCTGGAGAAGGTGAAATCACTGTCTTTGGGGCTGAGGAATACTTCAACATGAAACTTGATGATGAAAGTGCAGGAAACACAGATGCTAATGGAGGGAAGTATCCGCATGAGAAAATAGAGAACGGGGATGAACTTCACCTTTCGAGGCCAAAAAGCAGGTTAGGGACTTCAAGTGTCAATTCTGATCAATCAAGCTGGAATAGCCAAACTGCTTTATTAACAAATTCTCTGAGAACATCATCTCATAGCAGGAAGAAGAGAGTGAATGGAAGATGGTTCTTTCCTGGGTTTGCCTGCAATGGATCTTGTTTCCATGGGAAATCTGTTTATTTAGATAAAAGTATTCCTCATGGTGATCTTCAAGTTGCCGGAGACCCTATCATGCTAGAGGGAGCAAAACAGTCTCGATCAAGGCTTCCAGTGAAAGATGAGTTTCGCAGGCCAAGTTTAGAAAAGACGAGCACTGGCTCCAACGGAGAAGACTGTTTAGTATTATCAACTGTGAACTCTGCGGTGCAAAACCTGGTAGTTAAAGGACAGAAGCAGAAGAGCCTAGAAGAAGATCCACGAAAATCACTGGACGTGTTTGGCTCCCATATGGTAAAGAGGGAAGATATAGTATCAAATTTAGAAAGGAAGCTCTCTGTTCTAACTTGGGATGCCATTCCATTTCCGAAGGCACGAAATCTGCCTACAACTTCTGCGAGTAGTCAAGTGTATGAAGAAGCAGAAAGTGATGCAAGTTCAGACCTGTTCGAGATAGAGAACATATCCTGCAGTACACAGCCACCGTTCAGGAAACAAACTTCTGATGGCTTGTCCGGCTGCATGACACCCCCAAGCCGGTATGAGCCAAGCGAGACCAGCATTGAGTGGAGTGTTGTCACAGCCAGTGCTGCTGATTTCTCTGCTGTTTCAGATTACCATGAAAAGAAACCTGCAGAAATTAGCATAAAATCTGCTGGTTTAACATCATCGCCAAGGACCCGTCGCCCAAAGAGCCTATTGGGGTGCACGAATGAAAAAGCAATAGAAGTTGCTGAATCTGCATACAAAAGAAATGAGAAGACTAAGCCTCACTTGCATCACCAAACCTCCATGCCAGTGACAAGGAAGTTACCTGCTGATTCTAAGGTGAAAGATTTTGCTTTCCCTTGATTACCAAGAATTAGTCCTCCATGTACTTTTTACTGCGGTGTACATGTGGTAGGGCATGTGTAAGGGGAAGTGATTCTGGGAAGAGAGACATAGTTGAAAGTTTTCCGGGTGAAATTTACAGCTAATATTAATGTTCATTATCCTGAACATGAGATAAAAAATTTATCCCTAGTAGGTGATTGTTATGTTTCCAACTAAGAAGTACCAATTTCTCTCTACAAATGGATCAAAGCTTTTTTTATCAGCGTATTACATGTCTTTCAAAGGCAGAACAGCCCAGAAACTTGGAAAGTTTTTGGGTGGGGGAAGTGAATTTCTCTTTCAGTACACAGTGAAACAAGAAATTGTAACATGTACACAGCATCCACAACAAATTTTAGTGTTTATTGGCGCCTAGCTTTCTTATGATTGCAAACGACTGTGCTTGTTTGGCATTGAGCTCTAGAGGCTAAAAGTACAAAAGAAGTATACTTTTAGATGCATTGAAAAAAAAATGTTATTATATAATCTATTCATCGTATTAAACTAAATCTTATTCG
Source organism: Manihot esculenta (assembly GCF_001659605.2). Classification (NCBI taxonomy): domain Eukaryota; kingdom Viridiplantae; phylum Streptophyta; class Magnoliopsida; order Malpighiales; family Euphorbiaceae; genus Manihot; species Manihot esculenta. The sequence goes on along the minus strand of NC_035174.2, from coordinate 6,441,201 downwards.
CACCGGGTAAAAATATTTACAGCAAGTTATGTCAATTTGATTTCTAAATTAATTTTTAATACTCCCTAACTAATATATTTAAGGAAATATATCAGCAAACAATAAAAAGTAGAAGTAAAAGTACAAACTAATGGGTTATATCAGCAAAATCCATTCAGATTTGTCATCCTATTACTCCATTAAAACCCAAATATTAATTTGAGAAAAGAGAAGTAACCGACCCTTTTCAATATAGCCAAGAAAATAGATTTAAACTGAAAAGAATCTGTAAAATATTAAATAGTAGAGTCAGCTGCAGCCATGTGAAGGATGTGATGAGAAAGGAATGTTAGGAAATGAAAGCAGATATGCCATTAATGCACAGCAAACAGAGAGGTTGCCCATCACAATCAATCCTTGAAAGATTGAAGATGTTTAAGATGTTGTTTGCTAAGAGAAAATTCCTCTAATTTGATGTAATGAACTCAAGCCACGAGATCTAGCAAAGGGAATATCATGAAAAGGCCAATTAGCATTAGAGTTTGATTGATAACAAAATTGAAGCTGTGCACATTCAATAGATTACTTGTCAAGGACCACTTTGAATTGGCAGCCTTTAAAGCTTCTATGCTCTTCTGAATTCTAAGCTGAGCAATTACTGCCAATGCAAAGATAATTGATGTTTCAGACAAGCGTACTATTTCATGATGAAAATTTTGGAGATTTTTCAGCCCATCGTATTAGGAATTGGGATTGATTGGAACTTGGACCAAGAGGAGCATTTAGGCCTCCCAGCCCAATAATTCTGAATACTTCTCCAATAATTTAAGAAAAATACTAAAATTAAAAATTGATATTATTTTGACATTGACTAAATTGAAATATTAATATTTAAATATTAAAGGGTAGTTCATAAAAATTATTTATTTTAATTTTGTGGTAAACTACTAATAAAATAACTATCAACTATTAAGATAAATGTCAAAAACATTAAACTAAATATTCAAATATACATTTAGTATTTATTAATATTTTTAAATTAATTTTATATAATTATTATAATAAATATTTAATATACAATAGTTATAGAATTTTTTTTTTTATAAAATCAAATTTAATTTAAGTGAATTGTAATTTAAATATAAAAAGGAAAAAGATATTTATTTATTTTTGTTCAATGTCACTTCCCAAAAAATATCTAACGCAACAATGATTAAGAGAGATAACCCCAAAAACCCCAAAAGGTAAAATCAGCCAATCAAATCTCTGAACTACACGTAACTGTTCCACTCAAATGACCAAAACACCCTTAATCTTCACAATTTGTCGCGTAATGGCTAGATATGCATTACTCGCTCCAATAGTACTACACACACTGGATATAAACTTCCAAAACCCTAACCCTTTTGTTGCCACGCTGACACACTCTCGCTCACTTCACCACATAAAGGGGAGGGAGAGCAGGGACATTAGGGTTTTAGCATTCCCCAAAGAAAGAGTAAATTATTAGGGTTAGGGTCAGGGTTGCTGTCGTTGAAAGAGGGGAAAAATGGTTGCAGACAAGGGGAAGAAGATGAAGGTAGCAGAGAAAGCGGAGGACGACAATAACCAAATCGATGAAGCGCTCGTCCTGTCAATCGAGAAGCTCCAGGAGATCCAGGACGAACTCGAAAAGGTGTGTGTTTACGTGTACTACGTGGATTTTATTTGTGTTTGTGTTTGTGTTTGTTTTTGGATGGTTTCATGGCTCCTTGTTTGTTCTTTGGTTTCGCGTGAACAGCCAAAGCAGAATTCAGGCAAATTGTTTGAACAAGGGGCAGTTGGGTGGAAGTTTATCGGAATTTCGTTTGTGAATAGTGTTTGTATTTTTTTTTCCCAAAAGTTATTGGTTTTCTTTTATGAAAATTTCCTAGTAGAGAAGTTTTTTTTTCCGTTCTAGGTTCGGAAATGAGCAGTTTTACTGGATCTGTATGAAGCAACTGATGTGTGCTTTTTGATAAATTGGCTCCATACTGCGTTTCTATGCAGCAATTGGGATGCATTATTTCTTAAAGCTGATTTTTTGTTTCAGAAAAATTTTGTAATGGTTCAGTGTGCTTGTTATTGCGAGCTGATGAAATCAGACCTTGCCTATTGATTAATTGTATGTCTACTTATGACCCAGTTTTTTTTTTCATTTTTTAACTAAACTCATCGGAAATTAAATTCCTCTGTGTGCTGATTCGCAATAGTCATATAACTTAACTTTAAATAGCAATGCAATTGGATGCTCTTGGACTCTATTCAAGTCATTTTAGGCCACTTAAAAGTAAGTGGGTAGGAGATAGAGAGCTGATTTTATATTAGTATCATTTGACATTCCTTGATTTTTTTGTTTAACTGTATATGCAGGTTTATAGTTTTTTCATTTATATTTCCTCACTATTTTTTTAGTTTGTTCCCCTTCACTGATTCTTTTCTTTGATTTTCATTTCTCTCATTTAAGCTTTGTTATAGCATCCAACGTGTTTCAATTGTAAACAGTACTAAGCTCTAGATGTCTTCTTTCTATATGTTTCCAGATCAATGAAGAGGCAAGTGACAAGGTCTTGGAAGTAGAACAGAAGTACAATGAGATACGCAAGCCAGTCTATGATAAGCGGAATGATATCATCAAGAGCATTCCTGACTTCTGGTTAACTGCTGTTAGTGATACATCTTCATCTGTTATTTGACACATTATGCATTCTGGTATCTGTTATTGAATCAATGACTAATTGTAAATAGACTTGTTCATGGTTTTTGTTGCAGTTTTTAAGCCATCCTGTTCTTCATACACTTCTAAATGAAGAGGACCAAAAGGTTTGGGTTTTATTCGTATTTCCTACATGAATTAAAGATTTCCTTGGGCACTAATTTTATATTTTGAATTGATTTTTCTTGTATTGAATTTGTGTGACACATTTTCTCATCTTCCAGCTTTTTAGAAACTGATTCAAGATGCTGTCATTATTCATTTAAATTCTTAAGTTGGCTGATTAACTGTTCTGTAATTTTGCTTCACTCTCACTTTTTCCTAATAGATATTCAAATATATAAGCTCCCTGGAGGTGGAGGACTTTAAAGACGTTAAATCGGGTTACTCTATAACATTTGTACGTTTGTTCTCTCTATTTCATGTACCCTAGTTTTGTTGGCAACTAAATTATACTTTCTTCCTGATAATTGAAGCTAGTAGTAAAGAATTTGTGGGTTTCTAGAGATACATGAATGAGTTTCTCCTGATTTTGAAACTATACTTTTTCCTCCTTCATTTCAGAACTTTCAACCCAATCCTTATTTTGAGGATACAAAGCTTACAAAGACATTCACATTCCTTGATGAAGGAACAACAGAAATTACTGCTACGCCAATTAAGTGGAAAGAGGGCATGGTAAAATTTTTATGTTTTCATACTGTTGGCCGCTTTTTTTTTTCTGGAGTTTTGTGTTTACTTTCATTTCTAAATTGTGAAGGGTATGCCTAATGGAGTTACTCATGAGAAGAAAGGGAACAAAAGGCCTTTTGTTGATGATGGGTTAGTTCTTTTGACAGTTTACTTCTCTTTCTCATCTTTTGTGAAAAGAATTTTGAAGCTGGATTTTATTTGTAGTATTCTGTTTTTTTTTTTCTGACATTTTAATATATCATGACTTCTTGTTGGGGAAAAAAAGGAAAGGGGATGGGATGAGGGGTGTTCCTGGGACTGAAGCTTCTTAGAAGTAAAGTGGATAATCTTTTTAATATTTCATTATAGTTCAATGGTCATTTTGTTTGCGTTTTTCTTGTGTATATGCACCTTTTTTCCCTTAGTTTGTGCTTTAGATTAATAAGCTCTTATACCACTTAGAATGCTCTGTCTTCCCTTTTTGCTCCTTTTGTTTCTATTGTTGGGGGGAGGGGCAAGGGAAGGAATTGGAGTCCAACTATCTTGAATTGAGGTATAATCCTCAATACTGTACGAGTAATACAAGGATTTGAATTCTGGCTGAATACTTTCTTAACCTTCTCTATTGTTATATTGCTATTATTTATGCGCAAACAATAAATTTGCTGACATACATCCTGTACTTGTGACGTTTTAGTGTTATCTAACATGGTATTGTGTAGTTTGAATTTATATATGCACTAATCTTTTGTCATTGTTGTCAACCTGCAAAATTTGCCTTGATTACAGTTTCTTTAGCTGGTTTAGTAGTACTGTGCAGAAAGAGGCAATGGAGGATTACCAGGATGAGGTGTGTTATTTCTGTCTATAAACTCTGTAGTCCAGCTTTATCATTGTAAATGTCTCCTTGGATCTTCCTTTTTTCATTATTGGAGCTATTAAAAAACTCACATAAAAATGTTGCAGATTGCAGATGTCATCAAAGAAGATCTATGGCCCAATCCTCTCTCTTATTTCAACACTGTAATTTATCACTCCTTTGTTGTTTCTCCCTATTTTTTATTTAAGTTAAGAAACTTCAAAGCACTGTTTAATTCCGACCTTCTCTTATGTAGGATCCTGATGATGAATTTGAGGGAGATGAAGCTGATGAAGGGGTAAATGCTTTTCTGTTAATAGAATATATAAATACCATTAAATGTCTATAACACTTTATCCCAACTTTAGTACTAGGCTTCTTTCATACTGATTTTCAATGAACATAGATGACTGTGTGCTATGCTTCTAATTTCTAGGTTGTCACTTGTCATTGCCTGCCATTTCTATTTATAATTACAGCAGAGTTATGAAGTTTGAATATTAATAAAGATGGAAAGAAGATTTTCGTAATTTGGAAGAATGAATTGAATGAAAGTTAAACTTCTTGATTAGAAATGGAAAGGTAGAAGCTCTTTCAGGATTTATCATTGGTAGAAATTATAAACCTTACCTAACACATGTGCATATTTAGATCTAGGCTGTTCATTCCTGCTTCCTGTGGCATATCCCGCTTAAAATGCTTATATATTTTTATATATATATAATCACACTCAAACTGCTATATGGTTTACAAAAGTTCTCCATGGCTTATTGAGAAAATAGGAAAGAAGAGCGTCTTCCTTGATGCTTCTTTTGTTCACTAAGTTCTGTAGGATGTCTCTTCTGACATTGATTCCAAGGAATGATAAGATGGCTCATATTTTGTGGTCAACTACTGTAAACCATTTTAATGATTTTTCAAGTATCCCCGGTGGGTCTAATGCATTTCGAAGGACAGTTTGGCTTGAGTTACTGTTGGTCTTTTATAATGATATCAAGACTTTGTATGGACCTCTTTTTGCTGAAAAATTTCTAGCACCTTCTTTTTGACGGATTGTAGGAAGATGAAATTTATTGTGTGCTGTACTTGACATGGACCTATAAGATTCTACTCTCAGCTGGATATATTCCAGTTTCCAGTAATTTTTAAATTTTGATGGCTTTGGTCATGATATTGCTATAGCTGTCGCTAGTTGAGCCTGAGGATACATCGATCTATTAGGTGTGGTTTATGAAAACTGATTTTTAACATGCACTCTGTGAAAGTGCTCTTTTTTGGTTGCACGGAATACATGTGAAATGGCTACTGATGCTTGCTTTTAGCATCATAGTGAAATTGAGTAATTTCTCTTGTAGTCAGAAAGAGCTAGCTAAAAGCCAGCAAAAATTTAATTCAACTCATTTCTTATTTTGGGATGTTGCCTTGTGGCAGGACAAGGATGGTGATGATTCTGAAGAGGATGACGATGAGCAAGATGATGATGACGAAGATGATGAAGAAGATGGCGATGCGGACAACTGAATGCTTACTTTTTATCTGCTTATTTGTCGGTCTTCGCATTTTGGGTAACAACTTGTGTAAAGTGGTCTTTGAGGGTTGCCGGGTATCAACAGCTGATAGGGAGTATTACCAATCTTACATTTTATTATAACCTAAAGTACTGTGTAGGTATCTGACTGGTACCATGTTCAGTCAGTGGTTTCTGACGATTTTTCTTTTCCAGTCAAGGCCTTCTATTTTGTTCTTATGTGGCGGTTTCTGTAGTTTTTGATATGCAGTATTCTAGATGATTATGGTTTGATGTTATTTTATTTTACATTTTATTATAAAAAAAAAATTTGTTAAAATGATTACTTCCTAATATTGTCAAGTGATATTCTCCAGTCCAATGCTGCATCATATGTTTCATTCCCAACTAAGCAACTCTTGTGAATTTCAAACCAAATAAACATTTCTTCCCTTTAATGATATTTTGGTGCTTCGTTGGGAAAATTTTAACGCAAATTTTGTGTTTGCATGATAATTTGGGTGCTTCTTTGGGGTAATTATTTTCTCGAATATTCGTTTCACCATTGCTCTTCAACGAAGTTGTTTTCCTCTTGGAGGGAGAACAATATGTTCAGCAGGGGTGTGGTACTGTTTTTGTTTGGTTCTCAATCCTTTGGTTTTGGTTGGTTTTAGTTTGTTTGTGTTTTGGTTTTAAAGATGATTTTAAACGTCATGTTTATATAACAATTTAAAGTATGTATCATTAAATTATTTATGAACTCTATATATTAAGTATGAAAATAATAGGGTATCATTTAATATATTTTTTAATTATGCAATCTTTACTAATAAGGAATATATATAAATAAGGATTAGTATATAGTAAAATAGTGATGATGAAAAAAAAAAAAAAAACTCTGGAACATGGCTTGTTTGTGGATTGGGTTAAATGTGTATTCGGTTTGATTTTTCTTAGCTTTGACCTCACTGTATTTTGAGTTATTGTCCACTAAATTTTTAATGCAATTTTATAATTACATGATAAAAAAAAACTATTGTTCAAGAAAAAATATTGCATAATAAAATATCTACAATTATATAGTTGTACTTTATCTCATTAACCCATTAAGAATTAATAGAACTGCTACGTGAAGTATAATCTAATGGCGGAATTTTAGTTAATTTTTAATAAATTAAATTGATGATGTTAATTTCTAATTAGACGGTATTATTATAAAATATGTTCTTAATTTAGTATATGCTAAAATAGTCTCAATTGGATTTTTAAATATCAGTTCTCTTTATAGCACTTAATTTCACTAAAATTTATTATCGTCGGAATTCTGCATTAGCTTGCTATTTATACCTATCCAAACTTGATTCAATATCTTAATGGAGCAATTTTCAGTAGCAGTGTGCGAAACTAAGATATTTGATGCTCAAGTAAGAAGATCTAAGCCCGTAAAACAAAGCCCAAAACAATGGGTAGGCTGAAGTTATTATTACAAAGTAAAATTTGTTCAATTAAAGGCTGAAGTTATTAACTTTATCACGATATTTTTCAAATTCACTGGACTACATTTACTTAACACTGGATTAAACTCATGAGTTGGGATAGCCAGGAATTAGATAGAAGGAAGGATAGGCAAGTGGGTGAAGTGTGGCAGCTTTTTTACAGGCCATAACAAAATTAGAGTCCAACCATATAAGGGAAGGGGGTATACTTGTTAATCAAAATCTGCTGCTAAAAAGCTTAGCTTTAAACATTGCATGTGCATATTCATTGCTACAAAAACTTAATAGATTCTATTCTTATTTTTATTTTTGGGTCTCAAAAAAGAAAGAATAGCATTTTTAACTGTAAAGAACCAATAAATGAGTTGTAAAAGCAGCCTTTGTCTTCAATCAAATTGCTACTGCAATCAGGAAAGTACTCATAACACATAGTTTTTTTCTCAATTTTTCATATTTCATGAATATTTACAAAGCAATACAAATATCAAAATTCAAATTATCAATTTTTTAAAAGTAATTTATAGATAAAAAATTGGGAATAAAATATATATGGAATCAGCATAAATTCCAAAGGAATGGATAGATGTGTTTCAATTTGATGACGAGAATGAAATTGGGAAAGAGTATTGATTGCGTGGCCTGATATGTAGTTGTAAGAGATTGGGATTGTCTTTTAAATTGATAGTCATTTTCAAACGTAGATGGAGTGTTTTGATTGGGTGTGTATGAGATTTTTATGGATAAGATACTCAAAATGTCGAATGTGTTTTGTCTTTGTCTGTAGAAAAGGCCTGAAAATTACCAACTTAGATAGTTACCTCTTACTACTTTTTTTTCCAATTATGTTAATTTCTTGGTAAAGGGTAATGTGATAATTTTAAAATTCAGATAAAAATTATATAAAAATTCCCATGAATTAAATAGTAATTAGTGGAATTTTAAATCCTAAACAAGAATGAAAAGTTAAGTAGAAATGAGAAACAAGACAAAATAGGTAAGGAAAAAAAATAATTTGTAAGCAATATTATGTTTGGTAGTAAAAGATTGTGTAGGACAGAAGTAGTTGTTTTGTTATTGAGAGTGAGAAAGAGCAATCACCATCACATGCATAACTTTCATCTAACTATATTTATCGTATCCAAAATCTGATTAAATATGAAGGTTTTTTTTTTTTCCCAGCTCCTCAAAAGGATAGAATTTCCTTTTTGTCATTTTGCTTATGCAACAGATAAGTAACTTATTCTCTATTTCAGTCTTTTGACTACATTTGAAGTTTTTTTTTTTTTTTTTTTGTCATAATACACTCTTAAACTTTTAATATTTTGTCAAAATACAGATCACTATTTTTAAAATTGCTGCGAAATGGAATTTTGGATGTGATACTTGTATGTATTTCAAAAGGAAAGGGAAGGAAAATGAAGAGTTTAAATGAAGTTAGATAGCATGGAGAAGAAGACATGATTTAAATAGATGTTTAAGTGGGTACCTCGATCAGAACAATGCAGGACTGAATACCAAGAGATGGACCACTGAAGCAGCAGCAGCAGCAGCAGCAGCAGAAGAGAATACCATTCACATCAATAATATTATTATTATAATATATATATTGCTGTGGATGATGCAGTGAAACGTAGCTAGCGTTGCATATGGGTACAAAATGATAGCAACCAGAAATGGTAATACATATATATGACGCATAACGCCATCATCCTAACAACTTGGAGACTAGAGAGAGACCCTCAAATCCTATTTACACAATTTCAGAATCACTCTGCTAGCAATTCTAGCTCAGATAACTAACAATACAGTTTCAGCTGCATGCGTGCTCTCCACGTGACCTAGATACCCGTGGGCCAAAACCCTATGGGTGGATCACAGTATATTCTTCCTCCTCTTCCTTTTTTTCAGTGGAGGAATTAATGGTCACTAAATCTTAAGAAAGCTTGCGAGATCTTCGCGTTAACACTTAAGAAGTGGTTGCTTTTGAGAATCATCTGGTTGTGCTTGAACAAGCAGATTAAACTGGCAAGTGAAGCTCCAGCAGAAGGTGAAGCTAAAACAAGATTGGTAAACTGTCGTCTTCAAGAGCCATGCATAAGTGGCAAGTCATGTGGTCTCAAAAAAAGGAAGCACTGGCTAACATATCTCATCCACATTTCATGGGTACCAGGTCCACAACCATGTCATGTAGGACAATCCAACATAAACTATGACTTAATTGGTCCTCACAATATAAAATCCAACGCCCATGCCCACATCTACGAATAGGGTTTCTGCAGCAGCAGCCTCACTCATGGATTCTAGTTAGCCACACTCCAGCTAGCTCCATCCAATTTAAAACCAACAAAATAAATAAATCAATAAAGGGTATATCCAACTAGGCAGTGCCATGCTATATGGTTGTCATTAGGTCTTATTCTAATTATAGATTTTGGCCCACTTTTTTTTTTTTTTTTGCAAAATAATTTATTTACGTGAGCATGAATTTAACTTTTGTTAATTTATAATTATATTTTAGGAATCGCCAAAGGCCAGAATATCTTTCTGAAGGCTACATGTACATACATCATGCGATGAGAGCTCTGCTAGGTTCCATGGCCTGGCCTCCTCTATATCTGCTTTTAAATACACGTGCGAATAAAGGATTATATTTCAAAAAAAAAAAAAAAAAAACCAAAGAAGAAAATTAAAAAAGTTGCGATATATTAAAATTTTTTTAATTGATATTTGAAAAATTAGTTTATATGTATTTTAAATTGTTTATTAATTTCAATTTAATAAAATTCTCTTTCAAAGCTTGAATATTTTATTTTCCCTTTATGAAGGCCAATCACTACTAATCTCACAATCAGGCGGAGGCCGGAGGGAGGTGGGGCTAGGAAGCTTGGCCCTAACAAATTTTCAATTTTCTTTTATATATATAATTATTTTTATTTTGATTATTTATCCCTTAAAAAATAATCTATATTATTTTATGATCAGGATTAGGAGAAATATTAGATGATTAAGGAAACTAGTTCCTTCAATATAAAAATCATGCGTACATAAGAATATAAGGCATAATTGCTCTTTTCTATACAATTAATTTAAATCTGAGATTTTAAAAACTTATATTCTATGCAAAATCTTAATTTCTTCCTTTTTTATATAACAAAAAAAAAAGAAAACAATAATGATAAGAGTGAAGTAATTAATTTGATACACATCCATGCATATGCATGTTTCCAGAATGTAAGAAATATCACCTCAAATCATTTAATAGGTATCAATAATATAAGCACATAAAGTCAAACTGCTAAAACCCAAAAAAAAAAAAAAAGAAATATATTTATTTATATAGTATAATATTTTGGTTAGAAGCACTTGAAAGAAGAAAAGAAATTAATTAAATGAAATTTGAAAAAAAAAAAAAGTTGAAGAAGATATTTGCTGTCTATATAAGAGTACAAAACCCAATAAAATCCAAAAAAAAAAGAAGAAGAGTATTAAGATTGATTTCAGCAAATATCTTTTAATGGCCTGTGCAGAAGAAGGTATCATAAATAGTCACACAGGAATTAATGTTGTAATATTGGGAGATCATCTACTATACTAAGTGGTCCTTAACAGCTTCTATGAATAGGGTTCATCTCCCATTAATGAAGAGATCAAAAGGATCCAATTTTAATCAAGAAGCTAGAGCTAGGAACTTAATTAGAGGAGAGGGATGAAACACAATCATGAGTTGCTGTATAAAAAAAAATAAGATTGAAATGATTAATTATAATTCAATACAAATTCAGCCAATTGATTTAATTAGTATATGCTTAGTGTTGCAATTTAAAATATATGTGTGTGTGTAATCAAATGATGCACTTTTTTTTTATGCTGATTAAACAAATAATAATTATATAAATTGATTAAAAATTAAAGAAAAAAAAAAGGGAACTAACCGTAGGCCTAAGAGCTGGCATAACTAAAGATTTTGGTAGCTCCATCTCTGCCCTACTTTTATAATTATTATTTTTTAATGTGGGTGCTCTAGTCAATATCAGTTTTGATAATAATGTCCTTAAAAATCCAAAATTGGAAGCATATTGGGCCAAATTAAGTAGGAGATAATTCCAACAAAATTAAGAAAAGGGGTTGGTTATGCATAATCCCAGCCGAAAAGCCATTTTTAGGAGTCCATATGGTTAGGGAACCCTAACCCTAACCCTAACCCTAACCCTAACTAAAGGGAAAGGGGAAAAACATAGTAGAGTAGGAGGGAGAGGAATCCCAAAGTCCCCCAACAAAGGTGCAGAACAAAGGCAAAATGAAATGATTACTTGAATGAGATGGGACCCACCTGATAATCTTTCCTTTCCAAGTCTCTCAATTTTTTGACTTGGGATTGGGACCCACCTAGGCCACCATTGTCTTTATGGATTGAATGATAAAAAGAGCACCTCACGTGGAGTCTGAACCAAAGGGGCTGTCCAACCACAATAAAAAGGACTCCTTCATTCACCAAAAAATTTAAAATAAAAATCCCAGATTTTTCTTTCTTCTTTCTTTTTATTTCATTCTATTCGAAATTTTTATTTTTAAACTACAAAATAAAAAAAAATAAAAAAAAAAAAAACTCCTAGGCAGCACATCAACAAAGCAATTTCTTTTCTAAAAAAAATTGCTTTTTAAAGGTTACCCATATAATTCCCACTCATTATCTTTGTTGCTTAAAGCTTGCCCTCTTCCCTTATCTTCTCTCTAACAACAATTCTCATGGGAATTCCAGGAAACCAAACAAAAGAAAGAAACCAGTACTAAAGGCTCTCCTTAGGCTTGAGATAGAGAGGGTTTCCTCATCTCTCTGCCCTTCTATTACAAGGAAACCTGACAACAGATTAAACTAGAAGCCTCACTCTTTCCTCTCAAAATACAGCTGAAGACGAAGAAGCCATTGGAGGAACCACAGATTTTCATGCCATCATGGAAGGAGGTGATGATCAGCTCCACCACCACCACCATCACCATCACCACCGCCCTAACTTCCCATTCCAGTTACTTGAAAAGAAAGAAGACGAGCCTTGCTCCTCCTCCTCTCCTTATCCTTCTTCTCTCCCTATCTCCACTACTGAACCGAACAACAATAATAATAACACCAATAGTAGCTTGAACCGTTCCACTTCCAGTCTCCAAATTGTACCAGAACCCTCCAAGAAACCTCCTCCTAAACGAACATCCACTAAAGATCGTCATACAAAGGTCGATGGACGTGGCCGCAGAATTCGCATGCCTGCTCTTTGCGCTGCTAGGGTTTTCCAGCTAACTCGTGAACTGGGTCACAAATCAGATGGTGAAACCATCGAGTGGTTGCTTCAACAGGCAGAACCAGCAGTGATCGCCGCCACGGGCACCGGCACAATCCCTGCGAATTTTACCTCCCTTAACATATCTCTACGTAGCTCAGGCTCCAGTATGTCAGTCCCTTCTCAACTAAGATCGGCTAGCTTTAATCCAAACTTTTCGATGCAACAACGCAGAAGTTTGTTTCCTGGAATTGGCCTAGAAACCTCACCAACACCAACATTTCTTAATTTCCAGTCTAGCAATTTGAATGCTGTGCTCCAAGCAAAGCAAGAATTGCGAGATAGTTCTTCCTTGGAGTTGTCGACGGAGACAGAAGAGAGTTTGAGCAGGAAGAGAAGGTCAGAGCAAGATTTATCATTGCAACAGCATCAGATGGGTAGCTACTTGTTGCAATCCAGTACAGGAGCAATCCCAGCTAGCCATACGCAGATTCCGGCAAATTTTTGGATGCTTGCAAATCCTAATAATCAAGTTATGAGTGGAGACCCTATATGGACATTTCCATCCGTCAATAATAGTGCTTTGTACAGAGGCACTACTTCCAGTGGGTTGCATTTTATGAATTTTCCTGCCCCTATGGCCTTGTTGCCAAGCCAGCAATTGGGTTCCAGTAGCATTAGCGGTGGTGGGGGTGGTAGTGGCGGCAACAGTGCTATCAGCGAAGGCCATTTGAATATGCTTGCTGGACTAAATCCTTATCGGCCTTCCGGTGTATCGGAATCACAGGCAAGTGGGTCACACTCACACCACTGCGGTGGTGGCGGCGGCGGCGGCAACGGGGATGATCGGCACGACACAACAAGTCATCACTCATAGATCATGATCATCATCCCCCACTTGTGTAGTTTGATGTGTAACACACGTGAGGTTTGATTGTTCTTGAATTTGATATTTGTTTTTCTTTGATGGTTAATTATTCCAAATTTTTTTGTGTGATTAATATGGGATTTTAGGGTTTGATCGAGGGATGACAATATTATTTAACATGGGTATTGGCTGGTTTTTTTTTTTTTTAATATAATTAAAAAATCTCATCTGGGTTCTTTTTCTTTTTCTCTTTAATTTATCAGTACTACGCAATATCTCATCATCATTGTTTGTGCAACTTTTATTTTTTATTTAAAATTTTTGTTCTGCGCTGTGGCCAAAGCTCTGGTGGTAGTGATTTATGGGCTAAGTCTCTACCTATCTGGCAAATGAATGAATTCTCTCTCTTTCTATATATGTTACTGTGGAGGTGAAAGGGCCATAAAAGTTTTACGAGTTTGTGTAGTGAAAGAGATAAAACAGTGTTACTGCAATGTAGTATTAAAAACTGCACCCCTTTTTCTTTCTTTCTTTCATTCTGATTCTAAAATCTCTGCCATGAATCTCAAGGTTTACTGCATCAATGATTAAGATTTTTCAGAGGAGATGGGGGTTAATAGGACTGTGGGACCCAGACCTTATCTGTTCCAGGTGTTGGCTCAGGTGGTGGGACCCAGATGCTGGTCATTGCCCAAACCAATGTACAATGTCACTGACAAACAGGTGGATCATTCCTCTCTCTCTTTTTTTATAGAGATGGATGGAAGAGTAGTTGTTTGCTGGCACCATAGAGATCGGTGGTGGGTATTTATGACCCTACTTCCACAGATGACCCCACTCATTTTATTAATCTAGACCGTTCCTTTGGTGGGCCACTTTTTTTTGATGGCCACATTGAATGATTGGTTCTCAGTGTGAAAATTTTGGAATCTCCAGTTTCATTCGAATCATACCCCCAACTTAAATTGTTACCTTCTCCCTCCCTTATACATTTTATTTTCCTACTAGTTTTCGTTTTTTCTTTTTCCCGAAAACTCCATATACTAGAAAATGTAAAAATAAATTCTCATTGACTTATAATGTAAGAGTCAAGAAATTAACTTACAATAACGTCTCCTGAAATTTATTAAAATCATTCATTCTTCAATTCTCTAAAATTTCAAATTCAGTATGACATAGAGAAGATGAAATGATTAAAATGTTATAATGAATTGAAAGCATTGAGGTAGTATTGCCCCCTCAAGGACATTAATCCAATTGCACACCACATGTTTGATATTTATTATTCATTGGTATATGCGTGGGAAAATGGTGTCAAAATCCATCATAGCTAAAAAGAAGCAGTTACTCTTTCGTACTCAAATTGCACATGGATATGAGCCAAATGGGCCCTCCAAGAAAATCTTGCATCCCTAAAATGGAATGATTAGACCATCTAATAATCCATTGGCTTTGCTCTATAGAGTGGAACAAACAAGTCGGCATCGGTTTAGGAAACAAAGAATTGCTTATTATGTGCTAAGTCTCCATGGAATTGGCCCATATAAATCTTTGATTTGCTCGTTAATTTGGGCCCTTGAAATCTCTTAATCCCTCTTTGATTTGATGATTGTGTTGTTTGATACACAACCATGTGCCTGCCTTCTGGCATTTTGCCTGCAGGTTGGTTGTTAGCATGTAAGAGAATTTGGGTGGGTCAGCACACCACCCACAAAAACATTGTGTTTTATAGATGCCACATGGTAATTCAACTCGATTTATTTTAAAAAATTATTACCGAACACAATTTTAGTTGTTTAATAATTTGAGGAATGCTTATATTTGTATGATAGAAGTGGTTATACAATGACAGTTTTGTAAAAATTAAGGTTTTTACAATGTGAGGTGAAAAGTGAAAGAGATGAGAAGCAGGGCAGGGGAAAATGAAATGATGTGGAATCATGATTGCAACATTTAAAACAAGCAAAAAGCTCCTCATAGCAATAACTGGGGTAGGTGTCCCACATTGTAATAGTAGCATGGTCAATGTCTCAGCTGAACCTACCCAAATAATACATGCAAGGTAATTGAGTAGAGGCAGCAGGATGAGTGAAAGAATCTTTTTATTTTCTTTTTTCAATTTTTATAATTAGTAACTTCATTCATTTTCTGAATTTGGCTCCTCACCTGCAATGCCTTTGTCCTCCCAACAATAGAATTAGTAAAATTTCAGAGGTTTTTTTTTTTTGGAATTATTTTCTAATAAAAAAATAATTAATTGAATTTAGATAATAATTTAGAAATGGAATAGCGAAAGAGATGGATGGAGGACAACTAAGGAATGAAAATTTAGAGGAGATATGAGGGATAGTGGAATTGTCAGTCTATTGTACGCTGCTAAATGGAGCAGTAACCAAAAGGAAAAGTGAAAGGGGGTTGGTAAAGTTTAGTAAAGAATGCATGTGTGATGTCGGAACCATGCATTGATGTGTGTGTGTGTGTCTCAGAGAGAGAGGAAATTATGAAATTTAAAATTTGTAAGACTTATAAATAATTAAATTGCAAACTAGTAAGATATATAGGTTTAGATTTTATGATATTAATGTAGGGATATTTTATTTCAAAAAGAAAAAAATTATTTAAAAAATATTTAATTTATTTTTTAATAAAAAATATTTTTCATCAATAAAATTTCTTGAATATTTCAAGTATAATAAAAAAATTGTTATAAAATAAATGGAGCCTTAATATGAAATAATGTACATTTTGCTTTTGTATATTCAATTTAAACAATAATAAATAAGTTGGAAACCAGCGTCTTCCATCCGGGTTACCTTTCGGGTCGAGTCGACCCACTTAATCGTAGGATTTCTTGGTTTTTAATGGGCTTAGATATTGCATTATAAGATTAATAAGTGGGTCCTCTTTTGGGCCTTCAACCTTATATTTCTGGCACTATTTTTCTTGGGGACAACTAGCTGTTGAAACAAATATTGAAATAGAAAATTAACTGCATTAAAATAAGAGATAAAAATAATTAATTATAATTTTATTTGTTATTCCTTTTTATATAGGCTAATTTTTATTAACTATTTATTAATCAATATGAAACCAAAAAAATATGTATTTACTAAATTTTGAAATGAAAAGTAATTACATTAAAGTAAAGAGAAAAAGAATAAATAAAATCATAATAATATGCTCTATAATTTTACATATGTGGTAGTTTTTATTAATTATTTATTAATAATTAATATATAAATAAAATTAGAGTGTATTTCATATAAGCGTAATTTTATATAAGATTAAATTTAATAAAAGCTAAATTAAATATCTATAATGAAATTTACGTGGAACAAATTAAAATCATATATAATAAAAATGTAACAATTTAATATTGTTATTAAATCTAAGCTTATAATAATTATATCCTTAAAATGAGGATCGATTATACAACAAATCATGATGAGTCGCTAGCTGACGTGGATTGGGACGTGTGGAGACCAAATGGCGTGCGCATTGACAAAGAAAAAAGGCACCAAAGAACAAAAGACCGCGAGAGAGCACGTGTTGGCCATAGGCGTTTGATTCCAATGCATCAAAAGGCACGTTCTTTCCACGCGCCCTTCTGGCTCTCTCTGCTCTGTTGTCTTGTAGCACACGTACCCTAATTCCAAACTCAAAATCATTTGATTTTTCCTCATTAATCTCCCAAATTTCTCCTCCTTTAATTCTATTTGTTCTTTCTGTTAGGTGCTTGGCCTACTTTGCCCTTCGAGGTAACTTTTCCTACTCTTAAGCGATTTTTCATTGCCTAATTTGGGAATTCTCCTATGTTGTTATCCAACTTTTGGTGTCTGCATCTGCTATTGGGTTTTGGTTATCAGTGAAATTTTGTTTGGTTTCTGAGAAAGTGGTGAAAGCCTTGGAAAATGGAACTGAGTTTTGATTTTTTCCTTCTTTTCAATAACTTCTGCTGTTATCCAAATTTGTTGTCAGTGCAAAGTGAAAGCACATATGATAATTCATAATTGTATTTGTTTCCTTTCATTTGCTTAGTATTAGCTAAAATTTGCAAGTTTAGGATAGGAATGTGTACCTATTTCAAGTGAGGTTTGCGGTTGACAGATTCAAGTCCCTGGAGCAAGTATGGGTCTTGAGGATCCTCTTTCTGCGGCTGATGAGACGGATGTAGCAGCAGAGACTATTGGAAAAAGGTTAGTTGATTAAAGAATCTCAATTTTTTAGTTTGGATTGTTTTGAAAGTAAATTTCAATCGTTTAACGCATTGCATTTTGCTGGGGTATGTCTCAATTCTTGGAATTGAAATGGATGGATAACAAATAGCGATATGGCCTGAGACGTGTGAATACAGGTTGCATATTGAAAAGGGGCTTTGTTTTGAATATTGTTGACACAATAGTAAATGGAAAGGCATGGGCCGATTGCCTGGTGAAATCGTAAAAATCATGCCCAGCAAAGGTGCACATTCAAGTCTTGGGAAAATCACTTAATAAAAAAGCCCGGTAGGGTAGGATTGCTTCCAAATTCTTTCTCCCAGCATCCTACCTGAGGGCTATAATCCTCTATAAATTGGTGTGCTTCTGTCTAGTAATGTTTAATCACCTAAGATTCAGCATATATTATGTTGCAGCCATCTGTTTTTGGCCAGTTGTGGATGCCTTGCATGCAAAATTCAATTTGCTTATAATCCTGTTTGTAACATGCGTTATTAAATCCGAAAAAAAAACATGCATTATTAAATGTAACCTGGTTATACAGGAACATCAAATTGGGGCTTAAATCTGTGTGCTTATGATGTATTGGTTCCTGAATTTATTGAGCTATTACCAGATTTGAGTGAATTTCCAGAATCTCACCTCTCCCCCTCCCCAAAATTGACCAAAAAAGGGAGGGAGAAGAAGGGACTTAAGCTAGTTTGGATGAATCTAATCTGGATGAAAATCAATATTTTAAATGTTGTATCTTGATTTAAAGTTATCTTTGACGCAGGGGTTGCCCTGGTAAGAAAAATGGGAAAATTCCTAGAAGAATTCACAAGGCCGAGAGGGAAAAACTGAAGCGGGAGCAATTGAATGACCTCTTCCTTGAGCTAGCCAGTGCTCTCGGTAACTTCTATTCTCTCTGTGATTTCCTTATTTTAGATTTTTGCAAAGACCTATTGATCATGGTATTTCAGTTTGACAGATAAGACAATCGTTTTCGAGATTTTGACATTGCGTCTGACTGGAGGAATTTTCTTTTACAGAACTTACCCAACCAAATAATGGGAAGGCCTCCATTTTGTCTGAAGCTGCTAGATTGTTGAAGGACTTGCTTGGTCTGATCGAGTGTCTCAAGAAGGAGAATGGATCTCTGTTATCTGAATCTCGCTATGTAAGTTCATTTCGCCTTTTTTTACGATGACGTATGCAGAATACTCTGATGACACATTAATGCCAAAATTGATTGACCTATAAAATAGGAGTCCCTGAGAACCGAGAATGTTTACGAGAAGTTTGAATTGTAGGTAACAATTGAGAAGAATGAACTGAAGGAAGAAAACTCTGCTTTAGATACTGAGATTGAGCAATTGCAGAGTGAACTGGAAAAAAGAGTGGCCCTATCGAAACCTGACCTTAATGTGCCTCCTCCTGAGTTTCACCATCCTCGACTGACACCACATTTTCCTGGGGAGTCACTGGGGTTGCCTGCAGCAGAAGCTACATTACAGCAAGCACCAGCTGTCTTTGTTGTCCCCCTCCATCCTGATCTCCAAGCTTATCCGAGGACTACCTCGAATGTGAGTAAACCACATGCTAGGTATCCAACGCCTGCAGATTCATGGCCATCCCAACTTCTTGGGGAGCAGGAGCAGCTAACAGCCAGGAAGGAAGTTCAATAGCATCCTTATTTATTCATCAATCAGCAGTTGCCTTTTGTAGAGTTGGTATTATATTGCATGTTAATGTGGTAAAATAATTATGGTTGATTGTGAATTTCGGCCTTGGATTGGGAATGGTGAGCTCCAAATGTAAAAAATACCCTTTGCTCCCAAATCAAAATTTGACTTCATTACTAGAGCAATCAAATTGTGCCACACTGTACGTACTGCTGAACATGGGAGGAGAAATCGATACCAACAACCAGGAACTGAATATTTTGTGAAGTTGGATGACCTAACTGGTGGGCCACTTGGTCTGTAGAATGACTAACAAACAAACTAACAAACAAAATTGAAAAAGAAAAAAAAAAAAGGCAGAAAAGAATAAGGCCATCTCCAACGCGTTGGAGATGGCCCTCCAACGCAGCGCTTTTTTTTCTTTTTTTTTTTCTTTTTTAAATTTATAATATAATTTAAAATTTATATTTTTTTCTATTTTTTTTAATTTATAATATAATTTAAAATTTATATATATTTTTAATTAAATTTAATTTTTTTTCTCTCATAATTTATTATATTTTTAATTTATTTTATATTTTTATAATTATTGAAATTTAATTTAAATTAATATATTTACAGTTATATATGTATGTTTTTTAAATTTAATATGTATTAGTTTATTTTATTTTTAATTTGTTAATTAATACTTAATTAATGTATATTTATAATTAATGTTTTCTATAATTAATATATTATTTGTTTATTTATAAAATAATTAAATATTTAAATATTAAATGAAAATATAAAATATATAAATATTTAGAGTGAATATATGAATTTTTTGAGTAAAATATATAAATAAAATTAAAGTAAAATAAATAATATAATATTAAAGTAAGAGAAGAATATAAATAAAATATTTTTTTTAATGTTAAAAATAGTACAGAATATTAAAAATAATATTGCACTATTTTGATGTAAAACACTAAAATAATATAAAAAATAGTGCATAGGGTTGGAGTTGGCCTGTAAAATCAAATGCCCCGATGAAGGCCATTAGTTACGCTGATAATGTCATTTTCAATTTCCATTTTGGCAAAGCCAATTGAATAATACCCATAAATGGAGATGGTACATACAGAGAATTGCATAACCTTGGTTTCGGAGATAGTCCGTGTAGATATGCAAAGGAAAGATAACCTAGGGCAGATTTAAGATTTTGGAAGATCAATACCCGTCTCGGTGAAAGGTGTAACAACTAAAGACCTAATCCTTCGAAAAAAAAAAGTAAAAACCTAATCTTTTGGAAGATTAATGGGAATATTTTTCTCCTTAAAAAATAAATAATTTATTGCATAATCTCTGAATTTACCAAAACCCACTATTTAGGTCTTATTTAGTTTGAACATATTATTTATTGAAAAGGTATTTTTTAAAAAATAATTTAATTGAATTGGATTGGAGTAAATAAATTATTTTTAAAAAAGTAAACAAAAACTAAACAGAAATAATTTTCAATGTTTTAAAAATTTCAAATTTTCTAATTGAATTACTCTCAACCAAGTAAAATCTTAATTTCTATTTTTTTAAATAAATAATTTAATCTCAAAATTTTTATTTTATTAATAAAATAGACATTCTGCTAAATTAATTGTAAATTGTTATAAATATTAAAATCATAAAAATTAAATTATTATAAATTATTAAAATTAAAAGATTAAATTATTTTAAAAAATAAATTATTATAATTGAATAAAAAATTTAATAAAATGACTATTTTATTAATAAATTGAAACTTTAAAGATTAAATTATTTTTTATTAAAATAAGAGATTAAAATTATGAGTATTGTTAAACCTCGAGTATTATATTATAAGATAAAATCAAAGTTTTCCATTTTTATTCCAGATATAATTTCTAGGAAGATGTTTGGTTTGCACCATAAGTTAGCTAGACCCGCTTATAAACAAAAGTCATGAATAAATAAAGTAGTATTTGATTTAGTTTATAAATTAAAGAAAACACTTAAAATAAATAAAAAGTTATAAAGTAGGCTTTCCTTATGACTTATCTACTTATTCAAAATTTTAAATTTAATTAGAAGAATATAATATTTTATTTTTAAAAAATAGTAACCTTGTTCTCATTTTAGTAACTACAACACTTAATGACAAATATTTTGGATGGCCAAAAAGAAAATTTTAAGAAAATTATTATTAAAAATTAAATAAATTAAAATAAATATAAATCACACTCTTTAATTTTTATAAATAATAGTCTTATTTAATATTTTAAAAATAATTCAAAGAACCACTGTAGCCTTTTGTAAAGGATTACTAGATTATTTTTTTCTTTTAATCCATAGTAAAGTTGAACTTAAAGCTTATGATTAGTGGGACATTATTGGTTTTTGCTGATATGAAATTATCATTCATCCATCAAATTGGTTTTCGCCCTATAATAGCAGCCTTATTATAATAAGCTTTTTGTCTCATACAACATTTTTTTTTTTTTTTTTTTTTTTTTTTTAGAACTTACTAGAGGCAGATGGTGGCAATTTTGTGATTTCACATAAGGATGGTGTCTTTCAGCGATTCCACCGAGTTTGTTGTACCCAATCCACTAGCTCCTGAAAAAATTGAGCACGGAGGGCCTACATCAGATCAACGGTCAATAATGACGAAAATTAAGAAACCTAAAATTTAACGGATCGATATGACGGACAAATAAACTCCGCGATGTACGTAGGCTAACCAGTGTCAGTTTGTCCGGTTCGGAGTTTCTTTTTTACTTTGGGTTCTCTCTGCTTGAAACACACCTGTCTACTGCGATTTCCAGACACGCAGAAGCCTGAACCTGAAAAATTAAATTAAAAATCAGTATAAGTTAAAAACCCTAGCTTCTTGCTGTGAGAAATTGGAGATCAGAGCAAGAAAGAAGACAAGGAAAAAGCACATTACCTTCTGAGAGAGGGATGGGATCTGGAGCTGGAAGCTTCCTCAAGGTGATTCTTAAGAACTTTGATGTTCTTGCTGGGTGAGTTTCTTTCTCTCACTTTTCCTCCTCCTCCATTGTGCCTATTTTGCTTATTCGATTGTATCCAATTGCTTAACAAAGGCAAAGCCCGCAATGAGCCTGGAGTTTTATTAAGTTAGTAGTAAAAATAATTGAAGGGATTTTAGTGGATTGGTAGATAATTTTACCAGTTTGCTAGCAAAATGATGAATGGGAAAGAAAATTTAGACTTTTAGCTGTTGAGATCAGTAGAATACTTTCTTTTTTAATCTAAAAAGGGTGACTAACAAAGATGAATCAAACACAACGAGTTGTCAATGGTGAGAATATGATTCTTTCTTAATTTAATTTCTAATTTGCTTAATTTGTTTACTCCGCAGGCCTGTGGTCAGTCTTGTTTATCCTCTGTAAGTTGCCTTACAAATATTTTTTTTTCTTTTCTTTCCCTAGTAGATGTCATGGGGGGTGTCTGAACTGGGTATGATGGCACTGAAATTACAAGGTTATTATGGTTGATTGATCTCAATTTTCGGCAGATATGCCTCAATTAGGGCAATTGAGACCAAATCCGTTGTTGACGACCAGCAGTGGCTTACTTATTGGGTCCTTTATTCTATGATTACTCTCATCGAGCTCACCTTTGCTAAGGTCATTGAATGGTAAGGAGGTCTTGCACTTTGGACTATAAGTATGAATTTTGAAAATGTGAACTGCATTGAATGTGCATTACGACATAATTTGGAGTCTATAATCTCAATTGTGTGTCAATTCTAATGCACTACTTTTATCAGTACAATCTAGTAGTAGATTTATTGCTTTAATCCTTCCTATTTGAAGGGAAGCATGTGATTAATTGTAAAGTTGATGTCGGTGCAAATTCAATATACTCTTTCGATGTGAAATAAAATTCTACCGGAAATATCAAATATTATGAAATTTTGCCTTTGGAAATTTGGCATGATTTGAAATGTGTCTTTATCAAGACTATATATAAGAGTCGCTGGAATGTTCTTATTGTTAATGGCAGGATACCTATATGGTCATATGCAAAGCTCATTTTGACATGCTGGTTGGTGATCCCATACTTCAGCGGTGCCGCGTATGTTTATGAGCACTTTGTGAGACCTCTCTTTGTTAACCCACAACAAACTATTAATATCTGGTATGTCCCACGGAAGAAGGATGTCTTCAATAAGTCAGATGACATTCTAACTGCTGCAGAGAAATACATTGAAGAGAACGGAACTGAAGCATTTGAGAAGCTTATTCACAGGGTATGCATTAAAGCATTAATGATCAGTTTTTCATGCTTAGTACTGTTTTGGGAGCTAACTGATGTTAAGAGTGAGTTGTAATGAAAATGAGGGTAATTGAAATTATACCTATTTCTCTAATTGACAGAAACTGTGGCAGATTAGATAGTCTATTAATAGTATTTCATAAGTGGTTTCAACTATTCTAATCATCTTCCTCTTTTTTTCTCCCTTCCTCCTTGGTTTGCAGGCTGACAAGTCCAGGAGTAACATTTATGCAAACACAATCTTCGATGAGGATTATAGATATTAAGGCTTGTAACCCTCGGTTTGGTCTTGCTGGTTAGTAGACTGTTGAAAAAGGCTCCTACTAGGTTTTTCTACTTTTCGTTGCTGAAACTTAGATTATCCTTTGTTGATATGGTGTTGCAGTTTTGTGCAGGAAACTGGATGTTTTAGTGTTATAGTATATAATTACATGTTAATAGCATATAAATATCTTTGACTCTTGATATTTCTTATTTTTTATTAACCATGCACAGACCTTTGTCATGGGAAGATAATGTTAGTAAAGTGCACCTGCTATTTAAAGATATCATGCATTGATTCTTCTTGTTCTTTATTGTGGTATTTTTAACCACTGATGACCGTTGGATTTCTATTTTCTAGTCACCAGATTCGTAGTTGGCAATTATTAGGCCCCTTTGCACAAAGGTGATTTTCACTGTTCTTGGTTTATCACTTGCCTTTTCCTTTGTTCATATCTTAGCTCCAAAGTTCCAACGCAAACTTTTCCTTTTGAATATGATTGTCGACGTGTAATCATGGATGCTTTTACTAAAAAGAAGTGTGGGGTCCGAAATTATGCGTCAATTATCTCTGTGGTTTGATTCTTATAATATAGGACTGAAGTATGCTCGTCACTCAATGAGATTTTACATGTTGAATTCATAGTATTTGGAAAAGAGTATGAGTTCTTACTTTTTTTAATAACATTATTATATTACTGCATAGTATTTTCATCGACAAGGGTGTGTGTGTGTGTGTGTGATGTGTTAAATTGAAGTCAAATCAAATTATTTCCTTTTTGCCAATTAATTCGGTTTTGGGCATTAATTTTAAAATTTTAAATTAATTTCTTTTTTAATTCAGTCAGTTCGATATTTTTCTGATTAGTTTGGTTATTTTTATTGGAAACAAAAAAAAAATGAATCAAATTGTTTTTCTTTAATTAATTAATGGGTTTTCTTTTAATAAATTTGGTAGCCGTTTCTGCTATAAGCTCAGTCTACAGTGTTCTTACGAAAGCCGATCCCTTGTTACCCTAATCGTTCTTACACGATAAAGAAAAAAATTACCCTAATCGCCTTGCGTGCTTCGTCCTCCAACCCATCTCCTCGTCAGCATCCGACTCGAGTAGACTTTCACCATCTTCTTCTTTGAACAAAACTACCTCAAGTGGCAAACGGGTTTCGTCCAAACCTGACGATAAGGTCTCTGTTGGGTGGGTGGATGATGCTTTTTACTACACCTTGATATTAATGTTGTTGAGAAAGGTATCCGGGTGGTGGCTGCAGCCTGGAGAGCATTGAGCACAGTATATATTCGACGCTCAGAAGTCAATAAGTCTGCTGTCGTATTAGTTTTTCTTTTTTAGATAATAATAATGTAGAGTTGGATTTATTCTGAGATTTAGTAATGGCTTACTATGTTCTACAAAAGAACGTGTTATACCAGCCCCGTGCTGGTGCAGCAATTCAATAAACTGAAATAAAAAATTCAGCTCTTTGTGATTTAGTTTGTTTATTACCCTGTCCGTGTACTTTTTAAGATGGTAATATATTTAATAATATGCATTGAATAAAATTATTAACATCAAAAATAATTTAATAATGAATCAATATGAGGAGATATAATAGAAAAGTATATACAATTTATTGTTTTAATTATCATAACTGTATTTTCTTAATACATTTGAAAAATAAGTAGGCTTATGGGAGTATTCAGTTCAGTAAATAGTTTGCACTGAATTAGCCTAATGAACCTTTCTGAGCCTTAAGATGTTCATATCATAAGTATGAAGGCCCCACCTTGTGGATATGAGAGCCCAACAAAACCTCCAAATACATGCGTGCTAAGAAAGTAAAGCAACAGCAGCTGCTGTTTTCTTTCTTTAATCAATTAGACATTGCTTCAATTCAAGAAAACATCCAGAAGGGTTAAATTTATTTGGTTAATAAGTTTTAAGAGTCTAGAGCACAACGAAAGATCACCAGTATCCTAGAGCACGAGGCCCTGAAAGTATCTTTACCTTACCCATGCAAAGTTATCCATTGCTAATCTAAATTCAGGCCTCATCTTCACCATTATTCATAGCTTGATACAGATATTCCTGAGCTTCTTCAAGTGCAGATTCCTTAGTATCAGCAGCATATAGTATCTTCTTGATTGCCACTGCCATCTACAACCATATAAACAAAGTCCCATACCAAATTAATATTGAACCTCTTCTGCCCATTCTATACATAAAACTACACCATTCGGGTCTCCAGAAAACTTACTGGGAGATCCTCCAATTCAGGAGCTTGACAAAGTAATTCTACATCCCTTAACTTTGCAAAGTAAAAATCTCTTTCCTTTTCCAAATGGTCCACAGAGAGCTTGAGATCAGTGATCTGTATCAAAGCATAAAATTTATACGCACATATTTTTGACATTACAGGATGTCCAAAAGGAACAGTAACAACACAAGAAAATTTTAACAATAGCTGATAAAAGATAGATGAAGTAGTTTATCTTCTCCAGCACATAAACCTCAACCCCTGATCTGCGTTGATGACCAAGGTAAAAACAAAAGCCCGGGGAGAAACCTGCTCATTTATTGAAATTTAAGCTAGAAAAGAAAATCTAATGCTGGATACCTCCTTGGACAATGTCTCAATATCCGCTGAAGAATTAGCCCCACCTGCTACAGCACTTCCCCTCCCTTGCTTTAGCCCTGCAGTAATGTGTATTAACAATGAGCAGAATCGGAAAGGAGTAAAATAGAAATGTAGAGCACAGCAAACAGAACGTTTTACATTCTACACTAACCAGATATTTTACTCAGGCCAACTGAATTGCCAGAGGAAGAATTGTGCAAATTGTTTGATTGCAGTGATTTTGAGGTCTTCTGACCACCCTTGGAGTTACGGTCCTTTCCCCCCTTAATTCTTCGTTCAACAGGGTTATAGTTCCTTTGAAAAACATAAAATAATCAATAATATAAAAATAATACAAAAGTATTATCAATGAGTACAACATAGTGAAAGGATGATGATAAAAGAGAAAGCAACAAACTCGTTCATGATGCCCCCATTAATGGAATCACAGTATCGTTTCAGCCACTGTAAGAACTCTAAGTTGTCCAAAGGCCTGCCTTTAACAAGCTTGTTAACTTCAATATGCTGCCGAATAACCCAAAAGAAAAGGAATGTCAAACAAAAATATAATTGTTAGCTCTAATGTTAAAATAACACACACGAACCCTGTTTCTCAACTAAAATGCTGACACTGCTACCAACAAAGAAATAACAATTTCACTTGTCGCCGTAAACAACCATCCTGACCTTATGCTCAGTTTTACTACAATAAGCATGCTGCCATATATTCCAAAAATATAATTGTGAGCCCTAATATTGAAATAAAATACCCAACTCCGATTCTCAACTAAAATGCCGGCAATTTAACTAATGAAGAAATAACCAATTCACATGTTATGACAGCCAATCATATCGATCTTATCCTCAATCAAAGTGTTACGACACAATCATCTTCCAATATAATAAAATCAGCATGTGATATATACTAAGGAAAAACTATTTATCAATGTCTTGACTTCACCAGTATAAACCCAACTAGCATAGTCAATTGGTCATTTTCCATTTTCTAAGCTTAAATTTGATCATGCTTAAACCCAACTAGCATAGTCAATTGGTCATTTTCCATTTTCTAAGCTTAAATTTGATCATGCTGAAGCAGGATAATACCAGCTAAATAATAAACTGGTTCCAGGAGGATAACACCAGCTCAATAATAATAACCAAAATGAAAAGGTGAGGTGAAATATGTAGCACTGCAACAATCATGGAACTGATATCGTCTAAGATATAATTACATCAACTTAGATGTATTGTAAACTTCCTGATGTGTATTCAACTATTAATCTAGTGCTTTGCATGAGAAATGAGACTGAGCACTGAAAATTTCATGCGTGAAAGATGTGCCAAACAATAAGCTTAAATTTGAAAATAACTGACCTTTTCAATTTTCAATTTGTTGAAAACATCCTGCAGAACCTTGTAATTTTGGATCATATCATATTCTGTCTTCGCATCAAAATTCACCTGCAATAAACCACAATGAAAACCAAGGGAAAGCTATTCCATCATTACACAATAACTGACAAAATATAAGGTGAAATATGAATAACAAAGACACAATAGCATCTTGTCACCTTGTGCATGGGAACAACTCCTGGATAAGTCATATCCATCATTTGACACTGCACGGCACCAGATGCAGCCTAGCCAAATGATTGGTATAAGAGAAATTAAAGAGATAGATATTTCAGAAAAGACCAAAAAATATGTGATAAAACCATCATTAAAACCTATCTCATGCAAATATAAAGACTTTGAGAGCTACAAAACTAGCTACCATTTAGCTGCAAATATAAAATCCAGAGAAAAGCATATCAACAATTCAGCTCAAGTAACTGCCATTCTCAAACTTATCAACAACTGAACGGGAACACCTACAAAATGCAAGTTACCTAACCAAAACGTTAACAATCATGTCACAAAGCTGATTCACACTGTAGTACTGAATGTTCTGAAAGCCAAATTAGTAATACTAATAATTTTGCACATCAATCTTTATAAATCATCATCAAACTATTTATCCTCAAAGCAGACCTGCAAAACAAGAACTGCACAAACAAAGAACTAAACAATCTACCTGATAAACTTCATAAATGGGGACAAATATTAGCATATCTGTCAAAACAATAACAAGAAAATTGCATTTGCCACTGCACCTAAATTATACTGCTAAAGCATCACGATTGTTAAGCCATCATAGCAACTCGAGTCACTTAATATTAGTGCTAACTTTCTATGGCACTCAAGAAAAAAAAATGCAAACCCTTTATCAGACCACAAGGAGGAAAGTAGAATCTGAAATTGTTAACTTCATCCGCATTAAAATGTCTTATTTCTTGCATTTCTTCACTCTTCAGTTATGAGAAAGAATAAAAGAAATAATGCTAATGTGATTTCAGCTAAATACTTCATTGCCATCAAGTGAATTGCACTATTGATTATTGAAGGAACCTTTTAATGGAATCTTCCCAGAACAAACTTCAATAACCAATAAGGTCCTTCTACAAAAATCATTTGAGGGTTTTGCAAAGATGAAAAAGCATGTTTCTATGACAATAAATTTCTCAGCCTTGACAATTGCTATCTGGGCAGAAGTTAATAGCATGTATTGCTAATGCCTAACAAATCTGAACCTTTCAAAAGCGCACCTTAAGCTATCTTTTTCCAAAATTAGCTACGCCGCAGCAAAAATACAAGCAATATAAAACAATCTTCTAGATCATTTTTCTCACTTTTTCCAAAAAAAAAAAAAATCCATTTTCCCGATGTTTAAATGCAGCGCCCTTGCGACAATTTTATGATTCAACAAGAAGCATGGACATTAGATAAATAAACGACATAAGTTTTGTTCTTTGTTTCAACCCAAAAAATTAAAAATCTACATTGCCGACAAACTCATTCAAGTACTACAACATAAAAACACAATAAAATTAGGAGGAAAATATAACCCAGAAAATAGTATAATTCTCCTTTTGGTACTTGGAGTTGGAGAAATGAAAATGATAGCTTTTAGAAAGATGAATAAACTTTCAAAAGCATCTTTTCTGGAAAACAAAACCCCATTTGAAAGCAATGTATATATAATTCTTTGAAAACACTTATTTATGCGTGCCCGTAATCCGTAAAACCATACAAGACATTCCCTCAAATTAGACAAAAATCCAAAATTTAACAAGTAGCAAGGCCCATCAACAACCACAAATCCACTGGGAAAAAACAAATGAAGGTAAAAAAGGGGGGAAAAAGGCAAGAGGAGGGAACCTCCTCAATGCGAGTGAGATTGAGCTGAAGCCTATTGTTGATCCACGTCAATATCTCATTCCTTCCAACAAAATACGCGCTATCCATCATCCCTATATTCGATGCCATTTCTTCTTTCCCTTTTGCGTTTATGTGCTTCTCTGATCTCTTCTTACTCTCTATATCCCACAAAAAAAATAAAGGAAAAAAAATTCTCTTCTTATAATGCTGAACTCAAAAGTACGAAACTTGAATGCACACACAGAGCGAGGAGAAGAAGAAGAAGAAGAAATGGGGATGAAAATGTAGGATATTTAGATTCAGTGGATAGGAGAGATTAAAGAGAGAGCATAAAATTAGGGATTCTTATTTTCGAAATTGAATTTAAGTTTATGATTTTACAAACTGAAACATACTGAGAAATGAATGGTGAGAGAAAGAGAGAGAAAAACCGAAGAAAGGGACAAATGCAAGAAATGCCTTTGGTTGGCTAGCAACAACCGACGCTTATAATGGAGAGATTTTACAGTAAAACGGTGATTCGCATTCTTAATTACAATTTAATAAAATTTGAATATATAAATTAAATATATAACCTAAAATTTCATTTATTTTCCATTAATATTGTTGTTTAGAGTTTTTTTATTTATTTTAATTAGTAACAAAAATATTGTTAAAATTCGTTTCCTAAAATTCTTCTACATGTGAGCTGTTATTAGAAGTCCACTGTGGAGAATGGGCCCCTTGTGTATTGCAGTTGGGATGTCCACTGAGGACAAGAAAAGCATACCTCAAAAAATAAAAAATAATTTATATATAAAATATGTGTCCATGTGAAGTGAGTCAATTTCAGCAGAGGAGATCCTTCTTACTTGTGCAGGTAAGGATAGGAGAATCTCATCCATATTATTATTATATATTTTCAATCGCAATTGAAAAGGAAAATGCTTACCTATAAAACTCCAATTGATTATAACAGCAAGCACTTGTTTTCTTTCCATGTCTCTTATTAGAAACTGACTTCTTGCTTTATTTTCAATTAACTCCCTAACCTTTTCTTTATTTTCTAAAAATGTCCCTTTCTTTTTTAGCATTAATATGAAGAGGGAAGGAAGCAAATTGTTCTTTAAATTTTACATTTCTTTCATGTAATCCCTAACAATATTTCATTTTCTTTTAGATACGATGAGTTTTTTTTGGCAAAAACTAAATTATCATTGATGGCTGTTTTACCTTTTCTCGACAAAGCAATTGTGGAGCTATTATCATTATCAATCTGAGAATTAAGAACCCGAATTTGAATTTTGTTACAATGGGCTTCCGACTTTGGAAATGAAATTAAGATTGTTGACGGGCCGAACCTCAAACCAAGCCCATTTTCAAGAGAAAAGATTAGGGTTTTAGGTTACCTTCCTTTATAAAGTTTCATTTTCAAGAGCTGTAACCTGGTGTGAGGCGAAGCTCTGTGAGAGGAACGGCCCCGTCGGAGCAGAGCCATGGTGCACGTCTCTTTCTATCGAAACTGTAATCTATCCATCTTTCTCCCTTTTACCGTGTGTGTACATTTTTATTTTAGCGAATTTATAAATGTATACAATTAGTTTAGCTATGTTATTTTATAGTAATTCGTGGTTTGTAAGCGAATCATTTACAGTGAAAATCTTGTTCTCCGATCTTTTTGGTTTACAGATGTTTTTTTTATTATTTTATATGCTTGATCTGTAAATTATTGGTTCTGATCCTTTTTTTTTAAAAAAATTGGCATGCATACTCTGTTGTTGATAAAATTGTGGAGAATAAATGGAAAGAAAATACCTTGCATGGATATATATCTGAATTGCTTTTGATTCATGCGCTTTGTTAGCGTGGATACTGACTAGTAAACTGCTATTGC
The DNA here is from genome assembly GCF_001659605.2 of Manihot esculenta. Lineage (NCBI taxonomy): Eukaryota > Viridiplantae > Streptophyta > Magnoliopsida > Malpighiales > Euphorbiaceae > Manihot > Manihot esculenta. The sequence goes on along the minus strand of NC_035174.2, from coordinate 6,409,628 downwards.
TATAATATTTTTGTTGTTTTAATTTTTTGTGTTACTAAGCCATAAACATAAGAGGTAAATTTGTTTTCAAGCTGTAGTAATCAGGTTTCAGAGTTTTTTTTATCAATCAAGCGTTCTGGGCATCATGCAGCTTTTTGCAACCTAAGAGAGCCCTGCTTTACTTCATTGTTACTTCTAAAAGAAATGTTGATGTTTTCTAGTTTGATAATTAGTTTATTTCCCTCTCTCTCCTACATGCTGTTATGAATAAATTTAGATGGGAAGACCTTTAAGAAGCCCCGTCGTCCCTATGAGAAGGAGCGATTGGATGCAGAGTTGAAGTTGGTGGGTGAGTATGGTTTGCGATGCAAGAGAGAGCTGTGGAGGGTCCAATATGCCTTGAGCCGCATTCGTAATGCTGCTAGAATGCTTTTGACTCTTGATGAGAAGAACCCACGCCGGATCTTTGAAGGTGAGGCTCTTCTTCGCAGGATGAACCGCTATGGTCTATTGGATGAGAGTCAGAACAAGCTTGATTATGTGCTGGCCTTAACTGTGGAGAACTTCCTTGAGCGCCGCTTGCAGACACTCGTATTCAAGTCTGGAATGGCAAAATCCATCCACCATGCTCGAGTGCTTATCAGACAGAGGCATATCAGGTGAGCTTGTATGATTCAGTACTAGAGGTAGAACATGGCAACTTTTTTCAGTTTTGTTTTGCATGAGATGTTTGCCAATTACTCTGTTGATTTTAATAAATTTAGCATCCTTAGAATGTTCTACCACTTATATTTAAGGTTTAAATTTCCATTTGTGTTACAAGATTATGGTTCTAGGTCATATTTTTCTGAATGTCACTGGATTGGACCTTCATGAAATAGGTTCTGGCCACTGCAGAAGTTTACCTTTTGTTGGGTATGACTGTACCAGTATATGATCTGATGGATTATGCGATAATGGCACAGTGTATTATATGGGTCTGGAACTGTATATATGTTGACTGTCAACTGTGTGCATGCAATGACTTGGGAAGGAGTGATATTACATTTTGAGGGTGAATAATGAGAGGCAAAGTTTTCAATATGACGGGACTTAAGTGTTATTGTTGCTTGTAAAGACGACAGATTCAAATTTCCCCATGTAAATATAAAAAAATTGTGGAAAACAAAAGTAGGAAGCATCTTGGAGGATTTCAGAAGATACTAGGTTGATGAATACTTATCCAAATCCTATTGAAGCCAAGACCTGTAATGATATGGTTGCCGGCCTTGTTAGAAAAATGGAATGTATTTATTAACTCGTTTTCCACCCTAAGTGCAGATATATTTACCATGTTTTGAAGAATCAGTTATGTGGGCAACAGATACCGTGTTGTTTGAAGTACAGTTTATTTCATCAACATAATTGTCACTTGTATTCAAAATATTTTGGCTGCCCTTTCCTTTTAGTACGATGGCGCAGCCATCTGCTTAATATGCTCATATCCCTTAAATTTTGGGGCTGGCAGGGTTGGAAGGCAGGTGGTGAACATCCCATCTTTCATGGTTAGGGTTGATTCACAGAATCACATTGATTTCTCCTTGACAAGTCCATTTGGTGGTGGGCGTCCTGGAAGAGTGAAGAGAAAGAACCAAAGAGCAGCCAGCAAGAAGGCTTCTGGTGGAGATGGAGACGAGGAGGATGAGGAGTGAGTCAGGAGTTTAGGACCATCCGATAAGAACTTGTTTTACCGTCTAAGCTAGTTTTATTGTTACGTTTATGGCCCTCTTTTTTTTTTTATTTGAAAAAAACAAAAAAAGAATGTTACCGCATTAATGTTTTGATTTCTGAACATTGATCTTTGATATTGGGTTTGCTCTTTTGATGCATCACATTATATGTATCCATGACCTGTTCTGAGGATTACTTTTTCCACCCAATGACAACACAGCTGGCTGCTTATTTAATGTGTTGTGAGGTCTAATTAGCAATTACAGTCGACGCTTTGACCATATTAAAAAATCGAAAGAACAACCCTATTGTTTATCGAGAATGGATCTGCTCAAAATGTTTAATTTTTTATATTTGGAATTAGATTCTAAGTTCCTAACCATTCTGCATTCTCCCTGTTCGGGGATTGATTTATTGTTGCAATTGTCCGACGGCTTCACTTGGTCTTCACGTCTACAAATTTGACTTGCCGTTGGCTACAGCATCAATCTCTTCTTCGCTTTCTTTTGTATCTTGATTTCGCTGCAATGGTGGTCGTCTGTTGTTCTCTTGCACTGTAATTCACTTCAACCTAAACGTCGAAGGAAGGTTCATGTTTTACATTTTTTCTTTTATACTTATTTTCTTAGTCTCAAATTATTAAAAATTAAAAAAACTACTAATTAATTTTTATACTATAAAAAAGTTTTTAATTAATTTTTTAATTTTTAAAAATACATTAACGTTTACTTAACTTTTAAAAATTACTAATTACAATTTTTATTTGTTTTAATAGTTTAGTCATTTCTTATAATTTGAAAAAAAATTTAATTAACTTTTTAATTTTATAAAAAAAATTATTAATTAGTTCTATTTATATTCGTGTAGATAGTATTTTAAATTTTTAAAAAATATTTAATTATTAAAATTAATTAATAAATATATATATTTTAATATATTTTTTAAAATTAAGAAATTAATTAAGAAATTTTTTTATATATAATAATTTTCTGTTAAAATTAACATATATCTCTCTTAATGTTTAAAAGTCAATAGTTTCATTATTTTGATTGTCATATGCTTAGATACTTTGATTTAATGTTTAAGATCGGACAAAGAGACATAGCTAGTAGATGTACTACATAAAAGATTCTATAATGCATTAGCTTCTTACGAAAGAGCTTTATTATCTTCAACAAGATTATCAAATTATGAAAAAATCCAACTCATGTCCGTTAACAGCTTCATCAAGGAAAGTCATATGTTCCATCAAGTCAATGAAAGATTAATAGTAAACATGAGAGGAATATTTAAAATAAATTATTTTATAGTCTGTATTATCTCAAATTTATTATAGGTCTTTTTAATTTCTTTTAAATAAATATGTATATATTCTTCGAAATATATTTTAATTTTTTTTTAAAAAAAGAAACTTCTGGATGCATATATATAATTGCATTCTTTATTGGGAAAAAAAGATATCGAAAATTTCACTTTAAACAAATATCAGATAAAGAGATGTTGACCGCTGGATGGGTGAGGTCATCTGGACGAGATCTAAATCCACGTCCATTAAGGAGCAATGGCAATGGTAAAACCTCGACTTCCTCTTACACATTTCTTATTCTGCTTTCAAAACCCTCTCAAAGGAGTCTCCTCTGCCATTTTCAATCTCCCATGGAATCCGTCAACGTCCTCAAAGGCTATGGCAAAGTAAGCTCCAACCTTGAAAATCAAAACCTCCACCGCTCTAAAATCATCCGAAGATCCCTAATCTTTTCCGCCCTTTTCTTAACTCTGATCATCGGTTTAATGCTTGCCCTCCTAATCCATGAGTCCAACACCGAATCCCCTGAGTCTGGGTCCGATTCCCCATCCCTTTCCTCTGCCTCCAACTCGGTCAACTCAATCAAAACTGTCTGCAACGTGACTCGGTACCCAGCATCCTGCTTCACCAGCATACATTCTCTGAACGCCTCAATAAAGCCCGACCCAGAAGCCATCTTCAAGGTTTCTCTCCAAGTCTCCATTAAAGAGCTGAAAAACGTTTCTTCCTTATTCACAACTCTCAACGATGCTAAGTCTCAGGCTGCTATAAACGACTGTTTGAGTCTGTTTGATGATTCGCTGAGTAGACTTAACGATTCGCTGTCGGCAATGGAGGTTGGCCCTGAAGAAAAAGCGTTGACCTTAGAGAAGATCAACGATATTCAGACGTGGATCAGCGCTGCCATGTCTGATCAGCAGACTTGCGAGGACGGCCTGGAGGAGATGGGATCGATGGTTCTCGATGAGGTAAAGGCTAAGATGGAGAATTCTAAGGAGTTCTTGAGTAATAGCTTAGCTATTGTTGCTCAGATGCAGAGCCTTCTTGAAAAGTTTGATCTCAAAATGCATTGAATTTTCCTGTTTTAGGTTTGGATGTTAAAAATTTGTTATCTTAATAGTTCTATAAAATTTTCTTGTATGCACTTATAAGATGACACGTGTAAATAACCTTCAAAGTAATTGTATTACTGTGAGAAATTGAATTGAATATTTGTAATTTTGAGTTCTGGGATTACAATGAAAATTGATTCCCTGGGGGGTGGTGGTCGAGTGGGTATCTCAATTTAGTACGTATAATGAAATTGATTTGTTGCCTAAATTTCTCGACCAAGAAAATTGAAATTGGAAACGTCGAGACCACTACAAGATCTAACAGCTTCTAAAATACTGAAACTTTTGGTAGATCGATTGATGCCAAGTTTTTAAGTCTCAAAGAATTTGAATTATGACTTGTGAAAACACAACGCCTAGCTTATTTTTTTCAAGAACAAATGAAGGAAAAACTTTGCAAAAATGTTAATATTAAGAGCTCCATCGCTTACTAATCTTCCATGGGCTTCTTGAAAGTAACTCAAACATTGAAGTGCCATGCAAAGCTGACAGCTTTAGCTGGTTGTTTCGACACCCAGATGATATCAGGAGCTAATCTATTACTCCCAAAAACATTCAATAGTGATAACTTGAAAATTTTGAGACTAACACCCTAGTAATGATGGCTACAGAATTTGAACAATACATCCAAGCAAGCATTTATGATCTGCTCACGCCTATCAATTCCTCCCATAAAACTAATGATTGCCCAGTAAACGAAATGCTATGAATTAAAAAATCCCATTAGAATGAACATTAGACAACAAAAACATGATTAAACATTGACTGTTGTGCCAACCACAGCCATATCCTATTTTATTTTTTGTTAGTAGGTAAACATAACATAAATCAAGATTAAGATCTGGGACCCAATACAAATAATTAGCAGAAGAATGCTAACCATTATATTAAAGACAAAGCAGGAGATGAATGAAACATATATTAGGAAAAAAAGGCTGCATTTTTATCACATTAAGCATATATTAGAGTAGTTAATACAGGAAAATACATGCTAGCCAGCTTTTCATTTATTATTCCAGAGGAATATTGTGCAGTAAAAAACTTTTATTATTGTGGTAGAATACTTGTAATAAGAGATTCTATATCAACGGTATTGATGTTCATAGAATCCATCAACTGAGATAGTCTTTCACTCAAGTCATCCACCTCACTTTGTAGCTTTCTGATGTAGCTGCATGTTTCCTTCAAAATTTTCGATGCTGATACCTGTAACAAAGCACACACAAAACGAAAAAGAAAAAAAAAAGCTTGCTCAGCATTACAGGACCACAAGCATTTAATGCATGTGTTTCCATTAGTAGGTTTTACTTCAGTATTTATAGTTTTAAATATCGACAAGGGTGTATATCAGAACTGAGACAGACAGTTGGTGTATAAGCATGTAGCTCGGAACTTGCATATTATGTCCATTGTCGAAAATGTCTGTACACCACAGCTATTGTGTCCTAAAGGAAATAAGTTCAAGTTTCTGGGGATGTTAAATAAGTGAAGATAGATAAAAAGAAGAGAAGAAAAAGAATCTAAGGCTATACCCTGGAGGTCTGCCTTTGATCAAGCTGTTGTAGCAATGCCTGTAGTTTGAGGATGAGCTCATTAATCTCATCTTCAGTTAATTTTGAGGCTCCTGATGGTCTTCTGCTAGACATATCTGAAATTCTGTGATTGCTGCTTGCTCTCTTACAGTCTGTTTTGCTAGCTTCGACTATCAGAACTCAGCAGCCACTGAGGGGAAGTTGGAATGGGAAGCAAGAGCAGCTTAAAAAGAGTTGAAGAGAGGAGGGCTTGGACACAAGTCAGTTGGACAAGACAACAACAAGGACATTTATGATTTAGATAAACATAATTAGGTCCCTGTTGTCCCACATTTATGCACTAAATGGGTCCACACTCCACGATCAAGTAGGTCCCTCACAAATTATGTTTGCTAAAAGACAATTATCCTACCAGCATGCTAATTTAGTTGCAAAATTGATCAAAATATATCCTAATTAGAGAAGTGTCCATGTTTTTGGTTTCTTTCATTCTAATTATAAATGTTTATATGCTACCAAAATTAAGGATGCTTTGTCTCTTGCTTGCCTATGGGGCTTTAAGGGCACAGTCTTAGCATTTCTTTTTTCAAATCTATTTCCTGTTCCTCTTCTTTTACAAAATTTTGTTCTGGGTTCACTCCCCTTGAAAAAATATTTTAATCTTTGATGCCATTTCTAGTTGAACCATCAAATCTAATTACCTTAAAAAATTTAGAAATTGCTTGAATGATTGAAAGAAGATTTATAGACACATATAAAACAAGTGCAATTACTTGGGAAACTTAGCATCTAATGTTGAATTAAAACTGATGAATTTGCTGCATCTAATTATTATGATTCAGGTATTTACTTCCTATTTACAAAGTTAAGGAGAAGTTGAGGAAATTATTTGTTTGACAATTGAAGGACTAAAAATTGAAAAAGAAGCAAAATCCTGCAAAATTGGCAATTCTGCAACACTGAACATGCCATCATCAGAGAGACATCACAAGAAAATGGCAGAAGTGAATTTAGTTCCTTAACTTGACAGCAGAAGCTGCATGTGTTGGGTAGCTAGACTACCAATTTAATCTTACATAAACTCATTAGCTAGGAATAGGCCTGTAACTACTGAGCTCCTCTCTGTATGCCATTCAAACAAACAAACAAACAAGAAGACTAGACTATGGTATGCAGAAGAATGCTCAAATTTCACGGTAATTCCAAGTGGGCATTTATTTATTATAAACAAAAGAGAAAATTACTATTTCGAAAACCCATTAGCCAGTTACTTTATTTTAAAAATAAATTAAAATATATTTAAATTTTAAAAAAATTATTAATTAGCCTATCCATTAATTTTTAAAATTTAATATCGTAAATAAGTTTAAAATGATTTTAATATAAAATTAATAAATTAAAATTAATAAAAATACTAATTAGTAAATATTTTAAAATTTTAAATTAATATATTTTTTAAAATTAAAAGAAGAATTAATGAATTTTTTATATTATATAAATTAAATAATAATTTTATTTAAATAAAAATATGTATTGTTGATGCAAGGAAAGGCTTATCGTATTGTGACTGTGCGAACACACAATACAATACAAATCATATAAGAAATTTTATCATTCAACCACAACCAGCAGCGAAATTAGAAATTTTATTAAAGGTAGGCAAACGCATAAAAACACATTTTATCAAAATTAATTATCCTTTTGTATTTTTTTTTTAGTTATATTTTGTCCATTTTATTTATGTGTTTCTATTTAAAAAAACACTAATATTATCACTTTAAAATATTAATATAAAATTTTTTAACATTTTACTTTTTATTATTTGAGTCACTGCTGTTTTTATTTTAAAAATTATATGATTTCACTCGTTTTACATTTCAGAATATATAATTTCATTTATATTAAAATGTTGTAAATATAACCGCCGTACATAATAATGTACATTTTGAGTGTGTTGAGAAACGGTTCACAACTCACCCAATTATTGAGGTGTTTGGCTTCATTTACCAACCTCTTAATTCAGCCCCTAAATTTCCGCTGGCCAACCCCATATGTATATTTACACACAGGAGAATTGGACAATTAGTACTCTGCCGCATTTACGACTTGAATTAAAAACAAATCAAAATGGGATGTACCAAAAGCAGTTTTCGATCAATATTGAAATTATGAGTTCAATGTAATACCCGGATAGAGTCTGGTATCGAAATTCTACTATCCGATGGAATCCAGAATGTCGGAACTCTCTAGAGGAATAAGAATTATGTTTTTTTAAAGAGTTTTGGTATGTTTTAGTGTTTTAAGTATAAAGAGAATGAGTTTTTAAATGAAAAGTACCAAGGAAGAAATGCCAGGTTCGGCCGCCGAAGGTGAAGTTCAGCCGCCAAACATGCATGAGTTTGGAATCACGTTAGGCCGCCGAAGGTGATCTGGCCAGCCACCTATAAAAGGCCATAGGTCAGTGATTGGATAAGATTTTCTTTCCATTCCACAGACAGAGGTGAGACCATGATTTTCCTTGGGTGATCTTCATGTTTTCTTCAATCTTTCAAGGTTTTGATAGGTTTTTATGTTGTTTTGAAGTTTTTGAGTTAAAAACCAAAGTTTTGAAGTTTGGAGACTTTGGAAGTGAGTTGCTCCATAACTCCACGTTAGGATCATCTATCCTCTCGTTTTTCAGAGGTAAGTGAAGATCCTGAACTTCTTTTCATGTTTTATGAATGTTTTATGGAGTTTTATGGGTAGAGATGCATGTTTAGGGTAAGTTGAGTTTTTGGTTAATTTTTTGTCAAAGCTTGTATTTGTGTTGAGTTGTGATGTTTGTTGGGGTTTAAGTTAGTTTTGGGCCCCTTTGTGCCTATACTGGAGTATATGCAGGTTGTGGAATTTTGGGTTGCATGTTTGAGTGAAGTTGGGTAAGTTTTGCTTGAAGCAGAGCAGGGTTCTGCCTTACTGGAGAATCCAGTTTCGGCCGCCGAATGAAGGTTCGGCCACCGAACGAAGGTTCGGCCGCCGAACATGATAAGGAGGTGGTTTCGGCTGCCTAAGCTTGCCTAAGCTTGCCCCCGAAAGTTTGGACTTTCGGCTCTAGAGGGGGGTTTCGGCCGCCAAAGGTGCCGCCGAAGGTTAGAGACTTGTGTCTCTGGAGAGGACTTTCGGCAGCCGAAGTGCCGCCGAAAGTGCCCTGTCCAGCCTTCTTTTGCATGTTTTACTTGATTGTTTTATGATGTTTTAGGGGGTTTTTGGGGAGTTTTTTAGAGTTGTTCTTGAGCTAGTTTGGTCCCTCATTTGAGTCCACCTGTGTAGGGACGGACTAGAGTAACCGAAGAGAGCAGCAGTGAGCACTGCTTCAGAATATTCAGCGTCAGTTCAGAGTCAGTTAGAAGTGAATGGAACTAAACTTAATGTGTTAACTTGAGAAGTTAAATGCTTTTAGCATGTTCCATGCATCATGATATGTAATAGATTGAGTGCACTAGAACTCACTAATGTGATGCATTGCATTATTCTTTGCTTGTATGGATCGGACATAGAGTGGATTCATTAGCCCTCCGAGTAAAGTCCTGAGGAGCCCCATTGAGAGCCGGGCACAGAGCACCATAGGGTGCATACTAAAGTCCTGAGGAGCTCCTTCGCGGGCCGGGCACAGAACAGAGGGATTTTTTGAATCAGTCCGTCTGAGATGGGTGCTTTACTTGTGATGTGATGCATTCCATGTGAGCATGTTTATTAACATGTTTTTATTATTCTACTCACTGGGCTAGTGTAACAGCCCGGCCCTTCTCGCACGGCACTGTTACCACTCACGGCCCAGGGCTATCCCTCGCCTGGCCTCTTGCCACCTCGGGCTTTCCACTGGCGTCGTAAGCAGCTCTTAACATCCCTTCACCCTCACGGGTTCCAGGCAGGATTTGTCCCTCGGGGGAGCCATTACGGCCCGCCCTAGCCCGAGTGGATTTGGCCTAATTCCTTCCTCTGGGAATTAGGTCGCCTCCCCCACTGCTCGAACCCTTGACCTCCCACTTTAAGGGAATAGTCTGGTGAGAGTGAGTACCAATTGTTCCATTTTTTATGTAACAGCCCGGACGTGATCCCCGGCACTGTTACCGCTCACAGCCCAGGGCTATCCCTCGCCTGGCCTCTTGCCACCTCGGGCTTTCCACTGGCGTCGTGAGCAGCTCTTAACATCCCTTCACCCTCACGGGTTCCGGGCAGGATTTGTCCCTCGGGGGAGCCATTACGGCCCGCCCTAGCCCGAGTGGATTTGGCCTAATTCCTTCCTCTGGGAATTAGGTCACCTCCCCCACTGCTCGAACCCTTGACCTCCCACTTTAAGGGAATAGTCTGGTGAGAGTGAGTACCCCTTAAAGTGGGAGGTCAAGGGTTCGAGCAGTGGGGGAGGCGACCTAATTCCCAGAGGAAGGAATTGGGCCAAATCCACTCGGGCTAGGGCGGGCCGTAATGGCTCCCCCGAGGGACAAATCCTGCCCGGAACCCGTGAGGGTGAAGGGATGTTAAGAGCTGCTCACGACGCCAGTGGAAAGCCCGAGGTGGCAAGAGGCCAGGCGAGGGATAGCCCTGGGCCGTGAGTGGTAACAGTGCCGTGCGAGAAGGGCCGGGCTGTTACAGCTAGTATAGCTCATCCCTCTCCTTTAACCTCAGTTTTGCAGGATCAGAGGTCAGGGGAAGTTCAGCAGGGTACAGGAAGAGTAAAGAGTTTTGTAATAGTATAGTGTGGACCTGTAATATTATAAAGAAATGTTTTAGTATTGTTCATAGTATAGTATTGTGCTTGACCCATGTTGTAAATCCCTTTTTGCATACATGGTTTGTTTGATTACAATGGTTTGAGTAGTTGAAAAAGAGAGTATAGCAGGTTTGCTATGGGTTCCGGCGACCTTAAGTTGATTTGGATTCTAGCGCCGGTAGCGGTCCGATTTTCGGGTCGTTACATTCAATGATTCAATTTTAGATCAAAATCAAATCTATTTTGAATTTAATAAAAAATAATTAAAATTAAAATATAAACTGTCAGAGATTTTATAGTTTGATTCATATTTTTTAAATTTTAATTTAAATTTATCGATATATTTTGATGTAGAGTCAATAAAATTAGATATATCAAATTTTAAAATAAAAACTAACCAATAGTTCATAGATTTAAATCAAATTGAAACCACTTTAGCGATCACTAATCTCAATCACTTAATCACAAACCAAAGTTTTTAAATTATAGATTAAAGGGAGCTATTCTAATCAATTTAATTAAAAATTTGATGATACAATATAATAATTATAATTTAAATGTTATTCGATTTAGAGATACTTTAAATATAGGTGAGACTCGATGTAATTCTTTGAGATAAAAAGAAATCGGATAAAATAAGTAATATATGTAAATATGAGAATAAATCTGTTATACCATATAAAAACACATTCTAACATTCTATTACTTTTATCATCCTTATCACACAATATTCGCTATTCCTGGAAAGTCTTTCTAATTTAATTATTAAAGTGCCAGTGTACATAGCTTCATTCTTTTAATTAAATAGTGTTCATGTATATATATATATATATTGTTGAATCTCATGGTATCGAATCTGATTATGAACTGAGCTATAACTGAGTATACTTAATATTATCACATCCTACAAAGAGAGACTACTCTTGATAAGGTTCTCACCTTAGGTTCTCTTTCAGATGCATTGGGTAATTGAAATCACTAAATGTGCAATTTTAGCATTGCCCCTGCAAGTATTTCTAAATTCAACTTGGTTATCTTACCCTTCTGCTCCGCTGGAATAAAGGCATACATACCACCACATCAAAGAATCCGTAACGCCGAGTTGGCCTTGGTTTCAGAAAAATGGCATGGTTTCTCATTGGCACAATTCAAGCTCATAAAAGCTGGCACATGCAAGTTCTGACTTCCGAGTGCACCAATTATTCAATCATCCGTACACGAATGCGTATCAAGTACTAACTTCTCCTGTTCTCATGTACAACTCAATAATTAAACTGATTTGCACATTAAGACAAAGCAAGTTGAACTCTTCCAATTTATTATTTTCCTGTTCGGGAGGCTGAAAAAGATAGCTCAAGTCCATTCACAACAAAGGAGGAGGAAATCGGAACTTTACGAAATGAATGCTATATTATTCATTTCCAACCATGATAAACGAAGACCTGAAACTGCAGTAATGAAAAATACTTTGCCTCTCCATCTAACAGGGTTCTCTGACCAGAAAAAAAAAAAGAATTCCAACAGGATTACCTTGAGATCATTGCATAAACTATAATTATTCATATCGAAGTTTCAAAGCAAAGTATTGCTTAGATTCCTAACAAATTAGAACCAAAAAGGCATAGGTCCGTGCTTACTAATGGCAATTGTCATTTATGTCCTGACCTGATGTGAGCAAATACCAGAAATATAATCAAAGACTAATTAATTTCTAACCTTATTCATCACAAAAATCCAATTTAATTAATTTTTTTTATTAATTTTTTTGTTTGAAATACCTTTTAACTTATAAAATTTTATTTTAAAATAAAGAAAATTTATGTACGATATTACAAGAAAAATGAATCGTTCCAACTGCCTTACAAATCTGTTTACAATATGGAAAATAAAAGTTGGAATAATCAAAATACTTCTTTTATCGTTTATCCTATTATTTTTCAGAAACAAATTGGTGGACAACGGAAAATTTTCTGTAATGCATCGATAACCTGAATGAACCCCTCCGTTTTACTTCCAAGTTTGCCAATCCTTTGGGTGAACAATACTAACAAAATTTGAAACGCGTTTATCCCAGGAATACTGCACTGCTCAGTATCTTCTCAGATTCGGCTAAACCTAAATTTCTGATTCCATTCTCCCTTCATCCACTTCTCTTGTCCCACCGAACTACCTTGAAACTGCTACTCGTCCAATTTCAACAACTTCAACCTATCACTTAATCTGGGGAAAAAACCTTCGGGCCTCAAGCACCAAGCTCCAAATATCACAAACAAAATCTCCAAATCATGACTATACCTTTCAACACCACAATCATGAAACTTCACATTGCTCATACGAATACCCTGAAAAGCAAGCGAACAACTCCAGCAACCAAACTTCTCAATACACCAACAAAATCTATTCCATTCAAATTCTCTTCCACTACTGTCGCCTTTCCTCGTAAATAATCAAAGCCTCAATTAAATTTTTGGACACTGTTCCACCTTCTTCACCCTTATCCAGCCACTGCCTCCTGTTTTTCATATAATTTCGACACCTAGCATCGGAGCCCCTCAAAACAATAGCAGATATCTCTTCAACCCACCCTTTTCTAAAATCATTCAAGTTTCTTGTCTCCTTATAAAAAATGCCACTAACAGGTCCATCAAGTGGCAGTTCCCTGCTTTCATTATCATCCGTTGATATACCCAATTGATCACCACGATCAAATCCCATTTCAAGGAAAAGATTCCTCACACCATTCCTTCAAAACAACCTCGACATAGTGAGCAGCGTTTATGGAATTTGCAACTTTGATTGGAGCATCATCATCTGTTAATTCAGTCAGTCCATCAGCCTCTTGGCACCTCAGAAGGACACAATCCAAAAATCTCTCTAGTACAGGAGTACCAGCTAACCTGAGAAACCTTGACCTCATAGAGGTTGTACACAGCGACCAACATCAATCAGCTACCTCTAATAGATGCCGAAGGAAGGTACTATAAATTGTGTTCTCAATTTCCAGAACCAGATAAAAGGGCAGCCCCTTGAATTTTCGCTGTTCAATTCTACCTCAGGTTTTAGCTTCTCAAGTGTGTCATTAAAATCTATTTCTGTCCGTATATCAAGCCAGTCAGGTCACTCACAGAACACAGACAGGGAAGAAATCTGCTGCAAGTTTCCATCTTCCTCAAGAGAAGGCATGATTCCAGAATGTGTTACCACAGACTGAATCCTTTTGTCAAAAGCAATCATCAAGTCAACAAGATAGAGCTACAATATTTTAGCATGCGATTGAACACCAGCAGTGCTCTCTTCATTTAGACGACTGATATAAACAGGGAGTACCTCTTTTGCTAAGGATGTTAATAAAGAGGTTACCATTGCCTAAATCCATTCTTCTCTGCAACTGTACCCTACTAGCCTTGCTTCATCAACTAACAGTTACAATAATTCATCCATAGTGTCAACATAATCCCTTGTAATCTTGTACATGAGCAAAATCGAGATCCTGCTTATCAGTCCACCTTGAAAATTGTTCAATTTTCAGGCATGCAATTAAGATAGGATTCACAAGTTCTTTGATTACCCAAAGTGGTTGGTGCAGAGCAACTTCACAGTTGTGGCCCTTAAGTTGCCGAGATTTCCTTCGTCTCTGCAACTCTTGCAAGTGGCACAAAGCATTGCATTGTGAAGAGAGGATTGGGGACTTCAAGGTTTGAGGAAGCCATGGCGGAAAGTGGTGGTGGCCATTCAAGGGAAACAAGAAGGGACTGATGATCTGCAACTGCTAGGTGTCTTAAGATGGCCAAGGCTCTATCTACTCTGTGATCAACTGCTGATACAAGACATGTCCACTGAGGGTGTGTCTTTGTGATGAATGTTAAAACATTTTCTGTTTGTCCACGTGTCTCAATAGCAATCAGGTGCATTTCCTGCAAATACAAAAAATAACAATTGAAGAGAGAACATTCGCTACAAATTTGAAGTTGATAATAAATGAAGTCATGCACTTCTGATCTCTGTTTAGAGGAATGCTTCCTTCGATTTTTATTCAAAGAAGAAGACATGGCATCTTCAATATCACCAACTAAAGTGTCAAGCTTCAATGCTGTCTCTGAAAGATGCAGGAAATTGTTTTGTAAAAACAGGAGAACTTGATGGGGCATAAGTTAACCAAAAGAAAACATGATGATGTTTAGTTATTGGAAAAATAAAAAGTAGTAGGCAACAGCTGATACATAAGAATATGAAAATTAAAGGAAGTAAATTAAATGGCAGCGTCCGTTGTCCAGCAAGAAGGTGTAATTGTAACGATCCGAAAACCAGACCGCTACTGGCGTTAGGGTTCATATCTACTTAAGGTCACCGAACCCATAGCAAACTTACTATACATCCTGTTACACCTGATATAATCTCAATAAAAATATAAAAAAATATTTTCATTTCATTAATCAAAAATCGACTTGTGCATACATCATAACTGAAAACATAAAACCCATGTTAGAGCTCTCATCAAATGCTCCAGTATGATCAACATTACATACCTTAAATTTGGTTCAAACATAACTTATAATTTAAAACTTTTACATAAAAGATCATATACAAAGGATTATAAAAGGAAACTCGGGCAAAAAACAATTATAATCCACAAATTATTATATGCCTACAGCTATACTATTATATTAGAACTGTACCAAAAAACTCTGTTGATCTCCCAAACTAACTCTAACTCTGTAAACCTGAGATTAGGGAAAAGGGATCAAGTATAAAAACCTAGCGAGTAGAAACATAAACAAACACAATTTAATAAAATATATAATTATATGAATGCATCACAGTACAAACAATTTACATTAAAATGAACTTGTCAACAGTAATCTTCCATAAATTCCAATAGTGTCAAGCTCACAACTCGAGCGCTAGTGGGTCATCCAACATCCATCCACAACAATAAAAAATTATGCAATCCATCATATTTGTTGAATTCTAATGCAAGACAGCCCAATCATATATATACATAGCATTCATTATACATAAGCATGCTTAAAACATTTGATTTCTTTAAAATAATAATTCAGTTTAATTCTACTCACCTCTAACTGACGCACGCCTAGCTCTGAAGCAGTCATCTCATTGCAAGCCTCTACAGTCTCCTAAGTCCAATCCTATACAGATGGACTTAAACTAGAGATCAAACATAGCTTTTACAACTCTAAAAACTATTCTAAGAAACCCCTACACATGTAGAAAACAAGTTGAAAAAAGCTGGATAGGGGACTTTAGGTGGTAGGTTCGGCGGCCTAAAGTCTCCATACAAATCCAAAGGTCAAACTTTCGGAGACATGTTAAGCGGCCAAAAGGCTGCCTCCATAGGCAGGTTCGGCAATCCAAAGGTCAAACTTTCGGAGGCAAGTTAGGCAGCCAAAGGGCTGCCGGTGGCCGAACCTGGATTCTTCTACAAGGCAGAACCTGATTCTACCTTAACTCCCAACTACCAAACCGCGATAAAACTCACATGCAAATACTTAAAAATAACCATACACAACCCAAAACACCAGAAACATTTAAAGCTAACCTAAACTTCTATATGCATTTAACATAACCACTCATCACATAGATATTCTAGGTTCAATCATAAAAGAAGAAAAAGACACCGCATGCATTCTCATGACAGCCGCTCCAACAACACAACTCACAATGAGCCCAAAAATAAAAAGTTTTGAGAAAGCCAAACTTACCTCTTTGAAGGGACACAACCACAACAACAAGAAAAGGATTTGGGAGCAGAAAAAGGGATAAACTCTGAAGATTCCAAGCGCTAGAACTTTGAACTCAACTTGATTCTTCAAAATAACGGATAAAACTCATGAATTTATAAATGAATCGAAGAAAACTCATGCAAAAATATCAAAGGGCTTTAGGCTTATCTCTGCTCGAAAGAAGAGAGAATAATTTCTCTCAAAATCGAGTTGAGGCCCTTTTTAGCTGGGTCTGCTAGCTTATTTTCGGCAGCCGAACCTTGGCGATTTGAATTTTTTTTTAACACATTTTCTAAATACTTTAAATTCATTTTATAAAAACCCTATTTTACCTTTTCAAATATTCCAATTTCGAGATTCAGGATTTCAATAGAAATTCCGTCAAAAAATTGAAATTTCGACATCTAAGTTTAGCATAGTATTACAGTAACTCAATTCACCAATGAAACAGATGATTGCTAAATTAAGCATCTACTTGCTACTTACGTCCTATGTTTAATCAGCCTCAAAAAGTAAAAGTGTAACACTGCTAATTGATTATGATAATCCCACCTTGAGTATAATCTAGATCCATTCATCTTTTAATTCCAAACATGATAAAATTCACTTTTCATCCAGGGATGTAACATCTCATACAAGAGAAGTTAAGAGTGTGAAGCACTACAGCTGCTCAATGGCATATCTGTACTGGTTTTCAATTAGCACTTTATATACATGCCTCAAAGATGATGAAGTGATGCCATGTTTTAGGGATCAACCAGTAAACCATTAATGATACTGGTTATTTTACAAATCTTTCCCCAATTTCACATATAATATTTCAAGGATAACATGAGAGAAAATTAGAAAAAAAAAATCCTTTGAGATGGTTCAGGTGAAACCAGAATTAGTCAAAACAAAAACTGCAATCCAACTCAACTAAACCCTAATATAAACCAGTTAGGATTGGCTCTATGGACCTATTTTTTCTATACCAGGGAATTATTATGGCAACAGAACAGAGTGAAAATGTTAGCTGCAGGCAGCTAAATTGATGAAAGATGCCAATGCAACCTGTTCTTCAACTCCAGAAATAAGACTTAAGCATATCGTCCTTAAAGTTTTCCTTTTTTTTTTTTCTTTTTTTTTAAAAAAAAAAAAATCATGTGAAAAGTTATTGCATTAAGGAAACATATCATGTTATCATTTAAATACTCATACAGTTATCTAGTTGACAATATGTGCATGTATATAGTGATTTATGTATAAAGAATGAAATAAAATATATATATACATCTAAAAACTTATCATTCTGGTATCTCTTGATACATTTCAACAATAACAAGAAAATTTCAGCACTTCTCCCATCTTTTACTTAACTCACATTCCCATATCTCCCAAAAAGGACGTGGTTTAAGGGAAAAAACAGCCTCACAAGCGTAAGCTCGAACAGTTTCCACTCTCGCCACATCCTTAGCTAAGCTGGCAGCTTCTCGCGTAATATCTCCTCCTTCCTCACTTTTCCCTCTCCTCCTCCTCCATCTACACAAGGAACTTCAACAATTTAAAACACCAAAAAGAAAAAAGAAATGAAACACGCATTAGGAATTTGCATGTACATGCTACCGATTCGCAAATAAGTGGATACAATGACCTGAAAATTAGAAGCCCGAGTCAAGGAGCCGTGTTTGGTCAACTTGGAACTGGCATCACTGTGTAGGCCATGAATTCGATCGAAGAATGACGCGTAAGCGAAAAGGCATGCTTCGAGCCTCGAGTTGAAATCGAGTAGGGTACGGTCCAAATCCAAACAGTGAGATCGCAACTCTGAGACGAGGCGAAGTGGCGTCGAGAGATCTTCTCGCTTGTGGAGCCTGTCATTGAGAAGTAAGAAGTAAGAGAGCTGAGAAGAAGAGAGTAGAGAGCGGAGTGAGAATTTGGATTGTTGAGTCCAGCCTTTAGATAGGTTAACTTGATGGAAGAGTGAGTGTAGGTCGGGAATTTGATCGGATTTCGTATAAGCAAGCGAAGAAGATGGATGATTTTACTTTCACAGAGAGAGTGAGGAAGCTGTTGATAATCCATTCTGGTCGGACTCGGATAAAAAATACGGAGTCAATCGCGGGTCGGTTTGTGGTGGGTTGGTGGACATTAAGCTTACTAAGTGGACTGTGCTTGAACTGGTGACTGAGCTTGGGCCCAAAAAGCAAGGAGAAAAAATAATTTTTTAAATATATAAATTGAATTAAGGTGAAGTAAAAAGAGGGGGGGGGGGGGGGGGGGAGGAGCATGAGCATGAGTTAATGCAAAGAGGAGGAGGCACGTGAATTTCTGGGAAAGGTAGGAGCCTGAGCCGAGTTGTCCCATTGAACCAAATATTGAACTAGGGACACAAGTGTACTTTTCTAAACCTGGGGTCCAATTCCAACAAATTATTTATTTAACCATTTCTTTATTTATTTTTGCAGGCAACAGCACCAACTGTTTGCAGCACAGAACAGAAACAAGTACAAATGGAAAAGAAAATTGGAAAAAGGCTGTTTCCTGCTGCAGTAGTAATTGGAATTTCACCAACTAATCATTTTCTTTTTTTTTTATTTTCTAAACTAATAGCAACTATTGAAATTGTGTTAATCATTTTGGGTTTAAATGTTGAAATACTAATTACAGTATTTTACTAAAATGATTACAAATAATTAAGAATGTAACCAATTAATTAAGGTTAATACTACTTAATTTATGTGTTTAATTAAGAAATAACCATAAAAATGCTACTCACGTTGAAAAGAAAAGTTGTTAATTTTTGTTATATTCTTTTTCATTTTTACCAGGTTCGTCCCCAAATATTGAATTTGAGCATGAGAAATTTATTTTATTTATCCTGTGCTAAATTTTAAATTATTTTCATTACGTAAATAGTAGAATTAGCTTTCTATAGAAGTGTGAATAATCTATCTTTTTCAATCCTTTTAGTAAAAAGCTTATGTCAAAGTTGCCTTTAAAAAAAATTATAACATATATATTTTAGTTGACCTCATAAGTGAGAATATAAACTCCGTAAACGCAATCTTCTTATATATATATACATAGTAAATAGTTTTTCAGCAAAATAAATTTGGAAAATAAACATTCATTTGAAACAAAACCCAAAACAACTTGCGGATAAAAGAGGAAAAAAATCCTGAAAGCTAAAACCCACTACCAATCAAATGATAATGAAGAAAACAAAATTAAACTAAAAAGAGAGCTGAAAAAAAAAAAAGAGAAAGAAAAAGGTGGTGTTATTATAAGCTCACGTATTATTACATTAAAATCTTAATATTTAAATTTATATACTGGTTATAAATGATAATGAATATAAGTAAATTGGTTTCCATATAAATATGAAATGAGAATAAAAAGGAGAGGGGTGATGGGAAATCACAAATATTAGCAAAGCAACTAACTTTTTGGCCCTTTGTCCTCTCATGTGCACAAAACTCCATCCCCACCATGCACATAGGCCAAATTTCTGAGGTCACAGCTCAAGTACAGAAATCCAAGACTTATAAATGTGCCAATATTGATGACGTACACGTCAGTCAATGCACAACAACAATCACTGTGTGAGATATTCTTGCTTGCCTTTTTTTTCCCAATTTTCACCACCTTTTCTGGCATAGAAATCGCCAAAGATGGATGGAGATGGCCCTTTGTATATACTCCCAAGTCTTTTTACTAGACTCTATTGTGATGTGAAAGTCATTTGGCCAATCTTGTTCTACATTCGTTTCCTGCCAACAACAGTCCATGTTTCATGCTTACATCAACATTAACATATTGAAATAAAAACCGACAATAAAAAATTTGCTAGTTCCATACCTTGGCTTCTTCTTTTGTGCGTGTCTCCATTTCTCCAGGCCAGCACAATAATTCACTCAGGTGAAAATGGAAGCCACTGACGATTTTATACTTGCCCATACTTGGAATCTCTGGAATCTAAACAGCTTCCTTTTTGGCTAAAAGAACAGAAGAGCAACCTTATGTAGCACTCATAGACACCACAATAAACAGTAGGGAATTGAATTTGTAAGGTTTCTACCAAATCCACAAATATCAATGTCATGTTTAACAGTCTCAGTCTTCTTTTGCTCAGTGACTATATGATCAAATATAGAAAGAAACAAGGATGCATGATCAAGTTAATAGCTGGTCCTAGTAAGATGTCAACTCAATGGCAGATAGCATATGTGTTAAAAAAACTGAAATGTAAGTTAGCAGTAAACTGAGCAAGTTCTGAAGTTGCATGAACTGAAAATCATGAAACATTGTAGATTAGCAGAATCTTTTATGTAACTGTCACCGAACTAGGAAAAATTATAGAATATACAAATAATTGATTCATGCAAATTATATTTGATAACCATAGAAACCAAATTAGTAAAGACTAATATACTTCAGTGAAGATAGGATCCGCTAGCCAAAATTTAAGCACGACAGGATAACTAGCTTCCAAATGGTGTTAAGAAGTCCAAATTGTATTGATGCATGCACTAAATGCAGAAGCTAAACAAGAAATGCAAACTTCACAAAACATATTATTAAGAAGGAATTTGAGGCTTCCTCCAGTGCAAGGGAATTATAACTATCATGAAATGCTTCAATCTGCGAAAGGTCTTGTTTGACATACATAAGCCAACACAGGCATAGTCAGATATGACCTTCCTGCACCACAGTTTTCAAGGTGTGCAAGTATGATCTTGACTGCCTATGTATTCAATGAGATTCAGCTGTATGAAAGGAAACAGTTTAAAATTTGTACTTCTCGATAGAATGGAGAACTAATAGTGCAACATCAGAGAAATACACGTACAGACGTATGACCAACATGCAAATACCGGTTTAGTAGAGAGGTATTCTAATTTTCCATATAAGGAATTCAAATCGGGAATCTCTAGTAGTGAAGGAAGGTAAACGAGAATAACGATCAGAACAATTTGATGGATTATAGAGAATTAGCTAACATTTGAAACACCCTAATACTGTAACAGAACTTTTATTCATCTGTGCAACTTTTACACTATTCCAACTTTTGAAATGCTCTCATGGTAACTGAACAGATGCACTGACTGGAAAGGAAAAAAAAAGAAAGAAAAAAGTACATGAAAAAAAATTTAAAGTTGAGGCAAAGTTATCTCCAGACCTCCTTCTAAAACTGTATCTATAGGTCTAAATTAAAACCTGAAATTACCCCAAAAAGGAAGGCAGATATTCCCACTGTCCAGATTCCCATCTCCTTGTAAACCTATTATCCAACTGAAAGGACTCCATGCACTATACCTTTTGTTGCTAAAACTGCAAAACTCAGCATCCCATCACAGCACAATTGTACACAAAGCTGCCTGAGGATTTCTTTGCAAGCAGATCCCATTGTGGGGGACCTTCACTCGGAATCCAAGAGTTAAGCTCAATCATTCCCCCACCTAAAGCCCTGGGTCCACCTATAACGATGAGCCGATCTCCACATGCCCTGAATGCAAGCCCCCAACCATTCATTGAAACGGCTCGTTCAGGCAGTCCCCCCAATGTGATCCAAACATTCTTTTCTTTGTCATATTTCCTCACCTCCTTCAGTGCATAATCAGCTGCATAAAGCTCATTGTTTGCGACTGCAACTAAAGGAGGTGCCTCAGCTGCAGCAGGTATTTCATTCCCTCCTGTTCCTCCATTTCGTGCAGGGAACATATCAGGTATTACACGCCACGTTTTTGCTTCCAAATCATATACCTCTCCACACGTAAGCATCGTTGTATTACCTGTTCCAATCCCCCCAAGAACATAAAACTTGCCATCCATAAATACTCCAGAACACATTTTCCTGGCTTTATTCATGCTTGGAATGTTAATCCACGTGCCTGTTTCTGAATTATAAAGCTCTGCCGAGCTTAAGACATTACCAGCTGGATCACAGCCACCAGCCAGAATGGCAATTTCCCCAAGACTCGCGGACCCGAACAAGCACCGGGGCATGTTCATTTTCATGCCGGATGTCCACTTGTTCGTTAAAATGCTGTATCTATAAATAACATGAGATTCGATTTCCTTCCCAAAAACAAGCAGTTCCGTACCAACGGCCAAAGATTCCTTATCTGAACACATAAAGCATTCATTTGCATTCATTCTTGGCAAATGCATCCATCGGCAGTGAAAAGGATCAAAGGCCTCCCATTCAAGGAGGTTGCAGGAGAAGTACACCCAGTGCTCAACGATACCCATTTTCCGCCTCAGCTTATACAGCAGACCACTCTGAACTATGGACTGAAAGCTTTTATTCAATGAAGCAATGGTGCCATAGTCGGACCTCGAGCAGTGGAGGAGACAGCTTATTGACAGTTCTCGACCAAGTTGATTAATAAGTGAACTTGTATCCGATTTATCCTCCACCTGATCCTGATTATCTGGTTGATCTTTCTGTGCAACTGCACGAACATACAGACCTGCCATTGGATGCTGGTTATCTGGCTGATCAATTTGAACATCAAAAAGACCTTTCAGAACCACTGCTTGTTGCTGAATATCTGGTCGATCAGTTAGCACAGCAGAAAGACCACCCATACCAGCTGTTTGATGCTGATCATCTGGTTCATTAGCATTCAAGATGGGAAGAACATGAGGGCCCCTTCCCTGTCTCTCCAGGACGCCTAATGGCCTAGCTGCCTTTCTTGATGGAACATCTTCTCCATCTTCTGACCTGCGTTTGCTAGAGCGCTTAACAGCATGAAAAGTCTTGTAAATCCACTGGCTTTCTTGCTCGCTTGAGGCTGGTAATTCCCTTGAGACTAGATAAGATCCCTCCAACATTTTGCTGGAATTATATAATCAATGAGCTGAAAACTTACACTTCCTTACTCATCATAATAAAATGCAAAAACGATCAATACAGTAAATAAAAAGCATGTCTTCAGTTAATTCATATATTTAAACACATAAAATTTCTTGCCAAGTAATATGGCAATCAAACAGTAACATCCTTTTAGCCACATCGCATGCAACCAAAAAAAAAAAAAAAGAAACCAAACAACGGAATCACAAACAAAAACCAGATTTCATAACATGTAAATTTTGCAAAATTCACACACACACACACACAGAAGTTCTCAATGCAACCATCTATGCCATAACCGATCACAAAATTACTCATCACCATTGAATTCGTGCATGAGAAGAACAATCTATCAATCGTGAACAAAAGATTGCATATAAATATAAGGAAAAAAAAAAAAAAGCCTGCAAGATAAATAAAATGAATGACACTAAAAACAGCTATAAGTGAGAAATGGAAAGCAACCTAATCAGATCTCTGAGCTCACAACAGCAAGGTGATTGCAACACATAACAGACTTATAATCAAAATTACAACATTTAAGACCAGAATTCAATTTCTCAGCAAATTTCCCTCTAAACAAAAAACAAACGTAACAGAGATCTACCAACAGAAAAAAACAGCATCAATCTGCAATAAACTCTATCCATATAAGCAATGATAAATGGAGGACACTTAAAGTAACCAAAACAAAAGATTAAAAAAAGAAAAGAGCGCAACATCACAATGAGAGTGGCACTAAAACATCTAAAACGACGAAGAAAGAGAGACAGAGAGAAAGCGCTCACAAATTGGGCAGCAAAGATAGGAACTTTCGCTGTTCTTCCAGTTCTATTCTGTATGAGAATCAAAACCCAATTGGTGTTTCTCTCACTAGATTCCCTCTCTTTCTCTCTCCGAGTCTCACGCACACATTCTTGTTTCTGGTTATATTCGCCGGGAGAGTAATATAATGGGTTAATGGTAATGTTGGGTTTATATCGTGGGGGCCTTTTATAGTGCAAATTAACATAATAAAATAATATAAGATAATAAAATATATTTTTTTAACAGAAAGAGAAGGGAGGCGTGTGGGGTCTACAGAGAGAGACTGTGAGAGTCCAGAGAGTGTATTGGGTGGAGTCGTCGTTTGGGATTGCGGCCCCGATGAAGAGAAACCGAAACCGCTAACGGCTGTTTTTGCACGTGTTGGTATTTTGAAAGCAATCTTCACTTTGCGCTTGTGGGCTATGAGTTGGCTCTTTTTTTTAGTTTCCTTTTTTATTTTTTTCTCTGGCTTTTTTTAAATACTATTTTTATCTCCTGCCATTTTAAATAATTTATTTATTTTAAATTATTTATTTACTTTAATTATTTATCATTTTATAAATTTTAAAATAATATTAATTATTATTTTTTATATATAGTATTATTAATATTTAAGTAATTTAATACTAATATTTAGAAAAGAAAAAAAGACCATTTTGAGGTATTTTAAATATATTATTATAAACCTTTCTAAAATTAAGTCTATTAATTATTTTATTAGTTTAAATAAATAAATTTCGAATATTACTTTTTAGATTTCATACAAATTTCCATTTATCACTAATTCAAAAGAGTCGACATTCTTTTTTGTTGTTTTCTTTTCCAAAATCCTTTGACCAAATATTTAAACACGTTTTTCCTTTTATTTAAAATTAAAAATTTTATAACATTTTAATTTAATTAATTTTTATAATATTTTTTATTTAAAATAAAGAAATTCAATTATTTTTACCTTAACTATTTTCAATTGAAAAATAAAAATTTATTTAATTTTCTTTTATAAAATAAATTATATCAACCGAGAGATTTATAATTTTTTATGGACATAGAAGTGCACACTTTTATATAAAAATTTAAATTTATTATTCATTTTCTTTCAAAATGAGTGTAATTTAATCCTTGTTTAGTTACATTTCATTATAAAAAGAAGATTATATTTTACATTTTAGCTCTATTTATTTAATATTTTTATTTTCATTTTTTTAATTTTAAAAAAATTGTTTAAGCAAAAGTGTGATATAAGAGAATCTTGTAGTATTAGCTAATTTTGCTTTTTTCATATAAATATAAATATATATATATATATATATATATATATATATATAGAAAATTTTGATTAAAAAAGAAAAATAATTTATTGTTATTTTCACCATCAACCTTCCTCGGTTAAATTGAAATTTGCTATCTTTTTACCTAATAGTTTGTTGATGAAACCGTCAAGTTGACGTTTTGCTTAAATGAAATGCGACTCCACATGCCTATGATGTTATTATTTTTGGAGTTTTCCTCTGATTTCTTTGTCTTTTTTTTGTTGATTTTCATATCCAATTTGGCTTCTTTTTTTCTTCCCCTTTTTTTTCTTATTTTTCCTCATAATTATCAGCATTAAATTGATTACATCACCCTGGATTCACTCATTCATTTGCCTTGAATGCAATTCTCAATTTCAACCATATTCCAAAATTTCAACTAAATCTATACCCATTTTAGTAATTTTCTTCTCCCTTTCATATTTGGAAAGATAATCTATTTTAATCCTCAATTTTGGTAACAAATGATTATATTGACAGGTAATCTCACTCAGATTTTTTTTTTTTTTTTTAATAATACATGGAAAGAAAAACAAGGTTTTGGTTTTTTTCCTTTTTTGAAAAAAGCCCCAACAGGGCCACAGAGATTAAGAGCTAAGAGAGCATCTCAACAAAAAGACCAAAACCAAATGGCAGTTTTTGCTATAAAATGAGAGCCAAATGGCAAAATTTTTCTCACAGAAATGCACCAAATGGCTGAGAAACTGTGTAGAGAAAAAGTGTTTTGCATTGCATGCTCTTCTGCTTCTGAAAAAGTGCCACCTATGAATTCATACCAGAAACCCATTTGACACCTCCCCCTGCAATCAATTTCTTCTCTTCTCTTTCTTAATTGTTTTCAGTTTTGCAGTTTTGGACAAATTCACGTGCAATCCTTCTTCTATTCATTCAATACAAGCAACCCAATTCAAAACCCTGTGGATTATTTGTTTTCATCTGTTTATAATTCACTTTTAATTTGGATAATTGAAGGAATAATTTTTTAAAATAGTATTTAGGGTTAATTGATTTTATGTGACATTTAAAATGAGTGATGGGGTTGATGCATGCTAGGTGAGGAGTTTTCAATTTATTTGCCACAACAAATAAGACATTTATGGCCTAACTTCCTCTACCCAAATGCAGTTCATGTCTCAACCCAAAGAGGGAACAAAGGACTTCAATTACTCTTCTTTCTCTTTCTTCACATTTCATATTTATCAATTTGGAATGTGCATCTCCTTCTTTTACTCTGCCTTTACCCCAATCATTGTTCCCTTCACTATTATATGATATAGTTTTTTTTTGCACTCTGAGTTCTCCTTTAAATATTAAATTGTCTAAATGTATTTACAAATGAAGATAAAAACAAAATGGAATCGACCCAGGTTCTTTATTTTATGTATTTGGTTCAACCACCTTGGCCTGATTTAGATAATTTCTCTTTCAGTGAGAAGTCAAAACCTGTAAAAATTTCATTGCCCTTGAGGGATTAATTGGGTATTAATTAAATCATTTTTAGACCACCTGGGCAGTTGTGATAATTTTAAATAGTGTAGACAAATGCATCAGACAAAAGATAAAGCAAATATAAAAATTGAAAATTCTACTAAAAAGGTATAAAAATAGTATAGTTTTCTCCAAAAGGAGGAGAAGAGAAGAGACAAAATCTTTTGAGATAATTAAAAATAAACGTTTTAATTTTAGGTGTTTAGTCTCATTACATAACCTTTTAAAATAAGCCCTTATTCAAAAAACAATTATGTCCCTTAAATTTTGCTCAATCTAAAAACAGCTGTGTTTACAAAATAAAAAATGAAATTAAATGCGCATTGACTTTTATGATTACAACAGTATTGCAAATACTTCTTAATTATATTATGAATTTTATTTTTGTTATCAAAAATTTTATGTTATGGAATTGAATGGATAATAAATACTTTCTGGTGGGCCAGGGGTTTGGGATTCAAAGTTCAAGAGGATTAATGATTTTAATTTGGCACTTCTAGGCGAGCAGTGTTGGCATTTGTTGACTCGACCTTTATCTATTGTGGCTCGCGTTATGAAAGCACGATATTTCCCTAGTTGATCCCTTTGAACAGCACCACTTGGTCATAATTCTAATTATGTATGACATTCTATTTGAGAGTCTTAGTCGTTGGTACAATAAGACATTGTTTGGCAAGTGGGTTCAGATAGTGATATTTCTGTATAGCACTCTCCATGGTTATCTGATTCTCATGATTTTTTTATTTTTACACCTCCTCCTAAGTCTTATGCTATTAATTGTATTTCTAATTTAATTGTTGAGAACCGTTGGAATTTGCCTCTTATTGCCTCTGTATTTAATGAACGAGATGTTCAACAGATTCTATCAATTTCATTTAGGCGGTCATTGGCGTCAGATTGCATTAGTTGGAAGCGTGAACAAGATGGAGAATTTTCTATGAAAAGTGTTTATAAGCTACAGTATTCTTCTACTTCTCCTTCTGCATCTATATTGGGTTTTTGGAACAAATTTTAGAAATGCAAGATGCCCCCTAGAGTTCTTAATTTTGTTCGAAGGGCACTTTCGAATGTGTTGCCTTGTTATGATGTGTTTTAATGACGTCAGATGCAAATCTATAATGTATATCCAGTTTGTCAACGTGGAAGTAAGATTATAATGTATAGTTTAATTCAATATTCTTTTGCTCCAAAAGTTTGGGTGCAAACTGATGTAGGATAGCAGTATCCATGTGTTAATTCATTGATGGATTGATTCTTAGTTATATTTGTTCTAGCCTCTGTTGATAAATGCAAATTAATCCTCATGGTTTATTGGGCACTGTGGACTAATAGGAACTCTATTGTGTGGGAACATAAAGGATAGCCTCCCTCTCAAGTTTTTCATATGATCTCATGGTTCCTACAAAATTGGACTGCTCCTGCTTCTTCCTTAGTTGCTGCTGCTGCTGCTCCAAGTTCAGACCACCTGCGTTCATGGCAACGGCCACCAGAAGAATGAATGAAAGTCAATGTGGATGCATCTACTTGTCCGAGTCTAGATTTTGTGGGTTTAGGTGCTGTTGTACGTGACTCATATGAGAAATTTATGGCATTATCCATATTTCTTTTCAGCAAAAAACGCAGAAGCTATAAGTACTATTGAAGTTTTAAGTTGGATAATGTAACGACCCGGAAATCCGACCCGTTACCGGCGCTAGGATCCAGGTCGGCTTAAGGCCGCCGGGACCCGTAGCAAGCCTACATACCTCCTGTAAACCTGTGGAATCCCATACATAACAACATATACATGATCTGTAAAAATTTTTTTTTTCTCTTATCCAAGCAAAACCTGTGCATGCACAAAATCATACATAAACCCCACACTGGAGTCCTCATCAAATACTCCAATGGGGTATCATCATCATACATATCAGCTTGGATAATCATGGTCATTAACATCATTACTCATTAAACACTCTGTACATAATGGGGATTCACACACCTCTAGGTCATGCACTACTATAATCCTCAATACATCATCAAATTATTCATTACATTACATGGTCATAATTACTCATTACATCATATTCATGTCCACTACTATCTATTACAACATACATGACTTAACTTCACTCTAGCCGACTTCCCGATCTATCCTGTACCTGCAACTCTGGGGATAAAGGGAGTGGGGTGAGCTACTAGAGCCCAGTGAGCAGAATAATAAAACATCAATTTAAATCATGCTTTCATGTATGCGCCATAACACAAACATTTCACAACAAGGATGAACTTGTCACCATTTAGCCCCTATCTTTCTTACTTATACATGCCGGGGGCGTAGAGCCGTAGCAGGCACACCCGGACTTCCATAATCAGTCATAGTGCCAGGGGCGTAGAGCCGTAGCAGGCACACCTGGACTCACATAGGCTATCATGACATAAAAGGGCTAATGGATCATTCAACATTCATCCGCATCAACAACAAAGTATGCAATGCAACATATTCGTGAATTCTAATGCAAACAACCTGATATATCTCATGGCATTCATGATGCGTGAATCATGCTAAAACATTTCATTAATTTGCTTTAAAATTTAAAGTTTATTCCACTCACCTCTGGCTAGCTCTGAAGAGACTCTGAAGCAGCTGGCTTACTGCTGGGGGTCTCGGTTCCTCGGGTCCGAACCTACACAGGTGGACTCAAATGAGGGACCAAACATACCTGAATATGACTCTAAAATACTCCCCAAAAACCCCCTAAAACATCCTGAAAACATCACATGAAAACATGCAAGAAATGGCTGAACAGGGCACTTTCGGCGGCAGGTTCGGCGGCCGAAAGTCCCTCTGCAGCCGAAAGTCATGCAGGTTCGGCGGCACTTTCGGCGGCCGAACCTCCCAGACAGAGACGAAACTTGAGTTTCGGGGGCAGGCTTCGGCAGCCGAAACTGCCTCCACAAGGGGGTTCGGCGGCCGAACCGGAGTTTCTGCCGAAGGGCAGAAACTTGGCTCCCTTGTGTCCACAGCCTCCAAAACACCTCAAAACATGCATAAACTTGTTTCTACACATGCATACACATCATACATCACACCTAGGGGTCTCAAACTATAATATACCCCAACTACAACACTTCAAACAACACATTTCCAACATACATTGTTCAAATCACAACATAAACCCATAAACCTAACAACAAGCCTAAACATGCATTCTACCCCATCAACTTGTATAAAACTTTCATAAAACATAAAAGAAGCATAGATCGAAGCTTACCTCTTGAAGATCGAGAGGAAGAATGACCCTAGCTCGGAAAATGGAGGGATTTAGCTCTAAGACTTCCAAGCTCCAAACTTGCTTAAAAACACTCAAAAACCTTTGTGGAACCTTAAAACTCAAAGAAAATGGTGGGGATTGAAGGAAAAACACAAGATTTGGGAGAGGGAGGTCGGAAGCTTGCTGCGGCTGAAAATGGGAGAAAACTCTCTCATTTCGGCTAAGTGCCCCTTTTATAGGTGGCTGGCCAGGCCACGTTCGGGGGCCGAAAGTGCCTCCGCATGCATGCAAGGTTCGGCGGCCGAACATGAGGTTCGGCGGCCGAACCTGGACTTCCCTTACTCATGCTTTCGGGCGCCTAAAGTCCCTCTGAAAGCATGCATGTTCGGCGGCCGAACTTCGAAGTTCGGCGGACGAACCTGGGTTTTCCTCCAAAGATTTTTCATGCAAAAACTCATTTAATTTCTTACTTAAAAACATGAAATACATGAAAACATTTCATAAAATCATAGTTTTACCCTTCTAGAGGTTTCCGACATCCGAGGTCCCACCGGACGGTAGGGATTCCGATACCGGAGTCTAGCCGGGTATTACATTCTCCCCCCCTTAAGAACATTCGTCCCCGAATGTTCCTCAACTAACATACAAAGCATGGCATCAATCATAACATACAACATAGCATACAATATATCATACATGCAACACATAGAACAACTACCACTCACCTCAAAACAGATGGGGGTATTGCTGGAGCATGGACTCCCGTGTCTCCCAGGTGCATTCTTCAATATTGTGGTGGTTCCAAAGGACTTTCACCATCGGGATTTCCTTGTTCCTCAGCTTTCTGATCTGAGTGTCTAGGATCCGCACTGGCTGTTCTACATAGGTGAGATCCTCTTGGATCTCTACATCAGGCTCACTAAGAACCTTGCTCGGATCTGACACGTACTTCCGTAACAGAGAAACATGGAAAACCGGATGGATTCTCTCCATCGAAGCAGGCAAGTCTAGCTTGTACGACACATTACCGACCCTCTGAAGCACCTCGAAAGGACCGATGTACCGTGGAGCTAACTTACCCTTCTTCCCGAACCGAACCACTCCTTTCATAGGAGACACCTTGAGTAAAACCAAATCCCCCTCCTGAAACTCTAGCTGTCTTCTGCGGATATCTGCATAACTCTTCTGCCGACTAGCAGCAGTCTTGATCCTTTCTCTGATTATGGGTACCACCCTGCTGGTAAGCTCTACTAACTCCGGACCCGCGAGAGTCCTCTCTCCTACTTCCTCCCAGCAGATAGGTGATCTGCACTTCCTCCCATACAAAGCTTCATATGGAGCCATCCCTATGCTAGCATGATAGCTGTTATTGTAGGCAAACTCCACCAAAGGTAGATGCTGCCTCCAAGAACCGCCAAAATCTAGCACACACATTCTGAGCATATCCTCTATTGTCTGGATGGTCCTCTCTGACTGTCCGTCTGTCTGTGGGTGGAAGGCAGTACTGAAGTCTAATCTGGTACCCATAGCGTTCTGCAGACTCCGCCAAAACCTGGAGGTGAACTGGGGCCCTCTATCTGACACTATAGATACCGGGACCCCATGCAGTCTGACAATCTCATCTACGCACACCTGCGCCAACTTGTCCACAGAGTAACCACTCCTGACAGGGATGAAGTGAGCAGATTTGGTGAGTCTGTCCACAATCACCCATATGGAGTCCAATCTGTTGGACGTCGCCGGTAACCCCACTACGAAGTCCATAGCTATGTTCTCCCATTTCCATTCTGGAATAGGTAGCGGGTTAAGCATTCCAGCCGGCTTCTGGTGCTCTAGTTTCACCCTCTGACACACATCGCAGGCTGACACGAACAGTGCCACGTCCTTCTTCATAGCTGGCCACCAATACACTCTCTTCAGATCCTGATACATCTTGGTGGCTCCAGGGTGAACACTATACCTGGTATTATGGGCTTCCCCCATAATATCTCCCTTCAGACCAATGTCATCTGGCACACATAATCTGTTCCCGTAGCGGAGGATCCCCTTATCATCAAACCTGAACTCATTACTCTGGCCTGACTGAACCGTTCTGGCTATCCTGACCAACTCTGGGTCCTCATGCTGTTTCTGAGCTACCTGCTCCAGAAACACGGGTGTCACTCTCATCTGAGCCACTAAGGCACCTGTGCCAGACAACTCCAACTGTAATCCCTCACTCATAAGTCTGTGGAACTCCTTCACCACCGGCCTCCTCTCTGCTGAAATGTGGGATAGACTGTCGAGTGATTTCCGGCTTAGGGCGTCTGCCACAACATTCGCCTTACCCGGATGGTACTGAATCTTGCAATCATAGTCACTCAACAGCTCTACCCATCTCCTCTGCCTCATGTTCAGTTCTCTCTGACTCAGGATGTACTGCAGGCTCTTATGATCTGTGAAGATCTCACACTTTACCCCATAAAGGTAATGCCTCCACATCTTGAGTGCAAAGATCACTGCTGCCATCTCTAGGTCATGTGTGGGGTAATTCAGCTCATGCTTCTTCAACTGCCTAGAAGCATAAGCGATCACCCTCTCATTTTGCATTAGCACACAACCCAGTCCCACACGGGACGCATCACAATATACTGAGAAGTCATCATCACTTTTTGGCAGAGCTAACACCGGTGCTGAAGTCAACTTCCTCTTAAGCTCCTCAAAGCTTTCCTCACACTGATCGGTCCATATAAACTTCTGATTCTTCTTTGTCAATTTGGTCATAGGAGCAGCAATCCTTGAGAAGTCCTGAACGAACCTCCTGTAGTAACCTGCTAAACCCAGAAAACTCTTGATCTCGGTCACTGTGGTGGGTCTAGGCCAGTTAGCTACAGCCTCTACCTTCTTGGGGTCTACTTCAATACCCTGTTCTGACACAATGTGCCCCAAGAATGATATGCTCCTGAGCCAAAACTCACACTTGGAGAACTTGGCATACAAGCCATGCTCTCTCAAGGTCTGCAAAACTGTCCTCAGGTGATGGGCATGCTCCTCTGCATTTCTGGAATACACTAAGATATCATCTATGAAGACAATAACGAAGTGATCCAGATACTGACTGAATACTCTGTTCATGAGGTCCATGAATGCTGCAGGGGCGTTGGTCAGCCCAAACGGCATCACAAGGAACTCATAGTGCCCATACCTGGTCCTGAAAGCTGTCTTCGGTATATCTTCATTCCTTATCCTCAACTGATGGTACCCTGATCTCATATCTATTTTGGAGAAACAACCTGCTCCTGTTAGCTGGTCGAATAGATCGTCGATCCTTGGCAAAGGGTACTTGTTCTTGGTAGTGACCTTGTTCAACTGTCTGTAGTCGATACAAAGTCTGAGGGATCCATCCTTCTTCCTGACAAACAAAACCGGAGCACCCCAAGGTGAAGTACTCGGTCGGATGAAACCCTTATCTACCAGCTCCTGCAACTGTTCCTTCAGTTCTTTCAATTCAGCTGGTGCCATCCTGTAGGGAGGGATAGAGATCGGTCTGGTACCAGGCATTAACTCAATCTCGAACTCTATCTCCCTAGCAGGTGGTAACCCTGGCAGCTCGTCTGGGAAAACATCTAAGAACTCACTCACCACAGGCACTGAGGCGGGCTCTCTGACATGACTATCTAACTCCCTCACATGAGCTAGAAACCCCTGACATCCCCTCCTAAGCAACCTACGAGCCTGAAGAGCTGAGATCAGACCTCTAGGTGTACCCCTCTTGTCTCCTCTGAAGACGACCTCTGACCCATCCTGATCTCTGAATCTGACTACCTTGTCTCTACAGTCCAAGGTAGCACCATGAGTCGATAACCAATCCATCCCTAGAATGACGTCAAAATCTGTCAAATCTAGAACCACGAGGTCGGCGGAAAGGCATCTTCCCTCTATGAAAACTGGACTACATTGGCAGACTGCCTCTGCCACTGACGGGTCACACTTGGGTCCACTGACCCATAGGGGACACTCTAACCCAGAGACCATCAATCCTACCCTCTCCACGACTCTCGGGGCAACAAAAGAATGAGATGCACCCGGGTCCATTAAGGCATACACATCAGAACAACCAATGATGAGATTACCTGCCACCACGGTGTTGGATGTGTTGGCCTCCTGCTGAGTCATAGTGAAGATCCGTGCCGGAGCTGATGGACCTTCACCTCTGTATCCTGCTGATGAAGAGGCTGACCCTCTCCCTCTGCCTCTGCCACTGGCCTGTGTTGCGGCTGGAGCTACTGGCTGCACCACACTGCCGGAGGCTATCTGCTGAGACGGTGCTGCAAAAGCTGCTCTAGGACAATCCCGAGCCAAATGACCCGTCTGTCCGCATCTGAAACATGTGTTTGTCCCTGCCAGACATACTCCCTTGTGTGGTCTCCCACATCTCATACATGCTGTAACCTCTGCGCCAGAGCTTGAGCCACTGCCTAAACCCAGACCTGACTTGATCTTGTTCCAGAACTTATTCTTCTTAGATTTTCTGTGGCCTCTGTCCCACTTCTTACTGCCTGCAACTGCTGCACTCAGAGAAGAAGAGTCTAACCTTTCCCCACCTGGGATCTTGGAACCAGAAGACTGTGCCACTGACTGTTTTACCTTCCCCTCAACGATGGCACAAGCCTCCATTCTCCTAGCCATATCCACTATGGCATGGAAACTCTCCCTCTCTGCTGATTGTATCAAAGAGGAATACCTGGAGTGCAGCCTCATAATATATCTACTTGACTTCTTTTGATCTGTGTCCAAATTCTGCCCAGCATATGGCAACAACTCCAGGAACCTGTCTGTGTACTCCTCCACACTCATCTGTTCAGTCTGCCTCAACTGTTCGAATTCTATTATCTTCTGCTCTCTAGAGCTCTCAGGGAAAGCCCATCCTGCAAACTCATTTGCGAACTCCTCCCAGGACATACTATCCGCTCTCGGGTTCACATAGTTCTTAAACCAACCACGTGCCTTCTTGCACTCCAGTGTGAACCCAGCCATCTGAATGGCTCTACTGTCATCAGCCCCTATCTCATCTGTAATAGTCTTGACTCTGCTCAGATACTCAAATGGGTCATCGCCTGCTCGGTACTGAGGAGCACCCAACTTCATATAATCGGTCATCTTGACCTTGCTCCCTCCAGATGAGGTAGGTTTGGGTACTTGTGTTTCCGGGACAGTAGGTACTGGTGGTGGTGGAGGTGCAACATCCCCTGGGGTAGGGTTTGCTGTACTGGTATAGGGAGGTGGAGGTGGGTACGTGGGGTACTGAGAGTATGGTGGGTAGTAAGGTGGGTATGGCATGTGTGGAGGATAAGGGCTAAAACTGGGGTAATCCGATGTACCTCCCATCGAATACCCTGGATGGTGTGAATGGGGTGGATAGTGATGTGGCTGGACATAACTCGAGGCCTGAGTGCCTCCTTCTGATTCTCCCATGCCCTCTTCCGACATGCTCACACCGAGACTGCCATCCCTCCTCTGATCTACTTCCATATCCTCAGACATTCCTCCCTGCACTGTTCCCCTTACTGATCTGCTTCTACCCAGATCCAAAGACCTTCTAGGGTCTCTAGCTACTCTGTCTCTGTTGGACCTACTGGACATTGCCCTAGGCAAAGCTGAAGGACGGGCATCAGCGCCCTCGTCCTGAGGTGGCACTCCAGTCAATCGTGCAGATCGACGAGTTCCTCTCATTCTACCTTCTGAAAAACAGCACATAGCATAAACAATCATTAGCATCATATGGTTCATGTGGAAACACATGAACCCTCATCACATACATAGCATCATATCATAGCATTTATGCACATGCATATCATCATGGCATATCATATCATCATATAGACAGGACTCTACATCCTATCCTAGTGGACATGATTTTCCTAGTGTGCTTGACCTTCTAGAACATCTATGAGCCCGACACTCTAGGTCCGACCATATGAACCTAGGGCTCTGATACCACTCTGTAACGACCCGGAAATCCGACCCGTTACCGGCGCTAGGATCCAGGTCGGCTTAAGGCCGCCGGGACCCGTAGCAAGCCTACATACCTCCTGTAAACCTGTGGAATCCCATACATAACAACATATACATGATCTGTAAAAATTTTTCTTTTCTCTTATCCAAGCAAAACCTGTGCATGCACAAAATCATACATAAACCCCACACTGGAGTCCTCATCAAATACTCCAATGGGGTATCATCATCATACATATCAGCTTGGATAATCATGGTCATTAACATCATTACTCATTAAACACTCTGTACATAATGGGGATTCACACACCTCTAGGTCATGCACTACTATAATCCTCAATACATCATCAAATTATTCATTACATTACATGGTCATAATTACTCATTACATCATATTCATGTCCACTACTATCTATTACAACATACATGACTTAACTTCACTCTAGCCGACTTCCCGATCTATCCTGTACCTGCAACTCTGGGGATAAAGGGAGTGGGGTGAGCTACTAGAGCCCAGTGAGCAGAATAATAAAACATCAATTTAAATCATGCTTTCATGTATGCGCCATAACACAAACATTTCACAACAAGGATGAACTTGTCACCATTTAGCCCCTATCTTTCTTACTTATACATGCCGGGGGCGTAGAGCCGTAGCAGGCACACCCGGACTTCCATAATCAGTCATAGTGCCAGGGGCGTAGAGCCGTAGCAGGCACACCTGGACTCACATAGGCTATCATGACATAAAAGGGCTAATGGATCATTCAACATTCATCCGCATCAACAACAAAGTATGCAATGCAACATATTCGTGAATTCTAATGCAAACAACCTGATATATCTCATGGCATTCATGATGCGTGAATCATGCTAAAACATTTCATTAATTTGCTTTAAAATTTAAAGTTTATTCCACTCACCTCTGGCTAGCTCTGAAGAGACTCTGAAGCAGCTGGCTTACTGCTGGGGGTCTCGGTTCCTCGGGTCCGAACCTACACAGGTGGACTCAAATGAGGGACCAAACATACCTGAATATGACTCTAAAATACTCCCCAAAAACCCCCTAAAACATCCTGAAAACATCACATGAAAACATGCAAGAAATGGCTGAACAGGGCACTTTCGGCGGCAGGTTCGGCGGCCGAAAGTCCCTCTGCAGCCGAAAGTCATGCAGGTTCGGCGGCACTTTCGGCGGCCGAACCTCCCAGACAGAGACGAAACTTGAGTTTCGGGGGCAGGCTTCGGCAGCCGAAACTGCCTCCACAAGGGGGTTCGGCGGCCGAACCGGAGTTTCTGCCGAAGGGCAGAAACTTGGCTCCCTTGTGTCCACAGCCTCCAAAACACCTCAAAACATGCATAAACTTGTTTCTACACATGCATACACATCATACATCACACCTAGGGGTCTCAAACTATAATATACCCCAACTACAACACTTCAAACAACACATTTCCAACATACATTGTTCAAATCACAACATAAACCCATAAACCTAACAACAAGCCTAAACATGCATTCTACCCCATCAACTTGTATAAAACTTTCATAAAACATAAAAGAAGCATAGATCGAAGCTTACCTCTTGAAGATCGAGAGGAAGAATGACCCTAGCTCGGAAAATGGAGGGATTTAGCTCTAAGACTTCCAAGCTCCAAACTTGCTTAAAAACACTCAAAAACCTTTGTGGAACCTTAAAACTCAAAGAAAATGGTGGGGATTGAAGGAAAAACACAAGATTTGGGAGAGGGAGGTCGGAAGCTTGCTGCGGCTGAAAATGGGAGAAAACTCTCTCATTTCGGCTAAGTGCCCCTTTTATAGGTGGCTGGCCAGGCCACGTTCGGGGGCCGAAAGTGCCTCCGCATGCATGCAAGGTTCGGCGGCCGAACATGAGGTTCGGCGGCCGAACCTGGACTTCCCTTACTCATGCTTTCGGGCGCCTAAAGTCCCTCCGAAAGCATGCATGTTCGGCGGACGAACCTGGGTTTTCCTCCAAAGATTTTTCATGCAAAAACTCATTTAATTTCTTACTTAAAAACATGAAATACATGAAAACATTTCATAAAATCATAGTTTTACCCTTCTAGAGGTTTCCGACATCCGAGGTCCCACCGGACGGTAGGGATTCCGATACCGGAGTCTAGCCGGGTATTACAGATAAAGAGTGAAAGTTAGCAGCGGGTTCTGATTGAATCGGATACCCTTTTAGTTGTTCAAGCAATTAATTCATTAGGATTTTCTGTTAGATCATCATTTGGTTTGATTGTTAGTAATTGTAAATATCTTTTAAGTGAGATCATTAATGCTAAATGTTGTTTTAGCTGTAGATCTACGAATATGATTGTCCATTTGTTAGTAACGAGTGCCTATTTTGAATCAAACTTGAAAGTTTAGTATATTAATCAACCTCTTTCTACTGTGACTTCTTTAATGGAATAATAAAATCATAAATATTATTTTTTTAAAAAAATTGTTAAAATTGATCAAATTAAATAAAGTTCAAATTCTTTATTTTTCAATTAAATTTAATTGATTTAGTTGTTTAAGGTATATAAGCACCCAAAATTTTTGATTATCTAACAATTAATTTCCAATTTAATACCTGGACTAATTATTCTGAAATACAAATGAACTGGGCTTGGCGGCTGACGCTTAGTTTCTGACCTGACTTATGGATTCTGGAAATGGCCCATAAAGACGGAACAAAAGGCTTAAGCCTGTTTGTATGAAAGACCCAAAGGAAAGCCCAATATTGATTAGGCGAAACACCAACCATCAAGGCATCAACTATCAACTTCCTATAAATTTTGAGGGCCAATTTTGTCCATCAGCTCCATTTTGTTCCTACAAATTTCTTAATTTTTTTGTTTAAATTTTATTATTATTACCAATTATCATCTAGCTAATGGGCTTGGACTTTTGTTCATGACTTTTCATTAGTCTTCCCTTTTTTCTTTGCAACACTTTCCTTGTATTTATATAAGTAAATAATTGTTAAAAAAAAAGCACATACCAGCAAAAGTTGATATTATCCTAAAACTCTGAATCTTTCATATTAGAATCCTATTTAAATAAAAGTAAGAAAAGTTATAAATGGCACAATGGGTATCAATAAAAAAATTATATTAAAAAATATTTATTTCATATATGAATTACATATATTTTTAGTCGATAAATCAAGGTAGGCTAGATAATTAAATTTTAATTTAATTTATATATTTTTCTTTTGAAATTTATTTTAATTATTAACATAATTTAAAAAATATGTGATTGGCATTATAGTTGAAAGGTAAAAGAATAATTTAGAAAAATGTATACTAAAAAAGAAATTATTTTATAATTTTGATATTTTTTAAAAATAAATCATATTAAATATTATTTTAAATTAATTTTAATATTTTTATAATTAATATATTTAATAAGATTATTTTTTAACAATAATTTTAAAAATAATATTAAGTATAAAAATATCAAATATATTTAAGAAAAATCGATCGATAATATTCAAATAAAATTAAGATAAATTAATATTAAAAATTATTGAGAAAGTTAAATTAAAAATAAAATAAAAGTAAAATTAAAAATATATTTAATAGTGAAAAAGCATGACTTGATAATTTTGTTAATTTTCAATAATATTAATAATGATAGGATGTATTTAGTTGAATATTTAAAAAAATATATAGTTTAATTAGTAAAAAATAAAAAAATAGATAAAATTATAATAAAAAATACAGAATATATATATATTTTTTATAATTAACTATAAATTTTATTGATATGACACGATAATAATCTGTCGAATAATGTGATAATTATATTAATAATGGTAGAAATAATAATATGATACATTTAAAATAATTTTAAAATGTTAGAATTTAATTATAAAAAAATGTAGAATATAATTATAATAAATTTAAATAATTAAAATAGAGATGTAAGTAAATTCTTTTTTTTTAATAAACAAATGAAGCATTAAGTTAGATTACAGAATGGAGTGGATAGCGATGCCACTCTTATTATGTTGGAGCCACATCTGATGGAAAATCTAAGATTTGGAGACTTGCCATATGAGTGCTTATGGTACAAACTAAATTGTCCGCACACCTCTCGATCAATATGCTAAAAGGAGGCATGGTACAGATTCAGAGCTGTATCTCTTAGTGCTGCTATCCTTGAGATTATCAGTAAGCTATTATTGTACTGTAAGACCAAAATTGAAAAAAAACATTCCAACAGTTTTTTCTGGTAAAATTAACCTTCAATTACATTTATCACTGGACAATCTCTAAAACATAGATAAGAGTTTCTGTAGTTTAGTTGCAGACTTTACAAGTTGGTATGTATGTGATGTAAGTCAAACTTTTTTATTGCATTTGTAAATAACCTTATTCTCAAAGTGTTAGTTAACCGTTAACATAAGAAACAAACAGTTATCTCGCTCTAACTCCTATTCCTAATCTAAATAATATTTAGATTACTTAATACTTCAGAACTATCAACTTGTTACAATTTGTATGGATTAAGTGACAATAGTATTTAGATCTAAACTCGACTCCTTACATTTTATCTCTCTCTAAACTATTGTGCATGAAATTACTATTCATAGCTATGACTTGAATAACATATGATTCCGTCCTATTACT
The DNA here is from genome assembly GCF_001659605.2 of Manihot esculenta. NCBI lineage: Eukaryota > Viridiplantae > Streptophyta > Magnoliopsida > Malpighiales > Euphorbiaceae > Manihot > Manihot esculenta. The sequence goes on along the minus strand of NC_035174.2, from coordinate 6,369,160 downwards.
TCAAACGGATAGTATGATTTTTTTGTAACATGAAAAAGGTGTTGATTTGTTTCTTTATTACTGACATAGAAACAATAATTTTAGCTCAAGAATAGAAACATATACTGTATCAAATATTAACAGATGGATCGAAAGAATGATTCAACTTCATATTTTTCATAATAAAATTTAGTTAACATGTATCTCTTTGGCTCCATCAATGGAAGGAAGAGAAGATAAATGCTGTTTGTATGTCCAGCACGTGCACTGTTTTTTCGAGTCTTTGCTTTCCTACTTCCTTTCTCATCAGCTGCCAAACAAATAATTAATCAATGTGCAGCTTAGCTGAGCTCTCATAAAAGAAAAATTATTAAACGTGCTTATAATTAATATGTGCTATTAAAAAAGTTGTCCAATTTTCAATAATCTTAATTAATATTAAAATTACTTTTAAAATTATATTTTAACAAAATAATTCATGTTACGTTGTTTGATTACATGGTTAAAGAATAAACAATATTGATATGATTTATATGTAAAAAGTGGAATTGTATTAATTAGAAAGATTTTTAAAAGTTTTAAAAATAATTCACTTTTGAGAAGAGTTATTTTCCTTATAAATGATTTTATTTTTTTTATCAATAAGATATTTTTATTTATTAATTTTTTAAATACTCTAAATGCTAAAAAAAATTTCACTTCTTGAAAAATATTTCTTTTGACAAAACAAAGAAATATTAATAAGATATTACTTTATTACATAACTATTAATTATAAGTTAGTCCGTACTATTCGATTATTTTCAACGATTAAAATAATATTTAAATTCAATATTTTTCTAATAATGATATTTTATTTTCACCGACTTAAAAGAAAATGCGAAGGAAATTTATAAATAAATAAAATAAATATTGAATATTAAACAAATTAATACTATGGAAACATATAAGATTATTATAATATAAGAAAAATAGTACAAAAGCATATGCTAAGAAGATCAAATTATATCTTTCTTGGACTGTCAAAAAGAAAATATATATTCTCATCTTCTTGCCCACTGGATTTCAAAGAAACTTAAAACAAACAAGGGTTCCTCGTGACATTGAGCACAGTCCTCGCTGTCCATTGGATCCAAGCTCATGTGCTCCGAGATGCACGCTGATCATCTTTGATTAAAATTTTGCCACATGATATATGTATATATTTTTATATAAAACCTCTGAGCATCAATCAATCCTGAATCTTGCCCCTGCATCATGCAGACGTACACATGAAGAAGCTTTTGAATGAATTGCTTCCATAGATTGATACTTTCAAGAATTTAACTCAAAAGAAGAACTCTATGTCTTCTTATTCTTGATTCTGCGAAACCCCATACGATTTTCTATGCATACAGTTATCAAGATTTTGGTAGTTGAGTATTTCTTGTGCTTCAATAGGTGTAGCTCTCAATCCAAGATGATATTTAATTAATTTTTATTTTTTAAAATAATCATTATAATGCATGTAATGAATCAAGATTAAGAGTCTTGCATGGCTAAGTGGTCAGTGCATCTAATGAATCAAAAGACATCTTTATGATAATCGCACCCCAATATATGAAAAACGGTGTCCTTAATAATACCTACTTAAGCTAGCTGCCAAGGAAAGGTGGTGGAAATTAACAATAGATCCACCTGAAGTATAATTTATCTTCTTGATATTAATTAAAAAAAAAATAAAACAAAAAATACGTTATGCATGAAAATAATAACAATAATGTTTATTTGACCATGTCGTTATAGCATTTTTAAAGTTTTTAAAAGCACCCACAGTGGAGGATTCGATCCAAAAATTATTGCATATAGATCTGTTTTCTGTTCTCTGTTTTCAACAATTGGATGCGGCAGAAGCTAAATTAAGAGTGCACGTGCTCACGGGAATTAAAAATCATGTTTATGCTCTCCCAACAAATTCATATTAGATCAATCTTGCATTTAAGCTATAGGATTAAATTAAAAATCATGTTTTTTCTTTATCCACGAATGGGATAGCTGGCTAATGGAAGAAGCATGAATCGGTGAAAATGAGATAAATAATAATTAATTATTTGGGTCACGGCAATTTCAAAGCTCCAGATTTTGGGATTTTGCAACTTATCATCTTGCTTTGCGGCAGCGGATTACAGCCATGTATAAATGTTTATATATACAATTTGCAGGGAAATAAATTATTGAAAGTTTTTCTCTAGCTACTTCACAATGCATGCAAAATAAAATTCAGTAACAGTGTTTGTTTCCTCAAAAAAATAATGAATACATCTATAAACAGGAATCTTAGTGTGGTGGAAATATAGAAATCGTGTAATTATAAGACAGCACATGCATGCAATTGCAAACCATAAAAAAAAATAAATAAATAAAGAAGTGGTGGTTGTCCTTTCTCCTCCAATTTTCTGTGCGAGGGCTCTAGTGTTTTTTTTTTTTTCTAATTTTTAGCCAAAGGCATATAAAATTCATTGAAGCCTCAAGTCTTCCACTGAATTCGATGCCACTGCATATCCTGTTGCATTGGGCTATCTCATTTTATTTACCAAAACTTGATCGGCTATTTAATGGTATATGTCCTGTTCTACCTCTCAAGCCTATTCAATATATATATGTGATGTTACATTCTTCAATTTTGTTTTTATTACTAGGGAGAGATATATAGCTAGGTAGATATAGGGAACGCAGAAATTAAATAGTTAAATTTTATAAAATTAAATATTAAAAAAATTGTATTTTTATGAAATTTAAATTTAAAAAATGCTGAGTGATAAATAATTATTTGTGTATATTTTTTTATATTTTTATTATATTTATGTGAAGGAATTCTATTGGATTTCACTACTTTAACCGTCAGTGACATCACTAGAAGCTTAATATAGTAAATTAGAGGTAACAAAGAGGAAAGTGTTGCACAATATTTTATTGAGCAATGCTTTTTTGATTAGAAAAAATGGATCTATACCGTGGAACCGGGTCGGTTAACGCTTGGGCACGTGCGGTGGTGTGCATCTGCTTCGGACAAGAACATGGTGTGTTGTTTTCTGCTTTCACCCTTTTGACCAGTCAACTGCTAAGCCCTTCTTCGATTTAGCTTGCCTGCATGAGAAATTATTTAGCTAAATCATTAATTTTACAGTTCATTTTGATTTTTCTTTAACTTAGTTGATGAGTTTCACTCTCAACTTAATTTAACTATAAATTTAAATTATTAAAAAAAACTATAAATTTGAATATTTAGCCCAAATTTTTTTATTTTTTATTTAAATATAAAATTAAGAATTTTTAATTTATTATTTTTTGATTAAATTTCTTGATTTAGCCGAACATTTTTAAAGAGTTAAACTTCTTAATTTATTAATCATCAAGACACAATTAAAAATATTCTCTTTTTTTTTAAATACATATCTTGAGGAATTTATCTATATGTAATTTTATGTATTTATCAATTTAATTTCGCATTTTTTGTTTTGTTAACTGTGATACTTCTTAGTAATAAGTATCAAATTCAAATCTTATAGTGATATTTATAATATTATATAAAAAAATCACATTAACAGAAAATAATCATTATTTTAATTATTGTTTACATCAAGAGAAATAGAGTTAAAGCAATGGGAAGTAGAGTATTGTGAATGGAGGTAATTAAAAATAAACTCAGTCGGTCCATTTGATATGAATATAATTTAATCTTAATTCACTTAATAAGAAAATTCGGTGATTGTAGCAAAAAAAAACACCATGGTATTGCGTGTAGAGGACTGACACTGTGACACACACTTGCTAGCTCAAAACCAAGCACATCTTCTCTCTCTTTGAGAAAGAAAGAGAGAGTCGCCTGAGATCAAAACTACTCTGCTTGGAAACACAGACAGTATGGCGTATCTCTAGAAATCTCTCTCACACACACACATTGTCTCTCCACAAACCCTATTTAAATACACCCTTTGCCCACCTCTTTCTCCCATGCAACTCTTCTTTCCACTACCTATCTCTTCTTCTTCTTCTTCTTCTTCAATCTTTAAACCAACCCATCATCACTTGTCTCTTCTTCACTTCACTTTCTTTCTCTATCTTTCACCTCCTTTTTTACTTATTCTAATTACCCACCACCTTCTCCGTCCTTCCGGGTTTCTTCTAACAGCTTATATAGATTTTGACATATAGAAATATTTTTTGAAAGATAATAAGAAGATGTCCAGCCGAAGGGCGAGATCAAGACCATCAGGGAGTTCAAGAATCACAGACGATCAGATCCTTGATCTAGTTACTAAGTTGCAACAGCTTCTTCCTGAGATTGGGAATAGGCTTTCGGACAAGGTATAGCTTTTGTACTTGTTACTACTCTTCTTCCTTTTAGGTCGGTTTCTCCTTTTTATTTAGCCTGACTTAAACTCTCTTTTTTATGTAGCCTTTATTAATTTAGGTATCTCTCAAGTTTACAAATCAAAGATTTTGGAACTCTAAATGATTCATGCTTGCTTTTGGCAGTTCTCAATAGAATGATTCCTTCCATTAGGAAAAAGAAAGTTGATATTTACTCATGGAGTTTGCTTAATTTCTTTATATTTCTTTCTCTCTCTCTTTTATCCATCTAAAAGAACCAAAACAGGAATCCCAGGACTAAGAAATGGAAAAGTAAGCTATACAGAAAGCTGGAGGTGCAATATTTTGTTATGCTGAAGTTTCTTTCCTTTCTTCTTCTTCTTCTTCTCTTTCATAAAAAAAATTAAGCATAATTTTATTTTTTGCATTTGGAAGTGTACTCTATAATTTATATTTAATTCATTTGACTTGATTCATTTCCAAGAGGCTTCAACCAAAAAGAAAAGGAATTAATTATTCTGATGGGAGAAGCTTTACTAATATAGAGAAAAAATATATTAATTGATTGTTCAATTACAGGTTTCAGCTGCGAAGGTGTTGCAAGAGACGTGCAACTATATCAGAAGCTTGCACAGAGAGGTTGATGATCTTAGCGAGCGGCTCTCTGAGTTATTGGCCACTACAGACACTGCCCAGGCTGCCATAATTAGGAATTTACTTATGCAATAGAGCTAAGATTGCTAGTTTTGATTTATTTCCTTTGTACTTGTCTTTCTTTCTAGGGTTTTATCATCATCACTAGCTATAGTACCTACTGATCATCAACATGTAGTGCTTGTTTAATGATTAGAAAATCGTTTTTGCAAGCTTTATGATCAGTCTGAGAAATAGAATAAAAAGGGCCTTCCCATTTTACTGACATATGAATTAAGCAAGCAAAATTCTAACTTATGGATTAATTGGATCTACCGAGGATTGGATGTGCAAGTCATAAAAATTCTCTGCTTCTAATGACAATGAAAATAAAAACAAAAATGTCTAGCGGCGTGAAGATCCATTGAATTTGATATCTATACATTCTCTCACATATAGTTTGGGTTTTGAACAGTGAAGTTTCAGAAGCAGCCATGGTTAAGCTCTTAGCTGATGATATTAGCTAATCACAGATCCCATGACTTACTCACTGGTGATGATTTTTAATTATATGTTCCATTTTTACTATCTGTTTTAACTTAAAAGAGATTAAAAAACTCATCTTACTCAAAATAATAGGGATTGTACAGAGAGATTTAAAGTGTAAAATTATAAAAAATGAATTCTGCTAGATATTTTATATATTAAGCATCTACTATTTTAAATGGGACAGCTTTAATTAGTATAATTAATGTGGTTAATTAATAATTACATGGGAATTCGAGATTATCATGTGATACTGATACCCATATACACAGATGAACTTAATCTGAAGTCTAAAGTTCCATATTAACGTAATCAATAAGAAGCATAAATTTTATTTATTAATTAGTATAACCACTAAGTTTGTGGGTTAAGTTGACAAGTTGCAAATTAATTATTAAGACTATGATAAATAATTAACAAATTTTAGGAATTATATATACTAATAATTAAAATGCAATTGATAATAAAGTAATGCAGTGAGCAATGCGATGTTGGGCAGTGTGAGTGGGGATCTCTGATGAAGGCCAAAGCCATTAGCTAGATCAATGTGGTTGTCAAAAACAGCATCTGGAAAACCAAATATACAGAGAGAAAAGTACCGAGGGACTCCATATTTGCTGGGAGTATGGGAGTATATATAGGGTTGTATATTCTTCTTCTTTTGCGAGAGAGTATGGGTACTTCTGCCTCTTTCACTAAAATATAACCTCATAAAGCTGCATGCTGATAAGCTTCATTGACTTTGTCCTCCACTATAACTTATTATTATTTATTTATATATAATGCAAAATATATTCTTTTTTTTTTCTATATTTTTTCTTCAATAAAATCATAAGTATTTATTTTTTTTATAACTTATTTATATCATAAAATAATTTTTTTTCTAATGGTTAATAAAGTATGAAGCCAAATTGAAATAAAAAGGATTAAGAGAGACATGCAATTAATTAATTAACTGAAAAACAAAAGTTTCTATTTTACATGAGATGATAATTAATTATGATTTAGTTTTTTTTTTAATCAATTATGATTTAGTTTTTAAAATGGATAAATAAGAATTAAGTGATCGTGGATTAATTAATTCGAATATGAATTAATTAACCAGAAATAATATAAGCTATTAGGTTTATTTAAGCCCTTAAGTTTAGGGGTGAGCATTCAGTCGTTTCGGTTTAAAATTAAACCGAATAAAATTTATAAAAATCGAACCGAATTGATTTTGATCAGAAACCAAATTGAATTGAATTGATCTGATTCGATTCGGTTTGATCGGTTTCGATTTTTAATAATTTTTTTATTTTTTACACTTTATTTTTAATATTTTAAAATTTAATTAAAATATTTTAATTTTAATATAATTTAATTTCTCTATATTATTAAAATAACATATTATTATCATTAATTAGGTCGATTCTATTTTTTTAATTTTTTCTGATCAAAATCAAACCAAACCAAAATAACTAAAATTTTTAAAATTAAAAATCAAATCGAACTAAATTTTAAAATTAATTCGATTCGATCGATTTAAAGTGCCCACCCCTACTTAGGTTTAAGTATCTAGTTATATTAGGTTTCACAAAAGCCATTAGTGCTTCACACTATTTGTTTGGCCCAATTGGAGTGACCTATAAGCTCATATTATAAGTATACCATTCTTCCCTCTGAAAGAGATTTGTTTTTTCCTCTATTTTCCTTTCCTCTCTCAATTAGTCGGTGGAATACATATTTTTTTAATTTTTTCTTTGGCAGATTAGTGTTTAATGAGTCTTAACGTGCTTGACTTAGATTTTTTGCTTAATTTAATTTCTATTGAAATTAATTTTTTATATTTTTCGGTTCATAAATATTTCATACTTTAGTGTAATTCTACACTTGAGAGCGCGTGTTAAATTTCATATTGATTTAAAATAAAATTCTTATAAAGGTTTTAAAAACTCAAATGTTTGGTGATGATATTTTTTTGGACACTCACCACTATCATTCTGGTCTTTTCCGAACTCTATTTTATCATTATTATTATAAATAAAAAAATTTAACACTTTACTTAAATTATTTTGTGTATGTGATTTGTGTGGCTTGTAAAAACTAAATAATATGAAGAGACTTCAAGAAGCGTAAGCCTATAGTTTTGCTGTATTACTGTCTGTATGAGAAGTTTCTCTTCTCAGTTTGGGTTTTGGTAGCTTTTTCTAGCAGATAAACATCATCACTGGAGGCACCCTCCTACTCCTCCTTTTCATGAGGCCGGGTTGCTCTTTGAAATTGAACCTGACCCGATTGATTAGGATTTTGGTTGGAGTGAAGAGAACTTTGTATTTTTTAGCCTTTTCTTAAGTGTAATATTAATTATAACATTGTTTATATATATATATATCTTTTTTTTAATTTGCTAAAGTGTAACATTAATTAACAAAAGATGAAGTGCTTTTGTTTGATTTTAAAATAAAAGTCTCCACAAGCTACAAAACCTCCCGATATAATTCCTTGAGTTGAACACCCTTGTCTTGCATGAAATGAAATATATAGAAATATAATTCCGGCAGCCACATTGTCAAATCTGCCCTCCTTAAACTCTTGCTAAGTTTACTTGATCAAAGGCCATTACAATGACAAACAAGCTATTAAAACTACGTAAATTTAATAATATACAAGGGGTATTTTGGTCATAATAACAAAAGCAGATGCTTCCCCCTAGATGGGCGCTAGCGGACACGTTCGTTAAGTTTGTTTGTATGTATGCAAGTAGTTGTCGCTCGAAAACCGTCTCTAAATCCTCAATTGTATCAAAGAAAAATATTAATTTAAGAAAAACTGCATCGTTTTGCAACTTCCTGTTTTTTCGCTTCACTGCGAATAAGAGAAGAACAAGAAGCATAAGCATTTTCCGGTTTAATCATCAGTAACCCACAAAGAATACTGCACTGTTTTCTTTCTGTTTGTTCTGAACAAAGCAAGAAGCAGCAAGCTTCAATGGGGAACTGTTGTGCTGTTGTGCTTACTAACAATAGGGAGAATTCCTTCACATATCAGCAGAAAACTTCAGGTGGTATTTCTGGGTACTTTCCCTTCTTGTTTTCTCGTTAGGAGATGCAACTGGGTTTTTGTTTTTGCCTTTGTTCATTGCTCTTTTTCAGACATCCTAGCATAATAGAGCCCTTTTTTGGACCTTTTTGTCTGTTGTGCTTTGGAGAAAGTTTAGTCTTTTCTTCTGCTTGTAGAAGTGCATAGAACTACTTAGTGGTACTGGGATTTAATGCTATGAAGAATGGAGGATGATAACTTCAATGACCGAGTTTGTGCTTGGATCTTCTTTTAACGTTCAGTTTTGATTATTTGAAGTTCCTGCTGAATGTTCTTAGTAAGAAATTTCTGATTTTAATTCACAATTTGTTCATTGACAAGCATGCTTCATTTCGATTTCCTTCTCTTATTAAGTCCCCAAGGGATATCTTCTGCAGCAAAACCTTAGACAACACAAGAACTAACTACTAAATTATCTTAACTGAAATACTGAGGCTTCGTTTTAATCAGAGTTTTTCACTCTGCTTAGACCCTGTTTCTTCTGTTTGCCCGTGATAAAGCACAGCTTCATTTTCAATCTGCTTGCATTTTCATAACTGATTAATCAATGCATTTAATACTTCAACATTCTGGCGATCTGGTCCCAGAAGTTAGGATGTTGTTTCAGAAATTTTCTCTGACATGTGATCATCATATTCATTTCATGAAGTGTCTCAATTGCATATAAATGAGGTAACTCATTTCTCCTTCGAGATGTATAATTAACAATGTTTAGTCATATCTTGGATCATATTTGATTGTTTATATGATAATATAGAGTGATCACTTCAAGGTGATGGGATTTATGCAAGCATATGCAGTCAATCTTTAATTGTGTTTTGCAAAGACATAAGCTGTTATCTGCTTTGGATTGCAATGGCTGCTGTTATTGAACTCTTTGCAATTATCTGCAAATAAACATTTCATTTGCAGCTGTCTTTAATGGATTCAGATGCTGCAAGTATATAAATATGAAGGATATTTTTATGACCTTACATGCAACTCTTTACAGGAATTGCAGGTGTTTCCGACAGAAATATGTATCTTTCTGCTCTTTCAAGTCCAAAACTTCTGGCTAATTTTGAAGAGGAAGTAATTAGAACTCCCCCTCCTCCAAGATCTGAAGGGGACATATTATCGTCTCCACATTTGAAAGCCTTCACACTCAATGATCTTAAGAATGCAACGAGAAGTTTTCGTCCTGATAATCTCATTGGCGAAGGAGGCTTTGGTGATGTTTACAAGGGATGGATCGATGAGCAAACCCTTGGTGCTGCAAGCTCTGGTCAAGGGATGGTTGTTGCTGTCAAGAAACTTAAACCAGAAGGCTTTCAGGGGCATCAGGAGTGGCTGGTAGGTTTCTTCTTTTCTTTTTCGGCCAGCAAGTGCGTCTTTTTTCTTTTTTCTTTTTCATTTAAATATATTCATTGTTGCCTGTTGCTTGCAGTCTGAGGTTAATTATCTTGGTCAGCTTCATCATCCCAATCTGGTAAAGCTTATTGGGTACTGCCTGGACGGTGAAAATCGGCTTTTGGTTTATGAGTACATGCCCAAAGGCAGCCTTGAGAATCATCTGTTTAGAAGTAATTGCTTCAGAGAATGACTTTCTTTGATTTTACAATTTTTCAGTTTTGATTGCCGGTACTCACTAAAATGAGTGAGTTTCCACACAATTAAAAGGACATGATCTAACCCTGAAAACACTATGCATTTAGTTCTTAATTATGAAAGCTTGTTATTTGCAGGAGGTGCCCAACCACTGTCCTGGGCATTAAGGATCAAAGTTGCCATAGGTGCTGCTCGAGGGCTCTCCTTCCTGCATGACTCTGAGCAACAAGTTATATATCGTGATTTTAAGGCATCCAATATCCTCTTAGATTCGGTATGATGCCTAAAAACAATTACTACTTTTTTTTCTATTATGCTTAGCATTTTAGAACGTTTCCTGTATTGTGTGTGCAGGAATTCAATGCAAAACTTTCAGATTTTGGCTTGGCAAAAGCAGGCCCAACTGGTGATCGTTCTCATGTTTCCACTCGAGTCCTGGGTACGCAAGGCTATGCTGCCCCTGAATACATCGCTACAGGTTGGCTTGTCAGCTTTGAATTAGCATCAATATATGACTACTCTAGCACCCATTTGTAAATTCCTGAATGTTCCCTTGCCTTTCAAATGAAAATCACATAATTAACTCACTTGTGATCGCAAGGCATCTTTTGGACAATAGGAACCAATCATATTTTATTTGCAACAGTGCACTAATTAAAGACTTGTGATGGTGAGCAGGCAGACTAACTGCTAGGTGTGATGTCTATAGCTTTGGGGTTGTGTTGCTGGAGTTGCTGACAGGACGCCGTGCTCTTGACAAAACAAAAGTGGGGCTGGAACAGAACCTGGTGGATTGGACAAAACCCTATTTGGGTGATAGGCGGAAGTTGTTCAGGATTATGGATACAGAGTTGGAGGGGCAGTACCCGCAGAGGGAAGCTTTCATGGTTGCACTTCTTGCTTTCCATTGTATCAGTGAGGCTAAACTCCGGCCACCAATGTCTGAGGTTTTAGCTACTTTAGAAGAGCTCCCAGTTATTACCAAACAGGGAACCAGCCCCTCCCGCTTCTTGTCACAGCAACAAAATCCTACCGCCAGGTCTCCATTAAGAGATAATGAACCTTCACCTACACATATGAACTCCCCTCATCTGAAATTCCTCAGTGGATGTTGAATTGGAGTTCTCCATGTCTACACCAATGTAAATCTCTTTTGTTGTATCCTATATATACAGGCATTTTGCCATAGTTACTACAGCCAAGCAACACTGTGCCTTATGATTGAGTGAGCTTTAAATGACAAAAAGAATTTTGCAAAAGATAAATGTATCTTTATTAAAAATTAAAATTAAATTTTTTAATCATTTTATTAATAAAAGTTAATCAACTTATTTTAAATAAAAAATTAAATAGTATAATTTTTTTAAAATATATATATATATATATTGTTAAAATTATTGGGAATAAATAATATAAATATTTAAAGTAAAAATAAGCTGATTAATATTTTTTATAAGACTAAAAAATTTAACTTTATAAAATATGTAAATATTTTTTAATTAAATAATTTAAAATAAAAATTAAATAATTAATTTTAATAAAATATAGAAGTATAATGGTCAGTAATTAAAAAACATATTTTTGTGCACTGGGGTCAATTGAACCCATAAAAATGATAAAAGATGCTTCCCAACAGGCTGTTATGGGTCCTCGTGACCTCCTGGGCCATTAAAGACGACGCCGTTACAAGCTTTCAGCTACTAATCAAATAAAACGGTTCTCATCGACAGAAACACAGAGGCAAGGTTTTAGGTACCTAAAAATTCATTAACGTCCTCCTCGTTTCATTGTTTTGTGTTTGAACTTCAGTAGCGTCGGTTTATGCAAAACTACTTAAATCCTTCAGGTAATGAAATCTCTTATTTTTCGTTTCCTTAGCATTGACCTTCACGTTTTAAAGTTTGATAAAGAATTTAACATCTTTGCATGATTTGATCACTTTTAATCTTTGTTCATGCTAGACTATAGGTGGGATTTGCTTTTTGGAGGCTTAGGAAATGGTGTTGGTGTTAGCTTTGGGGGATTTACACATACCACACAGAGCAGCCGATCTGCCTGCCAAGTTTAAGTCAATGCTTGTTCCTGGCAAGATCCAACACATTATTTGCACAGGCAATCTTTGTATCAAAGTACGTGCCTTAGTGGGTTTTCTTGGTTAAGTTTTGCTGGGTTAGTTTCTATTGGCGCATCAAAAATGAGGGAGGAGTGAGTTATTGTTTGGGCTCTGTTTTGTTGAAAACTAAAAGGATCCTCATTTGGGACCTGAAAAATAAAGAAGCAATCGAGCTTAACCAAGGTGGTTCACTTAATTAACCTGAGATTTGATTTGTTTAGAGACTAAGAAGAGATGTAATTTATGGAGTTAAATATGAGACGCTGTTGTTCAGTACACAGTTAGATAAATTTAATGATTTTGATGTACTAAGCATTTTAAACTAGGGGGAAACTTTAACGTATCTGTGAGAGGCCCTGATTTCGTTGTAATGAATTAAAATGACGTCCTGAAACCTTCTGAAATATGCAACTCTACTAAGATGGGTGCTAATTTTGAAATTTCTGCTTTGTTTCTTGATCTCTTTACTCTGTAATGTGCAATTAGGGGCCCTTAGATCACTTAAGTCCATATTCTGAACTGAGTTTTCTTGTGCTTGAGGATACTGAAGCACTTCTGTTTTTTTCAGCATATTGGACTATAACTTATGGGTTTTATGAGTTGATGTTGAAGTTCAACTTATCCTCTTTGAATTTCTTGTTTGGTGTCCACTTCATGCATGTTAAATGCATATTAGGGGTTCTTGATCTACCATTTGATGATGCATCCCAAGTCCTACCAGGAATCAATAATGATGACGTTAATCCAAAGTTGAGAACTTATTTCTGACTTTTGTTATGGAAATCACATTAGTTTGAACTTGTTTCCTGCATTGGAATCTCTTGATTGGTGCCTTTGTCAAAATCTGTGAAACTGCCTATACTCCTTTTTTCAATGAATATTTTGGTCAATTCTAATCCTAAACTTATCCCCCATGAGGTACAAAAAATGAAAATAGGAGATGCAATTCTGTAAATTTTGTTTGTAACATTTAATAAGCAATGAACATGGGGCTAATGCTGTAGACATTTTTAGGACAGCCTTGCTGTAGACATTTGTTTTGTTCTGTTACAAAGTCCCACTGGTCACTAATGGATCATGAGCACAATATTCTGCCAATACTATTGTCCTTAAAATATCTGAAACTATTGCAGAGATAATAAGATGCTTATTTAACTAGTTTATTTGTCATGTCTGGCTTACTTGATTTTTCTGCTCAGTAATACTGTAATAGGATTCTTTGGTGGTAGTTATTCATATCTATTCCATCTATATGAGATGAGGCAAGCGTCCATTTTCATTCAAACAGTAGATAGTAGGTTTCGGATCTCATTTGTCATCTACTCTGAATTCACCTCTTCATGCAGTTACAACACTTGTAACCAAATTTTTAGGAAATGGATTTTTTCAAACCTGTAACTTTAATTTAGTGCTTGCTTGTTCGCTTAATAGGCTATTCTTTTCCATGTTTGATGTTTGACACACATTTAAATGGTTACTCAGACAGTACTGCTGGTTTGCTGGCCTGTTTTTGTTTTTATGCTTAAAAGGTTTTGTGGATTTGAGCTCCAATAGGTGTAAATTTCCTTTAGAATGGAGAAAATGTCCAGTGCTGTTTTCATTTATTCAACCTATCCTTTGATATAATGTGAATCCTTAAGTGCTTGTTTATAGATGACCAAAATACATCACTCTGACTCAGAATCTTCTATTAAGTTCAGGAAGTTCATGACTATTTGAAGACTCTTTGTCCTGACTTGCATATTACTCGAGGTGAATATGATGAAGAAATGCGATATCCAGAGACCAAAACGCTTACTATTGGTCAATTCAAGTTGGGCGTTTGCCATGGACATCAGGTCTGATTTTCCTTCTCTCTGTGTTAAAAGATGACATCTGTTTTTTTAATTGTCTATTTATTTTACAATTGACAGTTTGACATGGATGAAGCTATTTGTTGAGGCTTCAAACTAATAGTGGTCTGATAGAGTTAGGAACAATTTAAATGCAAAGTAGAGGCTTGTATTTTATGGAGAATGGCTAAATCCACTAGGGAAAGAGAGAGAGAGAGAGAGAGGTGAAGAAGCTAATGGTTCAATTTTCTATTTGAAAGAAACAATTTGCAATAAGATTCTTGCCAATAAATTTGCTCTTCAAGTGCATTGTTTTCTGATTTTGTCCTATTTCATCCTTTCCTGATTTTTGGCTTGATGTTTTAAAGGTTATTCCATGGGGGGACTTAGACTCACTAGCAATGCTCCAGAGACAACTGGATGTAGACATACTCGTGACCGGTCATACACATCAATTCACAGCTTACAAACATGAAGGAGGAGTTGTTATAAACCCAGGGTCTGCCACAGGTGCCTACAGCAGCATTACTTATGATGTAAATCCTAGCTTTGTGCTCATGGACATTGATGGCTCACGGGTCGTGGTGTATGTGTATGAACTCATTGATGGAGAGGTTAAAGTTGACAAGATTGATTTTAAGAAGGCAACTACCACTACTCACCCTGCTCATTGAAGCTATAGCTCACCAGCTTTTGCTTTAAATTTCCTCAAACTCTGATCTCAGCTTGTAATCTATGTAATCCACCATTTGTGCAAGTTTTGAGTTCTGGAAGCTTTTGTTTAGTTGTTGTCGTTATTGATTGACCAACCATAAGAATTTCTAGGTTTTTTTTTGTTCTCTATAGAAATATGGTTGAACATGTTGCTAATTTAGTAATCAAGTGCTTTTATCGTCTGTAGTTTAGCAATAGATTTTACAAGAAGTTATTAGTTTATTAACAAAATTTTTAAAAAAAAATTGTGAACTTTAAATTTAGCAACAGATTTAAGTAATGGGTAAACAGTTTGCAATGAAATGGCTTATTGATCGCTAATTCCCTTACATTAGACGCTATCACAAGTTTTGATCGCAATAAACAAATAAAAATAAAACAGGTTACCCAAGTGCAGTTTGGGCATCAAAGTATCATGGTCTCCATCACCTGCCGTCGCCGCCGTCAATATTCATTGCTACCATGGCTGGGTGAAGATGAAGACATGGATCATTGGTCGCAAGGAGCAGTGTTCTTGATCCAAATATATTCCCACATTATTCCATTCGATTCAACGGAATCAGGTACCAGCAGTGCTGACGTTACAATATTGAAGGTATTTCAAGTGAAAAAGTAACACTTCTTGGTAACACCATAATGACCTTTCAGAGATGAACATGCCTTTATATGTTCATCCCATAATGATAAAGAAAATAGCAGAATGTGCACAAGAAAGTCGAGAGTTGGACAGAATGGTTATTTATTCCTATGGTTGTGCATCCGAGGACTATACAATCAACTGACAGTGATACAGCTTCCGATGGGGCTCGTGCTTTCCTGGAGTCGCAGGCCTTGAGATTCACTGGCGCTAGCATGTCAACGATTGAAGCGCTAGAGAAGATAAAAACTGATAAAGACTCTTCCAGACAATGTGTGGTATGCTTGGAGGACATATCGATTGGGACGGAAGCCACCCGAATGCCAAATAGTTTGTTTTGGATAGAAAGTCCTGAGTAGTAATTACCTTTTTTTTTTTTGGTACAATTGATCGACTGAAATTTGAACTTAAAATCTTCCAATAATGAAGACACTCTAGTGTCAATGAATTAAAACCCATTGATATTAGCTTCATTCCTTTTGCTCCTCATTTCTCTTACCGTTTCTTGAGCTAAATTGTCCCTAGCAAAGAATTTAAACGAGAAGTTATCAACAAATTTGAGCAAATAATTTCAAGCACCGTTGTTCTTAACTAATTAATCAAATGTATCATATATATGTAGTTCAGGGTTCACACTTCTTTCTCTCATTCAAAGCTGTGCGAGATTTTATCCTATATCAGAATATGCTCATTTTATTTCGGTTGGTATGATAAAGAACAAGTTCAAATTTGTGTGGGTTCATTTATTCAAGCAAGATCAAACTCAATTCACCAAAATATAAAGGGATCACCAAACTTTTTTATTTTAAAGCCATTGCATAAGGATTAACCTAGTTTGCTATTATTAAAGAAATGACCCAAGCATATAACAATAGAAGTAAGCATAATACACCCAAGGATGTTTGGTCACGCGTTAGCTATCAAACAATTTTTAGTTGCTATTTGCTAACAGGTTTGAATTATTCAAATGATACTAAAATTAGGTTTTAATAAAAACAGCATTTTAGTAATAAGTATTAATAAAATAAAGTTTAATTTTATTAAAAAATATAATATGCAAGATTTATTGATAATTTATGCCCGGGACCAGTCCATGATATTTTTTTCATTTTTATAATCCGATTACATATGTATAAGCATAACGTCGCGAATCTTTTGTAGTGGGTGACATTGCAATCCCTTCAACTGAAATTACATCCCGAACACTTATGCATAGGAAACTAAAGTGTATACACGACACGAGCAACTACATTTGATGTTCAACGCGGGCCCAAGTACACACAAGCTAGTTTAATTACAGTCACGAACATCTACGCAGATGAAACACAAGCAAAGAAAGTTACATTATTAACAGCTGAAGAGATCACCTCAAAACCAACCACAGTTTAGAATAAATGTATGACTGTAGCACAACGAATAATTCAAAACCTATGATGTACATTCACTCCCAGATACCTACTGCAGCAAAATCTAAAAAAGACTCTGGGCCCAACACACCTTCCAACTGTAGACCACATTTTTTTGTTTTACAACATAATCTTACATCACAGACACAAAAACGATAACAGAAGATGAAATCAGAACTCAGCTCCTCAGGCTAACCCCTTGAAACCCAAGATCACCTCCTCCACCCAGCCTGGGTTGCCTTGGCTGCAAAAATTGAAAAGATTGGAGTTATGTTACATGCAAAACAGAAGGTCTTAAGTTTGATAGCTAAATAGTTTTCCATTTTCAAACAACATATAGCTAAGCTGCATATTCAGCTGCTACTAGTTAGAACTAAATAATCTGACTGAAACTGATTTAAGTCATTTCGCCAAGAAATATGAAGCATTCCAGGGCATTCCATTATAAAGCAAAAACCAGCAATTCAAATGAGAAGTTCAAATATCATACCATTTCCTTCTTTCGATCTGTCACTTTTACTTCCCACTTTGCTGCCAGAATGAACAGTACGTGTCCTTGGTGATTGTGAGCTGATTTTGCTATTTGTTGAAGATGGAAGAGAATGGCGCCGAACAATATTATTTTTCTCAGCTCCATCTTGGTTAAACCTTGGAGAACCTTGTGCTCTTAGTTTTGCCTTGGCAGATTCAGTGGCTGCCATATAGCTTGGGAGTGCTGGACTGCTCTGCAACCCATTCTCCGCATGTTCTTGCTTTGCCAGACTAGAGGTTTTCTTGCTGAATTTATGATTCTCATTGATTATTTGATCTTCCTTATGGCTTAACTCACCATTTGTAACAGGAGTATTCTCATCTTTACCATCATTCTCATCTTTACCACCATTCTCTACCGAAGGCATCGATTCAACCAGGGTTTGATCACCAAGTAATTCAGATGCTTCATTTATTCCTAGTGTTTCAGTAGTTGTTCCTACATCAGGCAATTGAGTTGCTATCAAGGTTGATTCGCTCCTCACCACAACAGACAGTTTGGGTGTTGGTGGGCTTGTTTCTTTCTTAGTCTTCTCCCCTGAATTATTCATATTCTGTCTCAAAAGATTATCACCAGAAATGTCTGATACCTTTTCCAAGCTTTGGTTTGGTTTCTCAATTTCTAACTCCGGCTGAACAGAGCTTTCAATTATCGGGTTATGAACCTTTCTCAAGTTACGTTTTACCTTTTCAAACTCATTTTGTGGATTTTCCTGCACTGTATCAGATGGATGGCTTGAAGCTTTTCTAAGATTGCGCTTGGGCTTCTCAAGTTCAGAGATTGCTTGGACCGAATTATTATCAACATTTGCAGCAGGGACCCTCCGAACACTGCGCTTTGGCCTACCAGTTTCTGCTTCTGGCATATGACCATTAACCTGCTTTCTCTGAGTTTTTGGATGAGAAATTTTCTTTGGCTGCGGAATTGGTTTCCAAAAGCGAGATGCTGACCAACGTTCTAACCAGTTTGGAACTGAATTTGGTTCCACAGAGTCATAATAAATGCGTAAAGGCATCACAGCCGGTGATGAATCCACAAGCTGAAGAGACACCCAGCAGATATTAAATGGATAAGAAATGCAAATAAACCAAGATGTAATATAGAACAGCATAATAATCCATCTGTCTAGTTGATTTTCATAAATCACTTGTCCAAAAGAAAGGAATATTATGCCCCTTTCCACAGCCATGACATGCCGCCTATCTTACCTTGTGAACAAAAGCATTTGATGATAGCCTTGCTCTTTGGATAGAAACATTAGCTCCATCAAGATTTCCAAGCTTGCCCTCCTGTGGAAAACAGGTATCATATAGAAATTAAACTATGAGCAAAGTGAAACATGAAGAATGCCAGCTACTCTCACCAAGAGGTTAGGACAAGACCCATTCAACAACAGAAAAGTGATGGTACAGGTTAAACTCTTTTAACTTTTTCCAAGATACATATTGAGCATTAAAGACAAATTTGATTTGTAATGCAATATTCTGGGCATCAGGCCAGCTTACTCACTACTGAGTCATATTTAGACCCATGCAATCTAGCAAAGGCTGAACAAAAGAATAAAAGATACTACAAAAAGAAACAGACCTATGGATCTCCCTCTCGCTCAAATGCACATGGAATGTGATCCAAGGTATAACTAAACCTCCGAAATAACAATATTTAAAAATATAATTCTTAGATACACAATTAGAAAAATCACCAACTTAAACTCATCTAATTTGTAGGATAACTTTGTGAGAAAACTGATTTTTCCAATATTGAGAAAGATTTAAACTTTACAACAACAATCTACATGTCACCGTAATTTAATGGGCTTAGAATTAATATGATAATTGGGCTGCTCCAGTATAATACTTAAGAACATCTAATTCTAAGATCATAGTCCCATACCATTTAGATGCACCCCATGTCCAACCACCACGTGTAGGAATACAAATGAAGGGCATATGTCATATGTTTAACTCAACTATCAAACAATCAATGTATTACAGGTTTGAATGAGCCATAATTAGAAGATAGGCTCACACTTCCCAATGACATTCATGATGTAAGATCTGGCATGATTAGTAATTGACCATAGGGGTGATTAATCAAGAAATTACCAGAGGCTTCACCACATTGCATCTTTTAAGAACATCATGCTGACAATCTGACTTCCTAACTTTTATTCCTCGAGCAAGTGCCTGCAGCTTGACAATTCCCAGCACACAGCACAAAGTGGCAATAGCTTGTCTCCTGACCAAGTGCCCACGGATAAGCGCCTGGAGCCTTATTATGCCTTTAAGGGCCCGAAATGCCCGACGAGCCTTCACATTGATAAGCTTACATCAGTATATGTATAGCCTCTACTAACATAAAGTGATGTGGTTTCTCACATGCAAGATCAAACAATAAAATAACTAAAATTCAGTTGGCTAGAATATCAACCAGGGAGCCATTTTGGCTGTTGGAGATGCCTCTTTCATGCATGAAATGTTAATGTCAGTGCATGTGTAAGAGTTTTCCTTCCTTTAGGGAGTACAGGCTGGTATGCCAGGGAAAGAATTCCATTACACAATCTTGTCAGTCCGTATAAGAAAATAGTGGGATCAGATGGCAAGCAGATTAAAGAAAATTCTCGTTACAGTTTGAAGAGCCATAATTGAAGAGGCAAGAAGGAGACTATTTAACACAGAAATAGTGAACATAATTTTTTCAGATTCCAAGAATTGGACCCCATTCAAGTATTAAAAACCTTGTTAATGAGATGGAAGGAAAACTCGTCATTTTCATTTTTAGTTCTTGTGCAACTAGCAATGCTACTCTCCAGGGAAATGCCCAGTACCTAAGAAACAGACCGCTGTCTAACTAAGAGGAGGCTATTTCAACAAGTTTGCTCCAAATTAGTCAAAATTCTAGAATAGTACTAATTCCAAGAAGAGAATATTACCAAGTAACCCCTAAATGCAGCTTGTGCCAACGTTGCAGCTTCCTCTTGCTTTACTTTATCAGCATCAGATAATGTGGTTTGGGGTGCAGACTCTTGTAATTCTGCATCCTGATTTACTGGTAACAGTATGCCACTATCATGTGGTAAATCTGCAGTCTCCTGGTTGTCAAGTTCTAACTGCCTTTCAGAGCGAATGGTGAGAACAGGGGTTGGATGGGAGATTACAAGAGTATCAGTTTCTGATGCCTTTGCAGACAACAGTGCTTTCTCTTTCGTAGTTCTCTGCATATAACGAGAAAAGTTACATAAAAAAAAAAATCTGCACCCACTAATAATATTGATACACAAGGGAGAAAGTCAACAGTTAAATCAAACTGGTATTTATCAAACCAGTAGCTCCAAATTAAATGGATACAAATCAGTGAGTCCACAAATGGGGAAGAAAAAAGATAATAAAAAAAACAAAAAGAAAATCTAATAAGTTTGCTAATTGTAAGAGGAAAATAGTCATAAAAGATATAATTTCAACTTTTTAATTACCGCCAAAACTTAAAAAGTTAAATTTCCAGTTATAACTCCAGAATAAATAATCTTAAAAGCCATAGCCTAGACAGGTAGCTTGAGGCGCATTACTATTATCCATAAGGTCTTCCCTCAATGGTAAGACTGGCACAGGGTTGAGAATACGGCTTCATCAAGATCAAGACAGGAACAAAAAAAGGGGGAAAAAAAAGGCACGAGACTTACTGTGAAGCTACAGTTTTAGAGATCCAAAGTTACAAATAGAATAATCAATACTTATATCAAAAGCGTTTCAGGTGTCTGATGTGATAATAGCAACAACTAGACAACTGTCACTATTTTACCACCAAATACTCACTAAAAGAAAAGGCGGAAGAGGAAACAGTACCTCCTTCCCTTTTGCAGAATGAGATTTGGAAGGCTTCTTTCCAAACAGTACAGTCTTGATCCATCTCCCAGGTGATTTGCCCATGACTGGATAAATGATAACCAGAGAAATTCAAACCCCACTTCCTGCAATTTTCCATGCGATAACAGTTTCAGCATGCATAAATTGCGAACTGAACAGATAAAATAATTGAGAATGCCACGACATGTGACATGCCTGAAGCCCTGAACAAATCAGTTCACTGCATTTATTACTTCAGTTTTCTATTGAACCCCAATCAAATACATTTTCATAAAATCACAGCTTCACAATGCAAATTACAAGGAATAAATAAACTTACTTTCCACTTTAATTGTATTAAATTGATAGCATTGCCAACCCTCAAAACAACTAATTTCCACATGGAATTCTCCCCTGAGAAGAAATTGGCTATAAAAACTTACCATTCCCAATCCCTAATAAAAAAGTGATCTAAATCTGGTGAAATGCCTACCAACGAACGAGATAAATGACCAGAGTCAGAAAGGAACAGAGGGAGGAAGAATGCAAGTGAAGTTGCCATGAACAAAGATCTAGTCCAATCAAGAAACTACTAAAAGAAGAAGCAAGGTACAAAAACAGAGAAACGAGCAATCTAGAAAAGGCCAAAACAGGATTACAAAGCAAAAACGAACTGGATTTAGACCAGATCTGGAACTTACCTGAAAAATGTGTAACTTAAAAATCCCAAATCTACCATTCCTACGTCAAAACATGAGCATTAAACAACATTAATCACCAAAAATAAACAATTAAATAAAAAATGAAGAAGAAAAGAAGGGATTTGAGATCTGCCAAGATGATAGAAAAAAATACAAGTGATTTATAGAGAGAGAGAGAGAGAGAGAGAGAGAGAGTGAGAGAGAGAGTACCATGATTGAGTGCGCTTGCAAACGAAGGAAATGTGGTGATCTAATTCTAAAGCGACATCGATTCCCTTTTGCCTTTGCTTTGCTTGCTCTCTCTGTCACTGGTAGCACTGGCAGAGCTAGAAATATCCCTCAAATTGAAAAATATTGAAAAGATAGCAGTTTGTGATCCTCTGTAGTGGCGCTCATTCTAACGCTGCGACAAACTCTTGACACTTATGCATGCCATTGCCCATCTTCTTCTTACCTGAATTTCTAGAAAATCACATTTACAATTCATTTTAAAATTATCTAAAATATTATAAATAGCTATCTCGTTATTATAATTCGAAAATAATGTCTTATTATATTTATATTTTCAAAATTTAATTCTATAAAATATTCGAATTTACTTATATAATATACTTTAATACATAAACATTTATATCAGCATAAAACTATATTTTATATTTATTTAATTGTTTATATAAATTAATAATAAATATATTTTGAATTTTATTTTAACTCCTCTTGATTATTAATTTTTAATTTTTAAATTTTTAAATTTTTAAACAAATAGAATATGGAAACATCAAAACAACAGTGGGCGCAGTCACAGAGGATGAAAGCCAAAATTAAATGCGGTGGCGCAAGGGAGTACCAGAGTGAGGCTCTACTTAGGGAACAGGTGTCCATCATCTTTATTCCGACGCATTGACGAAATTACTCTTGTGCCCTCGCTACAGTTACCTTCGTCCTATGCTACAAGAAACGCGTGGAGTATCTAGACGTTAAAGAGTGCGGCAATATTAGAATGGAGAACGATGTGGTGAAATTGGAGGTGACGTTCGGAGGGTGAAGGATGTGCTGGGGACTCATGAGCGCCACGCTGGAGTTGGATTAGCCTGCCTGCTGGAGATTCCATTTCTTCT
Organism: Manihot esculenta; assembly: GCF_001659605.2. NCBI lineage: Eukaryota > Viridiplantae > Streptophyta > Magnoliopsida > Malpighiales > Euphorbiaceae > Manihot > Manihot esculenta. The sequence continues at coordinate 6,346,087 of NC_035174.2, read as the reverse complement.
TTTTTTCTTTTTCTTTTTTTGGGAATTATATATCTATGATATATATTAAAAAAAAAAAAGATAAAACATTATCCATTTTGTGTTTGCTTAGAGAGATACTTTGAACTTGCTGTTTGAAATGATAATGGGGAGTTGGTTTGTAGTTGCAGTTGTTATTCTCCGTTGATTTGATAGAGCATCAACCTTCATTGGCCTTATTAGGGCATGATTTATAGATTCAATTTCAACTTTTCTAAGCAAAAAAAAAAGTAATTGAAACTTTATTTGTTGACAAAGTAATCAAATTCAACCAAAATTTATTATTTATTACACGCGAGTTAAACTATAAATTAATTTATAATAATAATAATATAAAAATAATAAAAAAATTCTCGCTAATTATTAATTTTTTTAAATAAAAATTTAAAGTTTAAAATTTAAAATTTCTCAAATTTATTTAGAATGCATTTATTATTTAGACAAATTTGTGAATGTAATAATTTTTTATATATCTATATATATAATTGGTAATAAAAAAAATATATTTATGATATGATAAGAATAATTATAGTAAGTGAGAAGTGGTTGAAGGGAATGATTACGAGAAGATAGGAGACTTAGTTGGATAAGCCATGCAAGCTACCATTTCATCGCCATGGAAAAAGATTATATTTTTTTTATTTTTTTTTCTTGTTATTTTTAAGTTGATAATTAATGCCATCATATCATCATTGTTTCTTTGATTGTGTTAATGCTATCATTCTACATTTGCCTTTTAATATGTAATAATCACATTATGAGCTAACCCTTCTGTTTTTTTTTTTTAAAAAAAAAAACCAAATCATAGCGTTTCTTTCCCTATAATTTGTTATCTGTTCCCAATCTTGCTTTTTTGTTATTTTATATTTGTTAAAATATTAAATTTTTTTATATTTTAAATTATGAAAAATAATGTTTTATTATTAAAAAATATTATATTAAAAAAGGTTTATTTAGTTTTTAAATAAAAATATATGAAATTTAATTGATAAAAAAAAATGAATTGGAATTTAATTGGAACTCCGTCAGGAACCTGGCAAAATATGTCAAAGACGGTGCTCTTTGGCCAATGAAAAATTAGTAAAACACGTAGAAAAAAAAATCACAAATTACTCTGAATTTATGAATCCGATACGCATCACTCGCTTGGATATATATTTGACTTATCAAAAGAAGATAAGTGTTAAACTGACGTGTCGTTCGTGGAAACCTACCATGAGGCATCAAAAGGCATGGTTGTCGTTTTGACAATCAAGTAACAGGTCAACTATTGTTTTTTTGCTTAGCTTTAAAAATCTTTAAAAAAATATTAAAATCATTATTTTCATTTTGAATCGTAGAACGATTGGGAAACGTTATTTTATTGTTTTAATATTCTTATAAGTAAAATACACTAAACTTAAATTTTAATATTATTTAATTGATATAATATTTTTAGGGTTTATTTGCAATTCATGACGATCTCTGAATCAAGATTTGAAAAATCGTGGAGGATACTATGTGACCCAGTATTTAAATGCCAAGGGGGACATGGTCCACTTGTTTAATTTATCAAGACCAACCAAAGCCAGATGGCAGATATCCAAATCCTACCAATGTATGTAAAGACAAAAAGCCCAACCGAACACAAACTATCTCCACTTACGCCCATTCCCATCCTCATCTCCACCGCGAACAGCAGTTTCGAACGGCTTCTGATTTTGAATTTCAAACTACAGTTCTTTTAAACTAATTGATTTTTTCCTTTTTTATAAATAAACTGAGAGAGTTGAGTTTTAAAAAATTTAAGTTTAGGAATATTAATAAATTTATTATTTATTTATTAAATAAATTAAGATAAACTGAATATCTATTAAAATAAATATTGATAGTTTAAGAAAGAACTCAATTTATTTATTATTTTAATAAATTTTCATAAATTTAAAATTAAACATTTTAGTCAAGCATGCACATTCACAAATAAACAATTTTAATCAGCAGAATATCCATGAGTTTGAATTCAACTCATTTAAACAGAGTTTAAAAAATAGGCTCAATTTTAGCTTATTTAGAGAACGAATTAAATTAAATTAAATTTTTATTAAATAAAATTTCTAATCTATTTACCGGTTAATTATTTTATTAATGACATGTTACATGGGCCATTTAGATCATATTATGTAAAATTTTGTTTCATGTATAATAATTAAACAATAACCCCAAACATATGCCAATAATAACTTATATATAAATTGAAAGATACATAATTAATATAATTAAAATATAAAATTTAAATATAAATTTGAAATTGAGTTTTCTAATATATTTATCGTTTATATTACTCATATGTATTATTTTAAGAGCTAGAAAATTTTATCTAATAAAAGAAATTTATAATTTAAACGAATAAAAATATTAAATTTATTTTTATAGATGAAAGGGAGTGATTTTATTTCTTTCGGTTAATACCGTTCATTAATCCCAGATATTGAGTGCGGAGAGAGTAGGTTAATGGCACTGAAGTTTATTTATTTATTCATTTATTTTCATAGAGTATAATTTATTGCTAGAAGACATCTGAGAAAATAAAGTTGATACGAGGGATTAATTTTTAACGAACTATCTTAAATGAATTTTTTACAAAAGAAATATATAGTTTAATTGTAAATTTGATGTATTAAAAAAAAATAGATCGAAAAGAATTTAGTTGTATCTAACAAGTCAGAAATAATATATTGAATATTAAGGGAGCTAAACTACTTCCACAGGTTTGAACTGTGATAAGAGAATTTTCTTCTATAATAGAGCGCGAGAAACCTCTACTCTTGATAAAAAGAAATACTTTTCGACAAGCAATACTTTTTAATTGTAAAAGGTCTGAGATAGATGTCCACGAATGACAACATCAGCCAATAATACTTTCAAAAGGATCACGAACAATAATTGCAGTGACTTCTGAATTCGAATTCTTGTTCCAAACTGTATCAAAGTTAAACTTTACAAAACCGAGAGGAGAGGGTTGCCATGAAGGTTGAGTTTGATAACTAACGGTTGTTGGTCTGCTTTTGATAGATGCGAAGGAAGAGGAAGGTTGGAGACGACTTCTCTAAAATCATCTCGACTTCTGATTGCCAAACTAACAGACTTTTCAGCTGGTTTAGATATTTGATTGAAGGTGAAAAAGTTGTATTAGCCATCTGAATTTGATTCTTGGGAAAGAGCATGAGCAAAGATCCTTCATTGAAGGTGAAAAAGTTTGATAACTAACAATTTAGTAATAATTTTATAGAAAATATTGTAAAGACAGATTGAGCGAAGATTTTTTATGGTTTTAATTGATTTGATCTTGAAAAATCTACAATAGAGTCCATCCAAGTTGTAGTCTTAAAGTAAACAATTTAATAATAATTTTAGTAATAATTTTATAGAAAATAGTGTAAAAACTGATCGGACGAAAATCTTTCATGGTTTTAATTAATTAAATCTTGAAAATAAAAGAAATAACCATATGATTGACAATTTTTTAACATTCGGCCACTATTAAAAAACTCTATAAACCTCTGAAAAATATTTCTACTAATGAGATTCTAGTATTTTTGAAAAAATAAGCCACATAAACCATCTTCCTGAAAGTTTTGATGAATTAATGGAAAAAATCGTCTTTGTAACTTCTTGAACGTTTTCCTGAAAGTTTTGATGAATTAATGGAAAAAATCGCCTTTGTAACTTCTTGAACGTTTTGATGAATTAATGAAAAAAACCGGAACTTCTTTACAAATGTTAAAGGGACAATTAAGAAGCATTCATCTCCTCCGAGGAGACCCGTGGAGTAATTGAAGTTACCGTCCAACTTCTTTGCCTTAATAATCTCTAGCGACCGTCTTCTTCATGCTCCTTGTGGCTCGTATATCTCTTTTTTTTTTGAATCAATGGGCTTAAAGTTATCCGGATCGAAGATAGATATATAAGACGTGGCTCAATTATATAATAGGACAATCCAAAACCTTTAACGAAGGATTCGTGCCAAAAACCTAATAGAAGACCAAATTCTCATGCATGCAATGAGAATCAATGAAGAACAATAAAAACAAAAGCAATAGGAATGTTTATCGACATCTCAATCTCTTATAACCTTGGGGAGCTAAACAGCAGAACAAGCATAGCTTATGATATTCCTAAAGCAAATCATCACCAAACAATAACACCTCTACCGAGCAACATTGCAAAATCCACACTAGCAACAGGTCAACAAAGACTCTTAACATGAAACAAGACTAAACTGACGTCTATTTATGGAGCCATTACCATAAAATTACTCAAAAATAGACCCTTCCCCCGCCGTAAGGGGAAGGCAAGCAAAACCAAAAGACCAAGAAAACCTTGGCCAAAGACAATCGCCCTTTCTCTCTTTATCTTCTTCCCTTTCTCTCAGCTTTTCTTATGAGAAAGCGACTCGTATTTCAATTGAATCATCGTTTTGCATTTCCTATCCTTGGCCTTGTCCTGTGTTGTTAATCTGGCGTTTCCACTCTTTCATTATAAAAGAAAAATGGAAAAGTAAGTTCAATCTATTTATGCCTATATTATTTAGATTTGATGGCCTACGGTGCATGAAGGAATTGTTGAAATTCATTTTTATCATGTGATAATAGATATTAAAACGTTAATTATTATTTAATATATTTTAAATTTAAGGCATGATTAAAAGAATTATATATATATATATATATGAATTAGAAAATCATGATTATATTTATCACTCATAATAAAATTAATGAATTAATTTAAACTATTATAAAATATTTTATGACGGTGACAATTCATATGATTCTAGAGTTTATTATTTAGGAACTGTAATTTCTTTACTAGTAATTGTAAATTAACCTATAAAGTATTAATAATATCTAATAATTGTATTATATTCATGAGATACATAAAAATATATGCAGAATAGTTATAATTCTAATCAATCTTTAAAATATATAATACAAAAAATTAAGGTAATAAAAAAATATATGGTATGAAAAATTAGTCACTGAAATTTTATAATTTACAATGAAATGGATGACTGGACCATGCAGTACCAAATAAATGATGCAGCAACTCATGTGATGGGCAATGGGCAACAGGTGCCAAAGTCCAACAGTTTGGCAAGCAAAGCATCATTTCTATCCTCTGTACAAGATATTTAATGCAATTGTCCAGTTGCAATCAAAACAGTCTGCCAATTTTTATATCGAAGCACCAAGATCCATTAACAATTCAATGCAAATTGATACACCAATTTCTATTTTACATAAGCCTAAAATCACGCAATGGATAAGTCAGATTAAAGCATAGAGAGAGTAACCTAACATTCAATAATGGGGAGGAAGCCAAAGGGTGCAGGATAAAAGTTGATCATATCACAAGCTGACTTTTTTTTAAAGGACATGCTACCGGTCACATGCCACAAAATTCAGACTTAGACTGCCGCGCTAGAGCACCAAGATTAGTCAGCCGTCCAGCTCTGCTCCACAATTTCCCTAACTCTTCGGTTGTACTCTCGCTTGTTTTCACTAAACATGCGAGCTGCTTCTGAATTTGCAGGAGAATTGGGGTTGGGGTCACACAGCAATGACTGCAATAATCACGTTATAATATCAGGCATGATGTAGGTTGTGCAGTGATTAATAGCCGAACTAAGAAATTAGAAATACTAAATTATCTTTGGTGCAAATACCTTAACACCACACCAATAATAAAAAGGGAGATGTAACTCACCTATGACATTATTAAAAATCAACTTTTTTTAACTAGTTGAACATTTAATTAAGATGCAAGCCAATCATATCATGCGGCAGAAAAATATGTGGATCGTATTAGTCTAGTTGATCCAGGTCCTTTTGCATTGATTCAAATTCTTTAACCTCCCATATGTAAAATAACATGAAATCAATTGATGTGAATGCAACAACAAAGACAGCCAAATAAACAGAACCATTCATCTTCCCTTTTTACAATATCTATATGCATTTGTGAAATTGGCGTTGCTAAGAAAATATTGTTATATTTCCCCTCTTGCTATCCTGAAAATATGTTTGAATCTTGTGGTTCTATCATTTTACCAAGATTTTGGCGTTCTTAGGCACAATAAATGCATCCCCTAGTAAATTCATCATCTGGACTTCTTATTGATTTCTAATAACTCTTAGTCCAAAACATAAAGGCTAGACAATCCTTTTATAAATTTCTCTTTACCAAACAACAAAGGATGGTAACCATAGAAATCAGTGGAAGTACACGGCACATACTTGCATATGGCCAGGACATGGGAATAACCAGTTCATGCTCGATGAGAACCAAATTCTCTCTCATAATTTCAACATCTTACTAGATTGCAATAAGATTCCTAAAAGTTCATTAGGAATTTCATTACAGAATCATTAAACAAGTCTAGCATGAATATGTTCGAAGGAATTAACCACTGCTAAAGAATCCGGTGCAGTAGGCCACCTATACATGCAGCAAGGCACTTCGTGTAATCGCTAAAAAAAGGCAACATCAATAATTTTTGTGAACCGATTCATTACAAGGCCTGCCAACTTATGTACACATGTACACATTATGCTCAGGTGTGAAGACTTAGTGACACAAAAAAAAAAAATAGTGCTTAAAATTGGTGCTCAGGCGTGAGGACTTAGTGATACAAGCAAAATTAGTGTTCAAAATTGCAGGTGTTATTCACAAATTGCATCATCAGTACCTGTATAGATGTAAGTATAGCAGCAACATCATATATAGGACTCCACTGGTTTTGTAAAATATCCAAACAGATGCTTCCATCTGCGTAAACTGATGAAAATCGCAAGGAAAAACTCGGTAAAAAATAGTGGCTAGAGTAATGATCAATTGTATTGTGAAAACTAAACCAGATAGTTCCGACTCCGACTTACTATTTGGATGAAACATTCGAGAAACAAATCGCACTGTTGGTGGTTTGTTTGGATAATCCTCAGAAAACTGTAAAGTCAACTTGAACGTGCCTGAAGAACTCAAAAATAAAATTTTCTTAGATATGCACTGTAATAGTTATAAAGGATATATACAAGAAAAAATATTCCGATGAAAATAACCAGACAGAGACTTGGAAAAATAAGTAAAAAAAGGTAAAGGCGGGAAGCAAAAGAAGTACATAACAGGAACTACCTTTTTCATTCATCAACATTACCCAAAGCATTAATAAGCATATCAAAATATATAAAATGAATGTAGACATTATCATTTACGCTCTTTAAGAGAAGACTACTTAAGCTTGTTAAAAAATAAAATAAACCCAAACATTTTACATCAACCTCGGAGTTTGGAAATCAGTAAACAAACCCAAATAGCAATGTTAGTGATGTCAAGGAAAAGTAAAGAAACAAAGAAAGAGAAAAGAAAAATAGAGAGAGGGAGAGAGAGAGAGAGAGAGATTAATCTTAGATAACCCAGAAGCAGATGACAAACAATCAGGAAACAGATGCTTCAAATCGCATGTTAATGTTTAGAGTTATTGAAAAAAAAAAGGAAGAACTTTCAAGAAATCTTTAAACAAAAGGTATTACTGGTTTTTCAATAAAAGAAAAGGCAATTTCAGATAACATAGAAACAGAATGGTCCAAAGTTAAGTGAATATAAGAGAGATATGAGACAATATTAAGAATAAGATATGGGAAAAGAGATTAAAGGAGTGTTAAAAATGAAAATATGGGCAATCACTGATACGAGGTTTTTGGCTCAATGAGAACCAACTTCTTACAACTAGCAACATTAATTTCAACAATTTTTTGGCACTTTGACACTGGATTCTGATAGGTCAACCAATTGTTAATCTAGCGATAGACTTTTGCCAATGGAAGTGCTTGGTGGAAATTAAGAAGGTACGCCTTTCTAGAGCATTGCACCAGGAAGAGGGGGGTCCATAGGAGCATAACATAAGGCTACCACCTCTTGACTGTCACCAGCCTTTCACTTGGAAAGGTGTCAATAATTCAAGGCTTAGAAACCTGTCCTTGTACCAGAAGTGTGCTCTTTACAACAAATATATGTTTGTGATGTTGGTGATATCATGGACAACCTGCAACTAATATTATGCTCCTCTAGCCTATTTATGTTGATTGAAGAGCAACCCAATGAAGCGTCACATCTAGTAGAAGTTCAATTCCAAGCCCATGATGTAGAAGTCCCAGCAACATCCACTAAAACAAGGTTCCTTTTTTTTTTTTTTGGGGGGGGGGGAGGTGAGGGTAATTGAGCAAAGACATAAATACAGGCAAACTATTATTGTTTGCAAGTCCAAATCACAACTACCACAAGACTGATACCATCTTCCACAGATTCTTCCTTCTACCATTTCATTTTTTTGCTTATCATGAACAACACCAACAACAAGAAAAAATTTCAATGTAAGTCCTCGTAGAGATAATCCTATTCTCTTTCTCATTACAATTACAGTCCCTTATTCTCTTAGTTAGTCAAAACAGTCTTCATTTCCTAAAGCCGTGAAATCTTTATATCTAGAAAGAACATAAACACCTTCCTCCCCCACTCTAAATTGATCTGGTATCATTTTGAATGCATAAAGCAGTGGGGCACACAAGCTAGACAAAAGAAATTCTGAAAAATCATATTGGAAACAACTTGCAAAGGTCAAATAAGTTTGGTCTAGCTTTTTATTCATTGATTTTAAATATCATCCAGTGTTAATTGGATTTTTAAAAGTAAACTTTTATCTTTATTATCATTAAACTAGCAACATCTTGGAGGCAAGCAAGCTGAAAATAAATTAGACACGTGAAATCCAACAAAAGGAGCATGATGACACTACAAACTACACATAAGGCACAAACCACATAACAAAATAGATTCAAAATATGAAAATTAAGAACAAGCATGCTGCAGGATCACATGAGTTCACCCTTTTGGTACATCCGTATGCATTAGCTTTAGAGCAAGGATTACTCACCTCCATCCCAAGGAGTATCATCTGGACTGCAACCAAACATTACAGCAAAAAAATCATAAGTAGGTTGTCTTGTGGCATAAATAGCCATACTAAGAAATGAAAAAAAAACAAACTAAACCTAGGAATAAATTAAGTTACCCAAAAATCACAGCATTCCAAAGCATTATGTTGTTGTCTTGTGGCGCTCCACTTATCCCTGCAGGTGGATCTTGCTGCAACCTCTTAAAATCTCTCATCAATCTCTTTCTTGCTGGAGTTGACATTGCCACTACCTACAAATCCAATCCATTGAACCTTTAGAGTCATGTTTATAAATTATTTGGACTAGATGAAGCAAAATCTAATAAGTTGATATCACTCTTGAACTGTCAGCGAATATAATGAAAGCAATAGTAGGAGATGGCAATCTCGAGGCACATGTCTATCTGCACACCCACAATTATACCCTGCTTTAAAGTCTATAGCTGGTGTGCCTGGAGCATAGAGGATGGCAATCCAGAGATTTTTGGAGTCGCCAAAGCAAGAAGGCAAAGGCCTAGTATTTAGAGGATAACTATTCAGTCACCTATATAACTAGAACTAGCTATTATCTAATAAAAATTCACCTACCATGCACTGAATAATGCTTTCAGAATTTTAGATCAGTTAGCACACACGAAAATTAACCTAGTAATTAGGATTTTTTAAAAAATAAAAAATAAACAGAATTTTACTTGTTCCATGTCTACTTAGCTAATGCACACATTCTAAAAATCACCGTAAGCACAGAAGAGAGTTAAGATCCAAAACGGAAAGAGAAACTTCCAATTAAATCAAAATCAGAGTTCTATTTCCACAGAGAAAATGCATAAATACGCATCAATAAGCTAGTTATCGCCTGGATTCCTGGTACACAATTCAAGCCATGGATATCAAATAAAGCAGCAATCAAACAATACAGAAAAAGCTAGGTTTGCAATTTTCAGCTCAACCAAACATATAACAGAGATCGTTCTAGTTTCTATGCAGATCTAAACAACACACGAAAATCAGGTCGAAGAAAAAGCAAATAAAAAGAACTGAGGCATATAAATCACAAACCTGTTAAAGCAGATGCGACGCGAGAGAGAGAGACGCTGATGCAGCTAGAGTTCGAATGAGGTGCGATTGAATTATAAGTATGAGTAGCGATAAAAAAACGAGAGTGTGAGTGGAAGGGAACAAAAGAAAGAGAGAATCTAAAGAGAACTCCTATTCTAGAAAGAGAAGGGAAAACAAAATTATGTTAAAGAAGAGAATAAGAAAGAGGAGGGAGAAAGCAAGCGATAGATTGGGGAAATGGGAGTCGGTTTTGTTATTGGGAGATACTGTTGGCTTATTGTGGTGTCTCGTCTCTACGTCTCGTCCCTACCTCTCTTTCTCTCCATCTGTTCCTCGTTTCTGTTTAGTTTATGGGATTTACATTGTATAATAATACCACAGTTATACGTATCTCGAATCGGTATTTTCGTACAATTAACTTTTAATATTTTATTACGGTTAAAACCCGAATTTTGTACGTCGATAATTAATTAAAATGCATTAAATTTGTCACTCGAGGACTTATTTATTTATTTTTTAATATATTTCAATAGTTACAGCACCTATTAAAATTCTCAACAAATTCTAAAAATTTACATGAATATTGATAAATAGGCAATTACTTTAAAAATATTAAGCTTATAATTCTATTGCAGTATTAGTTTAGGAATACATTCAGCCCTGACTCTTATGATGTTCAAAGTGATTTTTTTTTTTCAAATATAGAAGAATTTTATTCATAAGATCATAAAATAATATATAAAATAATACACTGTTCATCTCATAATTTTTATTAATTTTTTTATTATTATAAAATTATTATTCATTTTTTTACACTATAATAATATATAAATTAATTATTATAATTTTATTTAATTTATTTTTTAAAAAAATCTCTAATTTACATGGTTTTAGTGTATTTATAATTATTTTTTCAATTATTTATAATGTGCTCCTCAATTAAAGGAAAAAAAAATCTTTATATCAATTAAACAAAGTTTATTCAATATACATGTATAAATGCGTAAATACGATGGATAATATTATTTTATTTTAAATATTTTTCACAACACTCTGTTATTTATATTTTATATACTAATAGAAAGAAATCTAAATTTTATCACTTCATACTTAAGCAAGTTTGTCTCTTTTTCATAAATCTTTTTGTTTTCTTTCAACAATCATGCAATTGCACATATAAAAAAAATCTAATTGTCTTGCTGTTGAATGTGATGTTATTGATGATTTGTTTTGCTTTTGAATGTGATGTTACTGATGAGAGATATGATACCATATCCCATAGTGAGGAATACAACATGTGAGAGGGAGACTTGCGGAGATGTACATGACATATACTATATTCCTTCTTATCCTTATGTAACTTTGTCTTCGTCCATGCTACATATCAATACAGAATAAAGCCAAAAAAGAGATATATATATATATATTGTACTGTATTCAGAGTGTCATGCACTATTATCATTTATCATCATTGTTTATTAGGGTAATGGTAAATTCTCAACGATCATGAGCGTAATCCAGAGTAGAGTCTCTGATTCCGTCATTGATCTGGATTCTAGAGCCTGAGAGATAATTTGGTACTCTAAATGTATCAAAACAAAATAAATGTTGGGCGTTTGGGGCACTGATTTTTGGTGGTTTCAAAATAAAACCAAATGGAGATGCAGGGGATCGAACCCTGTACCTCTCGCATGCAAAGCGAGCGCTCTACCATTTGAGCTACATCCCCTGGAAGCTTTTGTTACAAATGATTGCATATCTTTTTGGTCTTTTTTCCCCCGAAATTTCAAAAACCTTTGGGTATAATATTGTAGAAAATCTGTCAATTGTGTGTTGATATAAACGTGAAAGCATAAAACTGAAAGATGAACTTAGAAAATAGTTCAAAAAGAAGAAAGAAAATGGGTTTAGAAGAGAACTGAAAATGGGAAATATTATTATAACGAAATTTAGTTTTATTTATAAGAATAATTAATATTTAAAATTTTATTTGTTGAAAATTTGCATACGTCCATCGGATTATTAATTATGCAAAACTATGGATGATATATAATACAAAAAATTAGGATGCTGAATTATTTTTCTCAATCTCAAGAAACCTTTTAGCCAAACATAAAGTGAAAATTGGTAATTGAGGACAAAATATTAATAACCGTCTCATATTAATTATAAAACCCAGCATCCATATTAAAATCAAGATTTAAAATGTTCAACCTTCTTATGTTAAAACTTAAAACCAACAATATATATAGAAGAGACTGAGAAAAATGAAAAAAAAAAAAATCACAAATTAAAGTATTAATTGGAGTGGTCCCTGTCGTCCCCAGGAAATGCAGACGCGCTCTTAGGGGAAGGGAAAGGCAATGAAGTTGGCAGAAACATACTTTCAGGTTGAGAATTTGCTGAAGTCGTTTTGTTTAAGTAGCTTGTTGTACATGCAATTTTATTACCTTTAGGCGTTGGTGATGATAAGTGTAAGTAACCACTAGCCAAAGGAAAGTGCTCTCCCCACTTCAACTTCTGGGCTAAGTGATCCCCTCCGCCCATACTTGCACCATCACTACTGCCGCCATTGTCACTGCCACTCTCGTTGCCAATGATGGATTTGAGGGCAGCTACTAAAGCTGATTGAAAACTTGGATCTGTTGTAATTGCCTTGGTTGCGGCGGCTATAGTATCTGGTAATGGCTGCTGACTAGTAACTGGGGTTTTCTGCTGCATGTATGGTTGAAAAAGGCTATGTTCCATTGGTGGTCTACCACCAAGGTTTAACTTTCCAAGTTGGTTCCTGCTATAGAGTTGAGATGTACTACCATGGATGAGAAGACCGTTACCCCAGGGTATCACATTTGATTCAGAAGAGCTGAAGTTAAGACTAGCGGGAGCAAATTTTGGGTTTGGAGCATAGCTTGAATTAAACCTATTGAATTGAGATGAAGAGGGGTTTGAAGTTAGGTCAATAGTGATCGTTGAGTGCGAAGGTGAAGCTGAAAGTGAAGAATTGTGCAAGTAGAATTGATTTGAATTCGAGTCTTTTGCCAGATAAAAGTTTAGTCCATGAAGGTCAGCAGAAGTAGAGCTGGAGGTGGCTGATGGGTTGGGGTTGGTTCGAAAGCTGGATGATAATGACCCAGACAACAGCATTGAAGCAGCAGAGGAAGTGGTGGATGCCATAAACGTGGCTGAAAGAGGAAGTGGGTGGTTGTGCGTTCCTTCATAGCTAGTGATTAAAATAGACATATCTTCAGCACATCTTTGAACCTAAAATGTACGTTCATCATATAAAGCATTAATCGGTGAGAGATATAACTTACATGGTCGTTGTTTGCTAGTATATATATATGGCTTAAAAATCCAAAAAATTAAAGAGTGGACTAATTGCCATACCTGTTTTCTTACTGGGCAAGATGATGCAAGAGTGCAACGATAGTATGCTCGTGGACATGGGTTTCCTTTAGCAATTTTCTGTCCATATTTCCTCCATTGGCAGCCATCATTCATCTGACGGTATAAACAACGATGCTTAGTTCATGGACGTAATAAGGTCAAACTTAAGCCTTTTTGGATTGATTATCATACTCACCGTAGGGGTATCACATCTCATTCTCACATAAACCCTAGCTTTCTTGAGAGGGCATTGTTGCGCAACTTCGTCTTCTCCTCCACTTGGCATTGTCTTAAGAACCTTAGGTGGCGGCCAAGTTTCCTCAACTTCTTCCTTTGGTTTATCTTTAAAAATGTTCACAGGGCTACTTGGATTCGGCAAAGTTTCATTCGCATTACGAAATTTGGACACTTCAAACTTGCAGTCTAGTCGAAGAGACAAATCACCTTCATTATTAGCTTTCTCATCTTCTTCATCTTTCCCATGGCTGTAAGTTTTGCTTTTTCCATCATTTTTAGATTCACTTGAAAATCTCCCTAGGCTAAGGGAAACAAGCTCGGGTTCTTCAAATGCTTGATGACTGTTATCAACTGTAGAGGTAGATTTCTTTGTTTCATCTTGTTGGATAATGTCATAGAATTTCATATGAAGGGCTTGGTAGTCCTTCATCATTTGACCCAAGTGCATTTTCAGCCTTTTATTTTCTTCTCTCACCTCTCCCATTTCAGCTCTAACTGCTTTAAGCGAACTATCCTGCGTATTAATATGCAAATGAGGGAAAAATAAATTACTCCAGCTACATATATTATAAGACAATAATTATTAAATGATAGAGTCAAAGAGGTATTGCTAGTTCAAATTAAGAAATAAAAACCAAATCAAAGAAAACCAAAAAAGAGAATTCCATCCAGATCCACGATTATCAAGTTGATATGCTTTATATAAAATAAAAACATCAAGCAAATTAGCTCTTTACTTGTTCCTTTTGCATAGAAGATGATGCCTTTGAATCAGTTTCCGTGGTGGATCTTTCATTCTTATCCTTTGCAGGAATTACCTGTTTAAGTATCAAAATTCAGGAAGTTTTTTTTTTTCGATAAGCAAAGTTCAAGGAATGTTAAGAAGATAATAAATAAATAAACTATGTATGAAAGAATGCTCTTTGGATCCTCTCCCTTCCAGACCAGTCCATATATTAAGCCAAAATGCAAACAGTAATATAATTAGATGCAAAAATCTTTGGATTTGTGCAAATAAACAAAGGATTAGACAAAATAATAACAACTAATCAAATTCAATCTTGCGTCTGAAAATGATCTTCATGATTGGCAGTTTGTAATAATTAGCACAAGTAAAGTAGTCCAAGAAAAAAAAAAGAATCCTACTAATTATCAAAGGTTTTGAGAGTAAAAAAATTAACTTGTAGACGGCCAAGTCAATTAATATGACTTTTAGACCTGATAATTCATGATTGCTGTTTTGAAGTAGTTCTGATCACTGTTTGTTTGGTGGGTGTTCTCTTATCCCACCCAATCTTTTTCTTGAGCAAAGGAGAAGACATTTCGCAGATGTTGATGCGCCATGTCCTGCTGCAATTTGACTATAGCTATATTCTGGCACATCATATTCATTTTTGGAATTTTCCATACATTAATTGGTTTCCACATCTATACATATCAAATGAACTTCCAAGTTCCAACAACTTGAAGATAAGAAATTCATGGTGGTTGCAGATCTAATCACTATTAAAGATGATAATCAGCTTTTTATAATTATATATCTATTACTTGCTTGGTCAAGTTTAAATCTTTATCATGTATAAAGATGATTTCCCATACATGTATGTACATATATACAGCAAAGATGAGCAAGTGAATTATTTATATATAGATATAAACAATTTGGGATAAAAAAAAAAAAAAAAACTCTACATGTGGATTATATTAATTCCATTTTATTGGAGATAAGAAGCAATTACATATAAAAATATAGCAATAAATCAAGATCTTCAGCAGTAAAATCTACTTATATTTATATCTTTTAAAATTTTTATCTTCTTTTTTCCTCCTTTGAAGTCACCAAAACCGATCTTGATCAGCAATAAACAAGCTCTCTTTGTTTTGTTGTTGTTGTTATTATTACCTTAGCAGTGGCCTCTTCTTTGCAGGCACCTTCATGATGATGATCATCATCACCAGCTGGTTTATCTTCCTTGAGCAGAGCTCCATGACCAGATCTTCCCATGACATCCTCCATATATGACCCTTTATTCTCTTCTTACTTTTTCTTTCACAGACATCTAAATATATAAAGACTTCTGTTGTTATACATAGAGAAAGCATGCAGTATTTGACTCGCTTTAAAAAAAATTCAAACTCACAGCCCAATTGCACTAAAGAAAACAGTCGTTTGCATACTTTTAATATTAAACTAATTAAGACAGTTTCAAGAAATGAAATTCAACGAATATTAAGAGGAAATCTAAAAAAATAATAATAAAAAAAAATGGAGAGGTTCAAGCCGCAATGTTCAAACCCCTTCCTATTAGGGTTAGCAGACCCGAAGTTTCGTATTACGAAAGTCACAAAGACATTGATTGATGGTCAAAGATGTGGCCAAGGTTCGTGTTACCTCATATGACTAGAGTTACTAATTTAAACGGTATTTAGTTAAAATTAAAATTTTACTATTTTATTATATTTTAATAAAAAATATTTTATTTTATAAAATTATAATTTCATAAAAAGCATATTATATTGATTATAAATATAATATGATCGTAAGTATATATGCATATATTATATATATATTTTTTAAAATAATGTAATAAAGCAATATTTTTAAATTGTTAAAGAATTATTTAAATTAATTACATTTAAGAATAAAACTATTTATTTATACAAAATTTATAAATTCAATAATAAAGTTTTATATTTGTAAACAAAATATTCATGGAATTGTTCCGAATATGGTAAATAATTGGAGAATGGATGTTATTTATTGGTCCATATCTTAACGTATTTGCACGGATTGATTGGTAGAGTGTGGATCTGTAGCAATTGTAACGTGTAGGTATGGATTTGTCTATTTATTTTATTTCGTGCATTGAAAATTCTTTGAAAAACAAATACATATTATACCTTTAATTTTTTTCTTAATTCAAAAAATTGTCTTAATTAGATTTGTGTTTTCTTTGACCAGGATTCAATCTCCACCTTTGTCTTAACATAGACCAGAATATACATATCCAAGTTAAAATGTGTGGAATTATTTTGCTTATTTTTATATATTATTAAGACTTATAATTCAAAATGCTTTTTTTTTTTTTGCATTAATTTAAGCTCCCGTTTGTTTCATAAATAAATTTTATATATTGTAGGAAAATATTTTTTATTATTTAATTGTAATATTAAAAAATAAAATTGTGCTAATAAAATTCATAAAAAAATTTAATGATATTAATAAAATTATTAAATTAAAAAAAAATACGTTTTAAAAAATAAAAGTCATTTTTCTAAAGATTTAATTCATTTTCCATCTGATTATGAAAGACTTTTGCATTATTTATTATCCCATTAATTTAGTATCAAAAATTTTGTAATAATTTAATTTAATTAATTCATTTTTTAACAACTCTCTTATTTAGAATAAAAAAAATTGAATCGTTTTTGCTTAAAAGTTTTTAATTTTAAAGAAAAATTTAATTCTGGTGTAATTTTATAATAATTAATTTGTACTATTAATATATTTTTATATTATTAAAAAATTCAAAATTTGCTGTTAATAAAAATTATCTATAATAATATATATGTATTTAAAAAATCGGTAAACTATATATATAAAATAATTGATAAAATATTTATATTAAGTTACAGCACTAATATATTATATTATTTATATATTATGCCATTTTAAATTTTAAAAATATTATGTTAATATTACTTACTACACTAGCATTGTATAGAAATAATATTAAAAAGTGTTATTGAAATTTAAATTTATTATTGTGATAAAATTTAAGAAATTGAATAAAGAATTAAATAGAGACACAATATGTATAGAAGCTATATACACTAATGCATTTAATTTTATATATAAAATAATTTTAATTTTATATTTAAAATTATTTAATATATATAAATAACTAAAATTTTTAAATTATAATTAATTTATTATATCGATTCAATAACCCATATAATAATTAACCTCTTATTTAAAATTAAAAGATTTTATAAAAATTTAATTTAATTTACAAAAATTTTTACTTTATACTCTCGAGTACTCGTGTATATATAATTTACTAGGCTTGAAAAAAGTGAATGATTCGTTTTCTTTTTTTTTTTTATGCATTATTATACAAAGATTAATTTATAAACTTTTGTTTAATTATTTTTAAAATTTACTAATAAAATATTCAGTTATAATAATAATTATCCAAATTTCTTTTCCTATAAATATATGTATAATTATTGTAACGGAAAAAGCCTCTATGGACAATGTACATAACAAATGCTCTCAGACCCTTAGTATTTAATAAAATTCACAATTTTTCCTAATAAGAAAATATTTAATTTTTAAAATTTCTATCTCGTTAATAAAATTACTATTCTATTAAACTTGATCGTCAGAGTATAATAATTTATTTTTTTAAATTTTATTTTTTATAATAATTTAGACTATTTAATTTTAAAAATTTATAATAATTAAGTCTTTATAATTTTAATATTTATGATAATTTAATTATTTTAATTTGAATTAATTTTTTTAATTAATAATGAATTTAATAGAAGCACTATTTTATTAATAAAATTAAAATTTAAAAATTAAAAGTATTTCAACAAAAAAAATTATATTTTTAATTTTGTGTAATTATGTAATATATTTTTTATCAATTAAAATTTAATTTTTTAAAATTAGTTTAATTATATTTATACCATTAAAAATTTAATAAAATTATATATTAATGTCATGTTATTAAAGTCATGTCACCATGACAAATAAATAAAATTTAGAATTAATCATTAAAAATTATGTAGTGTATTTTTATTATAATTTTATTTTATATTTTTATTAATTAAATTATATTTATTTTATTTTTAACCAAATGAACCTACATTATTTATATAGTTAAAAATTCATAAAATTTATAAAAATTTATAATGTTACTCCTTTTTACTATTAAATATATTTAAAATTTGTTATTATTATTATTTTTTATTAATTTTTATCAATAATTTTATAACAATAATAATTTATCTTTATTTTATTTTAACTAAAATTATTATCAATTAATTTTTTTAAATCTGTCTAATATTCTTATTATTTAACATCACTTTTAAAACTGTCATTAAGAACATAATTTTGTTAAATATATTAGTTATGAAATATTAAAAAATAATTTAAAATAATATTTAACATAATTTAATTTAAAAATATTAAAAATAATAAAATAAAATTTAAAAATTTTTTTAATTTATCTTTTAACTCTCAAGTATAATATTAACCCATCATTTTATACTAATATTTAGAGTGAATTTAAAAAAAAAAACAAAATAAATAATTTATAAAAAAATTTACGCTTTTAATTTTATTACAATTTTATTTTAAATTTTTAAATATTTTATCTTGTATAGTATGTTGATGTGGTATTAATGTGGCGAACAACATAAAAATTTTATAAGTTTTTAAAAATATAACTTATGATATGGTACGATTGAAATAATTTAAAAATATTAAATTTTAATTGATAAAAAAATATTGTAATTACAATAAAAAAAATGATATTAACTAAAAAAACTAAATTATAAATTTTGTTAAACATATAGATTATATTATAAATTATCCTACTTAATAAAGCCTGAAAAATAGAGCCAGAAATCTTTATAGCTCGGCTTTAATTCTTTTTTTGTCAAAGATATATTCAATGATAAAAGGTGGCCGAAATCCATTACAAAGATGTTGGGTCGAAACCTAAAATAATAAGTATAGGGCTGAGCCTATTATAAAGTTGTAGTGGAGATCCAAAAGAAAGACAAAGATTGAAGAGGCTCGTGGCCCAAAGCTCAAGCTAAGCAACTACCATGGGGAAGAGGGCAACAGAGGCAAGCACCATCACTGGAAAGAAACGTTGAGGCTTCAAGAGGGAGCACACCCAAGGAACATATCTGTTACATAGTGAAGGACAGCCATTTATTGACAGAAAAACCACCAAACTGCCAAGCATCTCCAACTCAAAGGAAAAAAATCAAGAATATCTATAAAACTCAGGTGATGAACCCAAATGAAGTAGCAATGGCCAAATCCGCAATAAAGAAAAATACAAACAAAACAGAAGCAAGAAAGATACAGTAAAATAATGTCATATAATTGCATCAATCAAATCGCTAAATTCAGCATTCCACGTCACTGCTGGATCTCCCTAATAAATTAAATTATCTTATCACACCCAAAATCAATTTTTTTTCCCTTTTTTTTTAATTATGGAATATAAGGAGCGCTCAGTAATTTTGATTTTTCTGTGCCAAAGCTCAATAATTTTGATTGCATGAGTAACAGAGCAGCATATATATCTCTTAGCAGTGTTATTGGGATGTGAGAACCGCAACATCTAGGGAACGTACCAGAAGGCAGTCAGCATATATATAAAAGTGAGGGAGAAGAGTTTCTTAATTCTTTTCTTGCTTGAAAGTGATAGCGGTGGAGAATTGAGATTAACCTTCAATCACCAGTCATTACCATGCATAGATTTGGGGGTTTCAGAGTAATGAGAGCCAGAGCTACCCAGAAGGGCATAAGTTGGCTCAGTTCGTTCACCCTTTCAAGGCATCGCTTTTTTTTTTTTTCTTTTCCATTTTTCTTATCTTGCAGAAGCTGCACCTGGTTTTGATTTAATCTGATAGCTTGTTAAAAGATTCTTTGTTTTGATGAGGGATCGCGAATAAATATTATGGTGTTTTTGCTCCTGTCTAACTGTTTCATCTGGAAATTAAATTTTAATAGCTTTTTGTTTCTTTGTGTAGCAGATCTGTTCATTCGTTGCCTTTTGCAACAGTAGAAGTTGAAGAGATATCAGGTTCTCAGCCTGCGGAAGTGCAGAACTTGGGTAGGAAAACGCTGTTGCTTAATAATGGTTCTTTGTGCCTTGTTAAGTTATTATTTTTATTAATTAATTTCCAGAGATACTGTAAAATGAGTGACTTTCTTATAAGCATATTGAGTAAATGAAGATAAACAATCTCCTCCTCTCTTTTTGGTGGAAATTGAGTCAGTTCTCACCTTGTAAAGCATACCATGATTCTGAGCATGATTTGAGATTGAATTTGAATTTTTAAAAAATATTTGCAATCTCGATGCTTGAACATGGCATGTCTTTATTTTTAGTGCAGGGGAGATGGACAGGATCATCGAGTTGGAACACTATTGTAGATCCTTTAAATGGAGAACCATTCATTAAGATTGCTGAAGTAGATGAAACGGGAATTCAGGTATGTCCTTTCCGTACAGGATGCCCTTGTTGCGTTCTACCATGGGTTTTAGTACATAGCATGTTGTGACTAAACAAAGAAAGATGTTTTGCTACTTAGATTTTAAGCAGTACCTTTACATTTTCTCTTTCCATTTTCTGTATTGCTGAAATGTAATTAATTCATTTTTGAGGTTCTTAACTTCTTATACCAATGGATGTGTAACTGAAATAAACCGTTTGATTGTTGTGCTAATCATGCAGCCATATGTGGAGAGCTTGTCCACGTGCCCCAAGCATGGACTGCACAATCCTTTCAAATCACCAGAGCGGTTTGTATTGCCTTTTCAACTGCTCTGTTAAATTTGCTCCCTCTTTTGCAGTGGTTTTTCTTCTCTTGCTATGCTGATGCCATTGGATCTAAAATATCTGTTTCACGTTCTGCAGTTATCTTTTATATGGGGACATATCTGCAAAGGCAGCTCACATGCTTTCTGTACCAAAAGTAATGTGTTTTGAGCGTGTATTTTGAGTGCTGGAACGATTATATTCTTATTAAAACTTTCTAATTCCCATTTTTGATGTATTTAGATTTTCAATTCTGCAAATGATTTTTTTATCTTTCACAACTTTCAGGTTTTGGATTTCTTCACTAGGTTAATACAAAGGGTTGCTCCTAAGAGTTACCAGCAAGCTCTTGGTGAAGTTCAAGTTACTCAAAAGTTTCTAGAGAATTTCTCTGGTGATCAGGTGATCATTAATTTGAATTTCTTAAAGTAGAAGTCTTTTGGTTGGTGATGAGTGTCGAAACCAATAAACATAACCTATTAAATTTCAACAAATATGAATTGCGTACAGTGATAATAGGATCGAATCCACAGGAAATTGATACTAAGAATTTTCAAACAATGATTAGGAAAAATAAACAATGAAAATAAAATAAGGGGGTTTTGATGATGAGTAAATATTAAAGCAATTAACGAAAGGAATAATTAAAAGAGAAATAAATCAATGTAAAAAAGTTCTAGTTGAAGTGTAGGGTTCATTTCAATTTGGGAATTGATCATCGATACAAATATATTTTTATTTGTTTCAATATATTAGTTATAGTTATGGAAGACGCTCCACATAACCAATCTCTCCTTAAGTTTTAAATTAATTAGAAAACGTTCGCTAATTAACTCCTAGCCAGCAAATCGCCCAAACAACGTCTTTGGAATTTTAATTTATCAATTGCTTTAAGTATTAGAGAGACTTTATTTGTTTCAATATATTAGTTATAGTTATGGAAGACGCTCCACATAACCAATCTCTCCTTAGATTTTAAATTAATTAGGAAACATTCGCTAATTAACTCCTAGCCAGCAAATCGCCCAAACAACGTCTTTGGGATTTTAATTTATCAATTGCTTTAAGTATTAGAGAGACCTAATTCTAACTGATCAGCTACGTGGTGAGTTTGAGTTAGATTATACAACTTCTTAGTTGTTACACTAATTGTTACTTGTGTTTGAATAATCTAAGCAATTAAACACTTCAAGCATTCAAACTAACGATATATTACTTTGAAATTAAGAACAACGAGTCCTAAATAACAAAGCAATAATAATATGTAGAACATAATTTGCATAAATATTGAAAAATAAAAGATGAACAATTGAGTTTATATCTCCCAATTCATATAGAAACTAAAATTTCACCCTAACTTCAACTAGAAATAAAGTATTTAGCCACTCATGACTTTTAAAGAAAATACAAAAGAGAAAAGTAGAGAAGAAGCATATTTGGCTGTTCTCAAAGATGGACTTATATAGGTGCTTAAACCAAGTAGAGTCCTTTTGGGAATAGGGATTCCTCTTTGCTTTGAATTAAGAATCATTCTTTACTTTGAATCATGAATCCTTTCTTTAAGATGTTTGTTCCAAGGATAGAACTCCTTGATTTGAGGAGGATTTGGTGCCATACTGAAGGAGGAGAAATCGTGTGGGTCCCACAGCTTTTAATGAAAAGACTTGGTCTTCTTATTTTTAAATTTGGAATTTTTCCCGCTACTGTCAGGTTTTGTCTGTCGATTTGCTCAGTTGGTTTGGGCAAATCGCTTGGGCAAATCCACTGTCTGAAAATGTTATGCAGGTCTGGACAGTTCTGGATTTCTGTGCAGTGCGGTACAATGGAAGGTTTGTCCAAATTGACTGGTCAAGTCAATTTCCACTCTTTTAAACCGCTTTGCATCAAATCTTCTTCTCTTTATGTTTTTTGGCAAAACATGACCAAAATTACAAAATTAACTAGAAAAATACTTAAGTGTTAAGAATAATATGAAAAATGTGTCGAAATTACATTCGATCAATTGGATTTGTTTCCTTGAATATGAATGGATATGGTTTTGATTAACCATATTCATACATTTTCTTTTTGTGAGTGTATGTTGTGGCTCTTCCTCTGTTGGAGCAATGTGCCCTTGACCTAAACACTACACAAGCTAAATCCATTTTCTGTTTACTATTTATGCAAAGTTTTGTTAACTTGTTCCTCTATTTTTTCAATGACATTTTGGACAGGTTCGTTTCTTGGCGAGGTCTTTTGCAGTACCTGGCAATCATCTTGGACAGCAAAGTCATGGTTTCCGATGGCCATACGGTCCTGTAAGTATAAAATATGTGGTGTTTTGATTAACAATGAACCAGGAATAGATCCCTTTGTTTGTGAACATAAATATTTTAAGTTATCAAAATGGAGAAAAAAGGTGTCTTAAAATGAATTTGGTGGAGTATTATGGACAGGTTCTGAGCAATATTGGGTTTGTTGGAGGACTTTGCTTATTTTTTTTAGCAGGAAAGAATGCAGGATGATGCTTTAATCCATAATTGTTGAAGCAAAAAATAGGATAATGCAGCTACCGTTGCTTCAATATGATGTGCTGATATGCTAAGTTTTAAGTTGGGACCAGTTTGTATTAATGTTAGTAGTCCAGATAATGCTTAACAGTTTTCTAAACCACTCATTTTGACATCTCTTCATAAGTTTCTTGGTGTGCAATTGGATGTTTTGAAACTCTTATTTAATATAAAACTATATATTAGACATGATTATGGTTTCATTATTTATTATGAATTATTTATTTATTTATTTGCAGGTAGCTATCATTACTCCCTTCAATTTCCCATTGGAGATTCCAGTACTTCAGTTGATGGGCGCACTATACATGGGCAACAAACCTGTTCTTAAAGTTGATAGCAAGGTTAGCTAGTGGAAATTTTTTGGGTACTACAGTTGGTAAAATTTCTAGTTCTTTGGCTCTACATGAGCTAGATCACCCCAGGATATTAATATACTTTAGCTATAAACAAGTGAATTACATATTTGTCTACTTCTGAATGAACTCGTGAATTTCTCGAAAAAGCATTTATTGATGTTCAACAGAAAAAGTACTGAAAATATCAAGGAGAACTGTATGATATGGTTTCTTAAGAAACACCATCAACCGTAAATGTTGTCTGCGGCAGTGATGATGATGTACGTATGTGGTGTTCAGGCTAATATATAGACTTTAGTTGATCTGGTGGTTTCTAAATTATTGGGCTAATGTTGATTTGGCCACCACATTTCAATTTTACTATGTGATTGTGACCAACCCTTTTTCAAGCTGTAGATTTCTCCTCTGCCTGTCATTTTGGGTTTTCCTTGGGCAGATTGCAGCTCATTGATGAAACTGTCTCACAGGTATGCATTGTTATGGAGCAAATGATGCGCCTTCTTCACTACTGTGGGTTGCCAGTGGAAGATGTAGACTTCATAAATTCTGATGGAAAGACAATGAACAAACTATTATTGGAGGTTAGCTCTGCAGAATTTTGATCCTTTTCATGGGTAATATGCATTTTGTTGCTTGTTAGAGATGTAATGATGAAAGATTGTCAATTTTCTCTCAATGTTGTTTTTTCTTGTCGACTTTTATTGCATTTTCTTTTACCATAATATGGTGGGTTGTTAGTTTACCTCTTTGCAGTGGATTTATTTTATTTTTTCAAGATTTTTCACCTTTCTGCTTTTCCCTCCTCTGTTATACCATTATCAAGTTTCTTGTTTATGTATTTTGAAGAGTGAAGAATCAGGAACCATTCCATTTTGTTTTTTTTTTTCCATGATTTTATGGTTACACGTGGTGGTAATGGTGTTATAATTGTATGGCCATGAAACTGTGGTGCTGATGGAGATGGATATGATAGTACTGTTAAACACACAAATAACAATAGCAATACAAATTAACAGTAGCATGCTACTAATGGGATGGGCCTAATTGAGATTAATACCCATTTCATACAATGTCTTGTTTTATAGGCAAATCCCCGTATGACCCTCTTTACTGGTAGCTCAAGGGTTGCAGATAAATTGGCTGTTGACCTTAAGGGTCGTATAAAATTGGAAGATGCAGGATTTGACTGGAAAATTCTAGGGCCTGATGTAAATGAGGTAACTTTGTCATCTTGCTGATTTTTTTCATTTGAATTATACTTTGTGAATCAGTGTTGTTGAATAATCTTCCTTTGGTTTCTGAATGGCAGGTGGATTATGTTGCATGGGTATGTGATCAGGATGCATATGCATGCAGCGGTCAGAAGTGCTCTGCACAGTCAATACTATTCATGCATGAGGTTAGCAGTTTCAGTTGCAGATTTCTTTTTTTGGTCTAGTAAACTATTAGTGTGGACATAATCACAATGGTCAAAGACTTGGGATATCATTTCCTCTCTCTTCCTCTTTTTTTAATATGTTTATGTTGATCTAGTTGGCAAAATACATACTTGTTGACTCAAATCTTTTCTTTCTTGTCATTAATGTGCTTGTGTTCTACTGCAGAACTGGAGTGGTACTTCACTTTTATCCAAAATGAAGGATCTTGCAGAGAGAAGAAAATTAGAAGATCTAACCGTTGGTCCTGTTCTCACTGTAAGTATAGATGGTACAGCTGGGATGCTGTTCGTATTTTGACCTTAGGCTTTTTTGTTGTATATTCATTTAGAGACACAAGATTTTTTTATCATTGAGTTAAATTTTGTTGATTGTACTGAAAGTAATACTTTCTTTCAAATCAATAGTCCAAAAATCATGATCTTGGTTGTCTTTCTTGTCAATGCAGTTTACTACTGAAGCAATTGTAGAGCACATGAATAAATTGCTTCAGATACCTGGTTCAAAGCTACTCTTTGGTGGCAAACCTCTAGAGAACCATTCGATTCCATCCATATATGGTGCGTTAAAACCAACAGCAATATATGTTCCTCTTGAAGAAATGTTGAAAGAGAGCAATTATGAGCTGGTAACAAGAGAGATATTTGGACCTTTCCAGGTAAAGGAGAAAATAGAACTTGCTAAATTTCCTCCTTGTTTATATACTTTCTTCTGTTGGGTTTTTCCAAATTTCATACTTATCTTAATTAAAGATCTGGTTTGTTTGCTGAGGTTGTACAATTATCATGACTAAATTGGTGTTAGCCTTCAATTTTGAAAGAATTTTATTTAATTTTATTCTCAAATATTACTATGCGGTCTGGACTCTGGAGGTTGAGAGGACCCTGTTTATATAATTAGATATTTTTTGCTGAATTTGTTACTAAAACAATTGCAGTTCTGATAATTCCATTAGTAACTTTTTGCAAATGGGGAACCACTTATGGGTTACAGGATAGATTTCAGGTAGGAAATTATCTTTCAGATATGATAATATGCATTTCATGCCACAGTTAAGTATGTAACGAGGTTTGGAAAAACCATTTTTTAGAACTTAAGCCTCATGAAAGTGAGTTATGATTGAATAGACATATAAAGGCTTCTCAAATTTTTTAAAGTTCAATACAACATGAAGCCTTCAGCGATTCAATGATATAGCATATGGGAAGCAATTGATACATAATTGGTTAAAATATGATAATTATCAAATTATGGAAATAATAATGTGAAAATATTTTTTAAAGCTTAGGATGTGATGTTGTGAGGATATTTCTTTTCTTTTCTTTTCCCCTTCTGATATATGCTTCATTTTCTTTTGTTGGGTGTTATTAGATAATTCAAGTCTCTTTTGAATATAAATGTGCATTCAGTTGGAACATATGCCAAAATTTTGTTCTAGAGTTTTGGCCATATATATTTAAAGGGTCGGATGCATAGTGGAAGGTGTCCAAGGAGTTTCATTGTGCACTAGGGAGTAGGGATACATCATGCAAGTAGAAATATCTTTACATCAGGGAGATCGATGCAATTTGATTCCTAACTTTACAGTATTACGTGAATGAATATTGGTAAGAAGTGGAAGCTAAATGCAACTAATATAAGCTATTGTATTTGCTTCTAGATTATTACTGATTACAAGAAAGATCAGCTGCCATTGGTTTTGGAAGCTCTGGAGAGAATGCATGCGCATTTAACAGCTGCAGTGGTTTCAAATGATCCTCTGTTTCTGCAGGCAAGGCTAGAAAGCTTCTCTCTTTACTCTATTAGTCTTCACTCTCTAGATATCTTTGAAGTATTGACTATATATTTAACATCATTATATTTGCATTTAACCTTGTAACTCATTTGAGAGACTAATCTCAGATTACTGGGGTTGACTCAAAAGTACTACCTCCTTAATTTAACCATGAGGTCATTTTAAGCTGAGATCTTTCCACCAAGATTATTTGTTACAACCTTCAGGAATTTTAACCAATGAAGTATTTCCCCAAGGGATAATCCCAAGTTGGTTTAACGTTTCAGTTGTTTTATAATGAAAAATTAATTTGCAGGAAGTTATTGGAAAATCTGTTAATGGGACTACATATGCCGGATTAAGAGCAAGAACAACTGGTGCTCCTCAGAATCATTGGTATGTGTCAATCTGACAATAGTATATGTTGAGTTGGTGTTAATCAATCCTTAACTCATGTAGAACACATTCTATGATACAGGTTTGGACCAGCAGGAGACCCAAGAGGTGCAGGAATTGGAACACCAGAAGCCATAAAACTAGTCTGGTCTTGCCATAGAGAAATAATATATGATATTGGTCCTCTGCCAAAGCATTGGGAAATTCCACCATCAACATGACGAACCAAGTTGACCACAAAAATGGAGGATTTTGTGTTTTTAGTTGCTTGATCTACAATCAAGCTACTTATAAAGGGTAGCCTCGACGCTGCGAGTCACCCTTGTGAAGGTTGAGCAAATTTTGAGAGACAGTATAGCTAATGCTAAAGTGTCGTAGTCCATGATAAAATGCATGAATGAACTGCAAGTTTTTGGTTCCATTTCTATGAACAGCGAAAATGCAAAATGAAAGGTAGATTTGCTATGAAAGTTGTGTGGAAACAAAGGCCTCCCCTCAACACAAGTTCCGCAGTCCCCAGTAGTGGTGAGCAGTATTCGGTTCAAACCGAAAAAACCAATTGAATCGAATTGATTTAAAATTTTGGTTCGATTTTTTATATATTTCGGTTCAGTTTGATTTTTAATTTCAAAAATTTCGGTGATTTCGATTCGATTCGGTTTTGATCAGAAAAAACTGAAAAAACCGAACCGAATTGATTAGTAATAATAATATATTTTTTCAATAATATAGAGGAATTAAATCATATTAAAATTAAAATATTTTAATTAAATTTTAAAATACTAAAAATAAAGTGTAAAAAATAAAAAAAATTATTAAAATTCGAAACCGATCAAATCGAATCAGACCGGTTTGGTTCGGTTCGGTTTATGACCAAAATCGATTCGGTTCGATTTTTATAAACACTAAAATTTGGGTTTTCGGTTTATTCGGTTCGGTTCGATTTTGAACCGAACCGACCGAATGCTCACCCCTAATCCCCACATGGAGTATCAAGGCCTCTTTATTGCGTTGTCGTATCATTGAGGGGAATGCCTTGCAGTAGATGATTGACCGGCGGTTTGTCCAGCTGGTTTTGAGTTTCAGTTCAGAGGCAATTACAGTCTAATTCTGAAAAAGAAAAAGAAAAAGAAAAAGAAAAAATTACAGTCTAATTCAAAAATAGCGAATACAATCCAATTTGGATAAATTTCCGATCGAAATCCGAGTTAAATTGTTCGGGACGAGATTCCAATCGAGCCGTAAATTTTAATAAAATTTTAAAATTAAAAATTAATTCATGTTACTTTAAAAAATTATTTTTAAAATAGTTTATTTTCTTAATTAAAAAAAATTCTCTTGATGAATTATTTCTGTAACGAACATTAATATTTTTATAAAACAAATAAAGGCCCAAATTTAAGAAAAAAACTTTTAATAACACGGACTTTTTTCAGAGAAAAGTTATTTTTTAAAATATTTTATTATTGTAAAGAAGAAAATATAGGCATGTGCTTTTGTCATCTTTATATCGTAACTTTTAAAATTAACTATATATAATTTTGAAAATTTCAAATTTATAAAATTATGATTGAAATTAAAAAATACTACTATTTATTAACAATATTAGTATCTCATAATATATATAAAATCTTTGATTAATGATTTTGATGGACATACGTTAAAAAGACGAGAAATAGGTCCATTGTATTAGCGGAGGCCCCTCTGACGAGAAGGCCCAAAATGGCCTCAAATCACTTTATTACAAAATGGACCAAAACCGAGCCGGTAGCCAAACATGCCGTAATAAACCCCTTAAACCCTGCGCACAAAATTGCAGCTTCAAGTCTTCAACCGATCGCTGCTGCGCTTCGCTTTCCTTCTCTCATTTGGCGCTGCTCTAACGGTTCAGGTTTGCTCTTGAGCCTTTATGTTTATTTATTTCCTTAAATCTGTGGCTTTTGTTTCATCAATCGAGCATTAGCCTTTCCCTTTTGAAGTTTTCTGTTTGTTTTCTTCTCGAGCAACCATAGTAATTTACGGTTCCATTACTTAGGAAATTAAAGTTTAGTTTTGTGAATCCAATTTTATTAATTTTTGTAATTGTGTTGTTAAATTATTTTATTAGTGGAATAACCCACTCATCTTTGGTATGTGTATCGATGATTTTTCTACAGATTTTTGGCTCTTTTTTGCACTCTTTGCCATGTCTTTGCTTGAGGTGATCAGAAATGCTTCAGCCAATACTGACAAAGTTGCATCACAGTCTGAATACCCAATAATCCTAAACGCAGATGATGTTTTCCTCAATTTGAAGCCACAGCTTGAAACTGTAGACCCTACCTCACTTGCTAATCCTGTTACTGGGTGGCAACTCTCGCAAGGTGATACTCAACTCATTGAATCAGGCAAGAAATTCTATACTAAGCTCAAACGAAAGCTCAAAGACACTACTAATTTCAGTAAAGGTGAATTTGTTGAAATTTTGAATCTGTTTCTTGAGAAAATTGCGGAGAAGTTTGGGATTTCTGCTGGAGTTGATACCTCAGATAATGGCTATACCCAGGTCTTGGTTGAAAAGACGGGGTTTTTGATGGGTCGTGATGTGGCGGGATTGGTTTTGGAGGCCTGTGTTAGGTTGGAGATTTGGTACTTGGTGGAGACTTTGATTGTTAAAGGAATTATTGACCATTCATGTTATTCAAATTTGGTAACAAGTCTTGTAGTAAAAAAGAGGTCTGATTTGCTGTGTTTGATTATCAAACATGCTCCAGATCTTGGATTGACCGAGTTGCTATGCATTTTGAAATATTTTCTTTGTCCATCAAAAGACGCCTATAGTAGTATGGTGAATGTCAGGAAGGAGTGGGAGAGCCAGGCGTTGTTAGCTATTGAAAAGGTGAAGGACAAGAAACTCTCAGACAAGAAATCACACGTAGCTAAGGAGGCTTCAATTTTGCTTATGCTTGCCCATGATGGTTTCTCAACATCTGAGCTTTGTTTGCATTATTTGCTGGCCTCACCAAATGTTGATGAAGTTATATTATCAGCTTCAATAGGTAAATTGAATGTTAAAGAGATGATGAATTTAATTAGGTATCTTGGGAAGTGGTTAAAAAAGTATGAAATGTTTCCTCAGGCAGTTCCATGCCCTAAGGCTTCATCTGTGCTGGGCTTGAAAGCTTGTGATTGGGTTCCCAAACTTGAAGATATTGTTAAATTTCTGGAGTTGGTGCTGGATGAAAACTTCTCTTCCCTGGTGTTGCATCCAGAGTTTCATGAAGAGCTGAAATCAATTGAGACATTGGTTGGTCCTCTGGCTTTAGAAGCCAAATTATGTTGCTCTGTGGCAAATGTGATTGAGAATTTGAAAACTGAAGCTGAAGGTGAACAGAGTTAGCTGTTATCAATGGGGTTTCTCTGATCCGTAATTTATGTTTTAGTATTTGGCCTAGTCTATTATCTTGTTTAACCCCTTGATTTATATGTAATTTCTATTACAAAATTTGCATTGGTCGCTAGAATCAGTTTGTTCAGATGTGTCAACTTCTACACATTTTTTCGTTTCATTTTAGAGTTTGACATAGTGTTTCTCTGTACACTAAATTTTCTTCTTTTGTTGGGAACTTTTGTTTGGAAAAAAACGACCACAATGGCTAATCCCATTTTATGATGTCTAATCGAGTTTACCAACCCAAACAAGTAGGCAGGCACCCATAGCTTTTATGAAAATTTTGAGTGTTGCTATTTCTTTTTGTTAAAAAGAACGACCACAATGCCAGTATGGGTGTATGAGAAAATTTCGCTGGTTTTGGCACCGAGCCATTGGCAGCCTGTAGAACTGCTATGACAAAGGCAGGTCTGCTTCAAAATGACTCGAAGAAGGGGCAGTTGAAACCAGGATGTTTGAACTGGAGGGCAGTGGAATGGCCCTTCAAATACGGCCAGCGGAGTAATTTAAATCATGTGACTCGATCTATATCGTTATTTGTTTTACACTCTTTTACTTCTCTTTTGAGAATAATTCGAGCAACTAAAAGTCAAAACTGTATCCCGAAGTCTTTCCAGAACTACACTGTTGGGGAACAGGTACCCTGGATTTATTTCATAACATCAGTTCAATAAGAAAATTGCAGGCTGCAGGAAACAGGAGTGTCATTCACTAATCACTATCATCAGAGTAAAAGAATAAAAGAAATTTCTGCTTGCTGCATAACGTTGAGAATATTTGCTTGCTTCCAACCCGTACTTTCTTCAACCTTTTTGACTATCATCTATTTTTACAAGCACAAATTGGATATTTCTTACTGTTGTTTTGGGTGAGCATAGTTGAATGGTTATCAAATGAAGAAAAAGGGAGTTGGAAAGGCCATCACTGACAGCGTAAGCAAGACAATTTGACAATATGTTCTCGAAATGGCTTCTCATCCTCAAAATCCTTCTGTCAGTGCAAAAGCTCTGCCAGCTAAAGGCGGCGGCAATCTTGATATGGCTTCTTGGATATCCTGATAAAACAAAATCCAAATAGTGATCTTAGACTTAGTTAAGACAAAGGGCGTCCTAGAGAAAATCATATGCCAAATATGAAAAACCTTCATAGCATGATCATATTCTTTTAAGGCTTGGATCTCATGCACTTGTTATATTCAAATGGGATGGACTGTTGGAATGTGAAGGGGCATATGGCAATCCAGAAAATAATCAGACCTTCTATGAGAATATGGTATCATATGACAAAAAGTCTTGGCTAATAGATCATAATTTCAGAAAATTATGAACAATTATCAAAGATATTCAACAGAGGCATGCCATATGATTTCAAACCAGCAAGTGACAACAGCATCTAATCTTTTTCTTCCTTCTTACTTTTTTTATTCCTGGACTAAACAGGTAAAGTTATCCTAGAATAAGTGCAGGGAACTGTCAGAAAATATACCTCTACTGTATAACGAGCTGAAAAATGAATTAGAAGTATTGCTTTGTTCTCAAATTTGTCTGCATAGCTAACTATCTGTAAGCTCCCGTTCATGCATACAACAAAGGAAAAGTCAGGAGCTTTGAAACACTAACTGTAGCCATGCAACATAAGAAAGCCTTGTAAAGATGTAAACAGATCATTCTGAACTCTCTATAGAGCACCCTTTCTCTTTCACATCAATCGAGTCCACATGTAGAGGACTGGACTGTAATGATCCTATCAATAATATCTGATAATGGTACAAGGATCTTTACCTCCGATAGATGAGTGTGCCCATAATCTCGTGCATGCTCCACTTTTACTGTGTCTTCAACAAAGGTGCTCTGTGCAAAAACAGGGGGATGGTCAGTTGCACATGAAACTATCATAATGTTTTTATCTTAGTTCAACAGCCTTACGATGAATGCTAAAATCTGAAACAACTTTAAAGATGCACCCCAAATGTATGACTTTAACAATGCTGTGATGTCACTGTGCCAAACTTGAGGACAAGAAGGCAAATATGGCTTTCGTAACGCGCCCTCTCCCTCTCCTAATTTCTCTTAAAGTTTAGAATAAAAATCGAATTGGCTACTTGTACATGGCAGCTTTCTAGAGGAATTCTTTTGAAATTCCACTTTAGAAACTGCCTATTACTCCAAACACAAGCATATAGGAATACAAAGCAAAAGAGTAAAACAAAATTTGACAACACCACCTCTAATAGAGAAATAAAGACTGCGAACAAAAATACATCTTAATTTTTCCAGTGTCAATGCAAATCAAGGAATAAGCAAAATGATGCACCTCCATGACAAGAATCCTTGCTCTCAAAGCATCACTGTTGGTTTCATCAATTATGAAGTCGGACATGGTATCACCCGTGAAAGCAATTTCAGGTGAAGTTATAGTGTTAGTAATCTGTCAAACAACAAAATGAACCTTGAGATGTACAAGAAAATTATTTAATTAGGACAGAGACACAAATATGTAACAAATATAGAACGTAAAATATCCAAAAGGAATGTAAAAAAAGAAAATAAAATCTTGGGTGTGAGCGCATGCATGCACATATAGAGCTTTGAACCCCAACAAACATTCATCAGCCCGAAGCTTTTAGAATGCTTCAAATTCACTTTAGCAATCACATGCTCTTCCATCACCTTTGGTCATTAAAACAACAAAATCACTTCAAAAAACACTTGGTGCTATGTGTAACTGTGTGTACATTGCTACCATTAATAATACAAGGGGCACTGAGTTCACAAAAATTTGTTGACTATTCTCTACCTCAGAATGAAGTGTAATGAGGTTTCGTATTATGAATACTTGTGTCCTTGTCAAAGGAACAGTTTATCTTTTCTGCCTATTGTAATTCTCTCATATAATGCATAATCAAAATCGCAATCTGGAAACATAGGTTCTCAAAAAATATCAGTGTAAGATTACAACCAGTGAAAAACAAATGAACAAACACCAGAGTCATTTTTATGACTGTTGAGACAAACCTCCACACCTGAAGCTTTCAAGTTCTTAATCTCATTCCCAGAAAGACCAAGGTATTCTTGCTTAAGTTTCTGTTTCATAGAGTAAACCACATAACCCTGCAAAATATCAAGTATAATGCCAACCAATAACTTAATGCAGTTCAAATATATGTTAACTAAAAGCCGTATTTCATGAGATTAAAAAGGAAAAACAGGCTACCATAGATCGAAGTTTACCTGGCTTTGTATTGCATGGTATGTCCTGAATGCTCTTACTTTAAGGTCCCTTCTCATATAAAACTCTTCTCCTGCAATGACAACTCGATTGAGACTCAGGAGTAAAATTTGCTAACAGGGTATAACAACATAATCCTGAAATGTGAAACTTCAGACATAAGAAATTACCTACATCCAGACCAATCAGATTATGATTTAGTTCTGATCCATCCAGCTTTCTGTGCACTTCAAAGAGTTCTTCCACAGTTTCTTTAATGGAAGTTGGCACAATGATTGTTGGAGGCTTCATGCGGTATAAGCCACGGGTTGCAACATACATGGGCAGTCCTCCCTGGAAAATTATAAAAATTTGAACTATGTAATTAGTAGTCTAGCAAAGATGCCCGAGACAGCTGTCAGCAAAATGGAAATTAAAAACAAAAGTAAAACCAGACATAAATGTACTTCTAATATGTGGAAGTAATGGCAAAATTTGTTAAACACATAAAATCAAATAGAAAAACTTCTCTTTTCCTCCGTTCCATGTCTTTTTCTCCTTCTACCAAGCAAATGCAACAGTAGTTAACATACTCGCTACATTGCTTCTCCAAGTACTTTGAAGATGAGTACTTCACTTATTATTTGCATCAATTACATAACATTCGCTTAACCATCACCAGTCACTTTATGGATACACTAAACTTGGAATCCGCTAGCTCAGTCATTTATTCAACCATACAATTACAGGTAGGCAAGCACGAATACAAGATATTTCTTATTCCACAGAGTGAAGGAGTTCAATTTTCAGTAAATTGAAAGAAATTGCAAATGACCCATTTCCTTTTTTGCCGAACTAAGTAGAATCAATCAATCAATCAAATTATAAATCCAACCCAAACTCTTCCTCGAAATCGAAAATAGAAATCTGGGCGTACAAAGCAGACCAAATTTATCCAGTAAAAATACTCAAAATCTGGCACGTTCTCACAAACGTTCTGTTAACAAGCAATGCAAAAAAGGAAAGAAAACAAAAAATATATAAAGAAAGGAAAGAGATGGCTAAAAGAACGATAAGAAAGTAACTGACAATGTGATCCATGTGGGCGTGAGAAATGAAGAGGAAGTCCTGAGAGATAGCGCGCTGTGGGCAACGGCCAATATCAAATGCCAAATTGAGAGAAGGGAAAATGATGCAAGTTTCATGGCCTCCTATGGACAGTCCTTCTACTGGGTATCCTTCAATCGTCATTATTTTCCTGTCCCCTCTTTTGTCCTTCGGAGCAGAAACTGGGTCTCCTTTTTGTTGTTTCGAACTCATTGAATTGGAGTTCTCTGAGACTGGTTGCTTTGTTGCTTCCGTCCCAGTAAGCCTGGATTATGAAGAAGAAGGTGAAGAGAAGGAGACTGAAGAAGCGAAATCAGACCTGAGGTTTAGAGAAGAGGTTCTGGGCCGTTCTGATCTTCTCTCCGCTTCATGTTCCATTGTACAAATGAAATGAGTGTTATTAAATTTTGGATAAATTGTATTTTAATCCCCCAATTATTAAAACAATATCTTTTAATCCTTATATTTTTCTTCCATCAAATAATAAGTCCTTCTATCCACTAATCCTGTTAAATTAATGTTCAAAACATTGTTTCACTCTCTCCATCTATGAAAGAACCAATGATTCTAAGCGTCGCATTTGATTTGATCGATTCGATTTAAAAATAAATTAAATCGAATAAATTAAAAGTTTAAATTTTAATATTTATAAAAATTAAATTAAATCAATTTTGATTAAAAATTAAATCGATTTGAATCGTTATGATTTTATTTTTATATAAATATAATTCTGGATATCACAATTTATTATCTTATGAAATAAAAAGAATAAATATGATTCGATTTTCAATATATAAATTCGAGTCTAATTCGGATCATCAAAATAAAATTTGAATAGATTGTTAAAATTTCACATTTTCAGTGCGGACTCGATTAAAGTCGGGTGTACAAAATCGGTTTATCACATATTAATAGTATATATTTTTTAAAAATTTAAAAATTTAATTAATAAATTTTTATATATTATAAATATTAAGTGATACAATAACTAATATTTAAAACTAACAAAAACATTAATTTTTAAAAATTTTAAAATATCTTAATGTATGTTTTTTAAAGTAAAGAGGCTACACGAATTTAGGTAGTTTCTCTTTGATAAAAACCTAAATTGGATGACTTTCATAAATTAAAATTTATGCACTAAATTATTGATTTTTAAAAATAATAAAAAAATATGTATTAATTATAATAATATAACTCTGGTGCTAAACGCCGTTATCTCCCAGTTTCTATTTTTCCCAAAAGCAAGCGATAAGTTACCTCCGCCTCTGTTTTACCAAGGCAACCGGGCAAATATTGTACCGTCCAACGGTTTCGCGAGATCATTTTCGCTCCGGGTGACTCTTTTACTTTTACGGTTTATGGTTTTTTATCGCTGAAATTTTTGTTTCTATTATCTTGTGCTTCATTTGGATTTGGTTGTTCAATGGATCAGTAGTTAAATTCCTGTATTTCTGGTTTTTTGTTGTGTTGAAAGTTTGAGACTTTTATCACTCTGCAAATGCCATTGTTAAATTCTGGGAATTGAAGGTAGGAAACAGCAGAACTGAGAAAAGGGTAAGATTGGTGTGGTGGGGGCTTTCTCTACTTGTGTTTGTGATCAAGCGATGCGAGGATAGAAAACCTGAGACATTTTGGATTTCTTGAAGCAGTGGGATACACAAAAAGATAACATAATTAAGAAGCTCCAAATTATTTTATGCATAGATGCAACAAACCCATGTCCATAAGAGCGCATACAAGCCTAAATAGAAAGACTAAACATCAGGTGACCTTTTCTGAGGTCATGAGGATTAAAGAACAACAGCAACAGAAAGAGCAACAAAGACTAGAACAACTAGAACAAACTAAGTAACTGCAAACCTTGTCCTCGAATAGAAACAACCGCAACTAGAACAACTATGACCACTACTGCTGGTTCTCTAAATAGAAAGACTAAACATCAAGTGACCTTGTCCGAGGTCATGATATTTAAAGAACAACAGCAACAGAAAGAGCAACAAAGACTAGAACAACTAGAACAAACTAACTGCAAGCCTTGTCCTCAAATAGAAACAACTGCAACTAGAACAACTATGACCATCACTGCTGGTTCTCTCACTCTTCTTCTTCTTCTCAGTAGTTGCTAGTCCCAGTAAATTCTAATTGGTGGGCTCCTCCTGGTTGTTGTTTCTTTTTCTTCATCTTTTTTCTTTTTCCTTTTCTTCAAAAAACATTTCAACTCTTGCTCGCTTGACTTAAATATAAGGCTTTGTAGATTCACTGCATGATTCTTTAGTAGTCCTATGAATTGTGCTCCCAACATGGCCCCATTGAAGAATCTTTTCAGATCAAAATATTCATGATCCCATGTCTTGTGATCTCCACCATGTACAAACCGTACTGTTCTTAGATTTTCCAATTCAAGTCCTAAATTTTGGTTATCCAGGAATCTGCTTTCCTGGAAGTCATGTTGCAACAAATAATCTTGGGCAATCTGGAAATTTATTATTAAAAAAATGTGAGGCATGATAATGCACTATAGTGACTGGTAAAATGACAGAGGAGATAAGCAAAGAACATGGTGAATATCACATAGAATACATTTCATACCTTTATCTTTTCTTCTCCGGGAGCCATTGATAATGTCAACTCCTCGACTTTAGGACAGGCTTTCAGCATGTAAATAATTCCCGGTAGCTCCCATTTCCAGAAAGTACAAGATATTGCCAAAATGGTGCAGTCGAATTTCAATCTCTCTAAATTTCTTAACTCTCGCAAAGAAAGAAGCTGCACAAAAAAAATACTTGCATGTTATAAGATGTTGGAAGTAGAACTGCTTAATTGTTGTTAACCTTTGTTCAAAAGTTGGAACTATATTTGGTGACAAGCTCATCTAACTGTATGTCAATGATCTTTACTTTTCTTGGTCAATTATACTTTTCTAACCATTTGAGTATTCATTGTAGTTTTGCCCATACTTGAGTCACCCAAAGTTAATCCATTAGAAGTTAAAGCTTGCATTTATGAATTGCAAAAATTTGGAAGGAAACTATATCATTGTGATCAAAATACCTGGATACACCAATTGCACATGCGAATGTCATTGGACTTATGGCAACTTGCAAGTATCTCCTGGAATCTATTTTCATATTTTTGAATGCGTGAGTCGTTACCCAGGATATTTAGTCTATGCTTTCCAGAAAGATTAAACATCTCTGGAAAACTGAAATGAAACTGAGCATATTCTGATACTTCCTCTATAATGTACTTTGATCGTGGCATCGAGCCCAGGAATGCCACTTGGAAGGCAGTAGGAGCCTTGATAAACATTCTAGTTCTATGGTTGACAGCAAAAAAGTGTTCAATTATCTCCAGATTATGAAAATGTTGATTTGGTGCAATGTTAATGTGCAGATCACTGGTGCTGTTGCAATCAATCAATAACAAGTACTGGAGTACTGGAGCATTTGAAGTGAGTATTTGGATTGCATCTTGAGGTAATTCAATCCCTTGCAAACGCAATACCTTAAGGGAAGGAAGCTGAATAGACATTGGCAGCTCCAGAACACAGCAACACAGTATCAATCTGACCAGTGATTTGCAGTTGAAAACACAAGGAGGTATCTCATAGCAAGGATCATATTCAATATACCTTATCATATCAGTACGAGTCTCATTGAAGCGAAAATCAATTGCATCAAAGTCAAGATGTAAGTCTTTAACATGCTTACTAATTGCAAAGTGGATCCATGAATCAACATGTGTCGACATTTCTGGCTGATATTTGAAACTTACAGAGAAATTTTGAATTTTCTGACCTTTGTGGAGGCGGATGAACTGATTAAGAGATGAAAAGACATCTTTTCCTGTCAACTGAACCCATAATGGACCAAATTCTACTATGGAAATGTACTTCCATACATCCCTCCATCTACGCGACAAGAATCCAGTAGTCACTGCATCAAGTAGTGGTATTTTCTCCAGTATGGTATGAAGTAGTTCATCTGGTAGTCTACTGATAGCATCACATAAATGTGCTGTGTCACTGTCAGCCTCAGCCATGTTGGAAAATCACTTCTGAGAACAGGTATGAAGAAACTGCCCATTAAGCATTAAAGAAATATAAAAGGAAATGATAGATAAAAGAAGGAGAAGGGAGGGAGAGGAGGAGTAGGACAATTGAGTTTCACATGTGAAAAAGTATGACTGATCAGTCCATCTTTATTTGCGTGCAGGCGAATAGAACATATGATTTGGCATGATGTACTTATCAAGCAACTAAGTGAAGGCTATATATCTAGTATGTGTATAGCACAAAGAAAGCAACATTTGAGGGAGTTCTTTGAATTCACAGCTGGAGAATCATTAACTAATACTAACACTGTCCAATAAAATTTTTTTTAAACCTCTGTGAACTAGATGTAATATCTGTCAAGGGCAGGATATAAATCTACTCGATACACTTACAAGCTAAAAATTCCTTTCGAAAGTTGTGGTATCTTCCAACATGATTTTGTTCATGCTTGCTCCTAACCAACCCATAGGTTGATGCCCTGCCTAGGACTAACTTAATATTTGGAAAATTGGCATGTAGTACATCTTCCTTGTCGTGCTTTGGCAAGTATTTGAAATTATTACTATCCTAAAGTAAAATCTTTTTATCATGTTTGCTTGATGATTAATTTTTAAGACATTATTCTCAAGAAGTGTTTAACATTGGACCATATGTGTGGTGATGATGCTGAACAATATATGAAGGCATGCATACGCTAAAATGTGTTGCAAGGCTAATTTCGATAATCTTATTGAGTTTCTGTCCTACAACATGCCAAATGATTATTGAACCTCATCCTATAGGACAGACAAACAACACTGCCATTAATAAGTTAAATCTGCTCATATCGGCAGCTTGTTTGGTGGTCTAATCTAAGTGCTTTGCTTAAGGTTTATTTAGATCCACAGACCACAGACCCCAAAGATGCCCCCTTTCCCTGGCCAGAAAATAAAATAGATGGAAATATGACAGATCTTACACGGTTAAGAAATAAACAATTTATGAAGAAACATCCTTACATTTTCAATAATTTAATTTTGCTAAGGTGATGATGCTACAGCAGGATATTGTTTCTGCCTGTTAATTCTATGTGACAACTGCTTAGAGGTGTCATTCAGATTAGTGACACCCTTGGCCTCAAACAAAATAAAACAAAAGGGAAGAGGAGGTATCAAGTATATGAAAAATATTTTGTAGGATAATCCTTTAATACCTCCATATGCATGTGATTTTGTTTCTGCAAAAATTCAAATGTTTGATGATGTAAAGAGATAGAAATAAAAACATGGATGGTCTTACTTTTTGATCTTCCTTGCTTGTGGTCTGATGATTCTTCTGAAAATAATCACTTCGATTGCTGTTGATTTTTTGGACTTTTGGGCAATGAATACTGATTCAGCGATGAACTATTTTATGATTCTTCAGAGCATGGACATTTTAGGGGAACAAAATTCAGTTTTTGTGTGGTATGAGAGGTCAGAGCGCAGGTTTAACAATGGGATATGGAGGATAGAAGTGATAAAATGACATTTTGGGTTAGCGCTGCAGAAGTTATGGTTGATTCATGGCATTTGCTGCCAAGATGGGAAACGGTTACGGAAGATTTTCCCACAAACATATCTGAAGTTTAATGGCTCTGACAACTCAGGGAGAAAATATTTATGATTATTGACCAATTTTGAAATA
The DNA here is from genome assembly GCF_001659605.2 of Manihot esculenta. NCBI lineage: Eukaryota > Viridiplantae > Streptophyta > Magnoliopsida > Malpighiales > Euphorbiaceae > Manihot > Manihot esculenta. The sequence continues at coordinate 6,304,849 of NC_035174.2, read as the reverse complement.
TTTACACCTGTTTGCAATGCAATAAGCTGCGAATTGAGCGATACATGCAAATAATGACACCGCTTACAAGTAACCATTGAAAGAAATGACAAGTTTAGAAGTATTGCAGAAGTAGTCAGTAGTAATAAACAATTTCCCCTGCAATGGTATTGAATTTAATGATTTTGCGTTGTATATGGATATATAATTGTCATATAGAATCAGTATTGAATTGAAAGGGTTTAGCATTTGGTTTTGTTGTGAGCTTTGAGCAAATGCTTGTGCTTATAATCATCTTATATTTTTATTTATATAAATTATATGATACTGTGAGCAGATGAAGTGCTAGCATGATTGCACATCAGTCATATGTTGCATGTAAACTTGCTGAGCATTTGTTGTGGGAAAGAGAAATCAAGTAGGGGTCACTTGCATATCTCTCAATTTTTTTAATAACTTGCCATTATATAAAATCCTTTATGATCTGTGTTAACTTTAGAAAATTTTTTACTATAGCATTAATTATCGCTAAATACACAAATACCTCTCACGAGTCACAAGCTTAGCACCAAAGATAAAAGAGTGCACAATTGCAAGGTGTAAAATAGTTGCAATTAATTTTATATTATATTTTAAGTAAAAATATGATTTTATTAAATGAGAATGATATTAATGTTACCTTTTTATACTTACATTTGTTTCTAATTTCAAATACAAGGTGGAAAATATTTGATTCTTAATGCACTGGGAATCTGATATATTTCATCTTTTAATACATTTTTATACTATAATAGTTTGCTTATGATTATATTATATCATATTTCCCATGTGATTTTGCAAAGTTTCATTTCAGAGTTGAATAATAAAAATAAAAACAACTATGCTGCTAGAAAATGGCAATGTTGAGGATGTGGATCAAAGAATTTACCACACAGCCTGCCCACCACTTCGAGTGATTACTTGTTAAAATTAATAGCTTACCAAACTAAGTGTCTGTATTGGGTTTGGGTGTCTTCTATCTTTTCTTGAAGTGGTTATATTCAAGTTCTTTGTGATTCTTTAATTATTCATGTGCTTGTGTAATATTGATTCAGAAAGCCAGGGCTTGAGAGGTGATAGCTCATAACAGTAAGAATTTACTGTACATTATGACTTGTATTTCTTTTTGAATGTGTTCTTTCAAGCCCTAGAGAATAAGAACTAGGATCACCTTTTATTTTTGATTTTTCACTCGGTTAAATCTCACATTAGTTTAGAATAGGTGTAACATGCCCCTTTGGCTTTTGGGCTAGTTCAAGGGGCTAAGTTAGGCATGACTCAAATTTAATATGGGCTTTCCATAAGTATTTCATGCTTTAATATAATTCTGAGCGTAAGAGGTGTATTGAATCCCGCGTTAGTTTGGAATAGGGGTAATGTGCCCTTTACAAGGGTCTTCTGCTTCTGCTTCTTCTTGAATTAGTTTTTAGAGTGGGTTAGGCCTGACCCAAATTTAATATATACTCTTTACTTAGAAGCTCCATTTGTCACCAATTAGGTATATCATTATTCATTGTTGTAACATTTTTATCGTTATAATTTATATTCTTGAGACCCATAATTTGTTCCAAGTAATAGCTATTGGGGATTGCCACCTCTTAGGTTGCTTTTTGGTTATTGTTGAATTAACTTTTATCTAACAATGGTGGTTTCTACACAGAATGTGCTACTTTAGTGTCAGAATAATTCCTTCATACATATCTCAAGGCAACATATGAATTAGGAATAGGATCTAATGGGTGTTATTGGCAAGTTGTGATAGTGTTATTCTCCCAATTCATGAATCATGGTTGTGGATGGTGGAAATAATGCAATTGTCTTGTTAGTTATTGTTTACATCATGGTTTTAAATGATGGTCGTTACGTTATTTCAAGATTTTCCAGGGAGCCGTTACCTTTAAGACTGTTATTTCACGGCGATTAAAAATTGTGTCGATAACGGCCGTTATGGCCATTATCTAACGGTCATGGCTGTTATTGGTTGCGACTTAACGGCCATAAAGGCCGTTACCTTCATTTGATGGGTAGAAATCTTTAGAATTGCTGACAGAGACTACTTGCAGTATAGTGTATGAATTATTGAAGGTAGAAAATACTTTTTTATTCACATTTGAAGCCTTCCACTTTCCTCCCAAGCCAAAATTTACCCTTTTTTTTTTATATTTCTCTCAAGTTTCTCTAAATTTTCTATCAACTTTAGGGCTCTTAAAGTGCTATTTATAAACTTCTCTAGAAATTCTCATATTGAAGAGCTCAAATCATCCAAGATACTAAGTGGTTTTGAAGTGCTAATGAGCAAAAAGTTAGTTCTTATTATTTCTCAACAATTTTTAGATGCATTTAATAATTTTTCAGTGAATGCATAAATAAAAATAATTAGAAATTAGATAATTTATATTAGAAATTCAGAACATAAGTTTTAATTATTTTTTCCACAAGTTTTTAGATATTTTTGAATCATTTTTTAGTGAATGCATAATTAAAAATAATTAGAAGTTAGAGTGCTAGATTAAAAATGTAGAACTTTAGAAGTTTAGAATTATAACCTAATATTATTAATACTGATTATGAAATGATTTTTATGCTCTTACAAGTTATAATAAATGATAACTAAGTATTAAGTATAAAATATAAATATAAAATTTACACATGACTTTAAATTATAACGTAGTTTCTTCAAATATTTTAAATTATTTTGCATAATGTAAATACTAAATGCTCATTCTAGTAGTAATTGAGTTTAGTTATTGTGTATGATGTTTAAAACTTATAGATTTTGTGTTTATTAATACTTATTATTAAGTTGTATAACTTACTTTTAATTATATCTTTAAATATTTGATAATTTCATGAATTTTGTAAATTTTTCAAAAAAATTTACGTAGCCACAAGCTGTTACTGTTACGTTATGACCGGTGTAGGCCTGTTTTCATTACCTGCGACTGCGAATGCAACCGCGATTTGAAACATGGTGTAGATATTGAATTTTGGTTTTGGTAGTCTCTCTATGATGATAATAAATTAGTTTGATGTTATACTGAAGGCAGTTATATGTTTGGTCTACCTGTCAAATTGAAGAGAGCTAGGAGCTATGTGCATTGATTATGTGATTAAGAAATGAAATTGCTTTATTTTTATTTGCTGTTTAACTTCTACTTCCTGCTTAGTATGTGTCTGATGAAATTTGAAAAGAAAATGTTATTTGGTTTCTCTGTAGTATTTATGTTGCCCACTTGTTTCTTTGCATTCAGATGGTTCAATCAGTTGTTTTCGTTTATGCTAAAAGAAATGCAGCGGGATGTGCTAAACAGGTTATGTGATTAAGAGAGTGAACTTTTTCTTCATTGAAGCTGTCCTTCTGTCCAAGTTTCCAACTATTAATGTCAAGTCATTACCTTATTTGCTCTCTTCTCAACAAGAAGAGGTATTTCTTCAGCTTGGCAAATCTTGCTATATGTGAATCTAGGTATTTCAACATTTTATGAATTTCATATGAAGATAATTATAGATAAATAATTTTTCCATTGTAATATGATGGCGACATTGTTTTAACATATTTGAATTGCTCTTTTGAGTAGACAATAGAGAAATTTATTCAGGACAATTAGAGTTTGCTGTAAACAAAATTAGAAAAGCTCATTTCTCTGAGCTAAACAATGATGGTGCCATTTCGCTGCTGCTACAACAACAATAGTTCATGGCGTGGTGCTAGGAGAACTTCTTGTAATTGGTACCATCTCCCTCGTCACTTTGTGAATTTGTCTCACAATCTCTGCTTGGGTGTTTTGAACTCCCATAGTAGTCAAGACCTGAAACATTTGGCTACGTGCCAAGTCGTGATCGAATGGCGAATCTCATTGATAACGGCCTGCAGCAAGCTTAGATGCAGGCCATCCTAACCCTCTTGGTTGGTATAGGTTCTTATAATGTTCTCAACCTTCCTTTTATTATTATTTTTTATTTCTTTCTTTCTTTTTTTTTTTGTATCATCAAACTAGGCTTATTGAGACAGCATGCTGAAAGCATTCAAGAAGACCATCGAGGAGGAAATTTTCACCCTTGTTATTGGTTGAAATTTTTGTCCGGAATTGACCTTTAATTGATGATAAAAGTAATTAATGATCTGCTTAACTGCTACTATTTAGTTGTTTTCTCTCCTTATATTGTCTCCATTTTAATGGTAGTGGCTGAGATTTCCTTTTCTTGGAAGATAAGAGTGATTCAGTTCATGTTGACAATTAGTGGGCTACTTGGTTGACATGGTTTCCTTGAGTTCGATCATTCTGTGGTCTTCAGCTATTTGGTTTAGTGTTGGGTTTCTTGCATCTAATCCTAGCTTTAGCACCAAGTCAATGATTATCTCCTTTGAAAGCATACTTGAACAATTGAAAAAGCTGTCCTTTTTATCATCATCATCTTATTGGTGTCATTTTAATGTCTTTCAAAGAAAATTTTCAAGCTATAAGTTTAAGAATAAGATAAAGGGATTAAAGGTTCTTCTGGTTATCCTGGCTTGTTAAGGCATTCAACAACAATGATCTAGTCTAATTATAGATTTACTGGTGATGTAATACTTATTTTACTAACAACACATGCAGTTTTGTTTGGAATCTGACCCTTTAGTGTTGGTACGTGTTTCTAGTCCTAGTGATTCCAATCTGCAGGTAGGTGTTGTTGCTTAGTTTTGGGCAATAGCAAAGGTATGCCCTCATTTCTCTCTTCCTCGCCACCTGTGAAACTAATATGTTATCATTTTCTTATTGCTTCAATTGTCAATCTCCAGTCATGTGATGCGCTGTTATTTGTCAATATTTCTTTCTGCTCTTTTGCTTTTCCTAGAAGCCTTTGTGCGTACTGTTGAGAATGAATCCCATATTGGAACTAGATGACCATGAAATGGTGAATAAAAAATAGTTGGATTTCATATTAAATTGGCTGGTCATTTTGATATGTAAAGCAACTCAATCATTTATATAAGCCCATCTAAAATGAATTAATATTTAATAGGGTCGACATTCTTTTCAAATTTAACATGATATTAAAGCCTAATTCGAGTTGTGGGTTTCAGCTGCCCATTTAGGCTACATAATTAGGCTCGTATTGGGTTAATACAAACTAATTATCAAGTGCTAACCTTGTGGTTGCACTTGAGGAGGGAATATTGAGAATAGATCTCATATTAGAAATAAATAATAAAATGATGAATATAATTGGTTGGATTGCAATATCAAATTGATTAGTCATTTTGATGTATAAAATAACTTAATTATTTATGTAATCTCATGTAAAATGAATTAATATTGGGTAAGGTTTGATGAGTCTTCTTTTGCAAGTGCTTTTCGTCAATTGAAATATTTGACTGTAGCTTCGTTTTTTTTAAGATGATGTAAAAATAAAGATCTCGTTTGTTTTTTGCTGTAGCTTTTGTTCCATCTTCCAAAGGAGTTATATATATGTATAACATTGTATATACATATATGAGATGCGAATTTTGATAAACCATGTCATCCTTTGGATTCAAATGGTCATCATTAGTAAGGACTTCAAATTTTGTGCTTCCTAGGTGAACAATCCTTGTTAGATTAGTAACTGAAGGCCATTTGAGGAATATTGCCATGGATCACAATATGTCTACCATAGCTTATATTTAGGTGTGATAACTTGGTGGTGGAATGAGTGAAAAAAGAAGGGGAGAGACCTAAAATAATGTGGAAGAAAGTAGTATTGAAAAGAAACAATTGTTAGATATTGATGTGAAATTGGTTTCAAACATAGCTGAATGTTGAAAAAGGATCCATTAGCTGATCCCAACTAGTTTGGGATTAAGGCTTTGTTGTTATTGTTGTTTACCTATTATTTGTTTGTGGAGTCATATAATTATTTGATTTTGTATTTCTGGATGAACCATAGATCTGCTTATAAAGCTTGAGCGAATAGTTGGTTAAGTTTTAGATTTTACATGTCTCATGTACATCCTTTTTTAAAATTGAAGTGCTTATGCGTGTATCTTGGGCAGACTGGTTCATCATGAGCCATAGACAAGTCACATGCGGATGCCATGAGTGCTTGTTTCTATGTTTCATGGTGTACCATGTTCAACTAAGAATTTCCTTTGAAAAAGCTTTTACTTTCTTTAACTTGTTTATTTTAGCTTAAAAGCTTGCAAGTGAATTGCTATACACTTTACATGGACGATGTCTACTGAGTGATAACTACTGTGAAATTCAGAATAGTGGATGTTTTGTTTCTGATTTTGGTTTGTCCAAAAATGATGCTATATAATGGATCTTGTCACTGAATATTCTGAATTTTTTGGCAAATAATTGTAATATCTCTATTAATTTTTTTATAATTGTTGTCTTTGTAAATCTGTATTTCACTTAAGGTCGTTCCATTCACACACCCATAAAAGTTCTGAGTTCTTTAGCCGTCCCACAGGCTTTGAATTATATTAACAGTAGCAAGATTCTGTGATATCAGCTTCCATGTTGGAAATTTTCATTTGATGTATCCTTCTGGAATTTGGCTTTTCTTAATTTTTTATTAATTTAAAATCGTCTTGTATTATCTTTCTATTGCCTCACTGTTTTTTTCTTTTTCAGGCATCTGGATATGAAGTTTACGTATGAGAATCTACATATAAAGACTCTGGTTAGTGCTCATATTATATTTATTCATCAGACTGTATGGCTTTGATATTTTTTATTATCCTAATTGGTGATTGTTGAGACGCCCCCTAAAAAGACAACCTGCATCTATTATATTTGGATAGAAGTTCCATAACTTGATGTGGTGGCTTCATGTTGATAATCTGTGGAATTTCAGGGCTGTGCAGCCAGGAATGTACATGGTTTTACCCTGAGTGAGGTGAAAAAACATGGCTGGCGGTGGGAAGAAACTCTAAAGTATATCTCGTTTTTTTACTTTGCATTTACCATTGCAAGTTGAAACAGTCTAGCTGGCCAGTTCAAAAGAAATTTATACTTCTATCTTTAAATCAAAAGCTCTGTATTAACTGTTCAAAAAGTTTCAAGTTTAAAAAGAACAAGGGCCAACCTTACTTCCATGTTTGGGTCTTAGTGGTGCTGTTGTTTTTGCTGGTGACTGATAGAGATATCAGAATTTAACGTAAAAATCCAAGCACACAGAAGAAAGAAATAGAGATAATGAGTTCTGTATTGAAGTTCAGTAGACAAGAAAAATTCAGGAGACAATTGTCCCCAAGCAGGATATACACCAGCTCCCAATTACAAGATAAGTCACTCAATGCGCTCTCTATTCCTCTTATTCCTTTTTTACAACCCCACCTCACGCTTATGCCATGTACTGCTGTAACTAACTCTGAATATTCTGATTTTCTGGTTCTCTTTTTGATTTCCTCGAATATACGATCCACGTGTTTTTGGCCCTTCCCATTGATTGCTCCTTCATAACATTACCACCTTCTGGTAAAACAGCCTTGTCCTCAAGGCTAAAGTCTAGAAATTGCCCTTGGATATCTGCATCATCAAGCCAGGTTGCATCTTCAGTTGGTTGGCCTTGCCACTTGACCAAACTTTGAGGAGTCGGTTGAACATTAATCTCCACTATTCTATGGTTGAGGATTCTGTCAGGAGCCATGATTAGAGGAACGTCAACCGCTAGTTCAGGAGGTAACTGCATGTATGGCAGGTGTTCTCCAATCAATTGCTTCAATTGAGACACATGAAAGATAGGGTAGATTTTGGCTTCTACCGTAGTATAAGCTTGTACGCAACTGCGCCAATGCGACTTAGAATCTTAAAAGGCACAAAATAACGAGGAGCTAGTTTTTGTGCTATCCTAGAAAACACAGGATTGGCGATGAAGACGTAATTTGACGAAAACCATGTCCCCAACCTGAAATTCAACATCTCTGCATTTTTTGTTGGCTTGGTGCACCATAGTAGACTGAGCTTTTGGGAGGTTAAAACGGAGTTGGCATAGAATTTCAGTTTCTCCTGGCAAGAAATGGAGCAGTGTGTGTGGGCAGACACTTCAGTTTCTCCTGGCAAGAAATGGAGCAGTGTGGGCAGAGGTTTGCGATATACAACCTGATACAAAGATTGTTGAATAGCACCATGAAAACTTGTGTTACATCAGTACTCTGCCCAGTGAAGCCAATTAACCCAATTCTTGGGCTGCTCAGATGCAAAACATTGCAGATACTGCTCCAAACTATGATTAGTTATTTGTCCATCTGTTTGAGGATGATATGCAGAACTCATTTTGAGTTGGGTGTCCATGAGATGAAATATTTCAGTCCAGAAATGACTAAGAAAAACAGGGTCTCGATCACTGATAATTGTAGGGGCATAACGTGAAGACGAACCACTTCTTTGACAAATAATTGGGCCACACTAAATGCTGAAAAGAATATTGAAGAGGAAGGAAATGGACATACTTGGAGAGCCTGTCCATGAAGATAAAGATACAGTCAATCCCATTTGATTTTGGAAGCCCCGAGATGAAATCCATGAATATATTCTCTCATATCCCATTAGGAATTGGAAGTGGCTGTAACAACCCAACAGGCGACATGGCTTCATATTTGTGTTTTTACAAACAACACAATATGCTACAAACTGTTGAATGGACTTCATCATGCAGCCTTGCTGCAAGCCATCGATAAGTACGGAAAGCCATCCAATGACCCCCTTGTGAAGTAGAATGAAATTCAGTAATCAACCTTGATAGCCAAACAAACTTTTCAGGAATAACCAATCGATCTTTGTAAAATAATTGACCCTGTATCAGCGAAAAGTGAGGAGAAGATGTGGAACCAGATTGAAGAGCTAAAATAATATTTTGTAGCTCATGATCGGCAAGGACAACTGCTTGCAATTCTTGAGCATTTTTGGGCTGGAGTAACAATTTGTTGCTCAAGGAGGTGCTGGAGACTCTTGTGGTCCGTACGAACGACAAATCTGCGACCAAGTAAATATGGACTCCAGTGATTAATAGCCTAGCTAGGGCCATCAATTCCTTTTCATAAGCAGAATTGGAAGTTGTTTTAGCTTATAAAGCTTTACTGTAACAGGTAACTGGTTTGCCCTATTGCATCAGAACTGCTCCCACCCCACATCCAAAGACGTCACATTCTATCTCAAAAGACTTGTCAAAATCAGGCATTATTAGGACAAAAGCTGAGATAATAGTAGACTTCAATTTGTCAAATGTTTCCTGAGCCGCAAGACCCCAAATAAATTGCTGTTGAGCATCTTTACTAGTTAGTCGAGTTAAAGGTTGCACAATCTTCCCATAATGATGAATGAATCTCCAATAATAGCCTGTGAGTCCCAAAAATCCCCTAACAGCCTTCATAGAATTTGGAATAGGCCACCTCAATGCTGCAGATATTTTTTCTAGATCTATGGAGACACCCGCAGAAGAGATAAAATGTCCCAAATATGAAATTGAGCTTTTTCTGATAGAGCATTTCTTCCTGTTGGCTGCTAAATGATGGAAGTACAATAGTTGGAGAACTTGAACTTGACTCAAATGAGTTTAAATGATCATTCCAAAGTGCAACTAAAGATCAAAGTATCGTCAAAGAAGACGAGGACAAAACGGCAAAGAAAGGTCGAAATATTTCATTCATGGTGGCATGGAATGTCATGGGAGCATTTGTGGGTTCGAAGGGCATCACTAGGAATTTATAGTGTTCGGAATGTGTGCGAAATGCCGTCTTGGGAATATATTTTGTTTTCATTCTAATCTGGTGATAATCTCATCTGAGGTATGTAATTCATCCAACAATTCTTGGATGACCGAAATAGGATACCGATCAGGAACTATGGCCTTATTGAGTTTACCATAATCCACACAAAAACGCTAACGACCATCTTTCTTTCGTACTAAAAACACAGGACTGGAGAAGGGAGACGCGCTAGCCCCACTGTCAACCATTAAAACCACTTTAGTATTAGAAATTTTCCCAAATAATTTCATCATCTTTGGCGGAGAAATACCTCCAACAGAATATAAGGGAAGCTCCATTTGGGTGAAGTGTGAGTCAATAAGGACAGAGGAGAGGGGAGTGGAATCAGGGTCATCGAGGGCATTAAAATCACTAGGCTCCTAATTATCCTCGGCAGCGATTACCATCCTCAAGGATTTATTCGGACATTGGTGTAAAGGAGAAAAAGGTTGTTTGCATTTGAAACAGGGACCTTTAGATTGTAGGTCCTGTAATTCTTGGTGAGAGATATGATGAAAAAGGCGGCAGATGGTGGAATCGGCAGATAACGATAGTTTGGTGGAAGATGCGGTGGAGAACAAGGATGGTTTGGATGGGTGTAGAAATTTATCAGGAGGTTTGGAAAGGGTTGGAAGGGGTTTGCTGTTTGGGCTAAAAGAGCTACACGTGGGTCTATTGTAAAAACTGTTGCAACCCAGCACATAAGATGAAATGGGTTGAGCGGATGGAACAAAAGTCTTCTGAAACTCAGTAAGTTGCAGTTTCCGTTCAATTTCTCTAGCGACAGTCATTGCTGGAGAGACATCTATGGCTTCATGACTCCTCATGCGTACCCTGATTGCTTCCTTCAGCCCATTCAAGAAATATCCCAAGGAATGCTGTTCTGAAATTGGTGGAATTTAGGCAACACAGGTGAGAAATTCATCAATATATCGCTCCACAGTATCAACTTATTTAACGGCCGCCAATCTTTCAAAAGTACTCATGAGAGCACTTGGACTATAACGATTCAATAGTTCTGAAGAAAATTGATCTCAAGTAAGAGTGGCAATGCATTGTTGCAACCTGTAGGCTTTTGGACAAAGAAGTGAAGAGAAAAATCTTATTCATTACTATAACATTACATTACAGATATTTAAACAAAAGCAAAAAGCTGCTAGTCACATGTTAAAATACTGTAGCAGAAGTAACTTTCCCATACTTAGCTAGTATACTTTCACCTAAACAACACTTAGGCCATACTTCACCATACCATGCTAAGATTACAAGTAAAGCAAAGATAATAAACAAAAAAAGGACATAATTTTCTGATACTTGCAGTAGCAAAAATGTCACTGCCATCTTCACTCCTCCTTGACATTTTTGCTGGAAACACCAAGGCTCCTCCTTAATGTTTCAAATATGATTTTAGGCAATCCTTTGGTTAAGAGATCAGCAACTTGAACTTCAGAATCACAATGAATGAGCTTCACTTCTTCTTCTTTCTCTGCTTCTCTAATAAAATGAAATTTGATCTTGATGTGTTTGGTTCTACCATGAAAAATTGGGTTTTTTGCCATTGCTATAACTGATTGATTATCACAGAAAATCACAGTAGCTTCCCTTTGTTCCTGCTTCAAATCTTTCATAATCTTTCTAAGCCAAATGGCCTGATTCACAGCAGCAGTAGCAGAAATGTATTCTGCTTCTGCTGTAGACTGAGCTACCACTTCCTGCTTTCTTGAACTCCAGCTAACAGCTCCTGAACCAATAGAGAACATGATTCCTGAGGTGCTCTTAATGTCATCAACTGAGCCTCCCCAATCACTATCTGTATACCCAATAAGCTTCACTTCTTGACCAGCCTTGAACCAAATGCCCAAATTACTGGTTCCCTTCACATACCTGAGAACCCTTTTTGCAGCCTTGAAGTGCCTTTGGCTAGGATTATGCATGAACCTAGATAATAGGCTGGTTACAAACATAATATCAGGTCTGGAAGCTGCTAAATACAATAGACATCCAATTACACTTCTGTAAATTCCTGAATCTATTTTTTCTGAATCATCTTCCTTGCTTAATTTCTCATTTTGGACCAAAGGAGTGTTGATACTACTGCAATTTTCCATCCCAAACTTCTTAAGTACTTCATTTGCATATTTTTCTTGACAAATGAAGGTTCCATGACTTGTTTGATGAACCTCCAATCCAAGGAAGAAGGTCATTTCTCCAAGATCAGTCATCTCAAATACAAACTGCATTTCATTCTTGAATTGTTGTACCAACTCATTGCTACTTCCTGTGATCAAAAGGTCATCCACATACAAGGAAACAATTAGCAAATCTTCATTCTCAGCTTTAACATACAAAGTAGCTTCACTAGGACTTCTTGTAAAACTCAATTTCAACAAATGATCATCCATTCTGCTGTACCAGACTCTAAGGGCCTGTTTCAACCCATATAAAGCTTTCTTAAGGAAGAAAACTTTATCTTCTTGTCCCTTCTTAATGAAACCAGGTGGTTGCTCTACAAAAATCTCCTCTTGTAAATGACCATTTAGAAATGCAGATTTCACATCAAGCTGATAAATCTTCCAACATTTTTGAGCAGCCAAGGCAATGAGAAGTCTTATTGTATCATACCTTGCTACTGGAGCAAAGGTATCTGTGTAATCCACTCCAAACTGTTGTGAATAGCCTTTCACAACTAATCTTGCTTTGTGCTTATTTATAGAACCATCTGAGTTGAGTTTGGTTCTATAAACCCACTTTACACCAATTACCTTCTTGTTTCTTGGTCTGTCAACCAAGTTCCACGTTTCATTTTTATTGATCATTTTCAGCTCTTCTTGCATTACATTCATCCAATTTGGAGATTGCATTGCCTCTTCTAGACTTGTTGGCTCCAACAAGGCCATATTAGACCTCTCGTAAATTTCTTCTAGAGACCTGGTACCTCTGACTGCAAAATCTGAATCTGTGTCACTTCCATAATCTGCATCTTCTTCTTCATGAGATGGTTCTTGATTGAGAGAATCAACTCTCTGAATTTGATTATTGTTCATAAGTTCCACTTGTGCCTTTTCCCAATCCCAGTAAGCTTCTTCATCCACTTTCAGATCTCTGCAAACTATTACACTCTTTATCTCCATGTTGAACACCCTATATCCTTTTACATTGCTGCCATAGCCCAAAAAAATCCCAACCTGAGACTTGTGATCCAACTTATCTCTTTTCATAGCTGGAATATGAGCATAGCATATGCTCCCAAAGTCTTTTAAATGTTCAATGCAAGGTTTAACTCCAAACCAGGCTTCAAAAGGAGTTTGTTCTTTTAAAGCCTTCGTTGGTAGTCTATTCAATAGATAGACTGATGTATTTACTGCCTCAGCCCAGAATTTTTTTGGTAATTTTTTTTTCAAACATTAAGCATCTAGCCATCTCCATAACAGTCCTATTTTTTCTCTCACTTACTCCATTCTGCTGTGGAGTGTAACTAGTTGTAAATTGATGCTGAATTCCTGCCTCTTCACAAACCTTACTGAAATTCTTGTTAGCGTACTCAGTTCCATTATCAGTTCTGAGTATTTTGATTTTTGAGTTGCATTGATTCTCAGCTGCAGCTTTGAACTTTTGAAACATCCGTAGCACTTCTGATTTTTGTTGCAAGAAATACACCCAACAGAACCTGGAAAAATCATCAATGAAAAGGACAAAGTACTTGCTCCCATTGAGTGAAGGAGAACTCATGGGACCACAAACATCACTGTGAACAAGCTGCAACTTCTCTACTGCCCTCCATGATTGATTAATAGGAAAAGGAATTCTGGTTTGCTTTCCAAATTGACACACATCACACACTTCATTTGTGGAAAGCACAACAGGCATGTTTTGAACTAAACACTTGTCATACATGTGTTTAAGTGCATGAAAGTTGAAGTGTCCAAATCTTCTATGCCAAAGTGCAAACTCATCAACAGAACTAGAAAATGCATGTGCATTTAACTTATTCCACCTTAAGGAAAAGCTTCTATCTTTCATTTTAACTCGCATCAATTCATTTCCAACAAGATCCATGATTGTGCATGTCTTATTTTTGAACAATAAGGAATATTGTTTCTCAAGCATCTGACCAACACTCAGTAAGTTCTGGTCTATATCAGGTACATACAAGACTTCAGAAATTAGTTTTGTACCTGTTGGAGTTTCAACTGAGATTTCACCTTTGCCCTTGACTTCCAGAAATTCTCCACTTCCTATCTTTACTCTAGAATTGTAGGACTTGTCAAGTTTCTTGAACGTCGCAATCTCAGATGTCATATGATGAGTGCAGCCACTGTCAATGAGCCAGGAATCACTGCTGGTTTCAGCTGCACAATAAGTTGCAACAAAGAGCTTTGCCTCATCTTGCTCTTGACTTTCTACAGTTTGAGCTTGATATTCTTCTTGGCTTGGCTTTGACTTGCAAACGTTTTCAATGTGTCCAAATTTTTTACAAGACCTGCATTGAACACCAGGTTTGTACCAGCAAAATTTCTCCAAATGATTAGTTTGTTTGCAATTTGGACATGGAGGAAACTTCCCTCTCCTTTCTGCATTCTTGCTGCTGTCACCTTCTTTTTTATTCCTTCTATCATTAAACTTTTTTCCTTTTGAGTTGAAATGAACTTTCTCTTTGCTTTTCATGACAAGAGCTGCCTCAATATTGTCTTCCTGCCTCAAATTCCTTCTTTGTTCTGTTGCTTGTAGTGCATTAACAAGCTCTGCTAGTGAAATTTGTGTAAGATCCTTTGAGTCTTCAAGAGATGAAATTTTGGCTTCAAACCTCTCAGGAAGACTTACAAGAACCTTCTCTACAACTCTCTTGTCTGGAAGATCTTCACCAAGGACCCTGATTTGGTTCACAACCCTCAAAACTTTGTCAGAGAATTCCTTCACATTCTCTGTTTCTTTCATCTTCAAAGCTTCAAACTCTCTTCTTAGGTTCAAGACCTGCATTTGTCTTGTTTTTTCACTGCCTTGAAACTCCTCTTTAAGTTTGTCCCAAGCTTCTTTTCCTGTTTCACATGCCATAATGCGTGTGAATATTGACTCAGACACAGCTGAGTGTATATAAGAGAGTGCTTTGAATTTCTTTGCCACTTCTTCAGCATGGTGCTTTATTTGTGTGACTGTGGGATTGGTCCTCAATGGAGGAGGATCAGCTTCTGTTTCTACTGCTTCCCATAAGTCTAAGCCTTTCAACAAGGCTTTCATTCTCACAGCCCAAATTTGATAGTTGTCACCATTGAAGACTGGTGGTGAAAGTGCTCCAGCATTGCTTGAAGCCATTTTCTGTTTGAAACAGGTTTTTTGGTGGGGTTTTCTCACTTGTTTTCTCTCAATTCCACCTGTCCCTCTAATATAAGAGAGCTCTGATACCATTTGTAGGCTTTTGGACAAAGAAGTGAAGAGAAAAATCTTATTCATTACTGTAACATTACAGAAATTTAAACAAAAGCAAAAAGTTGCTAGTCACATGTTAAAATACTGTAGCAGCAGTAATTTTCCCATACTTAGCTAGTATACTTTCACCTAAACAACACTTAAGCCATACTTCACCATGCCATGCTAAGATTACAAGTAAAGCAAAGATAATAAACAAAAAAAGGACATAATTTTCTGATACTTGCAGCAGCAAAAATGTCACTGCCATCTTCACAACCAGCGAAGCCAATGAAGGGCTCCATGCAAGTAAGGGCCATCATAATGGGAAGCTCTGGTTTGGTGCCATTTAATTCAAAATACTGCTCCGCCCGAGCCCTCCAACCCACGGGATCTACCCATTAAAGGTGGGAATATCCAGTTTCTTTGACATGATATTATCGTCGGTCAAAGTGAGGGGTGAAGTTGGCAGCGCCGATTGAACCAGCGATGCTAAGCGACCAGGTGTGGTTTGATTGGACACTTCACCTTCCTCAGTAATCGATTTCCCTTTGGCTAAAGTATGCAGAAGACTCCCGATGGAAGAGAGTTTAGAATGAAGTTGCTCGTTGTCGGTCTTCAGCTTGGAGAACCCATCTTCCAATAGTGTTAAATTCCTCTCTATCAATTCCACACGAGTATCCATTCTTGTATTTGTCATTCCCCGGCAGGTCGGACCAAATGATAGAGATATTAGAATTTAATGTAAAAATCCAAAGCACACAGAAGAAATACAGATAATGAGCAGAATTGATGTTCTGTATTGAAGTTCAGTAGAAAAGAAAAATTCAGGAGACAATTCTCCCCAAGCAGGATATACACCAGCTCCCCATTACAAGATAAGTCACTCAATGCCCTCTCTATTCCTCTTATTCCTTTTTTATAACCCCACCTCATGCTCCATGTACTGCTGTAACTAACTTTGAATATTCTGATTTTCTGGTGCCCTTTTTGATTTCCTCGAATATACGATCCACGTGTTTTTGGCCCTTTCCCTTGGTTGCTCCTTCATAACAGTGGCAGTCATTGTTAAATGGGGATGACCTAGAGGAAAGTGGAATTCAAGAGGTAACTAAGTGTTTTATCATATTAATGTCCTATATGTATTCATTAATTTGTTCTCTTTTGTATCACTTTCTTATGTTAGAATTCTTTGTCGTGGCCTCCTCAGTCCTCGTAAAGCATAAATAATTTGTCCTGGTCAGTTTGCTCCTCGGTAAACATCATTATCACCATAGTAGCTGTAATGGATGGCTGCTGATATTTGGTGCTTATTGTTTTGTGATAGTATCACACCAGTGCTATGCTTCCTGCTTCAACACAGGAGCTTGTCAGTGACACAGTTTTCACTGTTTGTTACATCATAGTACATGTTATCTTTTCAATCAGAAACAAATGTTAAGATTGTTTATTCATCCCTCCCTGGGGTGAGATATTTGCTATATTGAAAGGGGAAGCAATGCATCTGTAGAAAGTGGAAGAGCTAAATTTGCCTGAAAAGTGTAAGCATTTTCTTAAAAAGGAAAAAGAAAAAGAAACTGCTGAACTATGATTTTTTGCATGTGACTGTTTATGTGTATCCCAAGTATATGAAATTTATAGGAAAGAAGATTAATCTAAGAAGTATGTATATTTTTCTATTACAGGGTGTCAGAAAAAATATATATATATATATTTTTTTTCTAAAACTTCTTATTGTTATCATCGGGGATCTATACATTCAGCCATTTTAATTGAATTCATTCCTGTGTCAATTTACAAGGTTGATATGGATACTGAAGATGAAAGCTTTGGCGATAATCCACCTGGATTTCTGCATAGGAAGACTGAGAAAACCATGCCAGTTCCTTGGTATGATGCATAAGTGTACATTAATATCTTCTGCTTCCACAGAAGTTTGAATACAAATTATATGATATTTTTTATGTTTATCATGGAGAAAAGAATACATTTTGCATAAATTTAGACCATGCAAGTCAGTTTTGGGAGTCATCAAATAAAATGACTTGTTAAAATGAAATTGACAGTTTTAGAATAGCACATGTAGAGAAGCAAAACTAGCTAGCATCAAAGGGCACAGAGGTGCAAAGGGTACTAGGGCCTAGGCTCAAGGTACAGGCACATGCTTGAATATATATATATATCGTAGGATACTGAATACCGAATTCTAATTAGTAAACTAAACAATTATAGATATTAATGTATTTTATTTTTACATTGAAATTTTTGCAGTCTTTGTTTATATTCATCTGCTTGACTAGTATCATATTCATACATACTAGAAGAGGCAAGATACTTTTATCGTTAGATAATAGATAGTTCACTACACTTGAACTCCTTTCTTGTTCAAGGGGCAACTAAGATGGCAATCTTTCAGCCAATGAATAATGTAAACATCTCCATGAAAGTTGTGATTTGTCAACATTTTAGTGTTGCTGTATTGTGGAACACAAAATATATTTACTAGGAGCTAGCAGGGAATGGATAGTGTTTGAATAACTTATATTCACATTCTACTTGGAAATATTTGTTTGTTATTACTAATATGCTCATGTTTATGTACTCATGTCTCTTTTGCCTTCATATCCTTCTGTATCATCTTCATCTAAATCATCCATGGAAAGCAAGGAAAATCTGTGCATTGGGCCTTTTGTTTGGTGCTTTTGTTGCGTAGTGTAATGATATTCCATTCCTCTGTACTAGATTCCAATTGATATAATTGGACTATAATGGAAGTGAATCTTGATTTGATACATAAACTTACAGCTTTTTTCATATTCATTTTAAAAAAGTAACAACAACGTTAAATTTTAATATCTAATCAACCATAAAAATAATATTAGCATGAAAATAATATTGACATTGTTGTATTATGTATAGTTCTTAATCAGCCTTTTATATTAGCTTTTGTATAATTTTTAATTATATAGTATAAAAGTCTTCGACGAATAAATATAAAATTGATTCAATTATAGTATGAATTTTTAATTTTTTTTTTTTAAGTTTCATTAGCATATAATACAGTTTTCGATTCGGTTTCAAGCGCAAGAACTGCGGGGACACTGTTCACTTCCCACAATAAATGAAGCTTTTATAGCTCCAGCTACGGAGAGGTACTTGTGGTCAACTCACAATAAATGAAGCTTTTATAGCTCCAGCTACAGAGAGGTACTTGTGCTCAACTCTGTGATTGCAATTACTAAGGTAAACGGTAGAGTATCTCCAAAATTAAAACATTCCAGTCCCAATTTAATTTATATTAATAATATTTTAATTTATTTTAAATTTAATTAAAAATTAATTTAAATTATTTAAATTTATTTTAAATTTAATTATTATTATTCGAATAAAATTTAAATTCATTTATTTTTATATATTTTAATTAATAATTTATATAAAAATATTTTTTATTAATAATTTTTATTTAAAAAATTTAATATTTTTTAAAAAAATTTTATTTTAATTTTTAAATAAAAATATATAAATATTATTATAAAACATATTTTTTATATTAAATTAATTATTTATATAAATAAATTTAAATAATAAATACACTATATATAAAATTTGAATCGAATTCAAATATATAAAAATATTATTTTTTAATTATGTCGCATAATTCATTTACGGTAAATTTCAGAGTTAAGAACCAGTAGAAAACAAAAGTAGTAAATGCTAAATAGTTGCAAGAGAAGAAAAGCATGCTACTACGTGTGAGCATAACAGCCGAGCTCATTCACAAATATAAAGTGCCAGAAACGAGCATATGGTATCCCACGCCATATCATTTCCTGCTGAACTGTAATCCATTTCTCTCTCGCCCTCTCTTCTTCTTATGGCAACTGCTGTTTCATCCAAGCATTTTCTTGCACGTTTCAAGGATTTAGAATCAGCCAAATGCAGCATCTCCATCCAACCAATTTGCTGCAGGCAATCGTTTCATATTTTCCACCATGTAAGCTTACTTGATGATTCTTCTCTTTCTTACATATTTTACTTCTCTTGTTACTTCGTTGAGACCTGAAAATCTACCATGTTTGATTACTATAATGTAATGATGGAACAGAGATATAAATCGTGTTCACTGTCCATGAATGGGTGCAAAGGTGACCCCAGAGTCCCTATTGGTACCATTGAAACTCGAACTTTTCCAGCAGTAGCATCTCCTGCATTGGCCGCAGACAGCCTCGATTCTGCCATTTGTAATTTGAAAGCTAATCCTCCAGTTTTCACTTCAGGGATTATACGTCTCCAGGTAAGTTGCCTGCCGATGGGGATTGGGTATCCATTCCTTATCCATATAGTAGATGCTAGGGAAGTTATGAATTGGCCGACAGATGGGTCAGTGCCACGTGGTTGGTTGGCATTGAATGTTGTGTGTAACATCATCTCTCCCCTTATCCTGGAGCCTATTGCTCTCTGTATAGACTTCATTTCAATTTCCAAGTAGTGTAGACTAAATAGGCGAATACGGGTTTGCTGTATCAAAGCAGACTTTTTTTTTTCTTTTTATAATAAATGAAGTTGATTTGTTTGTGAATATAATTTTGGAATTTATTTGGTTGTAAAATACTCCTTTATCCCATAAAAATAAGTTTGCTTTTTTTTTTTTATCTCAAATTAATAATTGATTTTCTATTATACCAGTGGAGGATAATTAAGAAAAATAATATAATATTTATTATTTTATTTATATATTTTTTTAAATATATCTAATAAATTTAATAACTTAAGTAAATTTATGGGATGGACCGAATAGGAAAAAGAAGAAATTATATCCTTTCATTTCCCGCGAAAATAGCATTAAATTTTAAAAACCTTTACCCAACATTTGAATCAATTCCTAAAACTAACTATTCATATCGACTGTGATGGAAAGGTACCTATTCAACAGAGGATTGAAGCGATTGATTGGCTCCATGCTCAGCATCAGCTTCTTCCACGCTGCTTCTTCTCCTCTAAAAGCCGAAGAAAGGACGACGATCCCCTTTTTACAGATTTCACCAATGGTAATGGCCATGCTCATGCCCTCAATTTGGTCAGCGTGGCCGGTATCGGCTCTGCGGTTACCTTTAGGCATATCCACCAATTCTCATACAGTGACTGGAAGTCCATCAAGAGGTAAAATAAATAATTAAAAGACTACAAAAATACCCACCAATTTGACTGCATTAGATTTTAAATTTCGTGATTTTATAATTGTTAGTTTTAATTTTGTGTTCAATTTTCAAGGTTCCTATCTGCCAAATGTCCTTTGATTCGTGCTTATGGGGCAATTCGATTTGATGCAAGGGCCAATATATCATCTGAGTGGGAGTCTTTTGGTTCATTTTACTTCATTGTTCCTCAAGTAAAGCAATCGCTTCCTTCTATTTTGGATTTTATGTCCCAGAGTCATGTTTCTTGTCGCTATTTATATGACATGCTGCTAGATTTTGTAAATGACAGGTTGAGTTTGATGAGCTTGGAGGTAGTTCAATGCTTGCTGCGACTATTGCCTGGGATGATGCCCTCTCCTGGACGTGGGGGCAGGCCATTGATGCACTTCAACTTACAATGAGTCAGGTCTCTGCATAACTTTTGGCAGGGTAGCTTGATTCTTTAGCTGTTAATTAAATACTGAAATTAATTTAATATTCTAATCCCTTTTTGTGTTTTTCTATTAAAAAATGTGTAGGTTTCTTCTACTATTGTAAAATTGCGAAAAGAAGTTGCTAGAACATTAATTTTAAGCAATAATCAAATTCCCAATAAGAGCTACTGGGATCTTGCCGTGAAAAGAGCGTTGCAAATAATCAACAGAAGCAGCTCACCACTAATTAAGGTACTGTCAGGCTTCCAGTTCCTTTTCTTGGCATAATAATGTATTAGCCTTATTCTTCTTCCCTCGGTCTTTATTACCATGTGATTTGGTTGGTTTATCAAATTTGACATGAAAATCTAGGTTGTTCTCGCACGTAGCAGCAAAGTTGTAACTGCTACTGACATTGATCCTATAACATGGCTGGCTTGTCTACAGGTACTTTTGTCTTTAAAATTGTTCAGTGAACCATCGCTTTGCTTATGTTGACTAACAATTAGAATGCTGAACATTTACTTACAGGTTGAAGGAGAAAATGCTTATCAATTTTATCTTCAGCCACCTAATGCTCCAGCATTTATTGGGAACACGGCAAGTCTGAACACTGATATTTTATGCATAAATAACTTTATGCATCCTTTCTGTTTCATATCTCTGCTTTTTCTTGATCATGCTTGTTTCTGATGGTCTAGTGACTCTAGTCTACAAATTTTATCATGTTGCAAGAGACTGCTTTTCGGAAATTAGAAGTCGTTTCTGTCTGCTGCTCAATTTTTTGGCTATTACGTTGTTTAGTATTCTTCACGTGTAAATTTTCATTATCTTTGGAGATTAAGTGGCTTATTTTATGAATAGCCAGAGCAACTATTTCACAGAAAATGGCTAGGAGTTACTAGCGAGGCACTGGCAGGAACCCGTGCTAGAGGTGAATCAAAGGCTCTAGATCTTCAAATAGAACTTGATTTAATTTCAAGGTTTATTTTGGCACCTTGCACTTGATCAAATTGTTGATTCATTTTATAGTGATCGATTTCAAATGCTTCTCAGCCAATTTGTGTCTCATTATGCTTTATCATTCATTTGCAGTCCAAAGGACCATCTTGAGTTTACTATAGTACGAGACAGCATAAGAAGAAAAATGGAGGCAAGTTCACTGTTTTGTGCCCTTATTAAATCTATGTTTACTCTGACAGATGTCTTGGTCATGACAATGGACTAAACCAGTCCATGTACTAGATAATTATCATGATATGATAATTCTAACCAATCATGCTTACTTGGTAATTCTTCTCCTGCCCTAAAATGACCAGAGACCCTTCCTGGGACACTGATTACTCTGTTTAGAAGCTGTAGACTTGTTTACCCTACATAAAAGGAAAAATGAAGGGGAAAAAGGACAGAAGTTGAACTCTTACATATTCAACTTTGCAGGCTGTATGTAACAGAGTAGTAATGGAACCAAAAAAAGCAGTAAGAAAATTTCCAAGAGTTCAACATCTATATGCCCGATTGGCAGGAACTTTAAGAAGTGAAGATGATGAGGTGAGGGAAAACAGTCATGTCTCTAATAAAGAAACTCCCTTCACCACATATAAGATGAATATTTTATTCATATTCCACTTGTATGTTGTTGAGGTTGCAGTGTAGGTATCTGAACTTAATTTTTCATGAATGTGCAGTAAATTTCTATATGATAGTTTTGAAGAGAGTTGTGGTTGAAGAGCAATTATCTATGTCTGTTGGTTCACTTTACGTAGTTGCTCCGTTGTTTTCTTTTCCAGTTTGATATCTTGTCATCTCTTCATCCAACTCCAGCAGTTTGTGGATTTCCAACAGAAGAGGCAAGGCTTTTAATTGCAGAAATTGGTATTTCCATGAATCATTATGTTTCTTGTATTTCAATGAAGCTGCTTTTTGAATTTTGTTTTGATCGATAATCTCAGAATCATTATTATGCTGTTGAGGTCAATTCATTTGTGTTGAGTTTCTGGAAATCAATTTTGTACAGAAATCTGAGTTATCAAGTACAAGAAATCAGATGTAAGGTCGTGTTATTATGATATAAGAGAGTTTCACATGTTCTCAAGTTCTTACCTGAAATCTCATCTTATCTCACCCAACCTGGCTAAAGTGAAGCTCACAAATGGTATTGAAAACAAGCAATTAAGTGGGTTAACTCTTATCCACTGATATCACCTCATAAGTTGCTTTTTTATTTTTTATTATTTTATTGTTTTTTTAATGGTTGAGGGGTTTCCGTACCACAGATGGGCCTATATGTTAATGAAACTTGTACCGAGCTTTATTCTTTTAAGAGAATATTCTGGAACAGTCTCTGTTGACTGGAATCTAACTTTTATGAGCAACCTTTTCTATTTGAACCAAGCAGACAAGTAATAAATCACAGATCTTTCTATATCTGCTCTTGTATAAATGAGAACTATATGTTTGATAGACATATAAACATCCTCACCCTTTTGTTAGCCATACACAATTGGACTAACCAAATCCTGTAGTAGCTTCTCAGCTCTCAGAACATTATGTTTGCTTGCCTCTGATGCGAAAAATATTAAATTTTCCAATTACTTTTTGCAGAAGTATTAGATCGTGGAATGTATGCTGGGCCCGTTGGTTGGTTTGGAGGAGGAGAGAGTGAATTTGCTGTCGGCATCAGGTCAGCACTGGTGGAAAAGGTGAGCTAGGTTCCTCATTTGCTGCCATTCTTATCAAGTAGGAATTTGTCATCAGAATATAAGATGTTGTATTCGGATTGAAAAGTCACTCCCCCAATTATGGTTATACCACAGTACTGACCATTTAAATTCTAGGGCCTTGGTGCATTGATCTATGCTGGGACAGGAATAGTAGAAGGAAGTGAACCGTCCTTAGAATGGGATGAACTAGAATTGAAGACATCTCAGGTTTATATGCTTTCATGCCGACTTCCATCTATCATAAAACTCACAGTACAGTCGACTGTTCACTGTACAAAGTGTGAACGGAAGCTAAATTTTTTTCCTTTTTCTTAATAAATTTTGTCACAGTTCACCAAGTTGCTTAAACTTGAGGTCCCATCAAGGGAGAAAATTGAAAATTTGGGAATAATCAACTGACAAGGTACTATTCCTGACAATGGTTAATCGTATGCAGCATCTTTAGAAGATTATATTGGTCTGGGCTTCTATTTGTTAGTCGTTTCTACTCATAAATATCATACTGACGTGTTGATGAAATTCCTGCATTATGGTTTGTTTTCAGAAGAATAGCTTGAACAGATTTCCAAGTCTTCCTGAAGTGAACTGAGCATAAATTTGATAGTTACCATTTTGGCATCCATCTTTCTTCCAGAAATCATCTGGTGTACAAAGTAGCAATCACTTTTCGACTGTGACATTCGGTCATAGTGGTTTATTGGTTTTTGGGAATGGAATGCAGCTCAAAGGATAGGATAACGAATAGCAGGTAGCAACATTCTTTTTTCACACAAGGAAAATGGGCTTTCGATTGTTATTGCTTGGTCATTTTTGAAATAAAGATAATGTGTTATTAGAGTTAATAAATTAACAATTGTTTTCTGTTTTTAAAAAAAATTAGTTGCATATGTAATATGTTCCCCAACACACGCGTCATCAACTTCTTATTTCATGATGACAAATTTGAAAGCTTTATGACGCCTCATTAGATAAATAGCAGAAAATTACTACCTTCTTCTGAAGCTCAGCAATCCACTAGCTGTAGAGGAAGTCTAGAATTCTTCCTCCCTTGCTGGACAAGATAGGAGATGGTGGAGAAGTTCAATTTTATGAGAGCCTCCAAGAAGAGTACCAGTTCTTTACATATCTCCCAACTCACAGAACCCACTGATGCAAACTTGCACCCCTGGTAACGTTGTTTTCTTTACCGGTAATGTAAATTTGAAGTTGCGGGCGCCACCGGCAAAAGTGATTTGCAGAAGGATGGCAATCTGATGCTTTACACAGCTGGCGTGCTCTATAATTGTCAATTTTTTTTACCAGGATGTTCATGCACAGAAACTGAAGGAGCTTCTGTAGATTTAGAAGCCAAACCTGCCCGACATAAACCCTTGTTACCCTCAAAGCCAGAAGTTTGAAAGCCGTTGGGACTATTTGACTGTTTACAAATTGGCGGAAAAAGATAATGTTTGTTCAGAGGGAAAAGTTTCCTTCTGACAGAGAAAACATTTCAAGGAAAAGTTCCTTATCGTTCATAGACAGGAAAGCTCCGTCCAAAAATTGAAAGTAATAATAATAATAAGCACTCTACCTATTCTAAGCATACATGGAAAGGATTGGAGATATTTTCTTCCTCAGTCCTCTCTTTTTCTCTCCTTTCTCATTCTATTTCTTTTTTTTTTTTTCTTTTTCTATCCCTTTCCATTATTTTCTCTGGTACCAAGCGATTAATTTGTTGATGCAGTGATGGCTTTTCCGGTCAAATAATCAGCGATCAACGTTTTTTTTTTTTTTTTTTTTTCAGAAACCGCCTAATGATTTTTTTTTGGTGAACTGTCATTTTTTTTTGTTTTATTTTTTCAGTATCAATTAGATAATGATATATTAGTAAATTAATAAATAAATTAACTTTTATAAAATAGTCTACAATTTAAAATGTTTTTTTAATATATATCTTTAAAACGCACCTTAAATAGACAATAATCTATGATCATTTATTTTTGAACTTCCCCGTTAAAATGGTTAGGACTTGCTCAGAATGGTATTAAAACAAGAGATATATTAAGACCCAATGCTCTTAGAAAAACTTATTAATTAAAATGGTTTTTATACACCCTAAAAATATAATTAAAAAATTTAATAGAATATGAATTTTAACTATTTATTATCTAAAAGATCAATCAATTCTTTTATGCGTAAATCATGCTTGATTTCATCCAGTTGTCTGAGAATACATCACTTATTTAGCATACTCAAAATTGTGTTCTTACATTTTAAATTCTCATTAATTTATTGAATAACTTGTAGCAATTTCCTTAAAAGATGTTGATGGATGAATTTCTAGTTGAATAGAGTTGGGAAAATATACTCCAGTGGCATTAATTTTACAGAGCCTTGGTAGTCGGTAGACTTAAACAATAATGTATTTGTCATGCATGAATTCATGTCTACGTATTCCACTGATACAGGATTTTGGACACAAGACAAGCAAGGAATAGTTTCTTTCACTGTTACAAAGCTTGCACAAAGGCAACACCAAACCTTGAACGTACTCTTCAACAGGCCAAAGTTTGGAATAACATAATCCCAGACGAATTGAAAGCTGTATGAACGTTTCCATGTCTTCGTAAAACATAATTAAAGCAGCACGAATACTTGGGGCAATTAACACTCCAATTTCTCTATATATGGAGGATTAATTCTGCATGGTTTTCTCGTCCAGAAATATATAGAAAGCACTTTTCATTTGTTCGTTTCGATCTCCTAAACTCATCTATGGCTAATATTATCAGAGGAAAAGGGGGAGAAGCTGGGGAGAGAACACGCTCCCGAAACCATGTATACCAAGAGTTCGTACCTTCTGCTGCTTGGACCGAGGATTCTAATAGCCATTATCTCCTTGTCGATCTTCCTGGTATTCATTTTTCGTCATTTTCAGATTCCACTTGTTTATCTTGGTGCACAGTTGTTCTTTGTATTGATGTAAAGTGTTTTGCAACTTTTAGATTTTAAGAAGGAGGAAGTGAAGCTTCAAGTTGATGCATCAGGTCAGATAACGGTGAGGGGAGAAAGGCTGGTGAACAACAACAAGTATATATCTTTTGAGAAGACATTTAAAGCGCCAGAAAACTCAGACATGGACAACATCACCGGAAAATTTGACGGTGAGATTCTCTATGTAACTCTTCCAAAGAAAGTACAGAGGAAAGAAGCAACGAACGAAATCAGGGAAAATATTGAAGGTGGCGTTGGGAAAGATAATGAACAAGAAAAGCCCTCCAGCGTCGGTGAAAGGGCAAGTGAATTAGAAACCAATGAAGAAGAAGAAGAAGAAGAGAGAAAAAAGAAGAAAGAGAGGAAGAAAGGTTCCAGGGTAGATGAATTTGGAACAGAAACAGTGAAGAAATGGGGAGAAGAAGATGAAGTTTCGGTGGTAGAAAAGGCAATGGGGATTCTCATGAAGAATAGGGATATTTTGCTGACTGCAGCGTTTGCATTTTCTCTGGGGGTTTTAGTATCTCGTAAATTTGATTCAGCTCGTTATTGAGAAAATTAATTATAGACTATAGGCATTTTATATATTTACATGTTAATAATTGGCATATTCTATGTATGTTTGCAAATATTTCAATTTAACTATATGATCAGTTCATTATTATTTAATTTTACTTTTTTTTTATGAATAAATTAAGTTAGTATGCATGGCTGCTTTCAGCTTTTCTCTCGATTCTGAGTCGATGGATCAAGCTGAATTCGAGTTCTTGGGCTCCAGGGTACTTCGGTTTGTGTTTGTTTTTTTTTTTTTTTAAGGCTCTAGAGCTTCAGCTTTGTGTGCTGTAATTCAGATTGTTTTGACCATGAGCTTTTTTGTTATGGGCCACAGGTGTTGAACCATTTCTCTCTCTAATGGAATTTTCTTTTTGTCAAAGAAAAATAAAAAAATCAACATGACAGTTTAATTAAAAAAGGGCGGAAATAAAAGGTGGTTGACAGTTGATGTATAGACAATGGTATTAATTTTCTAATTGGAAAGCAATAATAATTATATATATACATATATGAGAAATGGTAACCATGATATTTTTTATTTTTATATTATATAATCATCCCACAAAACTCAAAACAAGATATGAACCGTGACAATAAAATAGAGTTACATAATAAGAATTTTATAAGTTAATATACAGTTATATCTAAAAAGCAAACGTACACAATTATATTCATTTCTTTATCAAGATATGTCCTTTCTTGAAAATGTAGAATTTTCATCGAAAGTTACTGTTGAGTGGTGTAATTCAGCAAATTTTCATCTCGTTTATAATCAAAAGATCATCAATCAATCGGTTGACAGACTTTTCTGTCAATTAACCAATACCAACTGAATTTTTTAAAAAAATTATAATTAATTTCGTTATTTTACATTATTAAAATTAACGATCACAAAAATAAAAATACATGATTTTTATTTAACTAGTCTTAAGTTTTGAAAAAAAAAATTATATTTCTTTTATTTTTTAGTTTATTAATTTAAACATTAGAAATAATATTGTACACGTCCATGATCTCACATTTTATTTTTTTATAATTTAATCAATCACAAAATAAATTTATTTTCCAGTTACATTTATTCTATTAAAAGAAAGTTATTTATTATATTAATTATTATTTTCATTTTATAATTATTATATTTTTCATTTAATAAAATAAAAAATTAGGACAACAACTTAAAAAACAAAATGCTAGTATTTTATATATATAGAAGCAGTAGTCATACTTTACAGCTAATTAATAAGACTTAGGGTAGGCAGTGGACCAAAGACAGCACAATATTAACTACCGAGTGGACAATTCCATCCTCATCATCAATAACATACAACTGTTATATTCAGAATATATTTTACAATAATAAATTATGAATATTCAACTTTTGAATATAACTAATTAATAAATATAGACCATTTTGAGTTTGATTCAATTGAAAGAGTAAATTCATATATTATCATTTTAATTAAAATCAATTAAATACATTATATTTATTAATATAAATTTTAATTAAATAATATCATAAATAGTATTTTTATTTTTTTAATGAAATTTTCAATATTTATTATTCATATATATAATAATATTTTTAAAAATTTATTTTTTCTAAGTGTTGGCTTTAATAAAATTGAAATTTAAAACTAATTAATTTTTTTTTAAGTCGATACTCTTCTTATTATAACAGGAAAAAAGTAAATTTTTTTAATGCTACGGATATAAACTTTAGAAATATAGAACTCGCTCCTCCCCACAACGGCACAACCTCAATTTTCTCTATTTCGCCAGTTACACGTAGCAACCTCTCATTGATATAGCAGTTTCAATTACATCAGCAAGTAATATAAGAAAAAACAAAAGAAATAATTGAATTAAATGAAAATGGCTCAAAATCCCACAATAGATAACAAAGTTATATAGTTTTGTTCATAGTTATAGCTAATATATATGTATTGTTGGGTTTAGAAGAATCTTTTTGATCTCGTCTATCCATCCTACTCAAAAAATATGCCATATCCACAACAGCATCGCTTCATTTTTCACTTTATTTTAGTATAGGATCAGATTCCACACCAGCAATCCACCATTTTTTTTCCTCCTCCTTTTAAAGAAAGGCACACGATTCCGACTCAACTTGACACTTGCAGGAAGAAGCTTCTTTGACATGCGTGCCAAAAAAGTTGAGCTACATAGTCTCCCTCACCTTATGCCATCGTTATATCTACAGCAAATAAATATATAAATATATAATTTCTAGTCCCAAATGAGATTTTCTTTTGTTTGATAAGTGGGTTGCTCTCAGTAATTAAGCAAATCATTACAAATCTTATAATTCAGAATTGATAATTTTTAAATTTCTTATTTATTATGTTTTGTGTGTGTGTGTGTGTGTGTATATGCAAGTGTCTCAGTTAATCTTCCAAGTAAGTGGAATGAAATCAGCATGCAACTTTAGTAAATGGATGCACATAGGATACCGAAATTACCTTTACACAAAAAGTATGCATAAAAAGGAGAAAAGAGGATGATCAAACAAAAATAAATTCCTCATTACTA
This sequence comes from Manihot esculenta, assembly GCF_001659605.2. Lineage (NCBI taxonomy): Eukaryota > Viridiplantae > Streptophyta > Magnoliopsida > Malpighiales > Euphorbiaceae > Manihot > Manihot esculenta. Next base: position 6,275,301 of record NC_035174.2, on the reverse strand, counting down.
GTTTTCTTTTCTTTTTTTCTTTTTTCCTATTCTCTTCATATCCACATTTCTAAATAAGCAAATCATAAATAATTTATTAGTTTAAAAAATAAATAAGCAAATATTCATTAAGAGTTGGAATTCAAATTAAAAGAAAAAGAGAAAATAGCAGCTTGTTAAACACAATTGTAGTTGGAAGCATTTTGATCTTGAATTGAGACTGTTGTGACAAGAGAATCATAATGTAGATCACCACAATGGAATAGATATAACAGGATACACCCAATAATAATAATAAAAAGAATTTTTACCCAAAATGCGAGTGCTTTTGTCAAAAAGGAAAGGATCGTAGGGAGAGATGGAATCATGTGCCATTGCACAAGCAGAAGCATCTCGACCCTTGTGGTTTACTGGTGAACTACTTCTCAATTGCCCCTGCATCCAATTCCATCACACCACACTACACCCGTACATTTCGCATCATACTCGTGTAAGCTTCTGAAAATAAAAAAAAAGAGATCGTGTAACCCTGGCCATCTCACTCTACCTGCCAAATCAGAAGATCCAAACCATCACCCTGATTGCTACATGGGTCAGGATACGCGTACTGGTGCAGCACCGCAAATTAATAATAATAAACCAGAAGAATAAAATATAAAGAAAGACGATGACATAAATAACGAAAAACAAACACCTAACAAAAGGAGATTGTGATGAGAAACCGAAAAGCTTCGGACCAACAAAAGTAAAATCTTCAGCAGAGAGAATAGAATCTCTCTATTTCCCACCATCGCAACGCAAAGCAACATTCCCCGCTCCCACAAAATTCACCCTATTATTATTATTATTTTAAAAGAAATTTTGAAAAAAAAAAAAACATAGCCAAAGCAAACGCGAATTCTAAAAAGCAGGCCTCAAAAGCAGGTCTCTCCACGACTCCATCTATCATCGCTTCTTTCTCTTCCTAATTCTTATTCTCTCTCCCCCTCAACTTTTCTTCATTTCCAATCACCATCTCTCAATCTTTGTTAATTGAACTTAACAGTGATAGCATAAAAAATGAGCCCATGACGACGCCGTCTCAACCTCCCGGAACCGTTCGCAAGCTGCTTGTCGAAGTTGTCAATGCTCGTGATCTTCTTCCCAAGGATGGCCAAGGCAGCTCCAGTCCCTATGTCATCGCTGACTTCGATGGCCAGAGGAAGCGAACCTCCACCAAGTATCGGGACCTCAATCCAGAATGGAATGAGACGCTTGAGTTCATTGTCTCTGACCCGGATAATATGGACTTTGAGGAGTTGGAAATCGAGGTCTTCAATGATAAGAAGTACGGCAATGGCAGCGGCCGCAAAAACCACTTTTTGGGAAGGGTAAAGTTGTATGGTTCTCAGTTTTCCAAGAGAGGTGAAGAGGGGCTTGTTTATTTTCCTCTCGAAAAGAAGAGTGTTTTTAGCTGGATTAAAGGCGAGATTGGGTTGAAAATTTGTTACTATGATGAATTGGTCGTCGAGGACCAACAGCCTCCGCCTCCCGCAGACAAGGATGCACCGCCACCACAGGACCCGCCCAAGTCTCCGGCGGTTGTTGTTGTTGAAGAAGGCAGAGCTTTTGAGGTTCCTGCACATCCTGAGATTTCTCATTCTCATCGTTTTCCTGATGGATCTCAATTGCCTCCTGTTGTCGTTATCGAAGAATCCCCACCTCCTGTGGTGCAGGTACACTCTGAACCACCTGCTCCAGAACCAGCGATGCCACCTCCAGAGGGTATTTACATCCCGGACATGAGGAAGATGCAGACTACTAGAGTTGCTGCTTTTGGTGGTGAGAGAGTGAGAGTATCGAGGCGGCCAGATGGAGAATTCTCTCCCAGAGTGATTTCTGGAAAATTTACTAGTGAAACTGAGAGAGTCCATCCTTACGATCTCGTTGAACCAATGCAGTATTTGTTCATCAGAATAGTAAAGGCACGTGGTTTATCACACAACGAGAGTCCATTCGTGAAGATCAGAACTTCTTCGAATCATTCTATGAGATCTAAGCCGGCGATTTACAGACCCGGTGAGCCAACTGACTCGCCCGAATGGAATGAGGTGTTTACACTGGCTCTCAACAGACTTGATTTGGCGAGCTCGACTTTAGAAATCTCTGTTTGGGACTCGCAGGGGCAGTACCTGGGTGGCATTTGCCTCGGCCTCTCCGATGTTCTTGTGAGGGACCCATCGGATAGTCCATTGGCTCCTCAATGGTACCACCTAGAAAGCAGCCACGGTCAGAATAGCAGTAGGGTCTCCGGCGACATCCAATTATCCGTTTGGATCGGAACGCAAAACGATGATGCTTTCCGAGAAGCATGGAGCTGTGATGCGCCAAATGTGGCTCATACGCGCTCAAAGGTTTACCAGTCTCCCAAGCTCTGGTACTTAAGAGTCACAGTTCTTGAAGCCCAAGATCTGCTCATTGCTTCGAATCTACCTCCATTAACAGCGCCAGAAATTCGAGTCAAGGCTCATCTAGGATTTCAATCTGTAAGAAGCAGGCGAGGGTCAATGAATAATCACAGTGGATCCTTTCACTGGAACGAGGACATGATATTCGTCGCCGGCGAGCCGCTGGACGACTCCCTTATCTTGGTAGCGGAGGACCGTACAAACAAGGAAGCAATAGCTCTCGGGCACGTAATCATTCCATTGAGCTCGATTGATCAACGCATAGATGAGCGCCACGTGGCGCCAAAATGGTTCTCATTGGAGGGTGGAGCCAGTGTTGGACCAACATGTGTAGTTGGGGGCTACCAGGGGAGAATACATCTCCGTCTCTGCTTGGAGGGAGGTTATCATGTGCTGGATGAAGCGGCGCACGTATGCAGCGATTTTAGGCCCACGGCGACGCAGCTATGGAAGCCAGCTATGGGGATTTTGGAGCTGGGGATTCTAGGTGCCCGTGGCTTGATGCCCATGAAACACAATCCAAACAAAGGAGGCAAGGGTTCCACCGATGCTTATTGTGTAGCTAAATACGGCAAAAAGTGGGTCCGCACAAGAACCATCATGGACAGTTTTGATCCTCGCTGGAATGAGCAGTACACGTGGCAGGTTTATGACCCTTGCACTGTCCTGACCATTGGCGTCTTTGACAATAGTCGTATCTATGTTGACCCTGCAGTCCCAGAAGAGGGGTTCGATACTCGTATAGGCAAACTCCGGATACGAGTATCGACACTGGAGAGCAACAAGGTGTATATGAATTCCTATCCTCTGTTGGTTTTGCAAAGAACGGGTTTGAAGAAAATGGGAGAGATAGAATTAGCGGTTCGTTTTGCCTGCCCAAGTTTATTGCCAGATACTTGCGCTGTGTACGGCCAGCCATTGCTTCCTAGGATGCATTATCTCCGCCCACTTGGAGTAGCCCAGCAAGAGGCACTGCGTGGAGCTGCCACCAAAATGGTTGCTTCGTGGCTTGGACGCTCCGAACCGCCGCTGGGGCATGAGGTGGTTCAGTACATGTTGGATGCGGATTCGCACACGTGGAGCATGAGAAAGAGTAAGGCAAATTGGTTTCGGATCGTGGCTGTTCTTGCATGGTTTGTCGGGCTGGCGAAATGGTTGCATAATATCCGGAGATGGAAAAATCCAGTTACGACAGTACTAGTTCACATTTTGTATTTGGTGCTTGTTTGGTACCCGGATTTGATTGTTCCTACCGGGTTTTTGTATGTGTTTCTAATCGGTGTATGGTACTATAGATTCAGACCCAAAATACCAGCGGGTATGGATATACGGTTATCTCAAGCGGAGACGGTGGATCCGGATGAGTTGGATGAGGAATTTGATACTATTCCAAGCTCAAAACCACCAGAAATAATCAGGGCTAGATATGACCGGTTACGGATTTTGGCAGCCCGGGTCCAAACAGTCTTGGGCGATTTTGCGACCCAAGGGGAGCGGGTTCAAGCTTTGGTGAGTTGGAGAGATCCAAGGGCCACAAAGCTATTCATAGCGGTGTGTTTGGCAATAACAATAATTCTTTATGTGGTGCCTCCAAAAATGGTTGCAGTTGCCTTGGGATTTTACTATCTGCGGCACCCAATGTTCCGGGACCCCATGCCACCGACTAGCTTGAACTTCTTCCGGCGGCTGCCAAGCTTATCGGATCGGTTAATATAGATTTAGTAGAGTGGATATATAGTAATAGCAGAAATTAAAATTTTTGGGCACCAGAACAGGGGGAGAATGTGAAAGTTGAAACAATCAGAGCAAAGGACTGTTTTTGGTTGAAAAAGGATGTCCATAATAAACCTAATGAGGTGTGAAAAGAAAGTGGCAGGTTGGCATCATTTATTATTATTATTTTTTTTTATCCCCCAATTGAAAACTTGGGAATAAGAGAAAGAAGCGGGGAAGGAGGCAGATTGAAGATTAAAGAAAGAAAATTTTAGAGCCAGTAAAATGGGAGGGAAGGAAAGTTTAAACATTGCAATGCTACTTTTTAAACTATAAAAAGCTGCAATTTTTTATAACAGTAAAATATGTCTTCTTTCACAGCTGGTTTAATTTTTGTATGTTGACGAGTTTAATTACAGGGCATTGAGCTCTGCATTATTATTATTATTATAGTTTAACTTTGATTGGAGTAATTGGCTTAATTCAGCAGATGTTAGGGATGAAGATGCAAGTTTGGCAATCGGCAGCTTTGAGACATAATTTTCAAAAAAGTTAACTTTTGAGGACAATGGTGTTGCAGTATGCTAAGAGACATTAGGCCCTATAACAAAATAATTCACCTGCACTGCACTGTGCCTTTCAAAATGGTACTCAAAAACGTCAAAGATCTAGGTTGTTCTTGGTCCACACAAATAGTAAGGCTTTCACACCTGATTGGTTTCTTCTGTAAATGTAGTGCAAGGAAATTTCTAACGGTGAGTCTCATGTTATTTTGGCCACAACTATAATATGAGCATATTATTTTCTTTTTGTCCCATGAAACCACAAGGAAAAAAAAAAAACAGAGACTAGGTCATTGAATTTCTGAGAACACATTAAAATATGTGGTGGGCATTCTTAATTCTCGCAAAAACAAATGCAATCCATCCTTCAATTAATTATGTGGATTACCACTAATCCTCCCCAAAATAAGGTGCAGACTAGGGTATAAATAAGGGAGCCAAATCACATGAAATTTCAGAATAACCCAAAAAACTCGTTTCATACTCGGATTAAATGGGAGAAACAGAAGAATCGCATAAACATGAAGATAAAGTTGAAAAGAAGGAAGGCAAGCATGAGAAGAAAGAGAAACACGAGGATGGCGATAAAAAGAAAGGGGAAGGAGAAGAGAAATCTAAAGATAAGAAGAAGAAGAAAGATAAGGACAATAAAGATAAGGAGGATAAAGAAGATGATGGAAAAGAGAAGAAGAAAAAGAATCCTGAAGATAAGAAGGATCCTACAAAACTAAAGGCTAAGCTTGAAAAGCTCGAAACTAAGATTCGGGATCTCAATATAAAGAAAGAAGAAATTGTCAAACTCCTCCATGAAGCTGAAACTAATGCTGCCAATGCCAAACCCAGTGAATGAGCTCAGCACCCTGTGTTTCTTTCTTTCTTTCTTTCTTCAAGTTTCCTCAAGAGAAGAAAGTTGTTAGCCACTTAATTAATATGAAAATAACACACTACCTGCTGTGCTGTATAAATTATATATAGTTGCAGCAAGAGTTGTTAATCATTCATAAATCAATCTGTAAATAAAGAAAGAGATCGATATTCATCTCATAAACATGTTAGAACTTTGAACTGCATTCCGTTGAAAAGAAAGCAACCACAAAGATAGAATTTAAGACTATGTTGATCAGTTAAACATCAAAAGAAAAATTTTGCGGCTAAATCGACCCATCAACTTTTTATATTTGGGTTTGATAAGGGGGTTATTAATTAATTAAGAGATGTTAAATATCTTGAAATCCGCTTGAGATTAATTAGCTTTCCCACAGAGGGATTTAAAGAAATTTTATCTAAAATAAAAATTTATTTTATTTCTAATATTAATGTGGTATAAATAGATATAAGAGAGTTTAATATACAAAGAGTTACATCAATACAAAGCTAACATAATTATAACAGAAGATGGTTGATGTTGATTATAATTCCAAAACCGAAATAACATGATTTCTAATAGAGTTACAACAAAAATAAATTCAAGTGATTGATTTTGATTGTGATTCCAAAATCAAATCAATATTATCTCTAACACTTCTTTGCAAGGTTAAGGATCCATCGTGGAGACCAATCTTGGACCTGTTCATATGGAATTTCATTTTTGTCAATAAATCAGCTAATTGATCCTTGGACGAAATATGAAAAACATGAAGAACTCCTTGTTGAACCAAATCACAAACAAAGTGAATATCTATTTCAAGATGTTTCATCTTGGAATGAAAAATAGGATTCTGACACGTATACATCGTGGATATGTTGTCACAGTAAATGACCGGTGATGATATCTTATAGTCGAGTTCAGTTAGCAAGGACTTAACCCATTGAACTTCAGCTGCTATTGAAGTCACTGTCTTATATTCAGCTTCTATACCAGACTGAGCAACTGTTCGTTGCTTTTTAAAACTCCAACTTATTGATACTTTGCCGAAATACAAAATAAACCCCGTAGTTGAAGTTCTATTCGAAGGATATCCCGCCCAATCTGCATCCGAAAAGGCATGAAAAACAAGTTTTGATTGAGTGGTGATAATAATACTGAAATCAATAATGGAGAGGTATCGGAGCAACCGTTTCAAGGTTAGCCAATGCGACTAACTTAGATGTTGCATGAACTGCAGCAACTTATTAACTATAAAAGCAATATCCGGTCTAGTAAGACTAAGATACTATAATTCTCCAATTAATTTTCGATAAGCAGCAGGATTCACAGCAAAAGACCTAGAAACCGATTTTCTCAAGTTGCTATCTACGACAATTGGAGTAGACAGTGCTTTAGCCCCATCCATATTACCTCTTTCTAGAAGCTTTTAGATATAATAATGTTGTGAAATAAATAGACCATTTGTCATTTGATGAACATCCACACCAAGAAATAAAGACAGGAGCTAAGGATCTTTCAACGAAAACTTATTTCCCAGAACTTAAACAAACCAAGATATAAATGATGAATCATTCCCTATTATAATGAGATCGTCCACATATACAAGAAAATAACAACAAATGTTTCCTTTCCGATAAAAAAATAAGGGATGACCACATTGAGATAATTAAAACCATATTGTATAGTGAAAGACATAAGAGCTTATTACCGTGCTCTAGGCGTCTGCTTCAAGCCATAAAGAGCCTTAAGTAACTTATACACATGATGAGACTTCGAAGGATCTTTATATATCCATGCGGTTGTTGCATAAAGATCTCCTCCTGCAAAGGACCATGTAAAAATGCATTGTTAACATCAAGTTGTATTAATGGCCAAGAATTCGAAACTATCAAGGTTAGCACTATACGAATTGTAATCGATTTCACTACTGGGCTGAATGTATCATTGTAATCAAGTCCTGACCTTTGATTATATCCATGAGCTACCAATTTGACCTTATATCATTGTATAGAGCCATTCACATTTCTTTTAACCTTATAAATCTACTTACAACCAACCAAATTATGATGAGACTCATATGGAACAAGAATCCAAGTTTTATTATCAAGCAAGTCGTTAAATTTATTCGACGTAGCATTATGCCACTCAGGAACAACTAAAGCCTGTTTGATGGTTGCTGGTTCTGGTACTTCAGATAATGGGTATTGAGAGATATGATTTAAAATTTTGAGTTTTTGAATATTGTTCTTTAAATGTGTAATCATGGGATGATTATTTATGGTTGGGAGAACGATATTCGACAGTAGAGGAGTAACAGTCTTAGTTGAAGAAGAACAAGTAGTGGAATTCGGTGAGAACTGCGAAAGAGATGAGACTAGTTGATCATTTGTTGACACAGTGGTCTGTGAGTCTATAGTAACAGCAGGAGAGATACGAAACTACCATGGGTATAAACGGAATAGTCATTAAAATAGTATAAGAAGATGGAACATTATATCAACATGACGAAGACAAGAACTCTAGAGATTGTTGAGTTAGAAAGGGAAAAGTTTTCTCTACAAATAAAATATGACGGGACTCAATATACCCATTTTGACTGATATTATAACAAATGTGCGTATTTTTGTTTGAAGAGTAATCAAGAAAGATACACATAATAAACTTAGTATCAAACTTAGAGTGCATGTAAGGTCTTAAATATTGATACACAGACATCCAAACACACATAGACACTAATAATTTGGTAATCGACCAAACAATTTCAGATAGGAAGACACATAATTGAGAACTGGTGTAGGCATACGATTGATTAGATAAGCTATCGTTTTAAAAGCAAAGGTCCAAAAGGAAGATGGTAAACTATCCGTTTCAACAATATAAGACCAGTTTCAACCAAATATCGATGATGGCGTTTATCTGCACTATTATATTGGAGTGTGTGTAGCGGGATTTGTAAATGATTTATACTATATTTTTGAAAGTATTTATTAAGAGCAACATCCTCACCACTCCATCTATATAAATGATCTTTATTTTAGAATTAAAGATATTTTTGATAAATTTTTGAAATACTGAAAAATTTTATAAACCTCAGATTTTGCCTTTAAAGGATATAATCAAATGTACTTTGTGTATTGGTCCACAAATATTACATAATAGCAAAAACCATCGACATAATGAACTGGAGCAAGTCTGTAACAGCCCGGAAACCGAACTGCCACCGGCACTAGGATCCAGATCGACTTAAGGTCGCCGGGACCCGTAGTAAGCCTGCTATCCTGTGTAGACCTGTGAAATCCCATACATGATCATACAGTTTCTGTAAAACACATAAACTTTTCTTCCTTCCAAGGCTTAACCTGTGCATGCACTCTTTCTGTGCTCTACCAATCCCTACTAGAGCTCCTCATGGCTCTAGGCGGATCAAACTCATAATGGTAAGCCTGGTTTTGCTCATAAACATACAACAAAAAGAAACATACATAACCTGATCATGTGACTCCACAAAGGGATTACAAGTCTTATAAGTCAAGCACCATTCGATACACTGTACATATACACTATCTCTATACATTTACAAAACATGCAAAAGAAAGCTGGACAGGGTACTTTCGGCGGCAGGTTCGGCGGCCGAAACCCTACTCCAGAGACGAAACTCATGCATGTTCGGCGGCACCTTCGACGGCCGAAGGTCTCGTCCAGAGACGAAACTCACACACTTTCGGCGGCCGAACTTCCTCTTTCGGCGGCCGAAAGTCTCTGTCTAAACTGAAAGCCTAGCGTTCGGGGGCAACCTTTGGCAGCCGAAACTGCCTCCACAAGGGGTTCGGCGGCCGAACCTGGTTTTGCCCGAAGGACAGAACCCTGCTCTGTTTCATGCAAACTTTGCCCAAAAACCTACAAACATGCATATCAACTACGCCCAACGAGCATATACACATATATATGCACAAAGGGGTCTAAAACTACCCTAAAACCCCAAACAAACATAGCACATAACACTTCAACATGTTTGAACACCACAAATCACCAAAAACCTCACCTAAACCTAAACATGCATACTACCCATACAAACTTCATAAAACCTTTCAAAATCATCAAAGAAGCTCAGGATCTTCCCTTACCTCTTACACAACTTGAGGATGAAGGATCCTAACGTGGAGATATGAAGAAAAGCTCTTCCAAAGCTCCAAGCTTCAAAACTTGGTTCTTTTGCTCAAAACCTTCATAAGTCACCAAAACTCTTAAAACTCTTGAAAGATTTGATGAAAATCATGGAAAACATGAAAGTCAACGTAGGAGAGGCTGAAACTCACCTCTGGCTGCAAGTGGAGGAGAAAAACCTCCTTCCACCGACCCTTGGCCCTTTTATAGGTGGCTGGCCAGACCACCTTCGGCAGCCGAACGTGAAGCCGCAACCATGCAATGTTCGGCGGCCGAAAGTGACCTTCGGCGGCCGAACCTTTGCATTTCTCCCTTGTTGCTTTTCTTTCAAAACTCAATGCTTTTCACACTGCAAAACATGAAAACAAGGGAAAATACCTTGGAAAACATATGCATTACCCTTCTCGAGGGTTCCGACACCCGAGAGTCCATCGGACTCCTCCTCACAGAGTACAGCAAGTGCAAGTAAGAAGAGATGGGAGAAATTCAGAGGAAAGAGAGGCAAGTTTTGGAACAGGCTTAAGTCGGGTCTGGGAATGAGTAGTGGCTCCAGTTCTGGCGCAGATTTTCCAGTGTGCAAGAGGTGTGGCAAACAGCATAGAGGAGCTTGTCAGTTGGGATCCACAGCCTGCTATAGATGTGGGCAGGAGGGACATTATGCACGGGAATGTCCTCAGGCGTCTTTAGTTGCACCATCCCAGCAGATGAGTACAGGCAGTGTAGTACAGCCAGTAGCTTCAGCCATACCACCAAGCAGTGGTAGAGGAAGAGGAAGAGGAGCAGCCTCTTCATCAGGGATGGGTTCCCGAGGTGCAGGTCCGTCAGCCCCAGCACGGATTTTCACCCTGACTCAGCAGGAGGCAGACACGTCGAACACGGTGGTGTCAGGTAATCTCATCATTGGGTGTTCCGAGGTGTATGCTTTAATGGACCCCGGTGCTTCTCACTCTTTCATTTCTTCTAGAGCTGCAGAGAGGTTGGGTCTGATGGTGTCTGAGTTAGAGTGTCCTCTATGGGTCAGTGGACCCAAATGTGATCCATCTTTGGCAGAGTCAGTCTGTCGGTTCAGTCCAGTGTGCATAGAGGGTAGATACCTTCCAGCTGACCTGGTGGTTCTAGAGTTGACAGATTTTGATGTCATTCTAGGGATGGACTGGTTATCTACGTATGATGCTACCCTGAACTGTAGAGACAAAGTAGTCAGTGTCAGAGACCAGGATGGGTCAGAGTGTGTCTTCAGAGGAGACAGGAGAGGGACACCTAGGGGTTTGATATCAGCCCTCCAGGCTCGTAGGATGTTAAGGAAGGGGTGTCAGGGGTTCCTAGCTTATGTGAGAGAGCTAGATAGTCAGGTTAGGGAACCATCCGTAGTACCAGTTGTTAGAGACTTCCTAGATTTGTTTCCTGAAGAGCTTCCAGGACTACCACCGGATAGGGAAATAGAGTTCGAGATTGAGTTGATGCCCAATGCCAGACCGATCTCTATTCCTCCCTACAGGATGGCACCAGCAGAGTTGCGAGAGTTGAAAGAGCAGTTACAGGATTTGGTAGCTAAGGGTTTCATCCGCCCGAGTACCTCACCCTGGGGTGCTCCAGTATTATTTGTCAGAAAGAAGGATGGACCTCTTAGACTTTGTGTCGACTACAGACAGTTGAACAAAGTCACTATCAAAAACAAGTATCCTTTACCCAGGATCGATGATCTATTCGACCAGCTGGCAGGAGCAGGTTGTTTTTCTAAAATAGATCTGAGATCCGGATACCATCAGTTGAAGATCAGGGAAGGAGATGTATCCAAGACTGCTTTCAGAACCAGATATGGGCATTATGAGTTCCTTGTGATGCCGTTCGGGTTGACTACCGCCCCTGCAGCATTCATGGATCTCATGAACAGGGTTTTTAGGGAGTACTTGGATCGTTTTGTGATCGTCTTTATTGATGATATCTTGGTGTACTCCAGGAATGTAGAGGAGCATGCCCAGCATCTGCGTCTAGTGCTTCAAACCTTGAGAGAGAATGGCTTGTATGCCAAGTTCTCCAAGTGCGAGTTCTGGCTAAGGAGCATTTCCTTTTTGGGACATGTAGTATCAGAGGAAGGAATAACAGTAGATCCCAAGAAGGTAGAGGTAGTAGCCAACTGGCCTACACCCACGTCAGTGACAGAGATTAAGAGTTTTCTGGGTTTGGCAGGCTACTATCGGAGGTTTGTTCAGGACTTCTCGAAGATAGCTGCTCCTATGACCAGACTGACCAGAAAGAATCAGAAGTTTGTGTGGTCAGACGAATGTGAGGAGAGTTTTGCAGAGTTGAAGAGACGGTTGACTTCAGCACCGGTGTTAGCGCTGCCGATCAGTGATGAAGATTTCACAGTGTTCTGTGATGCATCCCGAGTGGGATTAGGTTGTGTGTTGATGCAGAATGACAGAGTGATAGCTTATGCTTCTAGACAGCTGAAGAAGCACGAGCTGAACTATCCGACACACGATCTGGAGATGGCAGCTGTTATCTTTGCACTTAAGATGTGGAGGCATTACCTCTATGGGGTAAAATGTGAGATCTATACGGATCATAAGAGCCTACAGCACATCTTAAGTCAGAGAGAGTTAAACTTGAGGCAGAGACGGTGGGTAGAATTGCTCAGTGATTACGATTGTAAGATCCAGTATCATCCGGGCAAGGCTAATGTTGTCGCTGATGCCTTAAGCCGAAAGTCACTTGGCAGTTTATCCCACATTGCAGTAGAGAGAAGATCGGTGGTAAAGGATTTCTACAAGCTCGTGGAAGAAGGGTTACAGTTGCAGTTATCTGGTACAGGTGCTTTGATCGCACAGATGAGAGTGACACCAGTGTTTCTAGAGCAAGTGGCTCTGAAACAGCACGAAGACCCCGAGTTAGTGAAGATTGCCAGGACTGTTCAGTCTGGCCACAGTGCCGAGTTCAGATTTGACGGTGAGGGGATTCTTCGGCACGGTAAGAGGTTATGTGTACCAGATGATAGTAGTTTGAAGGCAGACATTATGAGGGAAGCTCATAATGCAAGGTATAGTATTCACCCGGGAGCCACCAAGATGTATCAAGATCTAAGAAGGGTGTATTGGTGGCCAGCAATGAAGAGAGAAGTGGCACAGTTCGTGTCAGCCTGCGAGACATGTCAAAGGGTGAAGCTAGAGCACCAGAAGCCGGCTAGAATGCTTAACCCATTGCCGATTCCAGAATGGAAATGGGAGAACATAGGAATTCCGATGCCGGACTCGAGCCGGGTATTACATTGTCTCCACAAATCCGAATTAAAAAGTTTAAGAGGATGAGTACTAGTTAAAGAAGAAACACCAAATGGGACCCTCTAGCTTTTATTACAACGACAAGAATCGCACACGCTCTCCTTAACAATAGACATAAGAAGATAAAATTTCGGTAAAACAAAATTAAAGTTCTTCGAATTGGGATGACCAAGATGTTGATGCCATAACACAGATGAAAGAAAAATATGATGACAGGCAGAAGACATCAAATTTCGAAACGGCTTGGGCTTATGAAAAGACTGGTCAAGCAGGCTTTTGGTTAGAGTCTCCCCCATGGATTGGTCCTTTATGAGATAAAACTGAGAAAAAATTTAATCAAAACTTGATTAGAATCACAGAATTAAGGAACAAATATAAGATTTACTTTGGGTTTTGGTATAAATAGCACGTTGGAAAAATAACAAAACTTAGAAAGTAAAGGAAAAGAACCAGAACCAACATGAGAAATAAACAAGCTTGAATTTTCCGTGAACTGCAATTCACCATTCCCATCATATGGAGCATGAAGTGAGAGATTGTGCAAGTCATTCGTCACATGGTGCAAAGTTGCAGTATCAAGCAACCATGGAGAATCACTATTCTGATGTCTACTCACACAATTTGCTTGTGGCTATTGAGTCAACAAAGGCTAAAAAAAATTCTTAGGTTTGAAACCCTATCTAACAGTATGACCATATCGTTCACAAAACTGACATTAAACTTTTGACCAAGAGCCTTGATTATGATCGGACCCACTAGATTTGGATTTACCATCCGAATATCCGTCCAATTGATTAATAGTAGGAACAGATGCAGTACCAATATATTATCGACCATAGGAGCCTTGTTTGGATGAAGACTTGCTATAGTCTGACTTTCGAACATGATTAGCAGTAATTGGAGCAACCTCATAGGATGAATCAATCTGCTTCAGATACAACTTATGAGCTAACAATTTGTCTTGAAGCTTATCAAAGAAAATTAAAGTATTGCGTGCATGGATGGAAGCAGCAATGTCGCGAAACTCATGTCCAACACCTTTTAGAACCTGAACAACCAAATCAATATCACTAACCGAACTACCACACAAAAACAGTTCCTCAACTATATTTTTCACATTATTAAGATAATAAAAAACCGAGCGACAATCTCGTTTCATGCGAGATAACTTATTATGCAGTGATAAAATTCTTGTAGGCGACTTATTTGCATAAGTAATCTACAGCTTTTTCTACACCTCCGCAAAAGTCTTAACATCAGCAACTACATTCATAACAGAAAACAAACGAGAGTGAAGATCGAAGAATAACAAAAATTAATTTATCTTGACACTCCCAATATTCGTAATCTGGATTGGAAACCTATTTTTCTTTTTGAGTAACAGACGTAGAAGGAATTTTGACAATATCTAGAATATACCCCATAAGACTGTAACCTTTAAATAGAGGAGAAACTTGAGCTCTCTATATCGGGTACTTTGTAGTAGTAAGTTTTAATGAAAACTGAGTACATACAAGAGAATGACCAGAGGCATGAGTAACATTTGTTGTACTACTAGATGCCATAATTGAAATAAAAAAAATAAAAAAAAAATTGAGAGATTACTCTGATACTATAAAGAAATTTTATCAAAATGAAAATTTATTTTATTTTTAATATGAGTGTGGTATAAATAGATATAAGAGAGTTCAATATACAAAGATTTCAACTAACACAAAGTTAATTAAGTTATAACAAAAGATAAATTCAAGTAGTTAATTTTAATTGTGATTTCAAAATCGAACCAACATCATCTCTAATAGCAGAAGATAAATTCAATAGTTGATTTTGATTATAATTTCAAAACCAAACAAATATTATCCTAACAGGAATGAGGTGCAAGATTCATAGTCTACATGTTCATGTTCTACAAAATTAAACAAAAGAACATCATGCATTGCTCCAAGCACATACATAGGCAACCTTTTAAATCAGATCATTCCTCAGAAGTTGAATTAGCTCAGAAACTACATTATTTTTAGGACGTAAAATTGCCATCATCGTGGCATCATCCCGACGTCATAAAAAGTGTCTTCCAAGGTATAACCCAGAAGGATTTTGAGGAACAAAATACATCTTTTTGCGCAGATTATGAATGGAAGACCATGAGATACTGAGTTCTTTGTTTTTACTTGGTGATGGAGCATTCACCATGAAAAGAGCTTGGAAAATTTGGGAGTTGCTGCATCGAGACAAGACTATAAAGGAAATTACTCTGCCCCAATTCTCTATTGTACTAATACCTAATTCTGGAAAATACAAATGCAACTCTTCAAGTTCTGCTCCTTTCTGAATCCAGTTGCCCAGTGCAGAGCAATGAAAACCTGACCTATTGCCACTGCCTATGAAAATATATACATAGTCCGGCAACATTCTTTGTGGGTAATTGTTACTTGTAGAACTATCAGTATTTCCTGTACTGAAATCTTCCAGAGACAAGGCCAGGATGGTGTACTGCTACTGTACTATAGTTCAGGTTATCATTATTGATCATGACACTTCTGTACTGTCACCATCTTCAAACTGTAAATGCAACGGATGATCCATAAGAGAAACCTTAATTCAGTGTAGCTTCAATGTGCCATCAGTCCAGTTGAAGGGTTCTTGGAAGTTTCCATTTCCACTTATGTTGTGTGTTTGTATGCGAGGAAATTTCCTCTTTGGCTCTCTCTCTATCCATTTTTAATATATTTATAACAGGTTAAAAGAAAATTTTGATGTAGATTGGTTTGAGTTTTAATAAAAGAAATGAGCAATTGTCCAGGTCTATACCATGATATTGGCAAGAAGGCCAGAGGTTATATTCTTCTCTGCTCTTTACATCCTATTTTTCTTTCTATCTTTTAGAGCTTTACGTATCCTGATAAATTATTCACAGGTTTGTTTACATTTTGATTAGATCTTCTCTACAGAGATTATGCTCATCAACCAAGAACTCATTTTCATTACCAGGATATCAAGTGGAATTTTGAACTCTCATGTGAAAGTAATGTCTTTCCATTAATTACCAATGTAGGAATCAGTTCTTTGAAGCTTCTTCCTCCCTAAGTTGATTCCTTCCTTTTATTTTCCATAACTGTTACAGCACCGGAGATTTTGCCCGGAGTTACAACACTCTTCAGATTCACAGTTCCTGATTCTTGCCAGGTCAGAAAATTGAAACTTATGCATCTGACAATCTTCATGTCAATGTCGTTAACTATCATGTTTATTTAGAATTACCTTATGAGATCGGTGCTATTTAACATACAGACGTCATATTTTCAAGTGCTCTGAAGGCAATGGTGACTGCAATTTTACAGGTGGAACTCAGATTCTTGCGTGACTATTTCGGGATAGCTGCAGGCGTTGGAGTGCGGGCATATGAGCAGGGACCCTTCAGAGGAGATGGATATAACCCGGTAGTAAATCTATCAGGTGTAGCAGGAAACAGCCTTTTCTCCCTTGGCACTGACATTTCCTTCAACGTAGCAACAAGGACTTTTGATGAATTCAGTGCTGGTTTGAGCTTCAACAGTCCCTTCCTTATTTCTGCCTTGAACTTGTGAGCAATCCAATTGCCAGCCAAGAAAAATAAAAGTGCTCACATGATGGGCTTTTGGTGTAAAATTTTTTAATCTGTTGATGTTTCTTCATTTGCAGGGATGACAAACTTGATGCTGTAAAAGCTTCCTGTTACTATACATTCAATCCCCTCAGCAGGTCTGCCATTGCAGCTGAATTGAAGCACAAATTTTCAGAAAATGGAGCAACCACTGTTACAGTTGGCGCACAACATTCTTTCTTCCCATTTACACTGATGAAGGCTCGGGTGAACAATGAGGGCAAAATAGGTGGGCTTGTTCGGCTGGAAGTGTGGGAAAAGCTCCTGGTGGCAATCACTGGGGAGGTGGATTTCAGGGCCTCGAACAAAATTTCCAAGATTGGAATGTCAATGGCTTTCAGTCTCTAGAGCAGCTTCATCTGAGAATACGTACCGTAAGTTTGAGATCATACGGCAGCCACTGCTCCTACAAGATTTATATATAGGCTTTGTTTTCTGTATTCGTTTACTAAATTGATAAATATTTTGGAAGTGATTGATGGTATACAACATACAGGATACAAATATGAGAAGGGCACATTGGCCTGTTACTTTGATGCATAGAACAGTGTGGTCCTATGATTAGATGGGCTTTTCAGAATTTTGGAGTTCAAAAAAAAACTAATTAACTTTCTTGATTTCCCTCAAATTTATTTGTTAAATAAGGGTTTGACTGGCCACACATCAATCCCTTTACTTGACGCTTCTTTGACTAGCGCTAGATTGAGTCTGTCAAAGTCAAACAGACGTCCACTGTTAAAGCCTGCGCTACAAGCTTTCTTAAAAAAAATTATTTTATTATTTTAAATTTTTAATTAATATATTATAATAATATATTTATATTTAATAATATTATTTATAATACAATTTTTTTATATTAATGTAATTTTTATAATAATCAATTTAATATATTTTATTATTTTTAATATATTAATATAATAATATAGTAATCAGCAGTGACTCAATCACATTTTAGTATAGGATAATATTTTTTTTTTAATTTTAAATATTTTTAATATAATTTTTTTGTTATCAATTTTTATAATATTTTTATATATTAGAAATAATATAATAATTAAGTATCATACTATTTAGTTACTATATATATATATTAAAATAATATTAAAATATTTATTATTATAAAAAATTATATTATAAATAATATTAAAATATTTCAGACTTAATTCTTATAATTTTAATTATATTTATATTAATTTATTTATTTATAAATTATAAATAAACCAGTGATATTTATAACGATAGGATAATATATTTTGTAAAAATAATCCAATGATATTTTATAAATTTATTACTGATAAAAAATTTTAATTATTTATTATAAAATATTTTATTATTTTTAACATATACTGTATTTAAATAGTATTAGTAATTTAATATATATTTTAATACAGGATAATATCATTTTATAATTTTAAATATTTTTAATTTTACTTTTATAATATTTTTATATATTAAAAATAATAAAATATATTAAATATAATAATTAGGTGTCAATAAACTTATAATTGATACTATTTTTAATTATGGTGTTATTATACTAATATATTAAAAATAATATTAATTTATAAATACAAAAAATCATATTATAAATAATATTAAAATATTTTAAATTTAATTCTTATAACTTTAAATATTTATATTAATTTATTTATTTATTCATAAATTATAAATAATATAGTGATATCTTACCTGTCGAATGGTAAAATAATATATTTTGTAAAAACAATTTAATGACATCGTACAAAGATTTTTTTTTTAATTATTTATAATTAAATATTTTATTTTTTTTACCATATTAATATAATAATATTGTAATATATTTAATTACAGAATAATATTATTTTATAATTTTAAATATTTCTAACGTAGTTTTATTTGTTACTGTTTTTCATAGTATTTTTATATATTAAAAATAATAAAATATATTAAATATAATAATTTCATATCAATAAATTTATAAATGAAATTACTATTATTTTAATATATCAAAAACAATATTAGAATATTTATTATTATAAATAAAATTATTAAATTAATATAATATAAATATATTATTATAATATATTAATTAAAAAAAGAAAAAAAAAGAAGCCTGCGCGCGGGCTCAGCAATTGAGCCTGTCGCGCAGGCTTAAAAAAAAAAAAGAGAGATCCTAGTGCGTCTTTTGAAGGGCACCAAACGGTTACAAACCCGTCAGAAATGAGTTTTAACTGTCACGGACGATCATATCCCTATTTAGTAAATAAGTTTTTTTAAAAAATAAAATTTAAAATAAATTTGGGAGAAATTTAAAAAGATTTTTTTTTTAACCCAAAATTCCAAAAAGCCCTGATTAGATAGTGAAATTTTTACTTCTACAGGGACATTGAGGACAGATGGGCTAGGAAACAAGAAAATATATAAATGACGTCGGTTCATGCAAGCGCCAACCGATTCGTCTTGAAGAATTCTCATCTTTGATTTAAACCAGAAGCTTTGGACTCGAAAATTGAATCGAAATTGGAACTTCCTACTCAGATGATCTAGAGGCAGCACCAATTTCCTTCATTGTGTCAATTTATGGGCCTTTAAATATAGAGATACCAAATCTTTTACTGCATTAAGACTTTTCGTAAAATATGAAATATAAACAAAAATTAAGACTTTTCGTTACAACTTCCAAAATTCCTGTCCAACGTACAAAAGCTAAAAAATAATTTCCTGTTTAAAGAACCTTGAAACAATAAATGACACTAATTCATTACAAAACCCGCCTTTTCATTTTCTCAAACACTAACTTCGGCCAATTTAATCCGTGATCTAACCCAAGCAAGTCCACCCCGAAAAGTTCCTTTTCATGTATTTAATGGCCAGTTCAGTATTCTGTTTCCAGGATGCCATCAATGAGTCCAAACTCCATAGCCTGCAACCAGAATGCGTTTAAAAGGTGGAATAGCTAAATGAAATCTATGAGCAAACAAATTTGAAGTAGCTCATGAAAAACTGCCACAAGATGGCAAACATGTGAAGGAACATCAACTGCTTAGTAATAGGCAAGACAATTTTTGCCGATAACACTTGTGTTTTACAAACAATCTAATTCAAATGCCTAATCTCGAATGGCCATAGAAGCAAAGAACTCAAAACTGTGAAAGAATAAATTTCTCACGGTATTGCAACTCATACACAGCTACCTCGCTCTCTATAATTGTAGTGGCATGTTGCTTAAAGCTCGGCTCAATAAAAGTTTGATTTGGCTCGTTTGCTTAATGAGCTGGATTGAGCTTCTCTTATGCTCATTTAATTAATGACCAAGCTTGAACTTACTACTTCTCAGCTCATTCACAAGCTAGCTCATTTATAACCCTGTTAGTCACCTAGTCAAAAGGCTCATGAGCCAACCGAAATTAATTGGCTCAACTTCGCTCATTTACATCCCTAATTGACACCTCCTTTCCCAAATCAAATTTATCTAAGAACTCTAATCTGGAATAAAAAAATTCATATCACTGAGATGACAGGACCACCCTTATTGAATCACTAAAACAGCTACTTTCTGTTTTACTTAAACATTCAGGGTTGACTCCACATACCTCTGAGGTAGATAAGAAGCGATCCCTCTCGGTGTACTCTTGCACTTTCTCAAGAGGTTGGCCAGTAAATGCAGCATACATTCTGTCAATTTTCTGCACCAGAGTTCTAAGAAAATATAAGCAAAGCACACATGATCTTATTAGAAATGAAAGACTCATTTTAATCTCAAAGACTCCAGGTCAACGTAGAAGTGTCAAGAGTTGATCATATAAAATAGATTGGGACAAAGAGAAGGCAGTCTAGTTCAACTTGAAATGCCACTTTCAGGAAAAGGCACACAAATCTATCTCTATTGTAAAGATGGTGAGAAGAATGACTTCTGTAATGATACTAAATTACTTTGTTACCACATGGACCCTTAATTATGCAGTGTATGATATATGAATGGTCTATTCCAACATATTATAAATCAGAATTTCAGTTTCCCAAACAGGCATGTTGTGCTCAAAAGCTTAAAATACCCTCCAAGTAATCTTGGTTTCAACTATCTCAACCAGAGTAAGAAGCATTGAGAAATAAATCATTAATTGTTTTCAGCTTTGAGGTACATCAACAGGTTATACTTAGACCAAGTGAAAAAGAAACTAACATGGCGAGATTGAACTGCTTCATTTACTTGGCGTCTCACATCCTCCACATGACCCTGCAAGCAAATAATGTACAATCAGTCAAAGGCCTTTGAAAAATAAATTGACTAATTAATATAGAACAGGTTGAGAATAATTCTAGACTCCCTTCTTCTGTACTACATCACTAGTTGTCCTAGACCATCAATATTTCAGAAGTGCTGAATTGCAAGGCAAATAAAGAAGTTAGATGCTTGTTTAAGTGTAGAAGTATGAAGTATTGCCTGGTCAAACTTCTAAAACTTTACCATCCACAAATCACACAATGAAAAAAGGTAAATTAAATGAAAAACAGTTAGGTGTATCCATTTCAGATAAAAACTGGCTGCGGAGGTGGAGGGAAGAAAGAGAAAGAGAAGAACAAAATTCCAACACTACAATCAATTTTACTCCATACCACACAAAGGAATTAAGGGTGTGGTGCTTGCAATAAGTGGTATTACATAACCTCAATCAAAGATAAAGGCAAAGAATTATTTAAATTCTTCAAAAAAGGAACTCCAGAATAAAAAATGACAATCAATTTCTATTTATACAGCATGACACCTAATAGATTTCTAAAACATTCAGGAGATTATTCAGTGCTCCCAATTCACATGACCACTCTCACATTCCAATCTTCATATTTTCCGGAGAAACCCACTTGTTTATGACTCACCGGATGTATGTAATAGCTTCTAAAATATCTCCTCTCCAAACAAGTTAGTTTCTCCTTCTTAAAGCACTAAATTAATTTCGAAGTTCATCTTACCCCACATCCACCCTGTGGTTGATGTATCATAATACGTGCATTGGGCATAGCATACCGCATTCCCTTTTCTCCACCAGCAAGAAGAACTGCTCCTTGGCTTGCAGCTACTCCAAAACAAACGGTGCCAACTTTTGGTTTTATCTGAGAACGTTATGAATTAATAATGCAGCACATGAATGAAACAGAGAATCGGAGGAATAAAACTTGGGTAGAAGCAGGCATGATTATGACTTCAAAGGATCAATTGCTTTCTTGTGTTGATTACAGAATTATGGTGGTGATTTTTGTAAGAGAGGTTATCAAGGTCATCTAAATTGAGGTTCTTTTAGATAGTCTATAAAAGTCTGTCGTTACTACCACTTGAAAGGGTCATAATCTAATTGAGAAAAGCAATGATGTATATAATAAGCCTGTGCATGCAATAATGGAATAGGAAAATAATAAGAAAACAAGATGAATTAACAACTAAAGCTTAAAATTACCCAAGACATGCAATCATAAATTGCCAATACAGAGTAGGTGCTTCCACCAGGGCAGTTGAGATACATCTGAAAATGTTCAGGAAAGAGTCATAAATATAAAAACTGCAACATCCAGCGGCCTGCATAAGATGATTTCTGAAGTGGAAAACAAAAGTTGGAAGCTAAGAACATAACCACACCAGAATATCTGCTTTCTCATCAATAGTTGCTAGAGTCACAAGTTGTGATATAACTCGCTGAGCCACCTGTGAATTTATTGGCTGCCCAATGAAGATTATGCGATTCCTAAATAATATAGATGATAGATCCAAAGGTCCTCCTGGAGTCATAACCGCTGGCATAATTGGTGGATTTGCTTTGTTGGCTCTAATTGCAGGATAACTATGAAAAAACCCATGGGTTATGAACTCATAGGCCACAATCAACATAATTATCAAAGAAGAAGAAATCAAGAAAGAACTTTTGGAACAAAAGACTATCCACAATTGGTCCATGGAAAAAAGAATTACAATATGCTTAAAGATATAGAACTTGGATAGTCGAACGTGCAGCATTCTGGAGAAAGGAAAAAACATCAATAAAAAAACTGCAACCCCTTCCCATCTTTTACCATTAAATCAACTGAACTTTATCAGTCAAATTTTCTTGCCATCCACCAATATAAGATGGCTAAGTATAGTTTGCCATTGCTTTGACAATCGAATTTGATACAGAAGCATATTATGATAAAGCACATGCCCATAAAAAAAATTGTCAGATTCATCCTTCAGGGTTAAGAGGGGTAGTTTCATTCAATTTCACCAATACAAATGTAGTTCATTTTACACAATGAACAGAAACATCCATCAGAAGGACATCAAAGTATGTACATATACTTGTTCATACAATTGAAAATTATTTAGTTTCAGAATAGAACCTTCTCTCCAAGCAGAGAAAAGAAAAATGAACGGGGATGTGTGGAAGATAAAACTTGCAAAAGGATGGATAAAGCACTATATGTATATATATAATCTAATAATATCTTGTTAAAAAGAGACCAAGGGGCAAGTGAAGGACTTTAAAGAAGTGGAAGCATTATACCTTTGATTAGCATAACGAATATCCTTCTCATCAACCCTTAGTGGGAACCCACAAGTTTTACTTGATAGTCCTGAACATAGGATACAATTAACAGTAACTCAGATATATAACCCACCACATATATCTATGCGAATGAAAAAAAAAAGGGTCTAACCAAAATACAAAAAAGCTGAACCGAAATTGTAAAGTAGCTAACATTGAATTAACAATAACTAAAAAATTGTCAATTAAAAAAAATTAAAATAAAAAATTGCATAAATAACTAAATATATGCAGAATAAAAATAACTATCCATTTTCATAGAAAATTTTGAACAGAAACTTACCTTCGGCTGAAGACTCGCCGTAGGGACAATGCAAAGAGGAAACTGTGCACCTTGCCGAGTTTCTGCAGTAATTAGAAAATGGATGAAAAAGAGTAGAAAATAGATAAATTCCAAGTAAAAAGTAGAGATATACCTTTGAGAAAATAGAGAAATGGAGGGGATTTTGTTGCGAGAAGAGATAGACAAGCTAAGAGGGGCTGAAACAGCTGATGCTACCATTTTGGCAGCTTCGAATTTAGAGAGATTTCCAGGGGATAAATGAGAGAGGAGGGTTTTGGCTTCGATTCGTTTCAGAGCCGCTGGATATACCGCTAGGCTGCTACTGCTTAATTGCGATATTTTTTTTTTTGGTTAGCCTTTCTTTTTTATTGTTTTTTTATTCTTCTTCCCTGTTCATAGAGTGCAGTATCATTAGGTGACAATATTGATTTATGTTAAGGCTTTAATAAAATTCATATAATTATTATTTTAATATGTAAAAAAATAACTTATCATATTCGGTATATTTAGTTAAAATACTTATAAATTATAAATAGGTAGTTGATAAGTTGGATATTAATCAATTAAGCATATTTATTATTAAAAATTATTAAATAAAATATATAATAAAGTTAACTTATTTCATCAAATTAATTTATAAAGTTAGTGTTTATAAGTTACACGCATAAATTTAAAAAATATTTAAAATAAATGGATCATTTATTTTTTAAAATTTATAAGTTAATTTAATTAATTTATACTCATTTTTTATATATATATGTGTGTGTAAAAGATAATTAAGCGGCAATCAACTAGCATAACTTCATTACTAATGTGGTAGATTGCAGCAAAAATAAATCCTGAAAATTATTAGTTGGATGAGATCGATCCATTAACTAAGAATTTGGGCTTAATTTTGATTTCGGCATTAAACAAGAAAAAAAAAAAGGCCCAATTTTTTTGCATGCTAAAATGAAATGTCCATTTAGATAAACCCATCAACAATTTGAATGGTTCAGAATTTGGGCTTGAAAATCATCCCTCATCAATGGTGATCACCACCATCTGCGGGCGTTTTGCATTTTCATGTTAAAAAAAAAAAAATTTCTCAAATCTTGGTAAGAAAAAAATTTTTTTCGAAATTAGGGTGAAAATTAACTCTACCGCACTCTTACAATGCGGTAGAGCTTACCGCACTCAGAAAGTACGATAAAAAAAATAAATTTTATAAAAAATTATATTATCGCAAAAAAAAATAAATTTTATAAAAAATTACATTACACGTTTGAAGTGCGGTAATGTATGAAAAATTATTTTAAATAAAAAAAATTCATTACCGCACTTCAAAAGTGCGGTAATGGATTTGAAGTTTAAATTTTAATTTTTATTTAATTAATTATTATATTATATTTTTATTAATTTAATTTATTTAATTATATATTAAATTTATATAAATATAATTATAAAAATTATATTAATATTAATTATTTTAAGTTATTTATTATTTTAAGTTATTTATAATATAATATTATATTTATTTTATTAATTATATAATTTAATTAATTATCTATTAAATTTATATAAATATAATTATAAAAATTATATTAATATTAATTATTTTAAGTTATTTATTATTTTAAGTTATTTATAATATAATATTATATTTATTTTATTAATTATATAATTTAATTAATTATCTATTAAATTTATATAAATATAATTATAAAAATTATATTAATATTAATTTTAATTATTTTAAATTATTTATAATATAATATTATATTTATTTTATTAATTATATAATTTAATTAATTATCTATTAAATTTATATAAATATAATTATAAAAATTATATTAATATTAATTTTAATTATTTTAAATTATTTATAATACAATATTATATTTATTTAATTATTTATTTTTTTCCCTTATCCCCGACGGACGTGTAGCGACCTTTTTACTCTATGTCAGACGGCTATTTAATTTCTTTCGGTACACAAATGAGTAGAACTGCGAAGTGACTGGACTTGTTGTTTTTTCTCTTGTCAGATCACCGAGTCGAGTAAGAGTTTTCTGGGCTTGAACTTCCCGAGCTTGAAATCTGATATGATCTTATGGGTCTCAACTCGGTCCAAGGAGGGTGAGACTCGACGGTTATCAAATTATATAATTTAATTAATTATATATTAAATTTATATAAATATAGTTATAAAATTATATTAATATTATTATAAATATTAATTATTTTAATTTATTTATAATATAACATTATATTTTTTATATTTATCATTTTATTTTATTATTTTTATTTTTATAAAATTTCTAAAAAATTATAGCGCTAACAACACCTAAAAAAACTTCAGATTTTTTACTATTTCAAAATAAAAAAGTTATTCTAAAATCTATTATTATTTCAAAAATTAAATAT
Organism: Manihot esculenta; assembly: GCF_001659605.2. Taxonomy (NCBI): domain Eukaryota; kingdom Viridiplantae; phylum Streptophyta; class Magnoliopsida; order Malpighiales; family Euphorbiaceae; genus Manihot; species Manihot esculenta. The sequence continues at coordinate 6,249,400 of NC_035174.2, read as the reverse complement.
TTATAAATTAATTGTAATAAAAATAATAATTAATTATATTATATTATAAATAAATTAAAATAATTAATATTTATAATAATATTAATATAGTTTTATAATTATATTAATATAAATTTAATATATAATTAATTAAATTATATAATTAATAAAATAAATATAATATTATATTATAAATAATTTAAAATAATAAATAATTTAAAATAATTAATATTAATATAATTTTTATAATTATATTTATATAAATTTAATATATAACTAAATAAATTAAATTAATAAAATATAATATAATAATTAATTAAATAAAAATTAAAATTTAAACTTCAATTACCGAACTTCAAATGTACGGTAATGAATTTTTTTTTAAATTAATTTTTTTTATATTACCACACAATTGATTTGCGGTGATGTAACTTTTTATAAAAGTTATTTTTTCTTACTGAACTCTAAGAATGCGGTAGGCTCTACCGTACTTTAGAGTCAACTTTCACCTTGATCTAGGAAAAAAAATTATTTCAGACCAAGATTTTAGAAATTTTTTTTTTTTTAACTTGAAAATGCAAAATGCCCTCTGCTCATTTTCCAGGAATCAAACGCCACACGTTCTCTTCCAGTCCCCTCGTTGCTCCCCCATTTCCTGCTAAACAGTCAGCAGTTGTTGATGGCTCCAAGGAAGAAGGTAATCAACTAATTAATATTTACTATATTCAGCCCTTTTCACTTCTTGAATTCACTGAGATAAATATATGATAGTTTTGTTTATTTTGGTTCTTTTTAAATGTCATTGATCATCTATATCTTATTGATGCAGGTGAACAAGGACGATGATGGTGGGTAAAAAAAAAAAGTTGCTCATGCATGAGAACGATGATTTGGCACTATTATGCAAATAAAAACAAAATATGGAGATGCGGGGTATCGATCCCCGTACCTCTCGCATGCTAAGCGAGCGCTCTACCATCTGAGCTACATCCCCGCACTTGCTTCTCTACGTCCATAAAACGAATTATTAAAGAGAGGCTGTAGCAGAGTGATATTAACTTATTAACTTTTTTTTTCATATTTGCTTTAATAAAATTAAAAAAAGTTAAAAAATCAAAATTAACCTATATATTAAAATTAATTTAAATAGGTTTGATTTAATTTTCAAAATATTCTTTAAGATTTAGATTATAAGTTTTTAGAAATTTTAATTTGTTTTTAGTGCTATAAATAGCATAATTATTGTATAGTTATTTACTCCATTCAATAGTTTTTTTCTATACAGTTCAATAATATTTAATCCTAACTTAGCGTAAATTTTAGCTCAAAATCAATCATAACTAAATTAGATTAACTATTATCTCTGTGGTATATATAACGCCTTTTTAACCTCATACTAAATGTACCCTAATCAAGAAATAAATACAAAATAAGAAATATTGGGTGGATTCTCACCATCTCTGCTTTCAAATTTGTGCATAGCTAGTATATACTGGACCTGTGGCTATATATAGAACTTGATGGAATATGGTTTTTTGAACTATAAAGGTGGTTATGGTGTCTTATATATAGGCTGACAGAATATAATGGTGGTCCAACCCAAGAAGAAAGGTCACTGTCAGTGTTGCTAGTTGTTGCCCATCACAAGAGGAAAATTGAGCTCTTATCTGGATGGCATAGGCTCTATGGCACATAACTACAATGAAAGAGGGCATCAATGCAACCAAATAAGTAAATAAAATCTTCTCACAGATCGATCCATATGAATCTGCATGTTCATGATTGTTGCTATTTGATATTCTGAGATTCAAAAAATAAAATTTATAATGAATATTAAATTGGCTAGGAAAGAAGACGTTTGTTTCCTTTTATTCCTTTTTCTTTTGTCTGCCGGTAATGTCTAAGCGTCTCTCTCTGCTACAGTGTCACATGTCTCTGTTACTCAGATTCGTACGTACGGACGCGTCAGAGCACCTCTCCATGCCAGACGGCCATTTAATTCCTCTTCGCGCACGTGCAGTTAAGGCTGTGAAATGACTAGGCTAGTTATTATTCCTCACGCCACATCTCCGGCCTGGATATTTCATGGGTAGGCCTGCGCAGGTAGTCAAACCGGTCCGCCTACCTTCGTAGGACTAGGTCACGCGATGTTGGGTCGGCCTATCTACCAATGGCTTGATGGGTTTTGAACCCGTATCCTTCTTCAGGCCAAGCCTGACCCTGATGAGAGAAGTCCGGCGATCATCACTATCGTTAAATCTTTTCGGATTAGGTTTAATTATTATAGGATTTGCATTATTAACCATAATGATCGATATATATTAATTGTTTTCTGAAGTTAATCAGGATCATGAGATTTTGCAGAGGGGGCATACTTTTGTAGCTGGAGAAGATTTGGTGTTAGATGATTGCCCAAAATAACCAAGGAATGAGTTCTTGACATGGATATCTTAGGTGTCAACAAATGTCTATCAAGAGAAAATGTATGCAATAATGCCATATGGCATGATATTAACCTTTGAAGTTAAAAGTTTTAGATTCTAGCTTTTCAGACATGTCCCACAGTCCACATCATCAATCACTCAATACAGTAGTGGTAAGGCCATTGTGTCCCAATGCTAATCACCAGATATCAGATCGATTATCTACATGTATGTGTTATAACTTGTCAATGGAGGATTGTGCAAGCCTTTCTAAACTTAATCATTAATTAACAAGGACTTATCCCTAATATATTGAGTTTGGTGCATGATTCTTCTTCTGCTCATTAATCAGCCAGGGCCTTGAAATACATCATCAATGACTCTTGCTGTGGTTTCATCAACTTGGATTGAACTTTCTGTTACTACATAACTCGTAACAGAATACAATGATTCCCTGTTTAGTGAAATGTCTGAATTCAATTTACCAGAACACCATGGGTTCCTCTCCAAAGTGGGTGGCTAAGAGCCATTGCTTAACTGGTCCTACCACCACAGCAACAGCATTATTCACAACCCCTTTATTTAATCTGACCTGAAGACCTGGAAAAGAAGAGATGCTTTACAACTGATGAATGATTCCCTCCCACCCAAAAATATAAACATGAACATACGAGAGAAGAAACTTGTCTTTGTATTGATATGATAAGATTAATCCAGTGATCCATTACATGTTCATCCGAAAAAAGCTTTAGTTGTCTGATTTTTAGCTTTTACTTCCCAGGTTCTAATTCTCGGACCTTGTGGATTATAGAGCATAGACTCTCCTAGGTGGCTGCTGAATGAAGAATAGAACAATGCTTGGATTTATCTATTTGTATCTTTAGAATATTCCCCTGACAATTCCTTAAGTTGCTCAACCAATATGAAAAAGATTCCATTGTGCATGTCCATGAACTAAATTTTTTGCTCGTAGAAGTGTGTTGGAATTTCTCTTTTCTATGACTATCAGACAGTCTTCTGAGAGAAATGAATAATATCTAGTCTGTCCAAAGTATGCAATGAAAACGATCCAAGCCCAGTAGATTAACAAGGCCATGAACCATATGATTAGTCTAACACAACACATAGGGTTAAAAAGGAAAGGTAACCATCAAGAAAAGGATGGATATTGTGTTCTTTTAGGGTTTAGAGTGGGTGCCATTCACCACTTGCTGGCGGAGAGCTAGGGGGACCATGGTTACCTATCCTCATGGAGACAACCTCATAGTCTCTTGTCTTAGTCATTATCTATGTTCATGCATAGACAAATCTTCAATTTTGGGTCAGCCTTATCTTCTCTCTATCCTTCCATATTTTGGAAGCTTTCTGCAACTACAACTCTTTATTAAACCCTTTATAGTATAAAGATCATCAAACATTATATTTTTAATGCTTCAAACCCTAAAAGTTTTCGTGTGCTGTGCCGTATGCAGATAAAATGGCAAAGATGCTATCCTTTTAGAAAAACTTTTATATAAACTTAATTTAATATTATTATAATTATAAATATTTATAAAATTTTCTATGATTTTCATAATCATGTTTGAGAAGAGATGATGGCACACACAATTATAATTTAATATCCGGTTCGGTTCAGTTCAATGAATAAATTAAAATTAAAAATTTAATATTTATAAAAATCGAATCATATTGATTTTAGAGAGACATTAATTTAAATTAATTAAATATTTAATTGATTATTATCATTAATTAATTTAATTCAATTTTATTAATTAAAATTTTTTTTATTAAAATTAAATTAAAATAATTAAAAAATTTTATAATAAAATCAAATTAAAATTTTAAATTAATTCAATTCTATTAATTTTTTCGATTTAAACCATTATATTTACCTGCAATCAGTTGCTTCAAGTATTTATAAAACCTATGGGGTAAGTTCAGTAGAACCCATACTCTATTCAATTAGGTTGTTGGGATGTCATTTTTTTGGGATTATTTTAATTATAATATTAATTTCTGAATACATCATGTCCTCAATTACTTTGAAGTTTTACTTTAGAATTAAAAGCATATCCTTCGAATTCAAAAAAGAAAAAGCATATTCTTTAATTTAATATAGATAATATATTTTATCTAATTTAAAAATAATTTTAAAAAAAAAATTGCTGGGTATGTTAATTCTTGGGATTTCTTTTGCTTTTCCCTCAAATTAATACATCTTATATATGATAATATTGTAAATGATATTTAACATATATTATTTTCTATTTATTGGTGTCTTTCTTTCTATCCATTTTACTAAAGTATATCATTACAAGTTTTTAATATTTAAGAAAATAATTATATTTTAAAATTAAAATATAATTTTTTATATTAATAATTTTAATAAATAATTAATAAAAAAAACTTATTAAATTCCGTCAATAAATTTAATCAATATTGTTTAATTAAAATATATAAAAAAAAAGAAATTAAAAGTTAAAAAATTTTATTAAAATTTTTAAAAATTTAAAAAGTATTTTTCAAATAGTCAAAAAAATACTATAATAAAATAAATTTTAATATAAAATTATAAAAATATTTTAAAAAATAATTAAAATATAAAATTCACTCTCTAAACTTTAAAATTTTCATCCCAAAATTTTTTTTAAAAAAAAATTATCATAAATACCCATCAAACATACTTAAAATTTTACTCTAATTAAAATTAATAGAAAGAATTGCATTACGACTAATAACTTTTGAGATTGCATCCGCATAATAAATCTTAAACTTTAATTTAATACCCATAGTAATAATTTGAATAATTTAATTAGTTAAAATTCATTCATGCTAATTCAAAGGCTAAATATAAATTCATGCACAATCACTTTGGTGCCAGCGGCTGTGATTTGAGAACTCGGCGAATCCAAAGTTCACTTGACGCAGCCATGGGGCCGCACAAAGAGACAATTAAGGATCTCTCAATCGCACTAGGGTGGGCTCATGTGTTGGAAACCAAGCTGAGAGGAGGTCAGAGAGGGAGGTAGTGGCGGTGGTGATGAGCAAGTCGAGGAGGAGCGACGCCGGAAGGGTAGTTGGTGTTTGCTTTTACTTGCTATAAATATGTGCAGCTGCTCTGATGGAATTACAAAACGACAGAATTCTTTTGTTTTTTCCTCTTTTGCCTCGTTGTTACTTGTCATCTTTAGAAGCATCTCACCCTTTCTATTTTTCCTTTATTTTTCTATTTTAGAAAATTACAAAATAAATAGAAATATCAATTAAAAGATAAGAAAATAAATTATCATGTCATTCAAATAATTTTTCTGTACTCCTATTTTAACTAATACCATTTCACTCTTCCGCTGTCCTTATAACCCAATCAGCCTTCCCCTAAACAAAGAAGAGATCTTCTCTCTCTATCCGGCCAAGCTTCGCAATTCTCTTTCGCTACTCTCGCGCAGCTTTTCTTCTTCGCTAAATCAATCAAACCAAATCTCTCTCACTATCCCTCTGGTACTGAACAATTCTCCTCCTTCTGAGTGATGGGTGTGAGCTGCTGCAGGTGCTCCCACACTTCCCATATCACAGAGATCATCATCACCAGCTTCTTTCGCCACAAATCTTAGAAATTCAACTTTTTATTTTTTAAACAAGTAAACACTGTTACATCTTCGAATCTGGGTCTTAAGTGTATTTGCCCAGGGCCGTGCTGACAGCGTCGGAGACCTGTATCAGCAGGAAAATTTGTATAAATAAGCATGGCAAGTGGTGGCTCGAATTTTTCTGTTCTTCTCCAAAGCCAACAACGTCCTTCTACTTCTCAGCCTCTTGATGCCTTTTTTCTTACTGGGTCTTCTCCTTCTTTCCTAGGTAACCTCTTCAACCTCACTCCTCCTAGTCTGGAATCAATACCTCTGCAATTCCTTTTGTTCTATATCGATTCTCTGCTATAATTGCTGCATAAGTATAAGAAAGTCTGACGAAATTACTTCTTTTTTTTTCTGTGTTCTATTAGTTCTGATTATGTTAAAAGTGCAAATCTCCACAAATTTCTGCTTTATAAAATCATGATTAGTAAATGATGCTTTATGATGGAAAGTTGACAGTCTTTCACATATTTACCAAGGTAGAGGAGAAGCTAACATTTGTTTCCAAGACTAAATGCTATGTTTTGTCTGAAACTTACAAGTATTAAATTTTTTGCATGCTTCTTTTCTTTTTCATATGGGAGGTCTTTGGATGTTGGTTGAGTTTCTACTCTGTCCTTACCCCCCCCCCCCCCCCCCCCCCCCTTGTAATTTGAAGGCTGGAAGGTGGCCTATCTGGGCTCAGACATCTCTGTTCAGCTCACAAGTGTCCACTGAGATCTGGTTAATTTAGATGTTTGTGATGCTCTTTATATCTGACTTATTGAATCATGCTAGATAGCTCTTTGTAATCAATCAATGCAAGCAAAAAGCCTAACCAAGGCCTACACCTTTTTGAATGTTTTGTGAAAAATGACTTAGAAATGGGTACTAATTTGAATGTTCAGTACTTGTGATCCTCAAATATAGTCTTCTAATCATGATATGCCGTTGATTTAGGCTCAAGATCCATGGTCAGCTTTGAAGATGTTCATCAAATAAATGGATCAACACGGCCTTTTTTCCGCTCTTTTGATCATGAAGAGAATGTTGATGATGAATTGGATGAGTATTTTCATCAACCTGAGAAGAAGAGGAGACTTTCTATTGATCAAGTTCGCTTTCTTGAAAAAAGTTTTGAGATTGAGAACAAGCTCGAACCCGAAAGGAAAAACCAGCTTGCAAAGGACCTTGGCCTGCAGCCTCGGCAGGTTGCCATATGGTTTCAAAACCGCCGAGCAAGATGGAAGACAAAACAGCTAGAGAAGGATTATGAAGCATTGCAGACTAGCTATAACAGCCTGAAGGCTGACTGTGATACCCTCCTCAAGGAGAAAGATAAACTAAATGCTGAGGTAAAAATAAAACACCACACAATTACAATTCTCGGCTTGAGCAAACATTTTGTGATGCTTAAATTATTTTTCAGGTTAATCTGCTCACAGAAAAGCTGCTTCTCAGAGAGGAGAAGGTAAAACTGGAGTCTTCTGAGAAAGAAATATTATCTGAGGAACCACAGAAAAAGCCAATTGGTGATTCAGCTTCTGAGGATGAAGGATCAAAAATTTCATCTGTTGCCTGTAAGCAAGAAGATATAAGCTCAGCCAAAAGTGATATATTTGATTCAGACAGCCCGCATTACACTGATGGAGTTCACTCTTCACTGTTTGAAGCAGAGCAGTCAGATTTATCCCAGGATGAAGAAGATAATTTAAGCAAGGGACTATTGCCTGCATATGTCTTTCCAAAGCTTGAAGATGCTGATTACTCCGACCCGCCTGCAAGTTTTGAAGATAATGCGCTCTGGTGCTGGTCATACTAATTAAGCTAGCTACTCTTGTTATATGTATATCTTTTTCATTGTGTCTGGTGTTGTGGTTCAAGGCCTCGTCGTGGAGGGCAATTGCAAATTAGTGATAAATCCGACGAGTGGCGCCCCAATCCAAACGTGATATTGGGTTTTGCCTGCGCTTGGAAAGATGGTTTATGCCCCTGTAGGCTCTGTAATCTTTTGATTTTGCATGTTTGTAATTAAATAATATCTTTGTAATAGATACAGTTTGAAATTTGATGCAATCCATGTTTTGGCCATTTTTCAGGAAATTTATTAGATCTTAGTTTCCAAATGAAGTAAAATAATTAAAAACTTGGAATTTTCAGTATCCATTTATATTAATAAAATTGGTTAATTTAATCATATTTATTACATTTTCTTAGTATACATTTGTTTCTTAAAAAATAAATTATTTTAATGGAAAGAGGAAGTGGGAATTGGATTTGCGTTTTTGAGCAGCAGCAGCAGGATGTTAAAGGAAAAGAGGAGGAGGCGAGCCAGGAGATCAGAAAGCTGAACAGTTTGAAGGCAGCAGTAGAAATTGGATACAAGACAAAGGGGTGGTCAAATTAGGTTATTCTAGTTGTTGCCAATTTTTGACATATTTATCTTTTTGCAAATTAGTTTTGAGTGAAATTTGAGAATCCTTATCTCATAATAAGTAATGCAGAAGCTTTTAAAGGAATTGCAGTAAGCAATTGCGTGGTGGCCAAAGTTACATGCCCAAATGCCCCCACCATGACACTCATATGATTGAGATATTGAATATCGCAGCATAAGCTAACTCTTGGGGGTCCCCAATTTTTTTGTTGAATGATAGCCCCGTTTCATGTATCATCTCATTTTGATGGAGAAGCTTGTACTTATCTTGACGATTCTTTTTTTTTTTAAATAATTATTTTTAATTGAATTTCAAATTCGAGACTCAAAATTCTATTAAATTATTAAATCACTGGGTATGGGTATTTAAATTATATTACAAAAAGTTTCTGAAAAACAAGAAACGAGGGGCTGAGCAGCCTCTCTTCAACTCTGCCATCATAGTGATTAATAAGCAAAATTTAGAAGCCTGAATTAGCAAAGTCAACTACTCATACTTTCCATGTTAGGTTGGTCAACCTCCGCTTTGTTTGCCATATTTGTAAATTATATTTCACTTAATCAACAAATTAATTTAATAACTCAAACTAAATAAAAATAATCTGTTTATGATTTTAAATTTTACTAAATGTAAATTTTAAATTATTATTTTATGTAAAAAATATTTTTAGACAGTAGATTAACATGCATGTGAAACAGACTTGGCCAATGGGGGAGTAGTTCCAGAATTTGACGAATTTGATACTGACCATCTACTCAAGGAAAGTCTAGAGGCGGAGGGATGGGGTCGTCCACGTGGACGGAGGAGATGATATTAAAGGAGGAGCATCAACATTCGAGTCGAAAGGACAGCAGAGCAACGTCCACCCAAAACACAAGTAATAGCAACCTCATTTGGGAATCTCCCTTCCCCATCCAATGGCAACGTGGAATGTGATCCGCATTCCTCATTGGTTCATAGATCAGAGTCAAAAAGAAGCCACTTATGTTATTTATTTATATTTTATTATAATAAAATAAAAATAAAAAGATTTGTTCTCTTGCAACTAAGATACAGATAAGCATTGCCAATAGAATGTACGTAAGGTGGGGGGCCCACTTGAAGAGAGAGAGAGAGACGGCGACTGCATGTTGATGTATTTCTTTCTAGTTTTTTTACGCAGTGATGTCACACGTGCATAGTCTCTCTCTTTGTGGGCCCAGGCTGCACGTGGCCATCAGGTGTTATTGTCTTCCCTGCATCATGGTCTTGTTTAAATGGCTTCGTTTCTAAGATTTTTTTTTTTGAAAAAATAAATTTGGTGGGTGTCATTAAGACTTGGGCTCTTTTTTTTTATAAATTTTACCAAAATACATAAATTATTAATCCCCAAACTAATCGAAATTGCAATGGCCGATCAAATTGAAAATGTTATCTACGTTGAGTTTGGACCCTCAGTTTTATAGACTGGAACCTTCCCCAAACCGCCCGATAGCCGGGCTCAGCAAACTACATTATGCTTTTTGGGCTAGCCGGGCTGGATCCAGGAATGAAAATCTCATGACCAAGTGAGCCTGACCGATAATTTGAAAAGGTCTATCTAATTACAACACTGTCCAGTCCACCAATTTTTTACCAATTAAAATTTTTTTTGTTAAGCGATGATTCCAGTTGTACTTTGTTGAATAGTTGTCCAATCTGCAAGAAGAGAAAAAGTGGATTGATGTGTTCGTTGAGAATAAGAGCAAACGAATTTCTTTAGAAGGTTGGAAGAGTTTAGAATGTGTTTAACAATTACTATTTATATAGTATAAGGAGAACGATTGCATATTTGAGAGATACTCGATTGTAAATAAATTAGAGCTACTTGAAATTCGATTCCATAAAAATTCGATTAAACTTAATTCAATTTTTAAACGAGTTAAATTTGAACTTAATTTTTAAATTCGTTTAATAAACGAGTCAAATTTAAATTTTATAGTATTATGCTCATTTTCGATTTTATAAGCAAACTCACACATAATCATAAACAGATTTCTTAAATAAATTGAGATTAATATTATAAAATAAATAAATTCAAATCCTGCATATATTTTCATGTATCAATTTTAAACTTTCTAAAATTTAACTCTATATAATTTAATTATATTATTAAAATTTACATATATTTAAATTGTTAAGATTTGAGAACTTATTTTTATAAGTTTACAAATTAATTTGTATATATACTTTTTTAATTAAAATTATTTAATTTTAAATTTATTAATTTTAAACTAAAAATCGGTATACATACAAATAAATTAAGCTATTTGAAATTAAATTCAATAAAAATTCAATTCGTTTAAATTTATTTGCTAAACGAGACAAATTTAAACTTATTAATACTCGGTTCGAATTTAAAAGGAGTAAAAATTTGAATTCAGCTCAAATTTAAAAAAAAAATAAATAAATAAAGTTTTAACTCATCAAATCTTAACTTATACTCTTAATGTAAAACTGACCACGTAAAAGTTAATAACGGCTAATTATCCGTTGGATTTATAACTAACGGGTTACTGGTAAATCATTCATAGACTTGTCAGTATTGACTATGTCCTCCTAGTGTAGTTGGACATTGTGAAGTTGTCAAGATGTATGTCCATTCGTCACTTGATTAAAGATTCAACCTTTAGCACACGAGTACCAAATCATATCATTAAGATAAAACACTTATTTCTTATTACCATGTATTCGACACACATTTATACGTCCATCTTATACCAGCTGGTGCTGTTAAATTTGCCCAACTGTAGTCGCTGCTGGATTTCCATGTGCGAGTAATGCCCTCCATGGTAATGGAATGCAACTCAGTGAGTGACTTCGAGAGAATACGCCCATCAGTTGGTCAAAAAGATAAAAAATAATATAATTGTCTACTGGATTCTGCTTGAAAATTTGCTTGCTGGAACCACGAAATTCAATCAGGAGCTGCAAGTCATGAATTGAAATAATTCAACATCACTCTGGTTCTACCTATTCCTCAAATAGCTCAAAGAACATATCTCATACAATGTGATTCAAAATTAATGACCGCTAGGTTTCACTACCCTGGTAAGAGACCGAGCCCACAGTGACAGGGCCGGCCTAGGGTCCGCGGAATTCCATGAGTGAGAAGACCCAACCCATTCATCCTTGAGGTCGGACTTTTCTCAGGACTCGGCCTTCTCTTCCCGAGCCCGGCCTAGAAGCTTAGCAAAATGAGGATCACTGGCCCAGTCCCGAACTACTCGATTAACCTGCATGCTAAAAGGGATAATTAAATGGTCATTACGCATGAAACATATATCTAATATTTTCGTACGATTGTATCCGTACGGCAGATACAAGTGGCCCAATGGCAGTGAGGCCATTACACGTCACTGACAGACCAAGAAAAAGAATAAAAGGAGAAGAGCACCCTCCTCTCGGACCAAACTTATTCAACCATTGTAAAACCCTATTTTCTGGATCTCAGATCATCAATTGGCGCCGTCTGTGGGAAAACGAAGAAGATCCTTTCATCACCGGAGTTTCACTCCTATGAAACCCACTGAGATCCACAATGGTCAACCATAACGAAAACAACATCATCAACACCCCCAATGACCTGAGCTCCGCCCAGGAGGGGCAACATTTCTCTTTCTCCAGCCCCACAACTCCCAACAACCAACCACCAATCCCTTTCAATCCCTCGCTGAGCTTGGCAGGGAATGTACCCGAAAACACCTATCCAACCAAGACCTCCAAGCCATGGCCCTCCAACTACAAAACATCGCCATTTGGCTGGGGCAGATTATGCAGCAGAAGGGCCTCAATACCCCGGTGAACATGTTGCCTGTGGTAGAAGAACCTCGCACCCATGAACTCCAGCCTACCTTTAACCACCCCCAAACAAACAGCAGAGAAACCGGAGAAAGGGGCAAAAGAGCCGGGGGAGAAGAGGAGCCGGAAGTCAGAATCCATGGAAGAAGGGCGAGAGAGTTAATAGAGAATGATGAGGTTGACAGTTATTCTGCTAGAACAACCCTCAGTAAAAATCACAAAGAAAAGGCAAAACAATTAAATGAAATAAAGTACCAGCAGCCCTGCAATCCTGAAGGCTAGACACAAACATACACTTTTCGACATCATACTTCCTTTCAACAGAAGTCAGTCGAAGGTACCCGACCTGCTCGGTAAGACTTAGCTGGGGCAGGTCGTTGCAACCTAGAGGGACATTCTCCTAGGAGAGCTCCACCTCCCAGGATAGCCCGGAGTCCTTCTTCAGCTCTACCACTGCAAACCCCTCTACCCAGCCTTTTATCGAGTCTTTGTGACCCGAAAAGATGGACAGCCCTCCGCGAGGGGCAAAGTAGTAAAAGCCTTGACTCGCTCTCACTAATCAGAAAAAAGTAATGAACAGACTCGCTGTAGGTGTGAACCCCCAATTCAGACTCAAAGGAACACATGAACAAAATAGAATTAGGGGCCAGCATTCGGGGGGTTATCCCGAAGTACCGAAAGATCTCGATGAAGAAAGGAGAGAAGGGGAAGGTTAAACCAAACTCTCATTGTTTGATGAAGAAAACCAGACTACGGTTCCACTAGGGATCAAAGAGACCAGGGGGAAGGGGATCGGGAAGAACGATCCTCTCGTTACGATAGGGAGCTCGGATATGGAAGAGAGGGGTGTCCAAGTACTTCCGTGAAAAGAAATTTTTTAGAGTAGATTAAGTAATGCTAGACTCAAGATCAAAGACATCGGGAAGCTTAGAGCTATCCATGGTGAAATGAGAAGCATACCTTGAAAGTAGTTAGAGCAGAAGGACAGAGCAAGCAAAGCGCACAAAGAACAGAGAAGCACAAGGGTTCTGGAAAAGTAGAGAAATTTCAAATTTTGAAACAGTACAAGGAAATAGAAATGTTTTAAGAAGGGGGCAGTTCTCAGGTCGCGCGGTCATAATGGGTCCTCGGCATTTACCCTTCCATCATTCATATAATAACTGATGAGAAGGTAAAGGGGCAATTGATAACCGCTGGGTTTCACTACTCTGGTAAGAGGCCGAGCCCACTGTAACGACCCGGAAACCGATACTCCTTTGTAACGGCCCGAACCATCACTGGCACTAGGATCCAGATCGGCTTAAGGCCGCCGGGACCCGTAGCAAGCCGACTGTACTCGCTATGAACCTGATAAATCCCATACATGATATAAAACGACTCATCAATCCTGTAAAACTCTGTAGGCTTAACTACTGCTACTCAGATATGCCAATCTGAAATGACCCTCAGGGCCTATACCAGGGACTACTATCTGCTGTGGTCCAGGGATTAACACAATCTGTAACACATCCCACTGGTATCTCATCGAAGCCATACATTAAGCCTAACTCACACATTTCTCATCAAGAAACGTAAAACAGGATTGTGTACAAGGGATGAATCATACATCACACTATAGCAGTGACACTAGGGAAAGCATAAGTCTATCCAGTATATGACAGTACATGTCTATCTATTACATTACAACTAATCTTTCAATTACATCATGTCCACTAAGCTATTACAACATACATTCAAGCATAACTTTCCTCTGTACTCTTGCTGACTTTGACTTCCCCTCGGTATCTCAGAACCTGCAAAACTGGGGGCAAGGGAGTGGGATGAGCTACTACAGCCCAGTGAGAAGGAACAGTAAAACAGTTCATTCATTACATGCTTTCATGAAATGTATCACATCACAAACATATCACCTCAAGGATGAACTTGTCACCATAGCCCTTTACTGTATACATATAGTAAGATGTCCAACTGGCCAGGGGCGATTAGGCCTCACCTGGACTTCTCTTACCTGGCTCTATCATAAGGCCAACTGTGCCAGGGGCGATTAGGCCTCACCTGGACTTCTCTATCTGAGTCAGGTCAAACTGTCTCTCTCATAGTACCAGGAGCGACCTGAACTATCCAGGGGCGACCTGGTATGGCTATCTCATGCCATCACTCTGTATCTGTGCTCTAGCAAGGGCTAAGGATCATCCAACATTCATCCACACACATATCAGCTTATGCAATGCAGCATATTCGTGGATTCTAATGCAATACAACCTAATAGATAACATGGCATTGTATGATGCATGGATCATGCTAGATTCGTGTCATTTCTGAATGTAAAATAGTACAGTTAGTTCCACTCACCTGTAGCCTCTACTTGGCTACCTCTGGGCTACCTCTAACTCTGAGACAGCTACAACTGCTAAACTCTGCGGTTCCTCGGGTCCAATCCTACAATGGAGGACTTACATGAGGTACCAAACATACTCTATACAACAGGTAAACATCTCTTAACATCTCTTATACACCTTCCCAAAACCCCTCTAAAACACCTCAAAACATGCATGCAAAACAAGCAAAGGAAGGCTGGACAGGGCACCTTCGGCAGCACCTTCGGCGGCCGAATGTCTCCTCCAGAGACGAAAGTCAGGCATGTTCGGCGGCCTAACTTGGACTTTCGGCGGCCGAACCTGAGTTCATCCAGAACTCAGTTTCGTGCACAAGGACGCCTGCCAGTCCCGCCATCACCTGCTCAGCCCTCAGTACATGCAGTTACCCCTCGAAAACATGCATAAACACTTTAACAAGCATAAAAGAGCGTCAAACAACTTAAACGCCAACAAAAAAATACACATAACATGCTTACACCATTAACACATCAAAACTAAACTCTAAAACCTAAACATGCAACTCTACCCTTAACCTCTTTAAAAGCTGTTAAAACCATAAAACAAGTATAAAGACCTCTCTTACCTCCTAAAACTAGCAGAGGAACAACTTGAACTCAACAAATCCCCTTCACAAGCTTCAAACCACCAAAACCTCTCTTTTCTCTCAAAACCTTCAAAACCTCTTGCAAACGAGCAACCCGCTGCATGAGCTGATTAAAAGCGTGCAGATGAGTCAAGGGAGACGTGGCCTAACCTCTGGTCATGATCTGGAGGTGAACACCTGGCCAAACCACGGACTGAGGAGCATGCACAACGAACCGACCACCTCAGCTTCGGCTGCCGAAACTTCATGCAAAACCATGCAACTTTCGGGGGCCGAACATAACCTTCGGGGGCCGAACATTGGGCACTTTCGGCGGCCGAACTTCACCTTCGGGGGCCGAACATGACAGAAACTCCTTTGGCCAATTCTCCACGAAATTCAACTCGTTTTCTACGCTAAACCTTTAAAACACTTGCAAATAGTTTAGAAACCTTTCTCTTACCCGTCCAAAGACCTCTGACATCCTCAAATGCCACTGGACGGTAGGAATTCCGATGTCTAACTCTAGCCGGGTATTACATTCTTCCCCCCTTTAAGAACATTCGTCCTCGAATGTTCACACAACAAACACATAGGCAAATAAGCAATTAAGGAAAGTCTAATACTTTCCTCTGCGAAGAGACACAGATATTACTGGAGTCAAACTCCTGGGTTATCTACAATTCCTGACTCTGCTGACGCTTAACTGCTGCATCTGTGTCTATACTCTACCCTAATTGCGTCTCACTGGTTCCAGTACCCAATTGACTTGGTTCTTTCATCTGATTACTGACTTTTCTCTTTCTTTGACTCTTCTCAGCTTTAGTCACACTAGTCTGGTTACTCTAACCGTTACTTCGCTTTACTCAACCCAGTTAGAGGAGCCATACCTCTAAGGAAACACTAGATGCCTTGCCCGTCTTTCTTCTTCTTTCCTATACTGGTTTTTGTTTTCTTTAACTCTCTTTCTAACTCTCAATATCTAGTTCCCAACTCTAAGATCTATCGTGGAGGATACACAGCTCCTCCTCGTTGTCTCCACAGAGCATCAGCCTGTGTGGGAACACCTGTCCTTGGTAGTGATTTTGTTCAACTGCTCACAGTCGTTACAAAATCTCAACGTTTCATCCTTCGTTTCTCACACCGATACTGGAACATTCCAGAGTGAGGTACTAAGTCGAATGTAACCTTTCTCTACCAAGCTTTCCTATCATACTCTGATCATGCTCTCTCTCTCTCTCTGTAGGTGCCATCCTGTAGGGTAGAAGGAAAGAAATGGTTCCGCGTCCAGACACCACTTCTATTCCATACTCTGACTCCCTGACAGATGGTAAACCTGACAGCTCATCTGGGAAACCATCTAGAACTTACTAACTACGGGTATTGAGGCTAATTCCCCGATCTGACTACTAAACTTACTCACACGAGCTAGAACCCTCTGATAACCTTTCCTGTGTACCTATGAGCCTGCTGGGCTGACCTCAAACCTCTAGGCACCTATACTCTGTCCCTTCCAAGGAATTTCTGATCCATCCTAGCCTCTAAACTCTCCTACCTTGTCTCTACAGACACAGGTAGTACAATGAGTAAGTAGCCAATCCGCCCTAGAATGACATCAAATAGTCAACTCTAGAACCATAAGGTCAGCTGGATAGCTTCTACTCACTACAACTCTAAACTGCTCTGATTAACTGACTCTGCTTCAGATGGATCATACCCGGGTCCATTAACCCAGAGAAAACACTCTAAGCCTAGAAGTCATCAAACCCACTCTAGTAACAGCTCACTAAGCCACAAGGAAGTAAAAACATGCGGGTTCAAAACAAACAGCATACACATCCGAACATCCACAAGTGAACATACTTGATGTCACTGTGTTCAATGTGATAGCTTCCGACTGAGTCAGGGTGAAGATCCGAGCTAAAGCTAACGGAACTTCCCTCGGGAAGTTACTAATGGAAAAGCTAACCCTTTCCTCTGCCTCAATTACCACCTAATCCCAGACTAAACTGAAATCTCCTCTTGAACGTACTCTTCATCTTACTCTTTTCTTTCTCTGTTCTAGTCTAGTTTACTTATTCTTCTCTTTTCCTTAATCTGCTCACTTTCACTTACCCTTACATTCTTTTCTTACTCTTCTATTTCTTACTCTCTTCTCTGCCTTATTTCTTTTCCTTGAGGGCTGCACTCGGAGATGAGAGATCACTCTCCCTATACCTGGATAAAATCTAAGGCCATAGCATCTTATAGCAACACCCTCGAGCATCTTTCCTAGCTCACTAACCACTAGCTACTATTCATCTGGCTTTTACCATCTCACTTATTCTATTGGTGCCATCCTACTACTGGTGCCATCCTGCAGCAAAGACTAGAAGTGATGGGTCTAGACACCATTCCTATCTCTCATTGAACTTTCTTAGCAGGTAGTAAACCTGATGACTTGTCTGGGTCCTATCGACAACTTTTCTCTGGCTGTGGGCACTACAACTGTTCCCCTTCTAATCTGACTAACTACGCTGTTTTCTGACACAAGCAAGAAACCTTTGATAACCTCTCCTAAACAGCGTAAGAGCCTTTAGGGCTGATAGCAAACTTCTAGGCATCTCTCCTTTGTCCCCTCACACATTACCTGTGATCCATCCATCCTGGTCTCAAAGCCTGACTACGTTGCCTCTGCTATCTAAGGCCGTACGATGAGTAGCTAGCCCATCCACCCCTAGAATGACATCAACCAGTCACTCTAGAACCACAAGGTCAGCTGGAAGGCACCTACTCAAAACTCGCACTCAACTCTATTGGCAGACGAACTCTGCCACTGACGGATCACACCTATTGACCCAAAGAGGACATTCTAATCCCAGAAGTTATCAAACCCATACTCTCGACGGCTCTCACGGCCCTAAGGAAAACGAAACATCAGAGTTAACAAACACATCAAAACATATGGAAGTGAAAAGTACCTGTCACCGCCATGTCCGATGTGTCAGTCTCCTGCTGCGTCAAAGCGAAGATCCGTGCTGGCACTGATGGACCTTCACCTGGGGAACCTGTGGAAGAAGGAGTGATCCCGCTCCTTCTGCCTCTGTCCTGCGCCATGGCTAGAGCTTCTGGCTGAGCCACTCTGTCTGAGACTGTCTGCTGGGACTGTGTTAGCAAAGTGGCAGTGGAACACTCACGTGCTATGTGCCCCTCTTGTCCGCACCTGAAACATGCTGTTGTCCCTACTAAACAGACTCCCTTGTGCGGCCTACCGCACCTTGGACATTTTGCGGTCTTCAAACCAGAACTCGAACCCTCACCTATTTGCTTCCAGCACTTATTCTTCTTTGATCTCCTGAGGCCTCTACCTCCTTTCTTACTCTTGGTATCAGCCTCATGCAGAGGGGAGAGATTAACATCACTTGTCCCTGCAAGTTTGGCACTAGCTTCTCTCTTCTGTGCCATATCTACTATATCATGGAAACTCTCCCTTGACCTATCTAAAACCCCTCCTACAAACTCATGAGCAAACTGCTCCCAGGAGAAGCTTTCTACCCTCGAAGCCACACACTGGTTGAACCATTCCCTTGCTTTTTCACTTTTCAATGTGACCCCTGCCATTTGAATGGCTCTATTCTCACTGACTCCCAACTCATCCGTTATCATCTTAACCATTCTAAGATACTCAACAGGGTCATCACCAGTCTCAAATTGGGGAACATCTAACCTCAAATAATCTGTCAGCTGCACCATACTTTCTCCAGGTGAACTAAGCTTAGGTGTTTGGCTTACTGGGGCTATTGGTTCTACTGGTGGTGGAGGAGGTGCAACTTGCCCTGGGTTAGGGTTTACTGACCTTGGGTAACAAACGAAGGGTGGAAACATGGTATACTGTGGATATAATGGTGGATATGGTGGATAAAAGGGAGGATAGGGCATAAAGGTAGGATATGGGTGATATCTAGGCAACTCTGATATACCTCTCATCGGGTACTCTGCCCCCCACTGGTAGGGTGGATACTGAGGTGGAACAAACCGCGAGGCCTGAGTGCCTCCTTGGGACTCACCCATAGCTCCTCCTACTCCACTCATACCAAAGCCGCCCTCTCTACTCTGGTCATCCTTCTCTCTTTCTCTCATAAGCCCTGACGTACCACTCTGGACAATTCCCCTTCTACTCTCCTCAACAGACCTTCTAGGGTCCCTTGATGTACCTTCGCTACTTAAGCTATCTGATGTTGCCCTTTGCAGAACGGGGAGATGGACATCCATGTCCTCATTCTCCGGCGGAGCTCCAATCAATCTCGCAGATCGACGAGTTCCTCTCATCCTGCCTCTGGAAAGCACAACATCACACAAAACATCATCAAATGATCCATGTGAGAACACATGAATCCTCAGCACATATCAAACATATTCATAGCACATGTCGCTCATCATGGCATTTCACATCATCATGCAAGACAGGACTCCACATCCTATCCTAGTGGACATGAGTTTACCTATTGTGCTTTCCCTCCTATCCAAACCAACACCTCTTTCCGATATGAGATATCTCTGATCCCTGAGTATACGCACTCAGCACATCGTACTCTAGAGGCCCTATGCTCTGGTACCAATCTGTAACGACCCGGAAACCGATACTCCTTTGTAACGGCCCGAACCATCACTGGCACTAGGATCCAGATCGGCTTAAGGCCGCCGGGACCCGTAGCAAGCCGACTGTACTCGCTATGAACCTGATAAATCCCATACATGATATAAAACGACTCATCAATCCTGTAAAACTCTGTAGGCTTAACTACTGCTACTCAGATATGCCAATCTGAAATGACCCTCAGGGCCTATACCAAGGACTACTATCTGCTGTGGTCCAGGGATTAACACAATCTGTAACACATCCCACTGGTATCTCATCGAAGCCATACATTAAGCCTAACTCACACATTTCTCATCAAGAAACGTAAAACAGGATTGTGTACAAGGGATGAATCATACATCACACTATAGCAGTGACACTAGGGAAAGCATAAGTCTATCCAGTATATGACAGTACATGTCTATCTATTACATTACAACTAATCTTTCAATTACATCATGTCCACTAAGCTATTACAACATACATTCAAGCATAACTTTCCTCTGTACTCTTGCTGACTTTGACTTCCCCTCGGTATCTCAGAACCTGCAAAACTGGGGGCAAGGGAGTGGGATGAGCTACTACAGCCCAGTGAGAAGGAACAGTAAAACAGTTCATTCATTACATGCTTTCATGAAATGTATCACATCACAAACATATCACCTCAAGGATGAACTTGTCACCATAGCCCTTTACAGTATACATATAGTAAGATGTCCAACTGGCCAGGGGCGATTAGGCCTCACCTGGACTTCTCTTACCTGGCTCTATCACAAGGCCAACTGTGCCAGGGGCGATTAGGCCTCACCTGGACTTCTCTATCTGAGTCAGGTCAAACTGTCTCTCTCATAGTACCAGGAGCGACCTGAACTATCTAGGGGCGACCTGGTATGGCTATCTCATGCCATCACTCTGTATCTGTGCTCTAGCAAGGGCTAAGGATCATCCAACATTCATCCACACACATATCAGCTTATGCAATGCAGCATATTCGTGGATTCTAATGCAATACAACCTAATAGATAACATGGCATTGTATGATGCATGGATCATGCTAGATTCGTGTCATTTCTGAATGTAAAATAGTACAGTTAGTTCCTGTAACGACCCGGAAACCGATACTCCTCTGTAACGGCCCGAACCATCACTGGCACTAGGATCCAGATCGGCTTAAGGCCGCCGGGACCCGTAGCAAGCCGACTGTACTCGCTATGAACCTGATAAATCCCATACATGAAATAAAACGACTCATCAATCCTGTAAAACTCTGTAGGCTTAACTCCTGCTACTCAGATATGTCAATCTGAAATGACTCTCAGGGCCTATACCAGGGACTACTATCTGCTGTGGTCCAGGGATTAACACAATCTGTAACACATCCCACTGGTATCTCATCGAAGCCATACATTAAGCCTAACTCACACATTTCTCATCAAGAAACGTAAAACAGGATTGTGTACAAGGGATGAATCATACATCACACTATAGCAGTGACACTAGGGAAAGCATAAGTCTATCCAGTATATGACAGTACATGTCTATCTATTACATTACAACTAATCTTTTAATTACATCATGTCCACTAAGCTATTACAACATACATTCAAGCATAACTTTCCTCTGTACTCTTGCTGACTTTGACTTCCCATAGGTATCTCAGAACCTGCAAAACTGGGGTCAAGGGAGTGGGATGAGCTACTACAGCCCAGTGAGAAGGAACAGTAAAACAGTTCATTCATTACATGCTTTCATGAAATGTATCACATCACAAACAGATCACCTCAAGGATGAACTTGTCACCATAGCCCTTTACTGTATACATATAGTAATATGTCCAACTTGCCAGGGGCGATTAGGCCTCACCTGGACTTCTCTTACCTGGCTCTATCACAAGGCCAACTGTGCCAGGGGCGATTAGGCCTCACCTGGACTTCTCTATCTGAGTCAAGTCAAACTGTCTCTCTCATAGTACCAGGAGCGACCTGAACTATCCAGGGGCGACCTGGTATGGCTATCTCATGCCATCACTCTGTATCTGTGCTCTAGCAAGGGCTAAGGATCATCCAACATTCATCCACACAAATATCAGCTTATGCAATGCAGCATATTCGTGGATTCTAATGCAATACAACCTAATAGATAACATGGCATTGTATGATGCATGGATCATGCTAGATTCGTGTCATTTCTGAATGTAAAATAGTACAGTTAGTTCCACTCACCTGTAGCCTCTACTTGGCTACCTCTGGGCTACCTCTAACTCTGAGACAGCTACGACTGCTAAACTCTGCGGTTCCTCGGGTCCAATCCTACAATGGAGGACTTAAATGAGGTACCAAACATACTCTATACAACAGGTAAACATCTCTTAACATCTCTTATACACCTTCCCAAAACCCCTCTAAAACACCTCAAAACATGCATGCAAAACAAGCAAAGGAAGGCTGGACAGGGCACCTTCGGCAGCACCTTCGGCGGCCGAATGTCTCCTCCAGAGACGAAAGTCAGGCATGTTCGGCGGCCTAACTTGGACTTTCGGCGGCCGAACCTGAGTTCATCCAGAACTCAGTTTCGTGCACAAGGACGCCTGCCAGTCCCTCCATCACCTGCTCAGCCCTCAATACAGGCATTTAACCCCTCTAACACATGCATAAACACTTTAACACGCATAAAGGAGCTTAAAACAATTTAAACGCCAACAAAACAACTAACACAACATATAATCATGCTTTCACCATTAACACATCAAAACTAAACTCTAAAACCTAAACATGCAACTCTACCCTTAACCTCTTTAAAAGCTGTTAAAACCATAAAACAAGTATAAAGACCTCTCTTACCTCCTAAAACGAGCAGAGGAACAACTTGAACTCAACAAATCCCCTTCACAAGCTTCAAACCACCAAAACCTCTCTTTTCTCTCAAAACCTTCAAAACCTCTTGCAAACGAGCAACCCGCTGCATGAGCTGATTAAAAGCGTGCAGATGAGTCAAGGGAGACGTGGCCTAACCTCTGGTCATGATCTGGAGGTGAACACCTGGCCAAACCACGGACTGAGGAGCATGCACAACGAACCGACCACCTCAGCTTCGGCTGCCGAAACTGCATGCAAAACCATGCAACTTTCGGGGGCCGAACATAACCTTCGGGGGCCGAACATTGGGCACTTTCGGGGGCCGAACTTCACCTTCGGGGGCCGAACATGATAGAAACTCCTTTGGCCAATTCTCCACGAAATTCAACTCGTTTTCTACGCTAAACCTTTAAAACACTTGCAAATATTTTAGAACCCTTTCTCTTACCCGTCCAAAGACCTCTGACATCCTCAAATGTCACCGGACGGTAGGAATTCCGATGTCTGAATCTAGCCGGGTATTACAGTTCCACTCACCTGTAGCCTCTACTTAGCTACCTCTGGGCTACCTCTAACTCTGAGACAGCTACAACTGCTAAACTCTGCGGTTCCTCGGGTCCAATCCTACAATGGAGGACTTACATGAGGTACCAAACATACTCTATACAATAGGTAAACATCTCTTAACATCTCTTATACACCTTCCCAAAACCCCTCTAAAACACCTCAAAACATGCATGCAAAACAAGCAAAGGAAGGCTGGACAGGGCACCTTCGGCAGCACCTTCGGCGGCCGAATGTCTCCTCCAGAGACGAAAGTCAGGCATGTTCGGCGGCCTAACTTGGACTTTCGGCGGCCGAACCTGAGTTCATCCAGAACTCAGTTTCGTGCACAAGGACGCCTGCCAGTCCCGCCATCACCTGCTCAGCCCTCAGTACATGCAGTTACCCCTCGAAAACATGCATAAACACTTTAACAAGCATAAAAGAGCGTCAAACAACTTAAACGCCAACAAAACAATACACATAACATGCTTACACCATTAACACATCAAAACTAAACTCTAAAACCTAAACATGCAACTCTACCCTTAACCTCTTTAAAAGCTGTTAAAACCATAAAACAAGTATAAAGACCTCTCTTACCTCCTAAAACTAGCAGAGGAACAACTTGAACTCAACAAATCCCCTTCACAAGCTTCAAACCACCAAAACCTCTCTTTTCTCTCAAAACCTTCAAAACCTCTTGCAAACGAGCAACCCGCTGCATGAGCTGATTAAAAGCGTGCAGATGAGTCAAGGGAGACGTGGCCTAACCTCTGGTCATGATCTGGAGGTGAACACCTGGCCAAACCACGGACTGAGGAGCATGCACAACGAACCGACCACCTCAGCTTCGGCTGCCGAAACTTCATGCAAAACCATGCAACTTTCGGGGGCCGAACATAACCTTCGGGGGCCGAACATTGGGCACTTTCGGCGGCCGAACTTCACCTTCGGGGGCCGAACATGACAGAAACTCCTTTGGCCAATTCTCCACGAAATTCAACTCGTTTTCTACGCTAAACCTTTAAAACACTTGCAAATAGTTTAGAAACCTTTCTCTTACCCGTCCAAAGACCGCTGACATCCTCAAATGCCACCGGACGGTAGGAATTCCGATGTCTAACTCTAGCCGGGTTTTACACCCACAGTAACAGGGCCGGCCCAGAGTGAGAAGACCCAACCCATTCATCATTGAGGTCGGGCTTTTCTCAGGACCCAGCGTTCTCTTCCCGAGCCCCGCCTGGAAGCTTATCAAAATGAGGATCACTGGCCCAGCCCCGAACTGCTCGGTTAACCCGCGTGCTAAAAAGGATAATTAAATGGCTGTTATGCATGAGGCAAATATCTGATATTTTCGTACGACCGTATCCGTACGGTAGAGACAAGTGGCCCAATGGCAGTGAGGCCATTACACGTCGCTGACAGACCAAGAAAAAGAATAAAAGGAGAGGAGCACCCTCCTCTCGGACAAAGCTTATTCAACCATTGTAAAACCCTGTTTTATGGATCTTAGATCATAAAAAATAATCAAGGGCATTTCAATTCAAAACTAAATAAGCAACTCTATAAGCATTTCATTCTGTTTCTAGCAATCTCTATTTTCAAAATTACTATTATTATCATTTATTAAAAAAATAGTAATAATATTCTTCATTACAGTGATGCTTGTATGTTTCAGTGTCCCGGAGAGATAGAATTCTAAAATGCTTGCGCTCTTCCAAATGTATATTCCACCACTGTCCAACACTGGGAGTCTTGGTCTTTGTTCTTCAAGAGAGAGCAAACACACTTTCTGATTTCAAACATTGGTGAAGAACCAAGCAATAACTTTTACAAGATTATGCACCCTCAGAAAAATAATAAAGTTGAATCTCAATCAAGCTACTTCTGCTCTCTGTCACGAAATGATTTCTCCCCAGAAGTGATAGTATTGGCAAGATTATTCTGCTAGCTTCCATTATGCTCTTCAAAATGAGTCCAAGGACAGCATACTCTCCAATGAATTGCGTTGGTTTGTCGATTAAAATTTGAGATTGTCCTTCAAGTAACACACTATCTCTTGCTGCAACATTTGAAGAAAGGAGTTAGATGTTAATACTGAATCAAAGAACATGGTAATTGAAGTTCAAAGGAGGAGTGATGAAAGGCACTTACAATCAAACAAAGGATAATGCAGCCAGCAGCGCCAGGGAACAAAGTATACCAAAAATTCAAGTGGTGAAGCTTAATTCCGTCGATGAACAGAAGTGGCAAGCTTGCAGCTACACATTGTATAAAATGCATTTTATTATCGGATAGAGTTGGGAACAAAATCTTGCTGAAATTACAAAATCAGAAAGTTAAAGTAATTATAATGTACCAGGAGGGTGTGCAGCACGCGCGTAGATCATGAAAGCTACTGATGCAGCAAGAGCAGCACTCCTAGCAAGCCAACCGGGACCAAAGATTGAGAAGGCCAGAACGCCAATGGCCGCACAACCAATCTGGGCCATGAAAACATTGTATTTCTGCAATGATGAAGCAGCTTACACAACTCAGAAATTAACAGGCAACGATAGATCTTAATTACAAGTAAAGAAACAAATATGAGTGATTTCTTTTCAAAAGGATTTCATATAGAAGAGAAAAAAAAAAGTTAAAAAGTTCTCATTTTTATCTACTGCCATAAAACAGAGCAGTGGAGGGTACCCGAGCAGCAGGGGAGGAAGGAGTGGCAAAGAGGACGGCACAAACAGCTCCTAAGGGCGCAATTGTCATAGAAATTCCTTTAGGCGCAAGTAATTGGTCCATCTTTCCGAATATTGCCATTGCTGCAAATGCTCCTATAAATTTGCCAATTTTTAAGACATTAGACATATATGAATAAAATATTTGAAAATCTTAGTCTCTGTATTTCCTTTTAAAAAAAATTATGGGTAAGATACCTGCAGAGGGCCAGATGATGTCGCTGAAAGAAGGTGCAGAAGATGTCTTCTCTGGCTTCCAAGCATCCCAGAAGGGTAGGGCAACGTTGCTTGATGCCACAATCCCATATTTTCTCTTCCTTTCTCGACACCAACTCAACCCAACAGATCTCTCAAATGTGGTCTTCTTGATTGCAAGAAACGGAGAAATCGGCGAGGGAAATAAAAGCAGAGACATTGGCGTTGATTGTATCGGCAGTGTTGGCGTGACATAGGATTTAGCAGGGACCTGCATCCCCGTTTTGTAATGATTAGATAGACCAATTCCCTTATAGCTTTCTTGTAATTGGAGGGCATGTACAGTCTAGTGAATCGTTCATATATAGATAGAGAGATATGGTGGGCTTTTGGAGACTCTGAAAGGGCATTGGATAAGGGGCAGTGGGACGCTAAAATCACCAGTTGTCTCCACTAGTTTTTATAGGAAAATCGACTGTCCCTGATTATTGCTTTCATTATTTATTATTATTTATATTATGTGGCTACAGAAACAGACAAGCCCACAATGCTTGTTTTAAACATTTTTTCAAGTCAATGACCAAATTGTGAATTGTTTTCTTCGAGAAAATCAGAAAAGATGAACAACATGGCAATTTGTTAGAAACAGCACGATATCAGAGCCATGGAAATGGTGATTTTTGTAAATTTAGGGGTGAAAAACTTTTAGATTTAGAATTAGGATAAAAGTATTTACAAATTTGGGATTTGGCGCCTGTTTGACAGGCGCCAGAGCCTGGCGCCAGGCCATTATTTTATTTTTTTTAATGTTTTTAAATGGTCTGGCGCCATTATTTTATTTTTTTTAATGTTTTTAATTATTAAAATATTATAATTATATTAATTAATATATTATTTTTATATTATATTTTTATTATAATAATATTTTATAATATATTTTATTAATTTTAATATATTTTTATAATAATATTATAATTAAATAATATTAATTATAAATTTTTTTATTTGATATTAAATATGTATAAAAATATTAAATTAAATAATTAATAAAAAATAAATTAATAAATTAATATAAATATTTAAAAGTATAAAAATTAAATTTATTTTTATTAAGCTGATATTGTGTCGCCGTACATAATTATAAAATAATATAAATTTTATGATAATGTATATAATCACACAATAATATTAATTTTATAATCACAAAATAAAAATATTAAATTATTTATAATTTTTCAAAAATAAATAAATAAATAAATTAATTTAATCACATAATAAATTAATTATCTGTATAATTTTATTTTATCTAAATATTAATATATATTTTATATATTAATATTTAATATATTTTATTATTAATATTTAAACTAAAAATATTAATGACTCTATATAATTTCAGTATCATAAAATTAATATTATTTTGTGATTATGTACGGCGGCATAATATCAACTTAATAAAAATAAATTTAATTTTTATAATTTTAAATATTTATATTAATTTATTAATTTACTTTTTTATTAATTATTTAATTTAATATTTTTATACATATTTAATGTTAAATAAATAAATTTATAATTAATATTATTTAATTATAATATTATTATAAAAATATATTAAAATTAATAAATATATTATAAAATATTATTATAATAAAAATATAATATAAAAATAATATATTAATTAATATAATTATAATATTTTAAGAATTATGAAAAATTTTTAAAAAAAATTAAGGCCTGGCGCCACTCAAAGTGGCGCCAGGCCATTATTTTATTTTTTTTATTTCTTTTAAATGGTCTGGCGCCACCTACAATGGCGCCAGAGCCTGGCGCCTGCTTGACAGGCGCCAAACAAATTTTTCGGCTGCCACCTGTCACCCTAACCCTAAATCCGCAAATACTTTTATCCTAATCCTAAATCCACAAATAAAAAGTTTTTCACCTCTAAATTTACAAAAAGCCCATAAAAATGACGAGAAATGTCAGCCAACCCAGAAAAAGTTAGGGAGTCCCCGTACCTATAAACCTGTTCGAGGGGTCAATAATATCCGAATATAAGTATTTCTGACAAAAAAAATTATGACGTTATTAATTTTGAGTGGGCTTCTACATGGCAGTCTGATAGATCAGCCCAAATGATTCAGAAAATGGCACCATGATGCATACTTTTAATAAAACTTTCAAATTTTGCCATTTTTATTTGAAGTTCTAGGCAGCTAGGTGGCATTATTATTGAATCAGTTAGAGAAAAATATTTTATGAATATATTAATTGAAAAGCATATTTCTGACGGCTCTAAGCTTGGCAGAAATGAAAGCAAATAGAAATTTGCATGGAAATGATTTACAGGCCCCAAATACAGGGGCAAGCATATCACAAAACTTTTGTTAAGGACGTCATAAATACAACTTTCCTTGGATGAATACATATTCCTGACTTAAATGAATGGACCATGTCATTCAAGAATAATCTGAATGAGACTCGTAGAAATCGCTCGGGCAAGGCGACATGACTTCTTGCTCCAACAGCTGTGCTACCTGGTTCATTGTTGGTCGATAATCAGGGCTCGCATCTGTGCATCTTGCTGCTATCTCAAGAATTGCTTCCACAGCTTCCATATCTGCATCTCTGCACCTTTTGTCTACAACATCTTCCAACCGATTCTCTTTTAATAAGGTGTTCATCTGCATAAGTTGAAACAAGCATTATATGGTGTTCTATCGAATGAATACAAGGGGAAAAAGATATCTTTGAAGTGCTTACCCAACCAACAACGTTTAAGCCTCTATTTACGAAAGCTGGATCAGTAGGTCTTTTTCCGGTTACAATCTCCAGCAACAGAACTCCGAAGCTATACACATCTGACTTCTCAGTAGCTCTCCCACTTTGCAGATACTCTGTTTCAAGTATAAATAGTGGCAGCTTCGAATTACTTTTCATATACAATTTCATACAATTCTCATCCCAATATAGGTTACTTGCTCTTCTTATCACATATAAGAACTTTGGAAACAGCCTAACAGATTTCTGGCAGAACAAGGACAATTCAAGGCAGCTGCCCAGATCATATAGAAGGAAAAGCTTGCATATGTATAATTTCAGGCAATATTACATGTACTATAACTATAACAAATATCAACAGCATTACTTATGAAAAATATAAGGCGACAAGATCAAGAATGCTACTATAAAATTCCAGCCGAAATATTTTGGAGATGCACAAAAAGAAACAAAAACACACCTGGTGCCAAATAACCAAAAGTGCCAGCAACTACGGTTGTGACATGGGCTTCCTCATCTACTAAAAGTTTGGCAAGACCGAAGTCAGAGACATGCGGTTCCAAATTTTCATCAAGGAGAATATTACTGGATTTAATGTCGCGATGGACTATCTTTGGGCTGCAGTCATGGTGCAAGTATGCAAGGCCCCTTGCAGAACCTAAAGCAATTCTTAAGCGAGTACTCCAATTTAATGGCTGTTCTCGGCCACATTCTGAAAGGGAGTATGAAACAGAGGAAACAATGTTATTATAAATCAGCATTAAATTTCTTAAACCCCCATATTGAGTACCAAATAATGAAGCATACCATGCAAAATGTCATCTAAACTTCCCATGGCAAGATAATCATAGATAAGAAGCTTTGACATTGGAAGCCTACAATAACCTCTCAGGTTCACTAAATTAATGTGCTTGATGCTACCCAAGATCTCCAACTCCCTCTCAAATACTTGATCGATCGATCCTTCATGACTCCGGTCAATCTTTTTAACAGCAAATGTTCCACAATCATTCATGACCATTCGATACACAGTACCAAATCCTCCTGAACCTACAACATCTTCCTGATCAAGAGACTCTAGCTTTTCTATGATCTCGCATGACGGATATGGCAGGTCACCATGGAAGGTGATAAGCTTTGTACCTTTTGAAAATTAAAGAGAGTATTACTGACAATGATGAAAAGGTGAAAATAGAAAAAAATTGGAGAGTTATTGTGGGCTTACTTGCGTCTTGAACAACTTGCTTTTTGACTTCTGTGTATTTCTTGGCAGCTCTTTCCTTCTTTGATAACAAGCAAATCCAGAGGAATGCAAGAAGCACGGCTAGTGTAATGGCCATTGTGGCCATTACAACAATAAGCACCCCTTTAATGTAATGAGAGGACCGTTTACTAGGAACTGCCAAAATCTCCAGTATTAGTCTATGCACAGTTGATAGTTCCAGAAAATGAAGTAAAAAACTTGCCTGTTGATTCATCACTTGCAGCATGTGGAAGCACTGCAGGAAATCCCATTGAGGTTCGACATGGCTTTTGCACTTGTCTACCGCAAAGATCTAAATTGCCAATAAACCTAAGCAAAAGCAAGCAGAATTCAGAAAAAGAAAAACAAATAAATTCTTGCAAAATTATGCATGAATTCATTTCATTTAAAAATGAAAATTTTGTAAGTTAAAAAAGAAATAAATGCTTCTATTCCAAACAAGAAAATTGATAGAAACGAACTTAATTGAATTGAATTCTTGTGAAAATTTTTTTATTCCACACAAGGGTTAGCATGTTCATTAAAGCCATTGTAACTCAGAATGGGCATCGTTCAGACTATTTACACCATACAACATCAGCATGCTACGAAGTATAGGATTGGTATATGCTGTTACTCGTGAGACCAAATATTGAAGCAAGCATAGAGGTGAAGCTGATCACAGTGTCATTATGTGCACTTACGAGCTGTTCCCAAAAGTGCTTAAAGCTCCAAAATCTGGGATTTCACCAGAGAAATAGTTGGTGGACAAATTCCTGAGACAACAGTACCATAGTAGAAAATTACAACACCATCTGATTTCCTTGCTAAGGCTTCCCCATCACAAACTATTCAACTTTATATAGCAACAACTGTATATGAACTTACAGGAGGCGCAAACGTGTAAGACGGCCGATAGATGAAGGTATAGCACCTTTTAGCATATTGCTAGACAAGTCCCTAAATTCAGTGGTGGGTAATCAAGAATATCCAGAAGTAAGAACAAGGATAGCTTCATTGAAAACTAATATCATACGTATTCTCTGTATGGAAAAATATATTGACTAAATTAAGGATAAAGTAGAAGATATATCAGCTATTGAAAATTCAAGCAAAGGAGAAGGAATCAGGGATCGTACAGTATAGTGAGATGAGAAAGGTTTCCAATATCTGATGGAATGCCTCCTTGGAGATGATTAGCCCTCAAGTACCTAAAATAAGTCCATTACAGACAAGGAAGATGTGAACATTCCTTCGGACCTCTTCAAACATGCATAATCAATAAAACGGAAGAGAAGAATCCCCATTTTTCCTTACACTGCCCTGAGCTCAGTACAATTGGTGAGTTCGTAGGGAATAATCCCATTTAAACTGTTCTGGTGAAGTGCCCTATTTGACAAGAAAAAGAGGAAATTTAGTAAGAGGCTAAGCTTTGGCATTCTTCCAGGTGAAATTTGAGGTAGACGGGGGGCATTGAACTCACAGCCTTTGTAGTCTGCTGAGTTTGCCAATGCTAGGAGATATATTTCCTCCCAACTGCATGTAAGGCAAGTTTCTGAAGAACCCAATAAGTAGAAAAAGGAAAAAACTTCAAATATGCAATGTAGATGTAAGTAGGAGATTTAAGAATTGCGAGAGAATTAATAACATACATTGAACTGACTCTTTGATCATGAGGATGGCAAGAAATACCAGTCCATTTGCACGGAGATTCATCGGTCGCTTGCCAGTCACCTAGTATGTTTCTACTATCATTCAATGTGCTCTTGATTTCCAACAATGCCAGGCCTGCAATGAAAAAAGAAAAATAAATAAGCAAAGCAAAAAGATCCAAGCTTTAATCTTCATTAGGTCGCCATTAAAGTAAATTTTCAAAATAACAGCACTCATTTCTCATCAAGAGCATTTTTTTTTCTCGTTTCTTTTTCCTTCATTTTCTCGGCAGACAAACAGGTAAAGAGCTCCAAAAGAGACGAAAATGAAATTAGGTTCTTACCATCTTCAGTGAGGGCAAGAGAGCAAGTACTGAAAAGTATTTCAACATGAATTAAATAAAAGCACAAAACAAAGAAACCCATTTTCATCTCTCCTTCAAAACGGGTTTGCAAGGTAGAGTAATTTCTTTGTGCAGCAAGCCACTGCACACTGAATGGTAGTAAAACCAAGCTAACAGAGAACTCGGAGAAGAATAGAAAGAAAAACAGTCTGTAATGATAATAATGGTGGGCAGAGTTGTTGTGGGTACAGGTGATGATGGTGGTGAATTGCCATAACGAAACTAATAATAATATATAATAATTTGAAGTTAAGCACCAGAGGGAAAGCGGGCCAGAAGGGGAAACTTTTCTCCAATATTTTTATGATCAGATTGAAAGAAATACTTTTTTTTAAAGTGATATATGGAAAGTTGTGCAGAAAGAAGTAGCCGTTGTCCAGTAAAATTCAAACAGAGTATTGAAAGCATACTCTCGCATGTAAGTGAAATATGAAACTCGCAGTGTTCCGGCGGGCAAGATTTGAAAGAAAATTGCAGAGGCGAACACGTGTCAATTACAGATAGAGAATAGCGAAATTGTGTACTCAAGGGAGGTCTTGAGTTTGGTTTCGACTGACAAAGTCTGAGGCTCCATTGAAACTTGTCTGACTACTTGACTATTTCAAGGCAGACAACGACATACGCCAATGTCGTTTTGTGTACGTTTCTGAAAGCAGGAGGACGACTCCACAGTGAAGAAATGTAGGTGCTGATGATGATGCTTACATTAATTACAATTACAATAGTGATCAATCATACTGGGCCTTGGCCCATAAATATTTGAAGTT
The DNA here is from genome assembly GCF_001659605.2 of Manihot esculenta. Lineage (NCBI taxonomy): Eukaryota > Viridiplantae > Streptophyta > Magnoliopsida > Malpighiales > Euphorbiaceae > Manihot > Manihot esculenta. The sequence goes on along the minus strand of NC_035174.2, from coordinate 6,216,385 downwards.
GTTAGAGACCCCAAGTACAGGATAGTTAATTCTAATAATTACATTGCTTAAATTAGCAATCTTAATTAAGTTGGATCAAATAATTGAAGATTAATGTGAAAAAAAAAACCATAATGATTACTTGGAATATAGTTCAAACATGAACATGATGGCAGGCTTTATCCAATCCAAGTTTTGCAATTCAAGCAAACTGTTTGTTATTCATCATATTACTTTTTTGATTTCCCAATAAGCTTCGGTTTTACCACGTTGAGCCCATGAGATGAGCAGAAGAGAATCAGGTCTATCGATGGCTTCCAAGTGTCACGTACCGAAGGTGACACACCCACGAACTCCCCAAAATATGGTGGTCGTAGGCCTATGGGAGTGGCCAAACGACCCAAAGAGCCAAATTGCCCAAGAATTAATGGGACGGGCCAATCGGTAGAGAAAAACAGCAGACGGGCTGCTGGATTGATCAAATTCTGCCAACGGGGCAATTCTGCCAGCAGTGGGCGTCGGGGGCAGCGGGCTGGCACACAGGCAGTTGGCAAGGCGTGGTAGGCCTACGGGAGCCAACTGGGCCTGCGGGGCATGCAGGAGCTGCAGGACGCACAGGGGGTGCGGGGCGCTGTGGCAACGGGCTCGCGGGACGCCTACTGGCGCGGGGCGCTACGGGGCGCGACACGCAGGACGCGCAGGCACTGCTGCGAGGCGCGCAGGGAAGGCGCGCAAGGCAGGCGCACGCTGGGAGCGCAGGCGGACGTGTGCGAGGATCGGGTCTGGTAGCGACGGGAAGGCTCAGGGACGTGCTGGAAGGCGCGGGAAGGTTCCAGAATCATCGGGGGCGCGCGAGAAGGTGCCAGGAGGGTCTGGTTGGCCAACGAAAATTCCAGGGGAGTCTGGTTGGCCTACGAAAATTCCAGAAGGCACCAGAACGGGCCAGTGGCGCCCAGAACAGGCTGGAACAGCCCAGAAGCTTCCAGAAATCTGCAGGGGCAGCAGATTTCTCACCAGCAGCAGGGGGTCCACGAGCTGGTTGGCCAGCAGAATCCAGAAGCTTCCCAGGGGTGTGAAATTACCATTTAGTCCCTGAAACTTCTGGAAGGCAAATTCTGGCCACATGTTTGGGAGGGCTTTTCCACCACACATTGAGGAGGTGGGCAGCCTATAAATAGGGGTGCTGGGGCATTTGTCCAGCACCATACCAGGAGCTTTGAGAGCAATCCTTGAGAGCTATTTGAGAGCACTCTCTCGTACACAAGTGAGGGAATCTTGTGAGAGAGTTTGAGAGCACTTGTACATAGCTTGAGTTTGCAATCCCACAACATATTTAATTGAGTGTTTTGGCTATTGTTTGCCAACTCTTTGGCTTGTTCTTTCTTAAGCTTCCGCTACGCACTTCTCTATTGCCTAAGTTGGCATATTTGGGGTAAGGCTGACTAGTATTCTCAAGCTTGGGGTGAGTTTACTAGAGCCGCACGGGTGCTTTCATTGGGGTGAAGCATTGTGCCCGTGACAGTTGGTATCAGAGCTAGTTGAGCCTGATTCAGCCTATTCCTGCTACAAGCTTCTCTTGGGGAAGTGAAGTTTGTATCATAGCCGCGTCGGGAAGACACTCTTGGTTGGGTGAAGTGGGAATCATCTCCACCGAAGTAAGGGGTCTTTGGTGAAGATAAGCAAGCTATTTGGATAGCGTTCTTGACGAAGGGTCGTGCTAGCGAGTTCGTGCAAGCGGGGAAAGCGCTATTCGTTGTACAAATGTCAAGAATGTCTGGCAGCAGTGGTATGGAGACTACCACCAGTGCGCAACCCTCAAGGGAAGGGAGGGGGCGTAGGGAGAAGTCCCGCGATGTATTTGCCGCATTGGAGGAAAGGCTGGCAAGGGTTGAAGCCGCTATGTCCGAGCATAGGGAGAAATGTGAGGACATGGACCTTCGCATTTCTGAGCTCGAGTCCAAGGGGGACGTGGATGAGCTAAGGGACGAGATGCAAGGAGCCTTAAATGTGGCGGTGGACTTGGTGTCCAAGAGAGGGGACAAACTGGAGGAAACCCTACGTCGATTGCGAGAGAAGGTGGACCAGCTCGATGAGGAGCTAAACTTGTGCAAGACCGCGGTGGCGAGCGGTAGGGGTGCAAGCACAAGCGGGGTTGCTGCCAACATCAGGTATGATGCTCCCAAGCCTAAGCCTTATAGTGGTGAGCGTAGTGCTAGGGAGATAGATAATTTCTTATGGACTGTGGAGAGGTATTTCGAGGCTGTGGGGATCCTCGACGATGAAGGGAAGATTCGTAATGTACCTCTCTACTTGAGTGACATAGCCATGGTATGGTGGAGAAGGAGGTGTGAGGATGTCAGAAGAGGGACATGCACCTTCTCCACCTGGGCTGATTTTGTGAGGGAGTTGAAGAGGCAATTTTATTCGGAAAATGCCGAAAGTGAGGCAAGGGCCAAACTAAGGCGTCTTCAACACAAAGAGGGGCATATTCGTGAATATGTCAAAGAATTTTCTGAGTTGTTGTTGGAGATTCCGGATATGGGAGAGAAAGATGCACTCTTCTGCTTCCTTGATGGCCTAACTAGCTGGGCCAAATTAGAGTTGCAAAGGCGAGGGGTGCAAGATCTCGCCTCTGCAATAGCTGCTGCCGAGTCCTTGATTGAGTTCCAAAGGAAGAATTTCAAGGGCGATAGTGAAAGGGAGAGCCCAAGGCACCACAAGGACTCAAGGCATGGTAATGAGGAGCATGCCAAAGGTGATGAGGCCAAGAGGGACAAGCCGCGGGTGGACAAGGGCAAGGAGAAAATGGGTGATTCTCCAAGACCGCCAATCAGATGTTTCATCTGCGAAGGGCCTCATAGAGCTTTCAACTGCCCAAAGCGTAATGCATTGGCTGCCTTGATCAGTGAGATGGAGGATGAGGAGAAAGAGCAAAGTGGAGTTGCTTCAATGGGTCTCCTACCTCCCATCCAGTCCGAGAAGGACTTGCCCAAGGGACGAGTTTATGTCGAAGCCAAGGTCTTGGGCAAGAAGATCAAAGCCATGGTAGACACTGGGGCCGAGAAAGTCTACATGGACAAGGGTCTTGCTGAGGAGATAGGGCTTTCATATAGCAAGCACAAGGGCTATGTGAAAGGCTTTGATCAACACAAGGTCTCAATTGCTGGGGTTGCACGAGGTGTTGATCTTTGCATTGGGGACTTCTGAGGTAAGACCGACATTGTGATCGTGCCTTTAGAGGAGAAGCTAATGTACTTGGGGATAGACTTCCTCAAGGAGAAGGGAGCCTTCCTCATGTTACATGCTAACACCATGGGCTTTATGGTGGAGGGGCAGCCACTATATGTGCCAATCCACAGGGAGGATTGGGTTGAGAGGAGAATTTCTGAGGCAAATTTCTCTTCCATTGGGGCGATGACGCTGGTTGAAGGGCAGCATGGAAGCAAGGGACTAGAGCAACGAGGGCGTTGCCGGAATGGGTGGGGGAGGATGTCACGTACCGAAGGTGACACACCCACGAACTCCCCAAAATATGGTGGTCGTAGGCCTATGGGAGTGGCCAAACGACCCAAAGAGCCAAATTGCCCAAGAATTAATGGGACGGGCCAATCGGTGGAGAAAAACAGCAGACGGGCTGCTGGATTGATCAAATTCTGCCAACGGGGCAATTCTGCCAGCAGTGGGCGTCGGGGGCAGCGGGCTGGCACACAGGCAGTTGGCAAGGCGTAGTAGGCCTACGGGAGCCAACTAGGCCTGCGGGGCATGCAGGAGCTGCAGGACGCACAGGGGGTGCGGGGCGCTGTGGCAACGGGCCCGCGGGACGCCTACTGGCGCGGGGCGCTGCGGGGCGCGCAACGGGGGCGCGACACGCAGGACGCGCAGGCACTGCTGCGAGGCGCGCAGGGCAGGCGCACGCTGGGAGCGCAGGCGGACGTGTGCGAGGATCGGGCTATCGCTGGTTGGCCTACGGAGCTAGTTGGCCCACAGCGATGGTTGGCCTGCGGAGCAAGGCAGAGCGAGGTTCGAGTCTGTCAGCGACGGGAAGGCTCGGGGACGTGCTGGAAGGCGCGGGAAGGTTCCAGAATCATCGGGGGCGCGCGAGAAGGTGCCAGGAGGGTCTGGTTGGCCAACGAAAATTCCAGGGGAGTCTGGTTGGCCTACGAAAATTCCAGAAGGCACCAGAACGGGCCAGTGGCGCCCAGAACAGGCTGGAACAGCCCAGAAGCTTCCAGAAATCTGCAGGGGCAGCAGATTTCTCACCAGCAGCAGGGGGTCCACGAGCTGGTTGACCAGCAGAATCCAGAAGCTTCCCAGGGGTGTGAAATTACCATTTAGTCCCTGAAACTTCTGGAAGGCAAATTCTGGCCACATGTTTGGGAGGGCTTTTCCACCACACATTGAGGAGGTGGGCAGCCTATAAATAGGGGTGCTGGGGCATTTGTCCAGCACCATACCAGGAGCTTTGAGAGCAATCCTTGAGAGCTATTTGAGAGCACTCTCTCGTACACAAGTGAGGGAATCTTGTGAGAGAGTTTGAGAGCACTTGTACATAGCTTGAGTTTGTAATCCCATGATAAGCGGTTGTCGAAGCCGTCAAAAATAAACCTATTAAACAATCAACAATAAACTTGCAGATAGTGGCAATAGGGTCGAATCCACAGGGAATTGACACTTACTTATTTTCCTTGTCAAGACCAAGTAAAGAAACAAACAATAAAAGTAAAATGGGGGTTTTGAGGTTTGATAAACTAAACTAATATTGAAAGCAATAGAGAAAAGCAAATAATTAAAGTAGAGAAATTCAATAATGAGAAAGGCCTAGTTGAAGAGTTGGATCCACTTTAGTTGTTGGGATTGATCATTGAAACTTATATTCTCTTATTTAACTCAATAAATTAGTTATGGAGGTGGAAGACGCTTCTCACCAACCATATCCCTCCTTAAGCATAGATTAATTAGGGAACGTCCTCTAATTAATCACTAATCAACAAGTTGCCAAGGAACGTCCTTGGGCCTTTGGCATCTAACAACTGTTAATTGCATTAAGAAATAGAGAGACCTAATTCTAGCTACCCAAACGTATGGTGATATTGCTAGATTATGCAATTTCCTAGGTTTTTACACCAAGGGTTACTTGTATTTGAATAATTCCAGCAATTACGGACTAAAAATTATCCAAACTAACAAAGAATTACTTTGCAATCAAGAATCAAGTGGCCAATTTGATCAAAACAACAAAGCAACAATGAATTAAGCACAAAATTGCATAAATACTGATTAATAAAAGAATAACATAAAGGTTCAGATCTCCCAATCCATAAACAACCAAAGTTTCACCTTATTCTTCAACTAGAAAAAGGGTTTCAGCCACTCATGGCTGAAACTAACATGAAAATAAAGAAAGAAAACAAAAAGAGATGGAGAAGGGCTGGCGCAAGGGGCGCGCAGCTGCTGGAGTGGTCCTGCCGAGGATGAGTTGATCCAAAGATGATTCAAGGATACTTGATCTGCTGGTTTGCATGCCCTTTTATAGCTGAAGAGGCTGCCCTAGGTTTCCTTGTTGAGATGGGACTCCTTTTCCCAATTGGAGTTGAATTCTTGGAAGGTAATTGTATTTTGATGAGATTTGCCTTCCTAAATATGTGGGATTGAGTGCTGAGGTGTCTTTAGGGTTTGCTGAGCTGTCCACACGTGTTTGAGAGGGAAAACACTTCTTGAGCATTTGAATTTTGATTTTCCCGCAATTTACTGTCTGCTGGTTGCTGGTGCTGTTTGCCCGCGTTGTTTGGGCAAACAGCTCGGGCAAACAGTCGGTTTTCCCTGTTGCCTGCGCACTGCTGGCCTGTTTGCCCAGTCTGTTTGGGCAAACAGTCTAATTTTTGTGCTCTGCTTCTGCCCTGCTAATCTGTTTGCCCAGTCTGTTTGGGCAAACAGTCTGGTCAAACAGCAGATTGTTCCTCTTCCATTTCAGCTTCAACTTTGGTTTGGGCAAACAATTTGGGCAAACCATGCTTGTGCAATTTTGCTCTCTTTTGGGCAGATTTCAGGCCATTTTTGCCAAATTACCATTTTACTCCATTTTCTGCAAAATAAGGTTAAAACCACAAAATTAGGTAGAAAATGTGTAAATTAACATAAATATTAATATGGAAAATGGGTCTAAATTTGGCTCTATCATCCCACAACATATTTAATTGAGTGTTTTGGCTATTGTTTGCCAACTCTTTGGCTTTTTCTTTCTTAAGCTTCCGCTACGCACTTCTCTATTGTCTAAGTTGGCATATTTGGGGTAAGGCTGACTAGTATTCTCAAGCTTGGGGTGAGTTTACTAGTGCCGCATGGGTGCTTTCATTGGGGTGAAGCATTGTGCCCGTGACACAAGGAAGGAAGTGGCTTGTCCATGAACTGCTACTAGCCAAGTTGGCCCAATCGAAAACGGATTTAGCTGCCGATTGCAGTGCAATTTTATTCGTCAAACAATGAGGGATGGAACGCTTTAACTATAATAAGGAATGATCTCTTGTAATTGATGAAAGCATTAGGGCCACCGAAAATTTTGAATGAAGGAGAACATCTTCCGCAAAATAGGGGAAGCCCATGTGACCAGGTGGCAGCTTGACGGAAATGTATTGGGCCATTTTGAAAAAGCGAGAGGTAGCCCAATGAGTCATAAGTCCAATAGCTCGACCAAATCAAATTCACACTTGACGGAAAATAGCCATCAAGCCCAATGGCTACAAAGATGCTGAGATCCAGAATCAGCTAATCTTTGCAGCCCGTGGGAATCGAAAAAAGAAGACTAACCCATGAACACGAAGATCTTAAGATATGCAGTCCAGTGACACTCAATAGTAGGAATTGAAAGATGAAATAGTATCATATCTTTGGGAAAGAAAGTGATATGACTCATGCTTCCTTCGTTTAATGAAAAACTTTTGACCAGATTGGCTTTTAGTGATAATATGCAAAGTATTATATTACACTCTTAACTCGTTCATAATATACAAATCCTTGACTTAACATTAGAATGATTATTAACAAATATCAATATCTCATTTATTTATTTATTTATTTTATATAGATACTACATAATCAAAGAATCAAAAGAATTCCTTAGGCAACATCAGAAAGAAAACAAGAGGCATAAAAAGAAGAAGTCAAAATTGCTTGATAAAGCTAGCTGGATGTGAATGCGTCGAAGCTCACCAACCCCACACTACCAGCTACTTGACAGTTCTCACGCAAGCAAATCGATTCCTTACGTGGGTGACGGATATCACTTGCTAGTTGCTAAACTCTCAGTGATGTTCTAATAATTACATGCGTAAGAAATTTCTACGTGCATTATTACACCGCCATAACAAGTGTGAACAAGCGACCAAAACCGAAAGAGCTGACGCTTAAATGTCGTGGAAATTTTGGCATAAAAGGACGTTGAACCATCACCACCACAAGTTTCAATTTATCTCTGCCGACCTTAATGATAGAGCAGGAAGGAAATACTCGTCAAACTGCATTGCCCGAGCTAAGATTTAATATTTTTTAAAATTTCTTTTTATATATATATTTCATATGATTATCTGAAATAATTTCTATATTGATTTTAAGTGGAAAGCCATAGATAACTCCAACTACAATACTCATATTATATATATATATATATGATTAATAATTACGTGTAGATTTTTCTATTCATGCCCACCACATAATTCTACTAGAAAAAAAGAGAATTCTGCTAACAAAACTCTTATTTCTTATTTGAAATAAGAATTTTTTAATTAATTAGAAAAGGGTTTGATTATGTAAAATAGAGGAACGTATAATATTTTTCTTATTATTTTCTTAATTTTTATGTTGTAAAAGTATGTATTATAATAATTAAATTTCATAAAAATTTTGAAAATTAAGAGAATAAATAAAATTATAATGAACTTACAATTAATAGAATTTATTGAATTGTTATAAAATTTAGATTTAATTCTAAAGCATTACGTGAAATTTCCAACCTCTTGTTAATATAATAAAAAATTTTCTCTTTTATGATATATATTATATTGATCTCTAAATTCATCACTTGTTGTAATAATCTTACATGATAAAATAATGAATCATTAAGAAGCAACTTGTCAACAAAGGAAGTGCGACGCTTTTGTCTCTTTATAATGAACATGTTAGACCAGAATTCTTCACGTAATTGGCATCCTTAGATGCTGACAGCCTATAGGACTCTGCAAGTTGGACTATAGTTACAAAAGAAATTATATTTGCATTGAAGTACTTGGACCCTTTTAATCATCTCATCATTGCTTGCAACTACACTTTATACTCTGAAAAATTAAAATTTTGGTTGTGATTATTTTTATTTTTGATTTTAAATTTTATATATTTTATTTATGGTAGATTTATAATTCAGTTTCTAAATATTATTATCATTAACAAGTCAATCTTTATATTTTCAAAAATTTATTAAAATATTTTTATCTTTTTTTTTCTATCAATAAAATATTCATTTCATCTATTTCTACCATTAAAAGCAAAAAACTAAATTACCCTCCTTCTATTCCTTATCCTCCTCCTTCATTTTCTCCATTGGTTCTTCCTTCTCATCATTTTCTTCTTCTTCTTCTATTCTTCTATTCTTCTTCTTCTATTCTTATTCTTTTATTTTTCTTTTTATTTTTCCTTTTTAAAGAGAAAGAGGAAAATTTTCTTATTCTTCTTGTTTTTCTTCATCATCATCATCTTCGTTTTTTTTTTCTTTTTCTTTTTTCTTCTTTTTCTTCTTCTTCTCCTTCGTCATTTTCTTTTTCTTCTTCTTCTTTTTTTTCTTTTTTTGAAAGAAAAGAAATGAGAAACAATAAGAACGTTTTAATGAATATGAGAAAAGATAAGAATATTTTAATAAATTTTTAAAAATATAGAGATTGACTTATTAATAATAGTAATATTTAAGAATTAAATAAAAAGTTTTATTTGAGGATAAAATTAAATTTTTAAAAAAAAATTTATTTTTTATTTATTTTTAATAAAAAAAATAAAATAATTATTTTATTAATAAAAAAAACAACGATTTAATAAATTTTTAAAAGCATAAAAATTTATTTATTAATAATAAAAATATTAAAAAATTAAATAGTAAATCTCTCAAAATATAAAACCAGAGAGAACATAATGTCATTTGTCTTATTCACAGCTAAGTCTTACGAATTGCGTACATGCCTTATCTATCACCTTGAGTTGCTCAATAATGGCAACTAGAGAAATTGTTTTTTTGGCGATAATATTAAAATAAAAATCTTAAAATTTACCACGGTGTTATAAACTTTTTTATATTCTATTAATATTAGTGGGCGTTAATCTTCTGGTTGATTACAAGGTAAAGTTATTGAAAAGCAAAAAATTATGGTGTAATTGTAAAAAATATAAAATTTATTTATTTTTTGTTATTTTTCTTAAAATCCTAAATTCATTTTAACATTTTATTATCTTCTTTATTTTCAATCCTTTTATAAAAAAAAAATATTTTTTAGCAATTACTATAATCCAGATTACAGACACAGACAGGGAAAGAGAGGAGGATTTTTTGTTTTCGAAGATTGGTTCCATTAAAACAAGGACCTGACGGTCCAAAACAAACGCCCACAGAGGAGGAATCATTGCAGAGCAGATGGAGGTGGAGCAGTCTGTTGATGAGCCCAGGATCAAATACAGAGCAATAAAGGCCATGTCCTTTGTTATTGGTGAGAGGAAATGAGACTTTTGAGAAGCTGGGGACAACAGGCACCTTATCCAACTTCCTGGCCTACCTTACAACTGTCTTCCACATGAAAAGCATCACAGCTGCAACTCTCATCAACATCTTCAATGGCACCACTAACTTTGCAACCTTGCTTGGAGCATTCATTTGCGACACCTTTTTCGATCGCTACAAGACACTGGCATTTGCTTGCATAGCCTCTTTCATGGTACAATTCCTACAGTTAACACTTAACAGCCATGGAAGCAATTACAATAATTTTTATTCTAACTCTCAAATGGTTTTTGAAGGGGATGCTGATACTAACACTAACAGCTGCAATCTCCAAGCTTCATCATTCCCATTGCGGAACTAGAGACATTGGCCATGGCAGGTGCCCTGGACCAACGCCATTGCAAATGGCTTTCCTGCTAAGTGGATTAGGATTACTAGTAGTTAGAGCAGGAAGAATTAGACCTTGTAACTTGGCCTTTGGAGCTGACCAATTCAATCCTGAAAAGAGAGGGATCACTAGCGTCTTCAATTGGTACTAGTTCACCTTCACTTTTGCCAAGATGATATCCTTGACAGTGGTTGTATACGTTCAGTCTGAGGTAAGCTGGGCTTGGGGGATCGCGATTCCAGCATTTATGATGTTCTTGGGATGAGTAGTATTTTTCATGGGTTCAAGGATTTATGTGAAAGTGAAACCAGATGGTAATCCCTTGACAAGTGCAATGCAGGTGTTAGTGGTTGCAATTAAGAAGAGAAAACTCAAGTTATCAGAGCAACCATGGCTATTCCTTTTTAACCATATTCCAGCTAATTCTATCAATTCCAAGCTTTCCTACACTGATCAATTCAGGTAAGCAAAAACTCTCCACCTGCTGTCTGAACATTTTTTTTGGGTCAAAATTTTAATGAGAAGATATGATTTCTACTCAGATTTCTGGACAAAGCTGCAATAGTAACCCCTGAAGACAAAATTGACTCAAATGGAGCAGCAGCTCTTCCATGGAGACTTTGCAGCATGCAGAAGGTGGAAGAAGTAAAATGCTTAGTGAGAGTGATTCCCATATGGGCCTCTGCACTTCTATACTATGTTTCTACGAATCAGCAGCAAACATACGTAGTCTTTCAGGCTCTTCAATCCGATAGACGCCTAGGCAATACTAATTTCAAAATTCCAGGTGCCTTGCTAGGCCTCACCATCTGGATACCTTTTTACGATCGAATCATAGTTCCTCAGCTCGAAAGTTGACAAACAAAGAGAGATGGGTGTCGGCTTGGTTCTTGGAATAATCACGACAATTATATCCGCCATAGTAGAAGACAGAAGAAAAGCTTCTGCTCTCAGCAATCCAATCGGAAAGGACTCCATGGGTCGTGCCATTTCTTCACTATCAGCCATGTGGCTCGTGCCTCAGTTGACACTTACAGGAATTTCTGAAGCATTCACGGCCATAGCCCAAATTGAATTCTACTACAAGCAATTCCCAGAGAACATGAGAAATATCGGAGTTTCTTTGTCGTTTGTTGCCGTAGCAGTATCTAGTTACCTCAGCGGATTCTTGTTGTTCATAGTTCATCAAAAGACAAAAAGCTCTTCAACTGGTGACTGGTTACCTGAAGATCTTAACAATGGAAGACTGGAGTACTTCTATTACTTGATTGCTGCACTAGGAATCATAAATTTAGGCTACTTCATAGTATGCGCAAGGTGGTATAAATACAAAGGTGGTGCTACCAAAATCCTTGAAGTAGTTCAATGAAAACTGACAATGATCTCTCGACTGAAACAAAAACATTTAACAATGTAACATAATGGTTTCCTTGAGCAATGAAATAAGAAAATTCATGGAACGTAATTCAGATTACAAATTTGATTTCATAGATAACGTAAGCAGATAGGAAAGCAAATTTGGCATGTCTCGTGTTTGACATGTGGTTCTGTTTCAATGTCCTGGAAATGGAAATATCTTTTAGTGCAATTCGAAGGTAATTGCACGTTTTGTATCAAGGTCACACGAGTTTTGAAGTATCAAAATGTAATTTTTCAATAATGTTGTTTTCTATAAGTAATATTAGAGAAAATTAATATAAATTAGTAGGGAGTAAAGAGTCACATTAGTTTTTTGTGATTTTTTTTTATTTATTTATTAAGGGTTTCACTTCAGACATATTGATATCTCCTCCCACCATAGTTCTATTTATTTTTTAAGTCTTGTTAAGAGGAGTGACTAGTTGGCCACCATAGACACCGTAAACTTGTTGAGTCCTGGATTATGCCTCTTTTTTTGGCAAGTATTTTTACTTTTTGCAAGTTGAGAAAGAATCGTTACTAAGTTTTACTTGTGAAATAAAATAAATAGTTCATTCACTAAATTTTTATATTTAGTTGCTTGTTAATATACTTATATTACTAGAATTATCTGATTATGATATTTTTATATAATAACTATGACTTATTCTCATTTTTATGAGAAAAGATACTAATCTTAACATTTTTTAATTCAAATAAACGCTTTAACGGACTTAATTTAAAAAGAATTTAAATCAAATGACTTAGTGATGTTAAAATCTAGTACCGTTAGATTTTGCATAAAGCAATTGCACGTTTTTTTTTACCTCAGTCCACTAATAAAAGGCACTTGTATAATAAAACAAATTCAAAAAGTGAAATCTATGCATTGAGATTTGGACATGAAATTTCGCAACACAAAATTGTGGTCCACTACTAATGCCAATTTTGAATGAAGTGGAAACGCTTTTAATGTGATTGTCTATGTACTTTTGAAATGTCATAAGCTGTTATGTTAACCAAACATTACCCATAAAATAAATCAAACTGTACGAATTATTAACAAATCATAATATTTATATTTTTAATATATATATTTTTTAAAATAATACTAAAAATTAATTGATCATGTTTGTTTTCAATCATTTTTTAAAATATCTGTGTATCACTATATTTTTAAGTCATGAGCAGTTACTTACATCAATAACAAATAATTTTATTATTTTTTAAAAGAAAATTTTTATTTTTTTAGAGATATTATCGTGAACTATTAACTTTTCTTTTTTAATTTTGACACATTTTGCAATGGCTAATACTAATAGGCACTAAAATAATAGAAGATTAGTAGAGCATTTCACATAAAATTGCTTAATCTGCACTTACATTACATATATTTACTCCTCTTTAATTTATTACCACAACTCTGAATTTCTTACCTTCCTCACTCGGTAATAATTACTTTATCCATTATAAAACCGGTAGTAGACGGAGATAGACTCAACGCACACATTCCCATGGCAACCGGCGAAACTATAGGGGAGAAAGAGAGAGTCTCCATGGAAGTTCACGGGAAAGAAACTCACAGCCCAACCATGGATAACAATCATGAAGATGCGCTAGATGAAGAGCCTAACTACAGAGGATGGAAAGCCATGCCTTTTATCATAGGTAACTAATAAGAGCTTGCTCTTTGCCTTCAACCACTTCTTCTTCTTCTTCTTCTTCTTCTTTCTTTCTTTTTTAAGCTTTAGAGTTCAATTTGTAGTGAACATTACTTAATTTCCAGGAAATGAAACTTTTGAGAAGCTTGGAGCCATTGGAACCTTAGCAAATCTCTTGATATATCTCACCACTGTCTTCAACATGAAGAGCATCACAGCAGCTACCATTATCAACATCTTCAACGGTACCACCAACTTTGGTACTTTGCTTGGAGCCTATCTTTGTGACACTTATTTTGGTCGCTATAAAACCTTGGGGTTTGCCACCATTACATCCTTTCTGGTACAAATTTCTTGCAATTTAACACTTTCCACTGTATCTATTGAATTTTTATCATCTAAGCTTCTGGTTAATTTGCTGCTCTATTTTTACGTGAAGGGTTTGCTTGTGATTCAATTAACGGCTGCAATTTCTAAGCTTCATCCTCCCCAGTGTGGAAAGGACAGCAGTACGTGCCAAGGGCCAACACCAGGTCAAATGGCATTTCTACTGACAGGGTTTGGACTCATGGTAGTAGGAGCTGGTGGAGTCCGCCCATGCAATTTAGCATTTGGAGCAGACCAATTCAACCCAAAAACTGAATCTGGAAAGAAGGGTATTAATAGCTTCTTCAATTGGTACTTCTTCACGTTCACGTTCGCCCAGATGATATCAGTCACACTAATTGTTTACGTTCAAGCCAATGTTAGCTGGGCAATAGGCTTAGCAATTCCAGCAATTCTGATGCTCATAGCTTGTATACTCTTCTTCTCGGGTTCAAAAATTTATGTCAAAGTGAAAGCTAATGGCAGCCCACTGAACAGTGTAGCACAGGTTATAGTAGTTGCGATCAAAAAAAGACGATTGAAGCCAGTAGAGCAACCTTGGTTATCACTTTTCAATTATACTTCTCCCAAGTCTATCAATGCCAAGCTTCCTTACACAGATCAATTCAGGTACCCAGTTTCAGATACTGTGAGTGAGTAATCATCGAATAATGTTACTAATCGTCTATGATTAATCATGGCAGATTCCTTGACAAGGCAGCAATTAGGACTCCTGAAGACAAAATAAACCCTGACGGATCAGCAGCTGATCCATGGAAACTTTGCAGTCTGCAGCAAGTGGAAGAAGTGAAATGCCTCTTGAGAGTGTTTCCCATTTGGGTATCAGATGTTATATTCTTTACAGCTATAGTTCAGCAGCAAACATACGCAGTATTCCAAGCCGTTCAAAGCGATAGGCGCCTTGGAAGCAGCAATTTCAAAGTCCCAGCTGCGTCCTACGGTGTATTCGTAATGCTAAGTTTAACCATTTTCATACCAATCTACGACAGAATCCTGGTGCCATTTCTCCAGAGGCTAACAGGAAAAGAAGGCGGCATCACAGTTCTTCAAAGAATTGGGATTGGCATAGCTTTATCCTCTCTCACAATGTTAGTCTCCGCCTTGGTTGAAGAGCAAAGAAGGACCACAGCTCTCACTAAGCCAACTCTTGGAACAGCACCAAGAAGGGGTGAAATTTCATCAATGTCCAGTTTATGGTTAATTCCTCAGCTAGCACTGACAGGATTAGCCGAAGCATTCGGTTCCGTTGGCCTGGTTGAATTCTACTACAAGCAATTTCCTGAGAACATGAGAAGCATTGCAGGGTCTCTCTTCTTCTGTGGCATGGCAGGATCAAGTTATTTAAGCAGTTTATTGATAACTATAGTTCACAAAACAACAAATTGGCTGCCGGAAGATCTCAACAAAGGAAGATTGAACTGCTACTATTACATTATTGCTGCTCTTGGGGTCTTAAATTTCGTCTACTTTTTAATATGTGCAAAGTGGTATAAGTATAAAGAAGGTATGAGAGATACAATCGAAATTAATCAACAAGTAAAGCCGATCAAGGCTTGATATTTTTATTAGAAAGGCCTTAAATAAGAGTCTCGTAAGTTTAATTTTTTATCAGATTTGAATTTTACTCTCATTTTTTATTAAAAAAATAAAAAATATATAGGATTCTCTATTATTTTAATGAATTATGGATTATCAATGTGACAGTTTCCTACTCGCATTCATATATTAATAATACAAATATGAGAATGCAATCAAAATATCTGATAAAATAACTTTTGACAAAAAATAAATAAAATAAAATTAGAAAAGTAGAGTTCACTTTTTCTTACAATGTGGGGGACAAGTCAAATCATGTGGATGGAGAGGTAGGTTTGGTGGTGAGCATTAGCTTCTATATATTATCCACTTCGTGCCTTGGCGTGTATGCTATTTCAATTTTTATTATTTTAAACTCTTAATATTTTCATTATATTAATAAATTGTTTTTAACTTGTACAACGTTAAGCTCGAGCTAATTTTTAATCTTCTTAAAATGGTATTTATTTTTCTCAAACAGTATGAATACAAAAACATCATTCAATAATTGCATTGGAATGACTTTACATCATCTTCAAACAACCGAAAACAACACACACAAACCATTCCTGCATCATTCTCTAATCTCTAGATTCTCTATAATGGATACCCAACACAGTTACTCTCTTTTTTTCTCTTGTTATGTGATTCTGAGAATTCAAATCGATTTCTTTTAACAAAAAATGAAGAAGAAAATCGAATCAATCCAGTGCCCTACAACTTTAATCTGATTAGGTTCCAACTTCTAGAAATCGAACAAAATATTCATATTTTTAATAACAAAGAAGCACTTCAGTTAGCAAACTTGCTGTTTTGAACCGGGTTGATTCACACACAGTAAATTGATTAGACCGACCCTGCATAATCTAACTGGATTCCACTTCCAAAATTCATAAACACAAGCTTTAGCAAGTAGCAACATGGCATATACCAAACTGGTAAAGATCAGATACCACTTTGAAACAATAGATAAGAATAAAAAGTTGAAAAGCTTCCATCCCCTAACTATATGGAGTACCATGGTATTGATATAAATATGTAGTACACAAAGAAAAGGACCAACGAACCATAACCTTGCTAATATAGACACATATGGCAAAAAAGATAAGCCTTCCCCCTCTCATGAATTGAAAGGTGGGGTGTGGGGGAGAGAGAAGGAGAGAGTGGAGAACAAATAGACAAAAA
The DNA here is from genome assembly GCF_001659605.2 of Manihot esculenta. Lineage (NCBI taxonomy): Eukaryota > Viridiplantae > Streptophyta > Magnoliopsida > Malpighiales > Euphorbiaceae > Manihot > Manihot esculenta. The sequence goes on along the minus strand of NC_035174.2, from coordinate 6,200,061 downwards.
ATGAGGATGACAACCTTAAAATGGTGGAACTCATGAAACGTTGTTGTTCGGAGATGATTCATAGGAGACTGCTGCTTACAGGTCTCTACTCTAGGAAAACGTAAAATGCGTCGTTTATTGTTCTTGTACACCATGTAGATCTTCAAACTGTGTATGCTTGTTGAATTGTGTCTATGTCTATGCCCTTCAATCTAATCACTGATTCTACATGACCCTTGAGGGTATGCAGTTCCCTTAGTCTGCAGCCAAATATAATAAATCAGAAAAAGGACAATTGTGCTTCTGATGAACAAATGGAAACAAAACAAGGCTGAGCATGGCAGAAATCATAATATGTATCAAAAGTAAAAACAAGGACGAGGCTGAATCGTCCATGACATTGAAATCTGAAGATATATTCCATATGCCCTTATTGCAACAGTGAAAAGAAGGGTTATTTGTTTTGCAAATGTATCCTCAAAATTTAAAGGCACAAAGCTTAAAAGAAGGCCACTTTTTTTGCAAGCATGATTCTCAATTGTCTTTAAACAGGACCTAAAATCAATCTTCAGAGAGATTAGATGCAAGTAACTCCTTTCTAATATCATTTCATACCTTGCAATTTCAGCTCTCCTTTTAGCTTCTTCAGCCATCTGATTGAGTTCAGTGAAATGAGTTCGCTCTGTGAACATCTTGGTGTCTGGTGGTTGCAACCCATGCAATGTTCTCTGTGCATGTGCCCATTGAAGCTCACGTTGTTCCTTCCCGAAATCCTTTTGCGTTGTGAAAGCAATCTGCAAAAAAAGAAATCCATCATCACAACACAATTATAAAATATACATGCACATGCCCACACAACCCAAACTTAGTAACACAGTAATCTAAAGAAGTAGCCCAGTAAGCCATATGCCATACATACCCTTTGCTCAATAACGAGATCCCAGGCCCTACCACTCAGAGCATAGCGTATAAAGAACTTGATGAAGTCAAGTGGGATGTAAAAGATGATGTTATAAAGCCATATGACACCAGCCCAGCCCCAACCAATCCCTTCAATTGCAGCAAAACTCCAATTTGCATAGACTGCAATCAAAGTAGCAACCTGTACAAAACAAGAAGGTAAACATAAACGTTCCTTCAGAGGCCAGACTACCGGAAAACAGCAAGTAAAAGGATAGACCACAAATGTACCAGCTGAGCCGCCAAAAAAGCCACCATGAGTAGTATTCCAGGGCGTTCAACATATGACCAACTTCGAGATCGTGTCACAAAAATTAAGGCCTGACTGATGGTGCTCACTTGCAAGTAAATTGCTGATGCAAGCTTTCTGAAGTCATCATGAGCTGTTTTCTCCAGAGTTGATACTCCAAATATCCTCTGGAAAATTTACAGGCAATCAAAATTGATGCAGTCTATCACAAGTTCACTACCAATAGCAAAATAAAACCATTATTGATACTGGAGTACTGTATTATACTATTATTACTTCATTACAAGCAGCTAATCTACAACCATAAAGCATGCTGAATTGCTGATAGCCCAGAACAGAAAATTCAAAATCAACAAAAGATAGATAAACATGTGCATTCCCACAACTTGCTAACTTTACGCTTGGCAGAATTGTAAATCATAATCAAACCTTCTCATATTGTAAATCACAATCAAACTTTATCATTCTACAAGTGTGTATACCATAAGTTATCTTGGTCACACGTGCATTCAAATTTAAGGGTGTCTTCAACTCAAGTTGTTTAAAGTTGATAGGCAAATGTATTGTCCATAATTACAACAATTTAATAACCTAGTGTACAGAAGGAATGGAATGTTACCGGGAAGAAGTCTGTCTTATATGCTGCCCAAAAGAAGATGACTGTCATCATTGCTAGGTAACTACCAAGAACAATTCCAGTAGTAAAAATCTCTGCCAGCTTCCAGCTGTCTGGCAGAGGAGATGGCTTCACCCTATCCTTAGATATTGTCATAATGGTACCTGTAATTATTTCAAGTCAGCAAGTTTCTAATAAGAGGCAGAAGAATAGAGAGGGGAAACACCTACTACATAAAAAAATTTAAAAAAAAAAGTAATAGGAGAATTACACATCAGTAATTAAGGAAAAATATCCTCTTTAAGTGATGACAATGACAAATGCTTAGTGTCTAGAGTATAAAATTGCAAAAGTGATGAAACTCAACCCAAATGTAAAGAGTCCCACTAAAGCTCACCCCCCACATGTACCAAATTTCTATCCCACCAAAGCAGCAGCATCAACGAGAACATGTACGTGTAGTGTGCATGTCAGTAAGAGAGACAGAGACAGAAAGAGAGAAACACAAACCATCATTGAGAATAGCAATAATAAGCACCATAAAAGGTGGAAAGTCAAACTTCCATATGAGAGCCAGCAGCATGAAACCAAGCTGTCACCAAATCAAACCCCAGGACAGAGTAAGAAACATTACAAAAATGTGCCAGCAAAAAAATCCTATATATTAAAAAAGAAGGGAGAGGCAGCACTCTAGCTTACCACAATACGAATTGTAATAGAAACTGCATAGATCTGGCAAAGAAACAGGGGAAAGGAGGTTAGTCGAACAATGAACTCAAGATTCCAACATCAACTTTATAGACAATAAAAAATTATGACCAAGAACACCAAGTATCTAGAATGACACATATATACAGGAAAACATATATAACAGTCAGATAACAATGCTTACTGTGTAGTTTTTCATCCTCTGGAAGATTGCTCGACTTGTCAAGACAGCACTAATGATGACACTGAGTCCAGGTTCTGTGAGGACAATATCAGAAGCACTACGAGCTGCATCAGTCGCATCAGCGACAGCAATCCCAATGTCAGCCTTCTTAAGAGCTGGCGCATCATTGACCCCATCACCAGTCATCCCACAGATATGTTTCCTAGCTTGCAAGCGTTTTACAATCTCATATTTGTGCTCTGAATTAATACAAGTCAATCCCAAAAATGTTAGGAAAGAAAAATGAACCCATGCTACACAGCAAACTTAAGCAAGAGAGAATCAAAATCAGTCTATGGGAAGAAAATTAAGAGAATTACCAGGGAAAACACCAGCAAAGCCATCAGCCTTCTCGATCAGTTCATCAATTGGTAAAGCTGCAATGGACTCGTCCTTGTCATGTCCTAGCAATGCAGATGAAGGATACATGTTGGTTCCCATTCCCAAACGACGTCCAGTTTCCTTTCCTATGGCCAGTTGATCACCTGAAGAAGCCACAAGGTTAAGGAACTAAAAACAGAACATGGAAGGCGGTGCTAATGATCATCCGGAATTGAGAGAGATCAAGACACATTAAACAAAACAAGGGCAGCGTTCAGGCACTAGCGTCACAGATCAATAATGAACTAAACAGTTAAGTTGTATGCATCACAGAACAACATGTTACTAATATATAAACTTTATCACATTGCAGGCTTTTAGGAATGTACAAACTATTAAATACGAAGGCTTCCCTCTTCTACCATGAGCATTCCAGGTGGAAACACCATAAAAGACTTAGATATAGCTTTATATTATCCTCAAACACACAAATTTCAGATTGATTACCATAATCAAATGCCCTTCAAATGAGAATTATGCTTTAAAAAAATCCTAAAAAGAAAAATAAAACTGAAAGTGTAAGAACATAGCTTAATTTGCACTGTGAAAATCTACAACTGTACCTTTCCCGATCAAAATTTTCATTGGCAGCTGGTTGATTATATAGAGAAAGGATATGCATTTTATATGATCCATAGCAGATATAATTCAATAGAATAATTTGGTATGATGCTAAGCATAATGCGCAATGTTCAACAAAGAATATCATGTTATGCTAAATTACATCAAATGATAAACGTTCAAAGCGATTTTTTGAGCTCTAATATAATTACAGGTGGAGGACTTGTCCGTTTCTGAAGTTCTGGTTATCACTTCCTAATAACAAAAGACATTACATTATGAGTGTGTATTACGTGGCTTCCAACAACAAAACTAGAACTAACCTGTAATCATTTTGACATTTACACCAAGATTCAAAGCCCTCCTTATAGTCTCAGCACTGTCATGCCTTGGCGGATCAAAAAGGGGCAAGAGGCCAATGAACTGCCAAGGGCCACCCAGACTTTCTTTCCTTCTTTCTGGAACTTCCTGCATAATATGATGTCAGTACCTATAAAAGACTGAACAGCAAAAAAGAATAAAAATCAAAATTAAGATTAAATGAAAAAAAAGTCTATAATAAATATCAAATATCATTAAAAGAGGATCTGAAAGGAGAGAAAACAGGATTCCAATTACCTGGTATGCAACAGCAAGAGACCGTAAACCCCTCTCTGCAAACTTGTCAATGACGGCATGAACTCTTCGCTCGATGTCTGACCTATTATGTGCAAGATTCAGGATCTAAATAATATTGCAGAGGAATTAGAACACGATTCGGACACCCCAAGAGCATGCTCCAACAAAAAAAGAGGCAGACAGGTTACCTGCTCTGGTGCACCTTTGCTTACTCTATGCATTTTACCTTCACTGTCAATATAGGTCAAGGCTGTCCGCTTATCAGTTGGATTAAAAGGAAGGAAATGAACTTCTTGAATTCCAGCACGTGCCTATTGGAACCAGGAAATAAATTCAGATTAAAAAGAGGGAACATTGGAAAGAAATAATAGAACAGTATAACCAATTTAAATGATAACATGCCACCAAAACAAAATCACTAGAAAACAATAAACACTTAACAAGTTAACTACCTCTTTTGGATCAGCCAGCATTCCAACAATAGCAGAATCTATTGCATCTTGATTCTCTGTTCTGGAGGCTCGAGCTGCCATCAAAACGACAGTATCTGCATCCACTCCTTTTGCAAAAACCTGAAAAGTTAAATTCAGAAAAATTTAAAACACAGATGCAGCACTCCATATTAGATGGTAGAGCACTAGTATCCCCAGCTGACCTCGACGAGATTTTTGTCAACAGTAAGTTTGTTTAATGTCAGAGTTCCAGTCTTGTCACTGCAAAGCACATCCATGCCTGCCATCTCTTCAATAGCAGTCATTCTCTTTGTGATGGCACCCTGCATCACATTCAACATATTTATTATAAATCCTCCTATTATACCCAAAATTCTCATCGTTCCATTGACAGCCAAAACATCTCCAAGAACCTAGCCAACCTGCTGAGATAACCTGTGAGAACCAATAGCCATTGTCACTGACAGGACAGTTGGCATGGCAATTGGAATTCCTCCAATGAGAAGCACAAGAAGATTGTCAATTCCAGGACGATATTCTCGATCTTGAATGGGATACATGACAACAATCTCTATAACCATCCCCACAGCAATCGAACATATGCAAAAATTCCCTATTGCAGTCAAGACCTGCATAATGTGCAACAAAGAAGGAATGATATCATAATCACAAGAATAAAAACAAATTGACAAACACTATTTTATCTCTATCTCCTTGCCTTTTGGAAGTGACCAACTTGGTTCGTGGTATCCACAAGGTGAGCAGCCTTCCCAAAGAAGGTGTGGACGCCAGTGGCAATAACCACTGCTTCAATCTCTCCTTGCTTGCAAGTAGAACCCGAGTAAATGCCATCTCCAGGTCCTTTTGTCACAGGAAGAGACTCACCAGTAAGTGCAGACTGCCAAACCAAACCAGAGCACGTTCAGTAATCACTAATCAGATCAAGTCAACAGGAAGTCAATAATCAGTATTCAAAACATTGATAATGGCATACCCACCTGGTCAATTTTCAGTGGATCACCTTCTAATAGACGAGCATCAGCTGGAATAATATCTCCAAGTTTGATGCTAATAATGTCACCAGGAACTAAAACAGCAGCATCATGCTCACTCCACCTCCCATCTCGAAGAACCTTTTTTAAACAAAAATTAGAGATGAAGCAAATCTAAAAATTTAGAGTTCTATAGATAGGAAGAAACAAAAATAATAAATACATATATACACCAAGCTTGCAAATAAAATTTCTTCAATAAATTTGCAAGTATCTATATATTAGAATCAGAAAGTCTTTCAATTATATTTGCTTTCTTCTGGTGTTGAATTCTCAATCAAATTAAGCTACATAAGCAGATGGCCATATTCAAGAATAATTCACTCTGTATTAAAGGGAAAGAATATTTTTCTAATCTGACACCTTAGCTTTTGGAGCGAGACGAGCCATGAGAGCAGCAGCAGCATTACCAGCATTGTTTTCCTCAATAAAACTGATCGTCGAGTTGATTAAAAGAAGAGTAATAATACCGACGAAGTCTTGCCAATCTGGAGGTTTCCCCTATACAAACACCAAAAGGACCAATTCAACAAAGAAAAAAAAGAACAAATTTCATATTTCACCTTTTTGTGTAACCCAAATTGCTATTACTTACTCCTCCATTTGCAAGAGCAATAGCCATGATAGCAGCAGCCTCCATCACCCACGACAGAGGATTCCACATAAACCCCAAAAACTTCAAGAATTTGCTCTCCTGAAACACACCCGGTGCATCAAGTTGATGCGAAAAGAGAAGGTCAAGACCTGAATTTCTAAACAAAATTAAAAATGGATTACAAAGAGGAAAAGCACTACCTTTTTCTCTTCAAGCTTGTTATGGCCAAAGATTGTCAGCCTCTCCTCAGCAGCCTCAGTTGTAAGCCCGTCTTTGCTACATCTCAGATTCTCAAACACTTCTTCAATGGGTATGTTTTCCTGCACTCAGAAAGCTCAACAGTTTCAACCCAAACCAAAAAACTATCACATAATTGCAACCATACTATCAATGGCTTCAAATAAGCTCAGATCTATTACCAAATCCACAGTTTCCTTCAACACAGCCTCCAAAACTTCAGCTTTGTCCCCCATCTTTTCCTCTCTCCTCGAACACTATCACCAATGGAACAACCAAAGATCAAAATTTCACAGCACAACCACCATAAAAAGTGCCTGATAGAGCCACAAAAACTTGAGATACTGAGTAAAATCAAGTGATGCCCAGTTAAAAGGACCTAATATAAAGCCTGAACAAGAGTTGAGAAAGCCAAAACGAAGACAACACACCAAAACCAAATCTGCAAAAAGAATTAAAAATGAGAGAAACCAACCGCTGGAAGTAGGAGCAAAGAGTGTGCAAGTAACAGCTCACAAGCTCTTTCTATTCTGCCATTTTGCATAAAATATCCATAAAAAATTCTTATTTGTAGAAAGGTCCCAACGTGCAATTGTACTTGAGTCATCCATCAATTGTACAAACGCGTGATGTGGTGATTTCAAGCCTTTAGAGGACTTGTGAAATAATTCTGATTTTTTTTTATTTTTCTATTTAGAAAATATAATAATTCTGTGGGCCATAAAAGAAACTGCACTTCAGCCACACTTCCAATAGTCTTATCCCATTTTTTCAGTTATTTTTAGCTTTTATTCAGTTTCTTTTTTAGGCTAAAATTACAAATTTTTTCAAAAAATAAAATAAACACTATAACTTTTTTCATCTGATTTCTCTCGATTACAAAAAAGAATTCTACTCGCTCTACTTCACAAAACACCGTCCTTTCTTGCACAGCTTATCCAACTGCCAGGTGGAGTAAAAGAGAGAGTATCTCTTAGACAAATTATTATTTAATTAAATTTCCTTTGCTTTTTTCTTTATCCATTTATTTAGAATTCATTTTATTCTTTTAAATTTATAAAATTTTTAATAAAAATTATAAAACATTCACTTAAATACGTAAAATAAATTAAAATAATAATAATAATAATAAAACAACAAAATCATTGGAGCGGTTAGAGGGAATTCGGGGCGGAGAGAAAATCACCCGCAGCATTGTTGTATACTAAATTGGGACAAAGCAGAGTACTAAATTTTTAACTTAATTCCACCGAAACATACCTGTATCGTAAGACATCGTTTGGCTACACATACCTGTAACTTTTTTTTTTTTTTTACATGCAGTTTTACAAAAAAAAATTCATTTTTCTACTTTTTATATAAAAAAATAAATGAAGTACTAAATTTCATGTAAATTTTTAGTAACGTCTCATAAATAACTGTCTTCCATTAATTTTTAGTATAAAAGGAAATGTTTTTGTAGCAAAATATGTTAGCTGGTTGAGAGTTGAAATATTCCAGTGTAAAGATGACAGGCATAAAACAGACAAGATAAAAACAAGAATAATAATAATAAAGTAATAATTAGGTGAACAGTCCGACAACAACCACTGTTCAAATTTTCATTTTGTACCGTACGTTTCAAATTTGGAAATCTCATGTCAGTCACCCCTTCATAATTTGTTCAACTTTTCTTTGCTTTGGCATCTGTTTTTCAAATAGGTTAGTTGTTAATTTGGAGAAATCTCTTTCCCTTTGGACACGAAAGAAGAAAATTAAAGGAAAGAAAGATTGTACTAAAAGAAATTGGGACACCAGAATTTGAACAACTAAGAATTAGGTTTAGGACTTAACTTCACATTGGGCGCGACGCCTTTTGTCGTTTTAGGCCTATTCCCCGTTCAAATTTAACAAATTTTTATTCTTCTACCGTTTTTTCTAATTTTGATATAAAAAGAAATCAAAAAATATATATTAAAAATAAATATTTTTTATAGTATAATGGGTTCAATAATTGCGAGTGCATGTGAATAGGTAAAAGCAGCACCAAAAATGGGCCCACATCCATGTGGCCCATATCCGATTGGGGTGCCCAATAAATATTATATTAATATTTAAAAAGAAATACATAAATGGAAAATTAAAAAAAATCACATTGAAATTTGTCCCTTTCTTCTACTGAAGGTACAATCCGTACCGGGCCGTAACACCTCATTTCCCGCTGTGTTTGTCTCTTCAAGAAAACGAAAAACATAATTAAATAAATAAATAAAAGTGAGAGATCGAAAGTCGCGTGCTGTGATGTGATAAAGTAGCTTCCTCCTGTTCTTGGGACTTCTCTTTTTGCTTTTGCGTCAATCTCGCCCGTCCATCTGATATTCATGTCAAACTGTAGCCCTTTGATTAGTTGAAATAATTGCTGGGTGACGCATTGGTGTTGGTGCAACTTTAGGGCTTTTGAATCTGGTTGCCCCTCTCTTGTATTTAGAATTCTTTCTTTTATCACAAGTATGGACTTGCACTTTTATCCAATTATGGATTTTCCCCTTTGAAAAAAAAAATTATGGATTTCCCCTTGCACTACGAAATTGGGTTGCGAATAGTTTTTAGGTAAACTATTATTTAATTTTTAAATTATTCAAAAATTCATTAATTGATTTCTATAACTTTTAGACCCAATTAAAATATCTCCTATTATTCTTAAATATTACAATTAAATAATTATGTTTTTTAAAAAAAAATTATCTTTATAATACCTTTAAATATTTCTCGTTTATTACTCTCTTTAGTCCATTTTACCTTTTCGATCATAGACAACTTTTTATGACTCCACAAATTTTTCGCTGAACTCGAACACATTCTTCGTTTCCTCCACGTCAAGTTCAGCCTTGTTATAACTCTCCACAATGGCCCTTACCCTTCCATTTTCATTATCGATCGCAACATTGCCTACCAAGCCTTAGATTCAAAACTGTGCAGTTTTTGTTGATGGCCCTTTGACTCTTACTGTCAGCAAAGTCGTTGGTAACCAGCATAACATCAACGTCACCTTTTATGGTCCTATATGACGAATTTCTTATGCAACGAATAAGAAATTGTTACTTTATGCAACGAATTTCTTAACATCAGTATAGACACTACCTCTACAACCTTGCAATGGATCATGGCAAATCTGGTCAAGTACCTATAAATTCAAGAGAAGTTTTTCGTGGAAATTAAAGGAGTTGTTGGGAACACAGCGGCTACTATGAGGAACTATCAACTGGAGATCCACTTGTATTGGACTGGCAAGGGTTCAATTTGTATCCCAATGGAATATTATGGTCATCTCATATCTACTATTTCAGTTTTTTCTGTATAATAAGGACCTCTATATATTCCTGTATATCATCACTATGATTTAATTTTGTTATTTCTTCTTTTTTTTTCTCATATCATGTTAAATCTCTTGGACCCATAATAATTTTCCCATAATTTTTATTGTTTTGTTTGCAACTGGTGCTCAACTTTAAGGGATTGTTTGGTGGTTGTTCAGTTTGCTTCTAGAGCTTATTTTTGCTTTTATTTCTTTAGTCTATTTATCCATTACTCATTGTTGGTTTGTGTTTCTACATGGTTTTGATTTTCGTCCAAGTAGGTGGCAGTTTCTCATAGGGAGTGAGTTGTTAGAGAATATGCTCGCCTCTATACTGAGTTGATCTAATTTTTCTTACCATGGTACTTGAGAGTCAGAATTCATTTCTTCTCTGCACGACTCCATTCTGACAAGCAAAGATTTTTCATTTGTTGGGACTTCATGGGAACCAAAGACCACGGAAGGTGTGGATGGGATGCAAAGAAACTCCCACCTACACTCCTTCACCATGTTTTATATGTAAAAGCTATATCATTTTCATAAAAATATTTTTTGAGAAAAAATAAATAAAACGAATTATTTTTTATTGGGAAAATTATTTTTTAGTCTTTGAGATTTAACGTAATTAATACTTCTGTCCCTCTATTTTGGCTACCCAACACTTAAGTCTCTCACTTTTTTTTCTGTCCAAATTCGTAGTTCTTCCGTCCAAAATAGCCGTTTGGAACATGTGAATTGACAAAATTAACCCTCACTAAAAATTCCGCTATTTCAAAATCACAAAACCCAAACCCAAATGCCTCTTTTTCTTCTTCTTCTTCTTCTTCCTACCCTTTCTGCAACTTCTTCTTCTTTCTTCTTCTTCTTCTTCTTCTTCTTCTTCTTCTCCTTCCTACCCTTTTTGCAACTTCTTCTTCTTCTTCTTCTTCTTCTTCCTACCATTTCTGCAACTGAAGAAAACATGAAAAAGAAAAAAAATAGGGATTTCACATTGAGAAAAGGGTATTTTTGGAAAAAATTATCACCTCTCACCTTTGACTATTTGACCAAACGGTTTAAATTGACGGAAGGACTACGAATTTGGATGGAAGAGAAAGTGAGGGACTTAAGTGTTGTGTCGCCAAAATAGAGGGACATAAGTGTTAATTACGTTAAATCTCAGGGACTAAAAAATAATTTTTCCTTTTTTATTTTTTATTATAAAAAAATAAATTTTTGAAACAAAAGATGATTTAGTTCACATATTAGAAGATATATAAATTAATGAAAAAAAAAAAGAAATGTAAGATGATATTGCATAGTAGGTAATGATCTGAGATCCAGAAAATAGGGTTCTACAAGAATTTTGTAAAACTGGAAAAAGCTTGGCCTTAGGGGAGACCATTTCCCCCTTTTATCTGTTTCTCTTTGTCTGCTAGTGACGCATAACAGACTGGCTATCACTGGGCCATCTATCCCTGCCACATTGATACGGACGTACGAGGAAATCAGATTCCTGCCTTGTGCGTAACGGCCTCTGATTCTCCCTAGGCACGCATGCGAATGGACCTACAAGACAGGCGGGTCGATCTTCTTCCTGGTTCCGAACTGAGCCGGGAGATAAGATTAGAACTGAGCCCAAAGAGAATCTGTTCGTTGAGCCGACGATGCTGAACCGGTCTGATTGAAGAAACTAACTAAAGTCCGATCTTAAGGCTGTGCGGATCGGGCCTGGTGCACATGTGAGGCTTGAGGGCCTCTAGACAATAGCCTGGTATTGTGGGGCTGACCCCAAATCGGGGTGAAGAAATCCAGCGTTCATCAGTAGATTTAAAAAAAAAGCTGGTGGATGAGGAAGTTTAAATCTTTTTCTTTTTGTTTTTTTCCTTTTTTGTCAAAGCTTAAATCTTATTTTAGGGCAAAGAAAAGGAACATTTGAGACAAAAATCAAAAGCTTTAATTGGGCGGGCCATGCGAATAGGTTCGGTTGTCCCTTTAGATCTCGTAGGTGGACCAATCTAACGTACAACTTGTGGCAACTCGCAAGTAATTGAGGTCATTTATAGTTTAGGCTTTGATTTCCTTCAACCTTATAAAAGTTCGTCAATTTTATTTAAATTTCATATTTTATTTATTTAGTATGAAATTAATATAAAATTCAGTTTTATGAGATTGTTTATAATTAGAATTGATTTTTATTAAATTTATTAAAAAAACATACATTTACGTTATATAAATTTCTTAAAATCACTTAAAACCTTATTATAAGAGTATGACATAATTCTCAATAAAACAAAACTACTCTCAAGTTTAATCTTAAATAGGTTTAGCCGTTTAGGTATATATGAAAATATCAATTCTCATAGTAGATACACTTTCATATCAACTATTAGAAAGGAAAAAAAATTGTAAATTTACTAATCAAAGCAATTTGGTTGATTTTTATTCATATATAGAGTGTAGCAAGCGAATGAAATTTTGAATTTGATTTTTAATATCTATTAATTATAAAACATTCAGTATCATTATAATAATCGGTACTCTTTTCATTATATAGTGATACAATATAACAATTATTTAAAATAAATCATAAATTATCACTATATAATAAAACTACGTGGTATGATACATAGTTCTACTCATAAAAGAAATATTCGAACACCATAGCATCTGGTTATTCATTAAAATTCATTCTCTCCTGAATAAAATGAGATTTTATGAAAAGTTACCTTCAGCAAATACAATTCAAGAAATTTTCATTACGTCTATAATTGCGGAATCTCTTATTTACTAGTCGGTATCAGTTGAATTTTTAAAAAATTTAATAATCAACTCCACCTTTTTACACCGTATAAAAATTAATAAACACAGATATCAAAATATGCATTCTTACACAATCATTTTTAAATTCTAAGCGATTCATTACATTCGTCAATTTTATTAATTTATTGGTTTTGAGCGTTGGAATATTTGATGTATACGCTAATTACTTCACGTTTTCTTTCTTACAGATTGATAATCACAATTCAATTTCATTTCAGTTACGTCATGTAACTTATCAATTGTTAAATTAATAAACATTCAAGAATAAAATATTAAACTTCTTTCAACCGGGCCATAAATAAAGTTTACTGAAAATTATATTTTTCAATGCGAATCTAAATTATATATATTAGAAAGTTAAAATTATACGTTCAAAATAACTCTATTGAAGTTTAGTTTAGATTTGAAGTGATTTTATACTCATAGCAATGGTAATATATGAAAATAAAACATTTTTTTTTAGATAAATGATAATAAATTAATTTAAAAAATCATCCTTCTAATTAGTTTATCTAATTTGATAAAAGAAATCGATCAAATGTTTTTCAATTATGTTGCTTTTCATAATCCTTCTAATTAATTTTCAATCCCGAAAATTTTCGCCAGTGAATAAGCAAAGAGTACATGCCCTTATTTTTATTTTTTTTTTAAATTTTACAGTTATTAGATCATTAAAAGATAATTTTTTAACCAAAGTAAAATATTAATTCTAGATTAAGTATTTTAATTTTATAACTGACTTAATTATTTCATTTTTTAAAAAATTATTATTAAACTTTATGTGGAGAATTAATATTTTACAAGTGCATAAATTATTTTTTATGAAAAAATATTTTATACCTACAAATTATCATAATAATAATCATCAAAAGAAAGTGAGATTCACAAGAATGGAATCCAAAGTCTTCATCTCAACTAACTTTCAAACTTTTAAAAAGTTGGTTTCCCATCCCCATAATCAAAGCATAAAGATAGTTTAAGGATAGAAAAGGAAAAGGGAATTTTAGAAAAGGGGAAAAAATTAAATTTAATTGATTTCTTTCTATTAATTGACTTATTTGAAATGAAAAAAAAAATTATCTTTTAAAAATATAAATAAAAATTCACTTTAAAAGAAATTAAAACCATCAAAATTTTATAAATATTTACTTTAAAAAAATTTCTTATAAAATCAACCATTGGAAATAAAACTAAACCCTTTTATGTTTGCTTTTGAGATTTTATTTGGACAAGTGGGATTCTGATGCACACTCCCACAATCAAAAAGAAGAAGATTTTTGCAATCTTGTACATGCCTTTTGTACTTTGTTTGTTCCTCTTTTTTACTTTTTGTGTCCAATATAAAGTTGTATGGATGTGATTTTGAATGAAGACAGGTAATCTAGAAAACAATTTTTAAAGAGAAGGATTTGATTGGCTATTTTGTTAAATTATTGCATGCACAAAAGAAGAAGATGAGATGAGATGAGATTGGCTGCTTGAAACCCATGTCATTTTCCCTATGTGGTCCAAAAACAGTGTGGTTTTAGAATCATCTAAAGGAAAATGGAAATGAGAATATGGGCTAACCCAAAAGCATTGCTGCCACTACAAAAAATCAAAACCCAATATTTACATCTTCATCGGGTAGTTGACGGAGAGGCAAATCCATGACAGGTGGGGAAAGATCTCCCTTTGATTAGTATTCCAACGAAATGAGAAATTGAAGACAGCCCAACTCTCTGAACTAACTTCCGTAGATTGAGCATATGCAGCTGTCTGTTGCGGTTTCATAATCAATCACCAAACATGGAAGAGACATTAGGCATAATCATATAAAACGACATGTGTTGTCTTCACTCTTCAATTTGGACTCCAATCAAATCATACATAAAGCTCAAATTTACTCCTATACATCTCTTTGCCCATGTCTTGTAAGGCATCCATATATTTCAATTAGTTAAGCTAGCTTTTCAATGTGTTCTTTCACAAGGACATGGATTCTCCCCATATGATCTCTATATCTGGAACACAGGGGAGGAGCGATTATTTTTCCATTGTTAGAGTCTGATTATATCCTTGGACTATTAAATATGAGCCCAAGGGCTCTATAGAAGCTAAGCTTCAATTTTAGAAACCAGCCCAAGGTTGCAACTCGCAAACATACACCCACAGGCATTCCTATTTCCCGCATTTCTTCCGGGGAAAAAAAAATACCAATTAGACTATAGGACTCGGGCTGATAATTGAATCAGTCAACTAGTGCTTTTGCGAAAAGTGATTTCATTTCTACAACAGTTGAATTATTCGTGCTTACGTTGCTGTCCTCTTAAGGTTTTATTGAATTCTTGGCCACCAGCAGCCATGGAGTTGGAATATGCATATATTAGCACTGAAAGAAACTTTTCCGGAACAAAAAACAAAAGGGATTTGTTGACCCGTTCCTTCCCTTTGAATTGTAAGAATAACATGTCAATATATATATTAAAATTATATTCATAATCCTAGTATATACTATTTCCTATTTCCTAATTAGAATGAGAGACCCATTCCTAATAAGGAGTGGCATAGATCTCTTATACAAAGTGTTATTTATAAATTGAAGGAAATTTCTAATTAGATTAAGAATGAAGCGTCTACCACTATAAACAAGAATATGAAAAATAAGATTATTTGGCTTTGTCAAATTATGGAGAGAAGGTTTTTGCTGTTATGCTGGGTGGATTTACCTTTTGCACATAAAATAAATTGTGGGAGATTGTCACACAAATAAATTTTCTGTGAAGCGGGAAATGTAGGATGTTGAAACATTTAAAGGTAATTGCAGAAGCACAGGTACTTTCCCACTATGCAAATACACATACTTTATCTCTTTAACTTCATAAAGATGCTATTCAAAAACCACATTGGAATCTTCCCGTCACAAATTTGCAATGCCGAATATACACTTGGATCGGATATCGCAGCAAAATACCCATAATTCCACTCTGAGAATTCCTTTCAAATGCAAAACTAGAACATTTGACACTAGCTCAAAGTTCCCATTACAAACAAACAATTCCAATGGGATTCTGCACCAAGTCGAAAAGCACATGGAAGAAAACCATCTAATGCCAATGAAAAAACACATATACAAAGCCATGCGACACTAGTTTGAACCTGTGATATATGCCACCTCAATGCCAAGCAGTTGCAATCTGTCGTGAGCCAATCTTCTGATGCGTGGTTCATGCTGTCTAAAGCCAGCAAATTCCATCCAACTGAACCCAAGAATATTCAGTCTCTCCTAAAACTTGCATTTTGTGGAACCCACAAGCCAAAGTCCGTGTATGGAATGTAATTAATAGGATAGCTTATCCAGCGAGCACAAGCAAATTAAAATCATCAAGTGTTTATTTTAGACAGCATAAGATTGACCTGTGAGCCCATCATGGAGCTGCAATGAACCATCTTTCATCAGGTTGAGGCTCAAACTCTTGAATCTCTCTCTTGAATACTGTCGAGATGCCTTTCTCCAGTCAGTTCCAGCTTTCATCATAGCAACAAATTCTTCATAACTGATGCATCCATCCTGGAGAACATAAATGAAAAATATATTGGTCCAACTGCACAAACTTATTCATAGGGCAAGAGAGAATACATCAACTACTCCATCCAGATTGTTGACCTTTCAAACTTTGTGCAGTATTGATAAGCAACCAGGGACAGAAAATTTGTAGTCCACTTGTAAAGACACTTTTCAAGGGATGTTTCTAAATGACTGTAGAAAGACAGTAGTACTAAGATACCATACCTTGTCAGTGTCAACTTCACGCATGATGTCATTCAGCACATTACTATCAGTTTCACCATATTCATCTGCTAGGGCCTCTCGCAGTTCGTCTAATTCTATATACCCGCTATCATCCTTATCAAAAAACATAAATGCCCTGCGGAAATGCTCATCATTCTCCATCTTCTGCAAATGAATTGTTACAGCTACAAACTCCCCATAGTCCAGTACTCCATTCCCATCAACATCAGCCTATAGCAAAAATACAAAGCAGATTCTACTGATAAGACTAAGGATAAAACCTAAAAAGTAATTAACAGTTCATTGAAATCTATAATGCTGTGTAAAAATACTTGCGTGAAAGATGACAATAAAGGCTACCGAGAAAGTGGTAATATTGTAGGACCTCATACAGACAAAAGAAACCATTTTTTTAAGAAAGACCAACTTAATCTATACCTATATTCATTTGTCTAAGTGTGTAATCATGTATTATATATATATACAGATGTACATGCAAGTAACTTCAAGTGTGATTTAATCCACCAGAAGTCATATTTTTTAAGATTATGCACAGCATGCAATAATCATTCACTACTCTTGGTGGCAATGCTGCAATTAGACAAAAAGAATCAGTGTAAATAATTGATTTCACCAACTTGCAAGGCATTGTCAACAATGATGCATCACTCAAAGTTCATCAGGCATGCAACAAGGTGAGGATTTCGATTAACTAATAAGGGGAGAGGAGAGAGCTTACAGGAGTATATTGCTGTCATTTAAGCACTCAGAAGGAATATTAAAAACAAAAATTTCAGAAGGTGTTTGTTACAAATATATTCAAAGTCATAATAAAATGAAACATACAATACAAACAGACACAAGTTATCATCCACTTGTATAAGCATCTAACTGATATGCCAACTGTCAAACATTGAAACACAAGAATAACATGATTCAGGAGTTGTCTGTCCAAATATATTTTCCAGATCAATTTCGCAGTAGCAAGAAAGGTATTTAATTGCTGGATAATCCAAGTTGCAAGGAAATTTACTATTTAATAGTTAAATGTAAAATGCAGCACCTTTTCTAGTACTAATGATTGATGAAGACATTATATAACATAAGAATCAAAATCAAAAGTGTCCATGAATAAATTTGGACACAGAAAAAGATAAATGTAAGAGTTTACCACTTCCATCAGCATCTTTATTTCTGGTTCAGCCAGTTGAGAACCAACCTTCCGAAGACCAGCCCTTAGTTCCTCATATGTTACTTTACCATCATTATCAGTGTCCATCAATTTGAACATGTCCCTGATTACTTCAACCTCTTCAAGTGATAAGTGTTCCGCAATTACCTATCGCATTTAATTGGATAAGTAAGTGGTTCTCATCTTTCAAAGGAAAAGGTAAATAGTTCATGCATTATCATAATTGACCGACAAAAAAAGGGTCAGAACTTGAGCTGATTATAACACATAAACCAAGAGATGCTTTACCCTTAATGCTTTCTTCTTAAATCTATTCATCAATGAAAATTGCTTGAGCCTCGTCCTCACAATGTCTCCCAATGGGACATTTGGAGCTTTCTTCGCATTTTGTAGCCAGGAATGTTCTGTCAACAAAAGAAATAAAAGGCATAAGTCAGTAGAATTCTCTTACAAAAACCAGCTATAAACCACGTTGCTGAATTAATTAATAAAACATCCTAACAATATAGAAATATCTTAATAGGAAGTTAGACATGTATCAGGACTTGAAAAAATTGCCTCCTGAGCCCTGGTTATACTGAAGTTTCTGCATTAAACAAGTGGAATATACTGCATGCAGCTAGCAAAAATATGGGTCCTGAAGCAAGATTCTTTTCATGGTGGAATTTCTTTTTAAAACAAAAATAATCATTTTAGATATGGCAATAAGCAATATGAAACCACTTTTTAGCAGTATTCAAGTTTTTGTGATCAAAACATATAGAATGCTTAAACCCATTTTGAACTGTTGTTGACCAATACATGCACATTGACGCTGATGCCAAACAGACTTCAACTTATTATAGACAGGATAGAAAAAATGCTTTGAAATGGCCTAGCACATGGGAGGAGCACGTCAAGTAGCCTCTGTCACTCTTCGAATTTACAGCTTTTTTAGCAGGCCAGTTCCCTCAAACCACATTCCTACTAAATCTAGGAGACAAAAGAAAACACAGCCTATAATCTAAAAACAGGCATTCCCCTCTTCAATCCCAAAAAAGAGAAACAGATATAAACTTCAATGATTCTTTCAAAAACCAGCAATAGTTCCAGGTTCTTTGAGATAAACAAGCCAGTGAACCTATCTCAAACCAGCATATTATCATGCCTCATGTAAAATGTTTCAGTGCTGTCTGAGTAAAACAAATACAATCTGGAAATTGGGGATCAGAAACCCATGTAGTTTCACATTAATCCATGAAGCAATCCTAACAATTTGCTGTATCTGAGCCCCTGAGGTTGTTGCTACTTGTCATTTCATTAGCATATACTTCCCAATTAAGAGAAAGCCATCAATAGAAAATTCACAAACTACACAAGGAGGCAATTGAGTCTCAAAAACGACTTACCAAGCACCTGCTGAGCAGTCAAGCGCTTTTTAGGATCTGGCTCCAACATCTGCCGAACAAGACTCTTAGCACTGTCTGAAATCTGAGGCCATGGTTCTCTCTTAAAATCAATCACTCCCCTCAAAATTGCCAGAGCAACACCCTGCTCAGTCTCTGCCATAACAAATAAAAAACAACCACTTCACAACCTAACCAAAATAATTTATCACCGTATATCAATACTAACATTTTCAATCGCGTACCTGCCCAAAATGGAGGAACCCCACATAATAGGATATAAAGTATCACTCCAGCACTCCACACATCAACCTCTGGTCCATAATTACGCCTCAAAACTTCAGGCGCCATGTAATATGGACTCCCCACTATCTCTGTAAACCTCTCCCCTGTGACAAATATAACAACCTCATAACTCGAACCAAATTAAAATATATACATATACACGCACACAATCTCATGAGAACTGAGGAAATTTTCCCTCAAACTCGAATATCAACGAATAATCTAACAAACCACACGAAGTAACAACCCAAAAGGTCAAGCGTCAACTGTTCTCCAAAGTTCTAGCATGAAATCCAAAACCCAAACTCAAGGTTCAAGTACAAAATCCAGCCAAAACCCATGATCAAACAAAAACCCGTCCACACCCACAACTCAACGCTCAGCGACCACCCAGAACACCATAAAGCAAACTTCTAACAACTATAAGAATAAATTAATACTTTATAAAAATTAAGACAAGAAACAACAAAGGCACAAACCTGGCTTGAAAAATACTGAGAGTCCAAAATCAATAGCCTTAAGCACGGAATTCTCCTTCTTACTAGCAAACAGAAAATTCTCAGGTTTCAAGTCTCTATGCATAACTCCATTCTCATGACACATCCTGACCACCTCAGCTATCGTCCTGGCAACATTCGCCGCCGCTCTCTCACTGTAATGGCCTCTTGCCACTATCCTGTCGAACAGCTCACCTCCCTCGCACAATTCCATCACTAAATGCACGTTCTCGTGGTCCTCATAAGTTGCCTTCAGCTTCACTATATTCGGGTGCTCCGGTAAACGGGACATGATCGCCACTTCCCTTCTCACGTCCTCTATGTCCACCGCTGTCCGTAGTTTTCGCTTGGAGATCGACTTACATGCCAACGCATCTTTAGTCTCTCGGTCAGTACACAAATACGTGATGCCGAATTCTCCCCGACCGAGTTCTCTGCCCAGGATGTACTTGTCACCGATCCGAGGCCGGTGGCTGAGTGGAATCACGTCTTTCAGTACCCGGATCGGAGCCGGGGATCGGACAGAATCCTCCGCATAAGGATTGGGCTTCCTATCTTTGGACTTCTTCTTGCGTCTGTGATTTGTATGGTTCGCCTTGGAGTCCGGGCTGGAGTCTGCTCTCACACAGGCATTACAGTTCCCCATACTCTGTGATGCTGGAAGGCTTGACAGACAAAAAAAAAAAGAAGAATAAGACGACTGGAAGGTGGTTCTGGGTGGCGTAACAGAAGAGTTCGGCCTTTCTGGATGGCGAACGGTGGTGGAGAGGAGATGGAGGTCCGGCGGGAAATTGATAGGAGGAAGAGGTATGAGTAGGGAGAAGAAAACGCGGGGTTCAGTTGAGGAAAAGAGGGCTTTTTGAAAAATCAATGTAATTATCTTCTTTTATGGTTAATTATACTTTTAATTAATATATTACCAAATAATTAGATAATGCTAAATGAATACTAATCACATTAATTTGTTGATAGAAATAATTAATTAAATACATGAGCTGCTTATTAATTGTTTGAACAGGGCAACTGTCCAAATGATTCACGGGGCCCACGAGCTCACAGGGCAACGCAATCAGCTTGCAGAGGATAAATCATCCTGAGCCGTCGATGTTAGCAAATATAAAAAAATGGGGGGCAGAGGTAAATGAACGGCTAAGATCTTGGTGGCGTGGAGTTGTTGAAGTTGGTCACCGGTTGAAGATAGACGGCAACTGGTGGTGGGTGGCTACGCTACGGCTGGACTCACTTGACTAGAGCTTTGGAATCCAACAATTGCGAGTTGGTGCTTCTTTCTACAAATAGACTTGGAGTCTTGGACTACCAAGTCAAGGTATTATAGATCATTTTATTTGATTTTCTTTAAAAAAATATTATTATCGTCTTTCAACTTCAATCTTTATAATAATTTAATTCCAAAATTAAAGAAAACATAGACGAAATGATCTATAATTTATATTATAAAAAAATTCCAAAATTATAGAATTTAATTCTCTAAATCAATACATAATAATTTTTCATATATATGTAATCATAAACATGAGATTCCTATGATACTTCATGCACTTAGTTGATTTTTTAATGGGTTTGGTGGGAAAATAATACTCCCCAACAAATACGTAAAGCAAAAGATTTGAATATGAGCTCATTGACCTTTTAAAATCTTTTACCTGACCACCAGAGCCAAAATTCAAGAATTTCCAAGCAATATAAGGAAATTTATATTGAAAAAATTTGTAGATTATGCTCCACAACGTCTAATATCTTAAAAATTATTATTCATTCTATGAAATACATCTCTTTCTGAGATTTAGATGAAATTAATTAATTTTTTATTTTTAAATAAATAAAAAAAAAATTAAAAATATTCAGTTCTTAAATTTAAAGCGATTAATATATAAAAATACATAAACATATTGACTTCTTGTGAAAATTCTAATTTTTTTGCAAATATTTTTATATTTATTGCATATTAAGACACCATTTATTTGTATAAAACAACTTATATGTAAAACATATTTTTAAAAAAATAATTTCTAAAATGATTTAAATTTTTATTTATTAATTTTATATCAAAATATTTTTTTTAAAAATAATAAAGCAAAACAACTAAGATTGAGATTGAGAATTTTTTTTCTCATCCCTATTTTTAGAGAGAGAAAAACTCTCTCTCTTTTCATTTATTTTTTTAGACTTAAGTCTTTTCTTCTATTATTCTTGTGACTATCTATGTTCCTTAGTGTAATACTCATCTAAATTTTGATATCAAAATTCTAATTTTTTGAAATTTTTGAAATAGAATTTTTATAAAACGAATTTGAAGTTTTTGAAAATGTGTTAAAAAAATAATTTTAAAGTCATCAAGATTCGCCCGTCTAACTAGAGACCCAACTATAAAAGCACCTTAATCCGATTTTGAGAGAAATTCTTCTCTCTTATTCCGGACAGGAGTAAGTTTAAGACCCTTTAATATTTTTACATAAGTTTTCTTCAAATCTTTTATAAATTTATAAGTTTTATTCATTGTTTTGAAGAATCAAGTTGAGTTCAAAGTTCTAACTCTTGGGATATTTGGAATTCATCAATTTTTCGGTTATGAAATTATTTTCCTATTGTTGTGGTTGTATCCCTTCAAAGAGATAAGTTTCGCTTTCTCAAAACTCTTTGTTTTTAGGCTCAATATGAGTTATGTGTTGTTGGAACTGCGGTTATAAAAATGCATACAAAGAATGATGTTTTTTTCTTTGAATCTAAAATGTCTATGTGATAGAGTGGTTTTGTTGAATGCATGTGAAAGTTTATGTTAGTTTTTTAAGTGCTTCTAGTATTTTGGGTTGTGTATAATTATTTTTAAGTTTCTGCATGAGTTTTATCGCGATTTGATGGTTGTGAGTTAAGTCAAAATCGAGTTCTATTTTGTAAAAGAATTCAGGTTCGGCTGCCGAACTTATCTGTAGAGGCAGTCTTTTAGCTGCCTAATCTGCTTTCGAAGGTTTGACCTTCAAATCTGTAAATAGACTTTAAGCTGTCGAACCTGCCGCTGACAGTCTCTTGTCCAGTCTTTTTCATCTTGTTTTTTACATTTTTTTATATATTTATATGAATTTTTTTAGATAATTTTAAGTGTTGTAATGTCATATTTAGTCTCTCATTTGAATTCATCTATATAAGATCAAATTTGAAAGATTATAAAAATTTATAATGAAATAACTGTTTTAAAATTAAATATTAAGAGTGTGCGGTTTTTGTTTCGAGACGATTCTATTTCGATAAGTTTTTATTTTTCTGTAATTCTTTAATGAAAATGATCTTTATGAGGAAAAAAAAAAAAAAAGAGTTGAGATTGGGACAGTGATAGGGAACAGCAAGAGGAGACTGGGTCAATAAGAAGCAACTCATAAAAGTCTTAAAGCAGCAACACAGCTGCCGTTTCCATGGAAAAATTTTAAAGATTCCCATCTCCAAAAGTCAACATAAATGATGACCCTGCTTTCCTAAAAAAACCTACCCATCATTAAACTTTAATTTAATATCCCACTAATTGCTTTAATTTAATTCAAATCAATTTAAAAAAAAAAAAAAAAACCTAAGTCTTTCCCTTCCCTCAAAAAACCCCACCGCCACCTCCCTTCTCCCTTGACCCCAAAGAAACAATCTCCATCCTTAAAGCCATTAATATTGCTCTTTTGCTTTTACTTTAAAAACTTAAATATTCTATTTTTACTATTAGCAAAAAAAAGAAAAGAAAAAAGAAAGCAATGTTAATTATTAGAATCATATTAAATCCGTTTCTCTTCATTCTTATTGGATAAAAGACGTTGATGGGTAACAAAAATTTGGAATATTCTTATTTTTGTTTTCATACAATCTAAAAAAATATATAATTAATAAAATTAACATAATAAAATTTGTTTATGATTTTCTTAATATGCCATCTATTCATATTATATTATAATAATTAAATAATTCATGTCATTAAATTATTTTTAAACTAAAAATTTTTATATTTGTAATATATAGTAAATATGAATATATTAGTAAGCTAATAAACAAATCATTCTTTTGAAATAAAAAATACTTTATAATTCAAGACATATACAAAAAATACTATAATACGACGTAGTTTTATATATAGTTTCATCTTCAAGTTTCAATTTCCATGGCATTGCAATTGATGCAACTGTCATAATTAGATAGATGCTTTCAACTACCAGTATACATATATTCAGCCCCAATGATTATTTCTTGTGTGCTTTAATTAATAGCTTAATTTACTCTAGAAAAAGTTAGATTTATTTTTAAATCAAATTAATAAATCAAAAGTATTTATTGATAATTTAATATAATTCATGGATGCAATTTGAAAAAAAAAAAATTACTAATAGTAGAGAAAGCACATAATAAATATTTGATGTTTATCTAACTCTTTGCCAATGAGGAGCACCCTCATTAAGAATGTTCTAATTTTTTTTTTGGCACAAAAGTTACGAGGAGAATAACCATAAGGATTTTATGCATATGCATTTTTCTTTTTTCATATACATACTGTCTAATTGCATGGAAAGCAGGCAAATTAAAGAAAATTTTGGAAGGAGGGGCTAAAGCTTCTCTCATTCCATACTGGGGCAACTCTTGAGATTAGTTGCAATTGTATATTTGATGTTACATAACATTCGCTCAAAATATATTATAAGTTGTCACCATAAATCAAAGTCACATGATAGGGACCTGACAAGTAGGAGACGCGGTCTCGTGACAGAAATGGAGACTAGGACACTTTAATATTTGGACTATCGTCAAGACTCGCCCTTCCTTGATAGGCCGAGTCTTGGCATAGGATTACCATTATTAGATACTTTCTCGCTTCGCCTATGATCATAGGATCATCAACCTATTAGCTGGTGATATCTGTTATCAAACAACCAGCTATATCATCGTCGGATTTCCAGAAAACACTATATTTGTCTCCATTTTCTTACAGTATAAAAGAGAAACGATCCTAGAGACCAAGGTACGCTATTCTCTAACACTAAAACTCTAAGCAATTTGTTGAATTCTCCCTACTCATCACGATACTGACTTGAGCATCGAAGTGGCTGTCGTGGATACCTACAACCACCTCACATTTTCTCCCTTGCAAGTTCTAGCCAATCACAGCCTAGTCCTATTCTGGCCACGTTATAAATATAATCTCAGCAACATCATTTAGTTCTGTTACCGAAAAACCGATTGGATTCTCTCTATTCATTTGGGTTTACGCCAGGCTCTTGTTCCTTTTTTCTCTCTAAAAAAGAACTTTTCTCCACCGTTCTTAGAAATGGCTAGAAGTGTACATGTCCTCACCGAAGGACCTGACAAGGGGAAGAGAAAAAATAAGTGGGTAGTAGAAGATATCCTATCTGTCCATCAAGAACTATGGACCAAGTAAGAGGTAAGATTCGACCCCGCAGACAAGGCGATCGAGTTCTTTTAAAACGACCCGCTGATCGTTAAAATCCTCCTAAATCGATGTGAGGTAAGGAGGGTACTAGTAGATACAGGTAGTTCTATTAACCTTCTCATTTTAAATATTTTCAACAAGTTAGGTTTGTATAAGAGCAGCCTTGTCAGAGTCTCCTACCTCTTGGTAGGATTAAGAGATAAGATCGTGGCAGTACTGAGTACCATCAACCTTCCCCTAGTACTCGAGGATGAAAAGTACAGGCAAGAACTGTATGCAGATTTTGCGGTAGTAGACATCCCATTTGCCTATTACGTGATACTCGACCGTCCAATTCTCAACTGCCACGATATCATTATTAACATGGGTGCTATGTGTCATAAGCTTCCAACCATCGGAGGAATAGCAGTGGTTCGAGACAATCCGAGATCAGCCAGAGAAAATTACGAACACCCTGTAAAAAGTCTCAGAAAGGCAACCATGCCTATCGATTTGCTGAAAAAATCAAAATCTCAAATAAAGCCAGAACCCGCCGATCTGATAGAGGTCCAGATAGGAAAAGAGCAAAAGGTGCGGTTTGGCACTGCACTAACCGGGGAAATGAAGGTTCAGTTGATAGAGTTGCTGAAAAACTGATTAACTACTTTCGTGTGGTCACTAAAATATGTAACAAGTGTAGACTTGGCTCTCATTACCCATAAGTTACCCATTGATAAAACCGTCAAACCAGTTCAAGAAAAGAAAAGGAAGTTCACACCAGAGAGGCAATAAGTGATCAAAGAAGAGGTGGATAAGATTCTAAGTACAAGATTAATAAAGGAAGTCAAGTATCCCATATGGCTAGCCAATGCGGTCCTAGTAAACAAGGCTAATGAAAATTGGAGGATGTGCGTGGACTTCACTGACTTAAATAATGTATGTCTGAAAGATCACTACTCGTTATCGTCCATTGACAAATTAGTGGACTCGACCTCAAGACATGCAGTGGTCTCCTTCCTTGATGCCATTTCAGGATACCACCAAATCATAATGGATATCGAGAATGTAGAAAATACCGCGTTCATAACAGATGAAGGAGTTTACTATTACAAAGTAATGCCTTTCAGATTGAAAAACGCAGGGGCAATATACCAAAGGCTAGTATCAGAAATCTTTAAAGAAATGTTGGGATCAACAGTGGAGCTGTATGTAGATAACATGGTGGTGAAGAGTCGATCCTTGGAGGACCATCCAAAAAATATCTAAAAAGTTTTTGACATCCTGGACAAGGCAAGTATGGAGTTGAACCCTGAAAAATGTACTTTCGGAGTAAAAGCTGGGAAGTTCCTCGGATATATAATCTCGAAAAGGGGTACGGAGGCAAACCATTTAAAGTTCAACATCATAAAAAATATGGAAGCACCCAAAACCATTAATGAGTTACAGAGGTTGAATAGGCAGGTCACTGTCCTGGGTCGTTTCATATCATGCTCGGTCAGAAAGTGCCTCCCGTTCTTCCAGGCTTTGAAAGGTAAAGGCAAGTTTGAATGGGGAGAAGAGTATGTAGAGGCATTTGAAAGTCTAAAAACCTCCTTATCATCCCTTCCACTGCTAAAAACCTTCTTTTAATGTCAGCCATAAAGCTACGACTGCACTTCGAGTCACATACCATAGAAGTCAGAACAGATTACCCTTTGCAGAAGGTTCTACACAGGCCAGAATTATCAAGGCGATTATCCATCTAGGCGATAATATTGTCATCCTACAATATCAGGTACGTCTCAAGGAAGGCCATGAAAACCCAGGTGCTAGCCGACTTTGTTGCAGACATGACTCCGCCATTAGAACCTTCAGAATCCTTGGAACAGAGCACAGAGGAATGGAAGGTCTAGGCAGACGAAGCTTGTAGAATAGAGGTTCAGGAATCGAAATCCTGTTACAATCTCAGACAGAGATAAAGCTTCGATATGCAGCGAGACTCACCTTCAATGCCACTAACAATGTAGCCGAATATGAGGCTATAATAATGGCCCTAAAAATATTAAGGAATTAGGTATACAAAAATTTATTATTTTTAGTGACTTGTAATTGATTGTTAATTAATGTTAGGGACAATTCAGAGTCTGCGAACCAAACCTTATCAAATACGAGGAGAAGGTTCGATCCCTGATGAACAGGATCAAAGATAGGAGGGGCAGCTATGAACTTTGCCAGGTAGCCAAAAGCAACAACAAAGAGGCGAATCTTCTAGCTAAGATGGCATCGGCGAAGGAACAACACTTGACCCAATCGTTTCAATTCGAGAAATTGCACACTCTAGCGATGGCAGTGGAAGAGTCCTTCCCCATCGAAGAAGAGAAAATATGGATGACGCCAGTATATAAATTCTTGATACAAAATGACCTTTTAGATGATGAAGTATCAGCCAAACAGGTAATAAGAAAGTCTCTAAGTATGCACTAATTGATGGTTGCTTGTACATAAAGTTCTCGACACACCCATAACTGTAGTGTGTAACTAAAGAGGAAGGCCAAGAAATCTTAAGGGATATCCATGAAGGTAATTGTGGAAGCCACAAAGGAGCCTAAATAATCATTCGAAAAGTATTTAGACAAGGATATTACTGACCGATGATAATAGAAGACGCGAAGCAGCTTGTCTAGAAGTGTCAAAGATGCCAAGTACATGCAACCATCACAAGGACCTCGAAAAAATACAAGTGGCCATTGGAAGTCCCTGGCTTTCTTTCAGTGGGGGATAGACATCCTTGGCCCGTTTTTTAAAGTAACTGGGTCAAGAAAGTTCGTAATCGTGATAGTAAATCATTTCAGCAAGTGGGCAGAGGTTGAGGCAGTGCAATCCATCACCACTGGACAAGTGATTTCCTTCGTTAGCAAAAACATGTTCACTAGATTTCGAATACCAAAGATAATAATTACCGATAATAGAACTCAGTTTGCAAGCTCCGGGTTTAAAGACTTATGCAAGAAATGGGAATTTGACTTAAGATTCAGTTCAATCTATCACCTCTAGACCAATGGTATGACTGAGGTGACTAATAAGACCATCCTATAGGGTCTAAAGAAAAGACTTGACTAAGTCAAGGGCAACTGGCCTGAAGAGTTATCCCACATACTATGTGCATATAGAACCACCCCCAGGACAACTACAGGAGAAACACAAATTTCTCTTGTATACGGGGTCGAGGTAGTCATTCCCATAGAAATCTAAGTAGGCACCTTCGGGACACAATACCTTGAGATATCAGAAAATTTTGAAGAAATGCATTTCAATCTAGACCAAGCAGAATTCCTGCAGAAAGAGATCGCAATCAGAATGGCGGTTTAGAGAAACATAATGTTCTGAATGTTCAATAGTAAGGTTAGGCCACGCACTTTCAATATAGGGGATCTAGTCCTTAAAAGCATAGATATGAAGGGCGATAATGCCGAGTCTAGTAAGTTGGACGAGAATTGGAAATGACCGTTCAAGGTCTCAAAGGTTATTCGCTAGGGTCATATAAGCTTACCAAATTAAATGGTCAAGCCATTATCCATTCCTAGAACATCTGTAACCTGAGAAGGTTTTATCAATAACAAAAGAATAATATATTTTCACATATATGTTCTTCAACAATAAGAAACGATGGGATTGCCTCCCTCGGAGAGAAACTAAACCAGGCCATTAGGGCATTGGTCCCACTAAGTAAGGCCACAAGATATTTTTTGCCAGGTCAGGCCATAGGGCAATTTTTGCCGGGTCATTTAGGCATTAGTTCCACTAAGCAAGGCCATAAGACAGTTCTCGTCAGACCATTCAGGCATTGGTCCCACTAAGCAAGGCTATAAGATAGTTTTTGCCAGGCTATTCAAGCGTTGGTCCCATTAAGTAATGCCACAAGACAGTTTTCGCCAGGTCAGGCCATAAGACAGTTTTCGCCAGGCCATTCAAGCATTGGTCTCACTAAGCAAGACCATAAGGCACGTTTTGCCAAGCCAGGCCATAAGGCACTTTTCGCCAGGCTATTCGGGTGTTGGTCCCACTAAGAAAGGCCACAAGGCAATTTTTGCCAGGCCAAGCCCTGAGATGACTCTCACAAGACCACATGGGCGTTAGTCCCATGAATCAAGGTCATAAGGCAAATTTTCGTGAGGCCAGGCCACAAACCCACCTAAGGCATTTTACGACGGAAGGACGACAGTCTGCCAAGCTACAAGCCCAGGTATTAATTCTATTTTTTTCAAAAACTATTTTATGACTAAATGGACATTAAAGAAGATATGCTTTAGCCCCTTTCGTTCGACAAAAATAGTGACAATAAAGGAAGCGCACAAAAGCATACAAAATATATATTTTCATTACAAAAGATTACAAGGATTCAAGAAAGGGACTTGAATAAAGGCTCACTATATCAAAAGTCCCTATTACATCGAAAGTCTCTATTACATCAAAAGTCTCTATCACATCAGAATCCTTAAAATCCATGAAAGGAAGCCGTCTGAAAGGTTGTGAAAAGAGCTGTCTCTCTAACTACCTTTCTGGCCTTGCCCTCGGAGTCAATCTCGCACAATTCAACCCCCAGGGGTCGCGATGCTGAAAAGCCATTATAGTCGGGCTAGTTGCAGTCCTCAACTGTAACGACCCGGAAACCGGACCGCTACCGGCGCTAGGATCCAGATCGGCTTAAGGCCGCCGGGACTCGTAGCAAGCCTGACATATAACCTGAGAACCTGTCAAAATCCATACATGATCATACATACTCAAAAACCTGTAAACTTTTTCTTTCCATAAACCAAGCTCAACCTAAATATATACATAACATAACATAATCCACACACTGGAGCTCTCATCAAATGCTCCAATGGGGGTAACCCAACATGCATACATTAAGCTTGGTTGAACATAAACATCACAAAAACATTCTCTAGATCATGTATCAAAGGGATAACCATATACATAGGGTCAAGCACAACCTCTAATCCTCATTATCATTATTACATATCATGACTACAAAAGACATTACATTACAATTTCATCATGTCCACAACTTCTAACTATTACATGAAATCAGACTTTACTCCTGCCAACCTCCTGGTCTACCCTGTACCTGCAAACCTGGGGGATAAGGGGAAAGGGGTGAGCTACAAGAGCCCAGTGAGCAGAATAATATAACATTCAATTTATTTTTCATGCTTTCATGAAATGCAACATATCACAAACAATTCACATCAAGGATGAACTTGTCACCAATAGCCCACTACTGAATCCAATAGTGCCAGGGGCGTAGTGCAGGCCACATCTGGTCTTTCTCTTATACATAACATATCATAACATATCCAATCATGCCGGGAGCGTAGTGCAGGCCACTTCCGGTCTTTCTCTTACATAGTGCCATGGGCGTAGTGCAGGCCACATCTAGTCTTTCCACATCATATCATAACGTAGTGCGGCTAAAGGATCATTCAATATTCATCCACATCAACAACATATTATGCAATCCAACATATTCGTGAATTCTAATGCAAGCAACCTAGGATATAACATGGCATTTGTGGTGCATGATTCATGTTAAAACTTTCATTTATTTAAACATAAGAGTTTATTCTACTCACCTCAGCTAGCTCTGACTGTAATACCCGGCTCGAGTCTGGCATCGGAATTCCTGTAGTCCGGTGGAATCTCGGGTGTCGGAACCCTCGAGAAGGGTAATGCATATGTTTTCCAAAGTCTTTTCACTTGTTTTCATGTTTTGAAGTGTTAAAAGACTTGAGTTTTGAAAGAAAAGCAACAAGGGAGAAATGCAAAGGTTCGGCCGCCGAAGGTCACTTTCGGCCGCCGAACATTGCATGGTTGCGGCTTCACGTTCGGCTGCCGAAGGTGGTCTGGCCAGCCACCTATAAAAGGGCCAAGGGTCGGTGGAAGGAGGTTATTTCTCCTCCACTTGCAGCCAGAGGTGAGTTTCAGCCTCTCCTACGTTGACTTTCATGTTTTCCATGATTTTCATCAAATCTTTCAAGAGTTTTAAGAGTTTTGGTGACTTATGAAGGTGTTGAGCAAAAGAACCAAGTTTTGAAGCTTGGAGCTTTGGAAGAGCTTTTCTTCATATCTCCACGTTAGGATCCTTCATCCTCAAGTTGTGTAAGAGGTAAGGGAAGATCCTGAGCTTCTTTGATGATTTTGAAAGGTTTTATGAAGTTTGTATGGGTAGTAGGCATGTTTAGGTTTAGGTGAGGTTTTTGGTGATTTGTGGTGTTCAAACATGTTGAAGTGTTATGTGCTATGTTTGTTTGGGGTTTTAGGGTAGTTTTAGACCCCTTTGTGCATATATATGTGTATATGCGAGTTGGGAGTAGTAGCTATGCATGTTTGTAGGTTTTTGGGCAAAGTGTGCATGAAACAGAGCAGGGTTCTGTCCTTCGGGCAAAACCAGGTTCGGCCGCCGAAGGAAGGTTCGGCCGCCGAACCCCTTGTGGAGGCAGTTTCGGCTGCCAAAGGTTGCCCCCGAACGCTAGGCTTTCGGTTTAGACAGAGACTTTCGGCCGCCGAAAGAGGAAGTTCGGCCGCCGAAAGTGTGTGAGTTTCGTCTCTGGACGAGACCTTCGGCCGCCGAAGGTGCCGCCGAACATGCATGAGTTTCGTCTCTGGAGTAGGGTTTCGGCCGCCGAACCTGCCGCCGAAAGTGCCCTGTCCAGCTTTCTTTTGCATGTTTTATGTGTTGGTTTTAGGATCGTTTAGAGGGGTTTTGGGGAGTTTCTTAGAGATGTGCTTGAGTGAGTTTGGTCCCTCATTTGAGTCCACCTGTGTAGGTACGGACCAGAGGAATCAGGGAAATCAGCAGTGAGTCCAGTGTCAGAACCTGCAGAGTCAGTTCAGAGCCAGAGGTGAGTGGAATTTAACTTACTGTTTTAATATGAGAACTGAATCTTTTATCATGCTTCATGCATCATGAATATGCTATAGGGTGAGTGCATTAGTGTACACAAAGATGATGCATTGCATTTATCCTTGTACTTGGCATTGCTCCTTGTACATTGCTTATGTGAGACGGCACGGACTTCGTGAGGATTCATTAGCCCTCAGAGGAAAGACCTGGAACAGCCCTACGGGGACCAGGCACACAAAGACCTGGAACAGCCCTACGGGGACCAGGCACATGGTACTTAGGTACCCCAGATGAGATAGAGGGAGTTTTGATCCGTCCGGCCGAGGTGATGTGATTATGTGTTGCATTCCATGAGAGCATGTTTTATCACCTGGTATTTTATTACTATTCTACGCACTGGGCTATCGTAGCTCATCCCTCTCCCCTAATTCCAGTTGTGCAGGTTCAGAGGTCAGAGAGACTTCAGCAGGGTACAGGAAGAGTACAGAGTAGTGTAATAGCTAGTGTGGACATGTAAATGTAAATGTAAATGTATAGAGATAGTGTATATGTACAGTGTATGTACAGTGTATAGAATGGTGCTTGACTTATACGACTTGTAATCCCTTTGTGGAGTCACATGATTAGTTTATGTATGTTTCTTTATTGTTGTATGTTTATGAGCAAAACCAGGCTTAACATTATGAGTTTGATCCGCCTAGAGCCATGAGGAGCTCTAGTCGGGATTAGTAGAGCACAGAGAGAGTGCATGTACAGGTTAAGCTTTGGAATGAAGAAAACTTTTATGTTTTTACAACAAATGTATGATCATGTATGGGATTTCACAGGTATACAGACAGGATAGCAGGCTTACTACGGGTCCCGGCGACCTTAAGTCGATCTGGATCCTAGTGCCGGTGGCAGTTCGGTTTCCGGGCTGTTACAGATTGGTATCAGAGCCCTAGGTTCATATGGTCGGACCTATAGAGCTAGAGTTGGGCTCATAGAGAGGTTTAGCGGGTCAAGCATCATAGGAAAACATGTCCACGAGGATAGGATGTTAGTCCTGTTTATAGGCTGATGTGCAATGCCATGATTTCTGCATGTGCATGTTTTGATGTGTTGCTTATGTGTTATGTGTTTTGTTGTTTTCCAGAGAGTGAAGATGCGAGGAACTCGTCGATCCGCGAGATTGACTGGAGTCCCACCTGTAAGTGAGGGTACAGCTGCTCGTCCACCTGCCTTGCCAAGGGCAAGATCTCACAGGTCAAGCAGGGAAGGAACGTCACGAGACCCTAGAAGGTCTTCTGACGAGAGCAGGAGAGGAGTAAGCAGAGGGGGAAGGTCAGTAGCAGAAAGAGGTGTGATGGAAGAGGATCAGAGTAGAGATGTAAGCATGGGTGTAGGAAGGTCAGAAGAAGGTATGGGGGAGTCCCAGGGAGGCGTTCAGGCCTCGGGGTTTGGCTATCCACCCTTTCCTCAGGGCCCAGAGTATCCGATGGGAGGCACGTCGGATTACTCCAGCTTTGCTCCATATCCACCCTACATGCCATATATGCCCTATCCTGCCTTCTATCCACCCTATCATATGTATCCACCCCCACCTGTTCATCCAAGTCCAGGACAGCCTGAAGTGAGGGAACCAGTTCCACCACCACCACCTCCTGAACCAGTAGCCACTGTTGTGGAAGCACAGCAACCCAGTTCTTCAGGGGGAAGTAAGGTGAAGATGACCGAGTACTTAAAGTTGGATGCTCCTAAATTCAATACAGGAGATGATCCCTTTGAGTATCTCAGTGCAGTCAGAATGATAACAAGTGAGTTGGGAGCAGATGATGGTAGAGCGATTGAGATGGCAGGGTTCACGTTAAAGTGCAAGAAAGCTAGAGAATGGTTCAAGAACTATGTGGACCCGAGATTGGAGAGTATGACATGGGAAGAGTTCGCCAACGAATTTGCTGGATGGGCTTTTCCTGACAGTTCCAGGGAACTAAAGGTTGTGGAGTTTGAGCAGTTGCGACAGACGGAGGAGATGAGCGTTGATGAATATACAGATAAGTTCCTGGAATTGTTGCCATATGTCGGGCAGGCATATGATACAGATCAGAAGAAGGCAAAGAGATATGCCACAAGGCTTCATCCCAGGTATTTCTCTTTGATTCTTCATGCGGAGAAGGAAAGTTTCCACTCTATTGTGGATGCTGCGAGAAAGATGGAGGCCAGTGCTATAAGTCAAGGGATAGTTAAGGCACAGTCTTCTGGTGTTAAACCAGGTTCCTCCTCACAGAGTACAGCAAGTGCGAGTAAGAAGAGATGGGAGAAATTCAGAGGAAAGAGAGGCAAGTTCTGGAACAGGCTGAAGTCGGGTCTGGGAATGAGTAGTGGCTCCAGTTCTGGCACAGATTTTCCAGTTTGTAAGAGGTGTGGCAAACAGCATAGAGGAGCTTGTCAGTTGGGATCCACAGCCTGCTATAGATGTGGGCAGGAGGGACATTATGCACGAGAATGTCCTCAGGCGACGTTAGTTGCACCATCCCAGCAGATGAGTACGGGCAGTGTAGTATAACCAGTAGCTTCAGCCATACCACCAAGCAGTGGTAGAGGAAGAGGAAGAGGGGCAGCCTCTTCATCAGGGATGGGTTCCCGAGGTGCAGGTCCGTCAGCCCCAGCACGGATTTTCACCCTGACTCAGCAGGAGGCAGACACGTCGAACACGGTGGTGTCAGGTAATCTCATCATTGGGTGTTCCGAGGTGTATGCTTTAATGGACCCCGGTGCTTCTCACTTTTTCATTTCTTCTAGAGCTGCAGAGAGGTTGGGTCTGATGGTGTCTGAGTTAGAGTGTCCTCTATGGGTCAGTGGACCCAAATGTGATCCATCTTTAGCAGAGTCAGTCTGTCGGTTCAGTCCAGTGTGCATAGAGGGTAGATACCTTCCAGCTGACCTGGTGGTTCTAGAGTTGACAGATTTTGCTGTCATTCTAGGGATGGACTGGTTATCTACGTATGATGCTACCCTGAACTGTAGAGACAAAGTAGTCAGTGTCAGAGACCAGGATGGGTCAGAGTGTGTCTTCAGAGGAGACAGGAGAGGGACACCTAGGGGTTTGATATCAGCCCTCCAGGCTCGTAGGATGTTAAGGAAGGGGTGTCAGGGGTTCCTAGCTTATGTGAGAGAGCTAGACAGTCAGGTTAGGGAACCATCCTCAGTACCAGTTGTTAGCGACTTCCCAGATTTGTTTCCTGAAGAGCTTCCAGGACTACCACCTGATAGGGAAATAGAGTTCGAGATTGAGTTGATGCCCAATGCCAGACCGATCTCTATTCCTCCCTACAGGATGGCACCAGCAGAGTTGCGAGAGTTGAAAGAGCAGTTACAGGATTTGGTAGCTAAGGGTTTCATCCGCCCGAGTACCTCACCCTGGGGTGCTCCAGTATTATTTGTCAGAAAGAAGGATGGACCTCTTAGACTTTGTGTCGACTACAGACAGTTGAACAAAGTCACTATCAAAAACAAGTATCCATTACCCAGGATCGATGATCTATTCGACCAGCTGGCAGGAGCAGGTTGTTTTTCTAAAATAGATCTGAGATCCGGATACCATCAGTTGAAGATCAGGGAAGGAGATGTATCCAAGACTGCTTTCAGAACCAGATATGGGCATTATGAGTTCCTTGTGATGCCGTTCGGGTTGACTAACGCCCCTGCAGCATTCATGGATCTCATGAACAGGGTTTTCAGGGAGTACTTGGATCGTTTTGTGATTGTCTTTATTGATGATATATTGGTGTACTCCAGAAATGCAGAGGAGCATGCCCAGCATCTGCGTCTAGTGCTTCAAACCTTGAGAGAGAATGGCTTGTATGCCAAGTTCTCCAAGTGCGAGTTCTGGCTAAGGAGCATTTCTTTTTTGGGACATGTCGTATCAGAGGAAGGTATAGCAGTAGATCCCAAGAAGGTAGAGGCAGTAGCCAACTGGCCTACACCCACGTCAGTGACAGAGATTAAGAGTTTTCTGGGTTTGGCAGGCTACTATCGGAGGTTTGTTCAGGACTTCTCGAAGATAGCTGCTCCTATGACCAGACTGACCAGAAAGAATCAGAAATTTGTATGGTCAGAGGAATGTGAGGAGAGTTTTGCAGAGTTGAAGAGACGGTTGACTTCAGCACCGGTGTTAGCGCTGCCGATCAGTGATGAAGATTTCACAGTGTTCTGTGATGCATCCCGAGTGGGATTAGGTTGTGTGTTGATGCAAAATGACAGAATGATAGCTTATGCTTCTAGACAGCTGAAGAAGCACGAGCTGAACTATCCGACACACGATCTAGAGATGGCAGCTGTTATCTTTGCACTTAAGATGTGGAGGCATTACCTCTATGGGGTAAAGTGTGAGATCTATACGGATCATAAGAGCCTACAGCACATCTTAAGTCAGAGAGAGTTAAACTTGAGGCAGAGACGGTGGGTAGAATTGCTCAGTGATTATGATTGTAAGATCCAGTATCATCCGGGCAAGGCTAATGTGGTAGCTGATGCCTTAAGCCGAAAGTCACTTGGCAGTTTATCCCACATTGCAGTAGAGAGAAGACCGGTGGTGAAGGATTTCTACAAGCTCGTGGAAGAAGGGTTACAGTTGCAGTTATCTGGTACGGGTGCTTTGATCGCACAGATGAGAGTGACACCAGTGTTTCTAGAGCAAGTGGCTCTGAAACAGCACGAAGATCCCGAGTTAGTGAAGATTGCCAGGACTGTTCAGTCTGGCACCAGTTCAGAGTTCAGATTTGACGGTGAGGGGATTCTTCGGCACGGTAAGAGGTTATGTGTACCAGATGATAGCAGTTTGAAGGCAGACATTATGAGGGAAGCTCATAATGCGCGGTATAGCATTCACCCGGGAGCCACCAAGATGTATCAAGATCTAAGAAGAGTGTATTGGTGGCCAGCAATGAAGAGAGAAGTGGCACAGTTCGTGTCAGCCTGCGAGACATGTCAAAGGGTGAAGCTAGAGCACCAGAAGCCGGCTGGAATGCTTAACCCATTGCCGATTCCAGAATGGAAATGGGAGAACATAGCTATGGATTTTGTAGTGGGGTTACCGGCGACGTCTAACAGATTAGACTCCATATGGGTGATTGTGGATAGACTCACTAAATCTGCTCACTTCATTCCAGTCAGGAGTAACTACTCTGGGGACAAGTTGGCGCAGGTGTATGTAGACGAGATAGTAAGGTTGCATGGAGTTCCAGTGTCGATAGTATCAGATCGAGGACCTCAGTTCACCTCCAGGTTTTGGCGGAGTCTGCAGAATGAAATGGGCACAAGGTTGGATTTCAGCACTGCTTGCCATCCACAGACAGACGATCAGTCAGAGAGGACCATCCAGACCATTGAAGATATGCTGAGAATGTGTGTGTTAGACTTTGGCGGTTCTTGGAGGCAGCATCTACCTCTGGTGGAGTTTGCCTACAACAACAGCCATCATGCTAGCATAGGGATGGCCCCTTATGAAGCTCTGTATGGGAGGAAGTGCCGAACACCTGTTTGCTGGGAAGAGGTAGGAGAGAAAACTCTTGCCGGACCAGAGTTAGTTGAGATAACCAGTGATAAGCGGTTGTCGAAGCCGTCAAAAATAAACCTATTATCAATCAACAAATAAATTTGCAGATAGTGGCAATAGGGTCGAATCCACAGGGAATTGATACTTACTTATTTTCCTAGTCAAGACCAAGTAAAGAAACAAACAATAAAAGTAAAATGGGGGTTTTGAAGTTTGATAAACTAAACTAATATTGAAAGCAATAGAGAAAAGCAAATAATTAAAGTAGAGAAATTCAATAATGAGCAAGGTCTAGTTGAAGAGTTGGATCCACTTTAGTTGTTGGGATTGATCATTGAAACTTATATTCTCTTATTTAACTCAATAAATTAGTTATGGAGGTGGAAGACGCTTCTCACCAACCATATCCCTCCTTAAGCATAGATTATTTAGGGAACGTCCTCTAATTAATCACTAATTAACAAGTTGCCAAGGAACGTCCTTGGGCCTTTGGCATCTAACAACTGTTAATTGCATTAAGAAAAAGAGAGACCTAATTCTAGCTACCCAAACGTATGGTGATATTGCTAGATTATGCAATTTCCTAGGTTTTTACACCAAGGGTTACTTGTGTTTGAATAATTCCAGCAATTACGGACTAAAAATTATCCAAACTAACAAAGAATTACTTTGCAATCAAGAATCAAGTGGCCAATTTGATCAAAACAACAAAGCAACAATGAATTAAGCACAAAATTGCATAAATATTGATTAATAAAAGAATAACATAAAGGTTCAGATCTCCCAATCCATAAACAACCAAAGTTTCACCTTATTCTTCAACTAGAAAAAGGGTTTCAGCCACTCATGGCTGAAACTAACACAAAAATAAAAGAAAGAAAACAAGAAAAAGGAAGAAGAAGGGCTGGCACAAGGGCGCAGCTGCTGTGGTGCTTCTGTCGCAGGTATTCTTGATCCCAGGATGATCCAAAGATGATTCAAGGATACTTGATCTGCTGGTTTGCATGCCCTTTTATAGCTGAAGAGGCTGCCCTAGGTTTCCTTGTTGAGATGGGACTCCTTTTCCCAATTGGAGTTGAATTCTTGGAAGGTAATTGTATTTTGATGAGATTTGCCTTCCTAAATATGTGGGATTGAGTGCTGAGGTGTCTTTAGGGTTTGCTGAGCTGTCCACACGTGTTTGAGAGGGAAAACACTTCTTGAGCATTTGAATTTTGATTTTCTCGCAATTTACTGTCTGCTGGTTGCTGGTGCTGTTTGCCCGCGTTGTTTGGGCAAACAGCTCGGGCAAACAGTCGGTTTTCCCTGTTGCCTGCGCACTGCTGGCCTGTTTGCCCAGTCTGTTTGGGCAAACAGTCTAATTTTTGTGCTCTGCTTCTGCCCTGCTAATCTGTTTGCCCAGTCTGTTTGGGCAAACAATTTGGGCAAACCATGCTTGTGCAATTTTGCTCTCTTTTGGGCAGATTTCAGGCCATTTTTGCCAAATTACCATTTTACTCCATTTTCTGCAAAATAAGGTTAAAACCACAAAATTAGGTAGAAAATGTGTAAATTAACATAAATATTAATATGGAAAATGGGTCTAAATTTGGCTCTATCAAATACCCCCACACCTAACCCTTTGCTTGTCCTCAAGCAAATAGACCTAGTGAAACAAGCTTTCTTTACTACTTGATCCTTATTTCCACTTAAGCTTATACCCTAGACTCCTACTTTGAAGTATTGTAGTGAAGAGTGTATGCACCAAGGTTACTTTCCTCTTTTCCTTGTCTCCCTTTACCTACCATGGTTAGTATTTATTTTCCTCAAGAGAAATATCATGCACATATTTGTTTATTTTTAGACTCTTTCTAGCTTTCAGAGTGATTTGCCCTTTTCTTGAAGCACTTTACTCTTTTATTCAGCTTTTGCTCTTTTATTCAGCTTTTGCACTTTTATTCTTGCTTGAAAAAGTCACCAACCTTTTGACGTGAAGGTACATATTTGTGATACCCACCCCCAGTTACTCAGTTGGTCACTTGTCCAAGTGGCTACTAGCTCTGTTCATAGTCTTTGACCATTGGAACAGTTTTTACTTTGTGCTTTTGAGGTCTTTGCCTTTACTGAATTTTCTTTTTCTTTTTCTTTTTCTCAATGATTGGGGCAAATCAACACCAATTGCCAAAACAAGTCATATTTAGTTCATTCATACAACTTTCAATTTATTCTCTCTAATGAGGGTCATCAATATATTTTTCACCATGGCAAGCTCAAAGATTCAATTCAAAAGGAAATTTCCAAAAATGAATACAACTTACTGCAATTGATTCAAATTAAGTTTAAAGGGTTATCACATCAATGGGGTCATGAG
This sequence comes from Manihot esculenta, assembly GCF_001659605.2. NCBI lineage: Eukaryota > Viridiplantae > Streptophyta > Magnoliopsida > Malpighiales > Euphorbiaceae > Manihot > Manihot esculenta. Next base: position 6,159,980 of record NC_035174.2, on the reverse strand, counting down.
AAGAAAACTCATTCACCATAGCCTATGTGTTTGAGTAAAGCATGTCAAAACAGAAAAACTGTGGCTATGTGAATGTGTGTGAGTTGAAGGAAAAATAACTAAAAATGAAAAAAAAAATTTAACCTAATGTGTGCTAATTGAAAATTAAAGCTTAAAAGAAATTAAGAGGAATCAAAAAAGTATGCATGAAGCATCAAAATTTAGAGATATGCACCCCCACACCTAACTCATGCATTGTCCTCAATGTATGGAAAAATTAAAGTTCAAGTGAAAAACTGATACTTCCCTGGTGTGGTTGTTTGCCCAGTTCTGTTTGGGCAAACAGCTGGATGCGTCAGGTATTTCTGTGTGCAGATGTGTGCTGGTGCTGGTACTGATTGCTGCACTGGTGGTTGGCCTGCTGGCTGGTAGGCCTGCTGGTCTTATCTGCTGGTAGGCCTGCTGATATAGGCTGCCCGCTGATCTGCTGCAGTTGTTTGCCCAGCTTGCGTGGGCAAACAACTTAGTATGCTGCTGATTGGCCCGCTGGTGCTGTTTGTGTGATGCCCAAACATGCTGTCATGCAGTGGGACAGCAGAAAAATGCAAAAGGTGCTGCCCATTTTGTGCAGCAGCAAGAAGTTTTGAGAAGAAGAAGATTTGTCATTGAAAGGGCATAATAGAATATTGAATATAGAGGAAGAAGGTACTGCCCTGTTTAAGTTTTCTTCTTTGTCGCTTCTGCTGCCTTGGTTGTTTGCCCAGTCTGTTTGGGCAAACAACTTGGTCGAACAGTGATTTTGTGGTGCTGTCTGGAAGTCTTCTCTTGTACTGGCCTGTTGTTTGCCCAGTTGCGCGGGCAAACAAGCTGGTCGAACAGTGATCTGGGGTGTGGTCTGCTGATATGGTGGACTGCTGTGGTTGTTTGCCCAGCTTGCGTGGGCAAACAGTGTGCCCTGGTAGTCTTCTCTGCTGTTTGCCCAGTGTGTTTGGGCAAATAGTTTGGTCATACAGCTCCCTACCTGCAAAACAGTTAAAACCTGGACTTAGGTTACATCATCTGGTTCTTGCATCTCTGGTTGTTTGCCCATGCTGTTTGGGCAAACAGTCACATATCTCTGTGTTTTTTTTTTTTTTTTTTTTTTTTTTTTTTTTTTTTTTCTGGAAAATCTTCTTTGATTGGGCATGTTTCCGCTGGGTTGCCTCCCAGTAGCGCCTTAGTTTAAAGTCGCGGGCTAGACTTTCTTGACTTGATCAAGGCTCAAGTAATTGGAGGAGGAAAAAGGGTTCCAACTGCATTAAGTAAAAAGTGTAGCGCGCCTTTTGATTTGGTCACAACCCATCCTATTTCTTTCATGTACTCATAAAGTAACATGATTAGCTTTTCCTCTTTCAGATGAAGCGTGCCTCTAGCCCTTATGTATGCATTTTTGAGATGATTGGGCAGCACTTTGAACTCCAATGCGTATTTCTCCATAGGTAGCTGCAATTTGGTACTGAATTCAGGCAAAACAAATTCTACCTTATCCGGAGGTTTGGGTAGGCATTCTGTTTGGGCTGTTTGCTGAACTAGTTTGGGCAAACTACTATCTGGCTGTTTTCCCTCTGCTGTCTGATTGGGCAAACAGCTTTCTGGTTGTGTTACCTGTATAATCTGTTTGGGTAAACAGTATTCTATCTTCTGAACCGAATATGTCTGTCCAATCTGTTTAGCCAAACAAATTTCTGCCTCCTCTTGCTGTTTGGGCAAACAGCAATCTGTTGGTACAATCTGCATAGCTTGTTTGGGCAAACAAGCTTCTGCCTTCTTTTCCTCTGCTGGTGGTTTGGGCAAACAGCAACTTACCTGTGCCAGCAATCTGGTTGTGCTGGATTCTGCCCTTTCATGCTGTTTGGGCAAACAACAATCTACTTGTTCCTTCTCTACTGGTTGTTCAGGTGAACAGTATTCTGTCGAAGCTGTTTGGGCAACTGGTGTGGGCAAACTCAGTTCTTCTTACTGGATTGACTTGGGCAGTCTGCATTCTGTCTTAGTTGGCTGCTGAACCTATTTGGGCAAACAGAGGCTTGCCTGTTCTGCCCTTGCTGGCTGTTTGGGCAAATAGCAGTCTGTTTTCTGAATGCAGCAGCCCATTGCTGTCCGTTTCAGCTCTCCATGGCTTCTTTTATCTTCTTGGCTAGCTTCCCTGCATGAATCATTGGTTAGAATATCATCCTTTGTATCAACAATATCTTTTCTCAAACAATCAATGATATTTGAATTATCAACAATTTCTGTTTGATCCGTTTGTTTGGACAAATAGTATTCTGGTTGGGTTTCTTCAATAACTCGTTCTTGCACTTGCCAACTTTCATCATCTGTCTCACCATCTTGGAGCTCTTCCTCTTTTCTTACCATGTCTGCTCTCCATTTGGCGGCTATTCGATCCACGTCTTGTTGGACATTTTGCAAAGTCTCCAACATCTTATAAAGATTAGTTCTGGTATCTTCAGGTATTGCATATCTCGGCTGTCCATAGAATCTTTCACATGCATGTACTTGTTGGAGTTGTTGTTCTTCAAAAGCTTGTTCAGCTTGGTCTATAACAAAACTTCTCATAGCAGCGATTTGTTCATAAAGTTCCGCAAGGCGAAAAGGTGTACTTACCTCGTCTTGGTCTATGGTTAAATCTTTCAATAAAGATGTTAGAAAAGAAAGATCAGATCTAGTTACCTTATCCATGATTCAGATGTGCAATTGAGATGTTTCAGAAGATGGTTCTGCGCAGAGTGCTCTCTTCTTCTTTTTTTTTTTTTTTTTTTTTTTAATTTGGTACTGAAATAAAAACAAATAAGTTAGATCAACTCCCCGGCAACGGCGCCAATTTTTGATAAGCGGTTGTCGAAACCGTCAAAAATAAACCTATTATCAATCAACAAATAAATTTGCAGATAGTGGCAATAGGGTCGAATCCACAGGGAATTGATACTTACTTATTTTCCTAGTCAAGACCAAGTAAAGAAACAAACAATAAAAGTAAAATGGGGGTTTTGAAGTTTGATAAACTAAACTAATATTGAAAGCAATAGAGAAAAGCAAATAATTAAAGTAGAGAAATTCAATAATGAGCAAGGTCTAGTTGAAGAGTTGGATCCACTTTAGTTGTTGGGATTGATCATTGAAACTTATATTCTCTTATTTAACTCAATAAATTAGTTATGGAGGTGGAAGACGCTTCTCACCAACCATATCCCTCCTTAAGCATAGATTATTTAGGGAACGTCCTCTAATTAATCACTAATTAACAAGTTGCCAAGGAACGTCCTTGGGCCTTTGGCATCTAACAACTGTTAATTGCATTAAGAAAAAGAGAGACCTAATTCTAGCTACCCAAACGTATGGTGATATTGCTAGATTATGCAATTTCCTAGGTTTTTACACCAAGGGTTACTTGTGTTTGAATAATTCCAGCAATTACGGACTAAAAATTATCCAAACTAACAAAGAATTACTTTGCAATCAAGAATCAAGTGGCCAATTTGATCAAAACAACAAAGCAACAATGAATTAAGCACAAAATTGCATAAATATTGATTAATAAAAGAATAACATAAAGGTTCAGATCTCCCAATCCATAAACAACCAAAGTTTCACCTTATTCTTCAACTAGAAAAAGGGTTTCAGCCACTCATGGCTGAAACTAACACAAAAATAAAAGAAAGAAAACAAGAAAAAGGAAGAAGAAGGGCTGGCACAAGGGCGCAGCTGCTGTGGTGCTTCTGTCGCAGGTATTCTTGATCCCAGGATGATCCAAAGATGATTCAAGGATACTTGATCTGCTGGTTTGCATGCCCTTTTATAGCTGAAGAGGCTGCCCTAGGTTTCCTTGTTGAGATGGGACTCCTTTTCCCAATTGGAGTTGAATTCTTGGAAGGTAATTGTATTTTGATGAGATTTGCCTTCCTAAATATGTGGGATTGAGTGCTGAGGTGTCTTTAGGGTTTGCTGAGCTGTCCACACGTGTTTGAGAGGGAAAACACTTCTTGAGCATTTGAATTTTGATTTTCTCGCAATTTACTGTCTGCTGGTTGCTGGTGCTGTTTGCCCGCGTTGTTTGGGCAAACAGCTCGGGCAAACAGTCGGTTTTCCCTGTTGCCTGCGCACTGCTGGCCTGTTTGCCCAGTCTGTTTGGGCAAACAGTCTAATTTTTGTGCTCTGCTTCTGCCCTGCTAATCTGTTTGCCCAGTCTGTTTGGGCAAACAATTTGGGCAAACCATGCTTGTGCAATTTTGCTCTCTTTTGGGCAGATTTCAGGCCATTTTTGCCAAATTACCATTTTACTCCATTTTCTGCAAAATAAGGTTAAAACCACAAAATTAGGTAGAAAATGTGTAAATTAACATAAATATTAATATGGAAAATGGGTCTAAATTTGGCTCTATCAACCAGCAAGTTAGTGCCTATCATCAGAGAGAGGATCAGAACAGCTGTAAGCAGACAGAAAAGCTATGCAGACATCCGTAGGAAGCAGATAGAGTTCCAGGAGGGGGATATGGTATTGCTTAAGGTGTCTCCGATGAAGGGAGTGGTTCGGTTTGGAAAGAAGGGTAAACTGGCCCCACGGTACATTGGTCCCTTTGAGATCTTGCAGAAGATCGGGCCTGTGTCGTATAAGCTAGATTTACCGGCTTCTATGGAAAGAATTCACCCGGTATTCCATGTTTCTATGTTGAGGAAGTTTGTGTCAGATCCAGAGAAGGTTCTTAGTGACCCTGAGGTGGAAATCTTAAGTGATCTCACCTATGTAGAGCAGCCAGTGCGGATCCTTGACACCCAGATCAGAAAGCTAAGAAACAAGGAGATACCAATGGTGAAAGTGCTGTGGAACCACCACAACCTAGAAGAGTGCACTTGGGAGACTCGGGAGTCCATGCTCCAGCAATACCCATATCTGTTTTAAGGTTAGTTTTTCTCCTTTTCTATGTGTTTATGTTGTGTTAGGGACATTCGGGGACGAATGTTCTTAAGGGGGGGAGAATGTAATACCCAGCTCGAGTCCGGCATCGGAATTCCTGTAGTCCGGTGGAATCTCGGGTGTCGGAACCCTCGAGAAGGGTAATGCATATGTTTTCCAAAGTCTTTTCACTTGTTTTCATGTTTTGAAGTGTTAAAAGACTTGAGTTTTGAAAGAAAAGCAACAAGGGAGAAATGCAAAGGTTCGGCCGCCGAAGGTCACTTTCGGCCGCCGAACATTGCATGGTTGCGGCTTCACGTTCGGCTGCCGAAGGTGGTCTGGCCAGCCACCTATAAAAGGGCCAAGGGTCGGTGGAAGGAGGTTATTTCTCCTCCACTTGCAGCCAGAGGTGAGTTTCAGCCTCTCCTACGTTGACTTTCATGTTTTCCATGATTTTCATCAAATCTTTCAAGAGTTTTAAGAGTTTTGGTGACTTATGAAGGTGTTGAGCAAAAGAACCAAGTTTTGAAGCTTGGAGCTTTGGAAGAGCTTTTCTTCATATCTCCACGTTAGGATCCTTCATCCTCAAGTTGTGTAAGAGGTAAGGGAAGATCCTGAGCTTCTTTGATGATTTTGAAAGGTTTTATGAAGTTTGTATGGGTAGTAGGCATGTTTAGGTTTAGGTGAGGTTTTTGGTGATTTGTGGTGTTCAAACATGTTGAAGTGTTATGTGCTATGTTTGTTTGGGGTTTTAGGGTAGTTTTAGACCCCTTTGTGCATATATATGTGTATATGCGAGTTGGGAGTAGTAGCTATGCATGTTTGTAGGTTTTTGGGCAAAGTGTGCATGAAACAGAGCAGGGTTCTGTCCTTCGGGCAAAACCAGGTTCGGCCGCCGAAGGAAGGTTCGGCCGCCGAACCCCTTGTGGAGGCAGTTTCGGCTGCCAAAGGTTGCCCCCGAACGCTAGGCTTTCGGTTTAGACAGAGACTTTCGGCCGCCGAAAGAGGAAGTTCGGCCGCCGAAAGTGTGTGAGTTTCGTCTCTGGACGAGACCTTCGGCCGCCGAAGGTGCCGCCGAACATGCATGAGTTTCGTCTCTGGAGTAGGGTTTCGGCCGCCGAACCTGCCGCCGAAAGTGCCCTGTCCAGCTTTCTTTTGCATGTTTTATGTGTTGGTTTTAGGATCGTTTAGAGGGGTTTTGGGGAGTTTCTTAGAGATGTGCTTGAGTGAGTTTGGTCCCTCATTTGAGTCCACCTGTGTAGGTACGGACCAGAGGAATCAGGGAAATCAGCAGTGAGTCCAGTGTCAGAACCTGCAGAGTCAGTTCAGAGCCAGAGGTGAGTGGAATTTAACTTACTGTTTTAATATGAGAACTGAATCTTTTATCATGCTTCATGCATCATGAATATGCTATAGGGTGAGTGCATTAGTGTACACAAAGATGATGCATTGCATTTATCCTTGTACTTGGCATTGCTCCTTGTACATTGCTTATGTGAGACGGCACGGACTTCGTGAGGATTCATTAGCCCTCAGAGGAAAGACCTGGAACAGCCCTACGGGGACCAGGCACACAAAGACCTGGAACAGCCCTACGGGGACCAGGCACATGGTACTTAGGTACCCCAGATGAGATAGAGGGAGTTTTGATCCGTCCGGCCGAGGTGATGTGATTATGTGTTGCATTCCATGAGAGCATGTTTTATCACCTGGTATTTTATTACTATTCTACGCACTGGGCTATCGTAGCTCATCCCTCTCCCCTAATTCCAGTTGTGCAGGTTCAGAGGTCAGAGAGACTTCAGCAGGGTACAGGAAGAGTACAGAGTAGTGTAATAGCTAGTGTGGACATGTAAATGTAAATGTAAATGTATAGAGATAGTGTATATGTACAGTGTATGTACAGTGTATAGAATGGTGCTTGACTTATACGACTTGTAATCCCTTTGTGGAGTCACATGATCAGTTTATGTATGTTTCTTTATTGTTGTATGTTTATGAGCAAAACCAGGCTTAACATTATGAGTTTGATCCGCCTAGAGCCATGAGGAGCTCTAGTCGGGATTAGTAGAGCACAGAGAGAGTGCATGTACAGGTTAAGCTTTGGAATGAAGAAAACTTTTATGTTTTTACAACAAATGTATGATCATGTATGGGATTTCACAGGTATACAGACAGGATAGCAGGCTTACTACGGGTCCCGGCGACCTTAAGTCGATCTGGATCCTAGTGCCGGTGGCAGTTCGGTTTCCGGGCTGTTACACTGACAAAGACTGAAGCAGCTGACTCACTGCTGGGGTCCTCGGTTCCTCGGGTCCGAACCTACACAGGTGGACTCAAATGAGGGACCAAATATACTAGAACATAACTCTAAAAATACTCCCCAAAAACCCCCCTAAAACACCTCAAAATATCCATGGAAAACATGCAAAGGAAGGCTGAACAGGGCACTTTCGGCGGTAGGTTCGGCGGTCGAAAGTCCCTCCAGAGCCGAAACTCAGGCAGGTTCGGCGGCCGAAACTCCCAGACAGAGACGAAACTCATGCATGTTCGGCGGTACTTTCGGCGGTCGAAACTGCCTTCCAGAGACGAAAGTCCTCTTTCGGGGGCAGGCTTCGGCAGCCGAAAGGCTAGCCTCCCAGGCAAGTTCGGCGGCCGAAAGTCCTTCGGCTGCCGAACCTGGTTTCTGTCAAAGGGCAGAAACTTCGGCTCCTCTACCTCAAATGCCTCCCAAACCTTCCAAACATGCATTTTCCTATTCTACAACATGCATACTCAAGCATACAAGCTCCTAGGGGCTTCAACCATCAAAAACCCCAATTACAACACATCAAATAACTCACATTGTTCATAAACATACATAAACCCATAAACTTAACAAAAACCTAAACATGCATTTCTACCCCATAGATGTTACTTAAAACTTACTTAAAACATGCAATCAGCTCAAGATCGGCTCTTACCTCTTGAAGATCGAGAGAAAGACGACCTAAACTTGGAAACCAAAGGAAAGGAGCTCATGTGCCTTCCAAGCTTCAAAACTTGCTCAAATGTTCAAAATCTTCAAAACAAAGTGAAAACTCATGAAAATCTTGAAAGATCTGAAGGAAGAAACTTAAAGTCGGTGAGGGATGGCGGAGAGCTCACCTTGGCCGACAATGGGGAGAAAAGCTCGCCCATTTCGGCTAAGGGACCCTTTTATAGGTGGCTGGCCAGGCCATGTTCGGGGGCCGAACGTGCCTCCGCATGCATGCCATGTTCGGCGGCCGAACATAAGGTTCGGCGGCCGAACATAAGGTTCGGCGGCCGAACCTGGACTTCCCTCACTTATGCTTTCGGGGGCCTAAAGCACTTCCGAAGTGCATGCATATTCGGCGGCCGAACTTGAGCTTCGGCAGCCGAACCTGAGTTTTTCCTCCAAGGCTATTTCATGCAAAAACTCATTTTCTTTCTTGATTAAAACATAAAACATATTAAAACATTTTATGAAAACATGATTTTACCCTTCTAGAGGTCTCCGACATCCGAGATTCCACCGAACGGTAGGAATTCCGATACCGGAGTCTAGCCGGGTATTACATTCTCCCCTCCTTAAGAACATTCGTCCCCGAATGTTCCTCAACTAGCACATGTAAAGCATACAACATGTCATACACATAATATACATACAAAGCATATAAAACTTACTTTAGAAAAGATGGGGATATTGCTGGAGCATGGACTCCCGTGTCTCCCAGGTACACTCCTCAATATTGTGGTGATTCCAAAAGACTTTCACCATCGGAATTTCCTTGTTCCTTAGCTTTCTGATCTGGGTGTCTAGGATCCGTACCGGCTGCTCAACATAGGTGAGATCCTCTTGGATCTCCACATCAGGCTCACTAAGAACCTTGCCCGGATCTGACACGAATTTTCTCAACATAGAAACATGGAAAACCGGATGGATTCTCTCCATTGAAGAGGGTAAGTCTAACTTGTACGATACATTCCCAATCTTTTGCAAGATTTCAAAGGGTCCGATGTACTGCGGAGCTAGCTTACCTTTCTTCCCGAACCGAATCACCCCTTTCATTGGAGACACCTTGAGCAATACCAAATCCCCCTCCTGAAACTCTACTTGTCTTCTGCGGATATCTGCATAACTCTTCTGTCTGCTTGCAGTAGTCTTGATTCTTTCTCTGATTATAGGTACCACCCTGCTGGTAATCTCTACTAGTTCAGGCCCTGCCAAGGCCTTTTCCCCAACTTCTTCCCAGCAAACAGGTGATTTGCACTTCCTTCCATACAAAGCTTCATATGGAGCCATCCCAAGCTTCATATGGAGCCATCCCGATGCTAGCATGATGGTTGTTATTGTAGGCAAACTCCACCAAAGGTAGATGCTGCCTCCAAGAACCGCCAAAGTCCAGCACACACATTCTGAGCATATCCTCTATTGTCTGGATGGTCCTTTCTAATTGTCCGTCCGTCTGCGGATGGAAAGCAGTGCTGAAATCCAACCTGGTACCCATGGCATTCTGCAGACTCCGCCAAAAACTGGAGGTGAACTGGGGTCCTCTATCGGACACTATTGAAACAGGAACCCCATGCAGCCTGACGATCTCATCAACATACACCTGCGCCAACTTGTCCACAGAATAGCCACTCCTGACAGGGATGAAGTGAGCAGATTTGGTGAGTCTGTCCACAATCACCCATATAGAGTCCAATCTGTTGGACGTCGCCGGTAACCCCACCACGAAGTCTATAGCTATGTTCTCCCATTTCCACTCTGGAATAGGTAGCGGGTTAAGCATTCCGGCCGGCTTCTGATGTTCCAGCTTCACCCTCTGACACACTTCGCAGGCTGACACAAACTGTGCCACTTCTCTCTTCATAGCTGGCCACCAATAAACTTTCTTCAAATCTTGGTACATTTTGGTGGCTCCAGGGTGAACGCTGTATCTTGCATTATGAGCCTCTCTCATAATATCTCCCTTTAGCCCTATGTCATCTGGTACACACAAACGACTCCCATAGCGGAGGATCCCCTTGTTGTCGAATCTGAACTCACTATCTTTGCATGACTGAACAGTCCTGGCAATCTTCACTAACTCTGGGTCCTCATGCTGTTTCTGAGCCACCTACTCCAGAAACACGGGTGCCACTCTCATCTGGGCAACTAAAGCACCTGTACCAGACAACTCCAACTGTAGACCTTCATCGATGAGCTCGTAAAACTCCACCACTGGTCTCCTCTCTGCCGTGATGTGGGATAGACTGCCTAGTGATTTCCGGCTTAGGGCGTCTACCACAACATTCGCCTTACCCGGATGATACTGAATCTTGCAATCATAATCACTCAACAGTTCTACCCATCTTCTCTGTCTCAAGTTCAAATCTCTTTGACTCAGGATGTACTGTAGGCTTTTATGATCCGTGAAGATCTCACATTTAACCCCATAGAGGTAGTGCCTCCACATCTTGAGTGCAAAGATTACTGTTGCCATTTCCAGGTCATGTGTGGGGTAATTCAACTCATGCTTCTTTAGCTGCCTAGAAGCATAAGCAATCACCCTTTCATTCTGCATTAGCACACAACCCAAACCCACTCGGGATGCATCACAGAACACTGTGAAGTTCTCACTGCTAGCTGGCAAGGCTAACACTGGTGCTGACGTTAAACTCTTCTTGAGCTCTTCAAAACTCTCTTCGCACTGGTCGGTCCACACAAACTTTTGATTCTTCCTGGTTAACCTGGTCAGAGGAGCTGCAATTTTTGAGAAGTCCTGAACGAACCTCCTGTAGTAACATGCCAAACCTAAGAAACTTCTGATCTCTGACACTGAAGTGGGTCTAGGCCAGTTAGCCACAGCTTCTACCTTCTTGTGGTCCACCTCTATTCCATTTTCTGACACAACATGCCCCAAGAATGAAATGCCCCTTAGCCAGAACTTACACTTGGAGAACTTGGCATACAAGCCATGCTCCCTCAAGGTCTGTAGAACCAACCTCAGATGATGGGCATGCTCCTCTGCATTCCTGAAATACACCAAGATATCATCTATGAAGACAATAACGAAGTGATCCAGGTATTGGCTAAATACTCTGTTCATGAGATCCATGAATGCTGCAGGGGCGTTGGTTAACCCGAACGGCATAACAAGGAACTCAAAATGCCCATATCTGGTCCTGAAAGCCGTCTTTGGTACATCTTCCTCTCTTATCCTCAGCTGATGGTACCCGGACCTCAGATCTATTTTGGAGAAACAACCCGCTCCTGCTAGCTGGTCGAATAGATCATCGATCCTTGGCAAAGGGTACCTATTCTTGGTAGTGACTTTGTTCAACTGCCTGTAGTCGATACAAAGTCTGAGGGATCCATCCTTCTTTCTCACAAACAAAACTGGAGCACCCCAGGGTGAGGTATTCGGTCGGATGAAGCCCTTGTCTACCAGCTCCTGTAACTGCTCCTTCAACTCTTTCAGTTCTACTGGTGCCATCCTGTAAGGAGGGATAGAGATCGGTCGGGTTCCAGGCATCAGTTCTATCTCGAACTCTATCTCCCTAGCAGGTGGTAAACCTGGCAGCTCGTCTGGGAACACATCCAAAAACTCTCTGACCACCGGCACCGAGGCAGGCTCTCTAACCTGACTGCTAAGCTCTCTCACATGAGCCAAATACCCCTGACATCCCCTCCTAAGCAACCTACGAGCCTGAAGAGCTGATATCAGACCTCTAGGTGTACCCCTCCTGTCTCTCCTGAAGACGACCTCTGACCCATCCTGACCTCTGAACCTGACTACCTTTTCCCTGCAGTCCAAGGTAGCACCATGGGTAGATAACCAATCCATCCCTAGAATGACGTCAAAATCTGTCAAATCTAGAACCACCAGGTCAGCGGACAAGCATCTTCCCTCAACAAACACAGGACTATACTGGCAGACTGACTCTGCCACTGATGGATCACACTTGGGTCCACTGACCCAGAGAGGACACTCTAACCCAGAGATCATCAACCCCAACCTCTCAACGGCTCTCGGTGCAAAAAAAGAATGAGATGCACCAGGGTCCATCAAGGCATACACATCTGAACAACCGATGACTAAGTTACCTGCCACCACGATGTTAGATGCATCTGCCTCCTGCTGTGTCATTGTGAAGATCCGTGCTGGAGCTGATGGACCTTCACCTCTGAAGCCCGCTGACGAAGAGGCTGCCCCTCTCCTTCTACCTCTGCCACTAGCCTGAGTCGTGGCTGGAGCTGCTGGCTGCGCTACACTACCAGAAGCTGTCTGCTGGGACTGTGCCATCGGGACTGCTCTTGGACATTCTCGAGACATATGCCCCTCCTGACCACATCTGTAACAGGCTGTCGTCCCAAACTGACATACTCCCTTGTGTGGCTTACCACACCTTGCACAAGCTGCATTATCCGCATTAGAGCTTGAGCCACCTCCAAATCCCAGACTGGACTTAACCTTGTTCCAGAACTTGTTCTTCTTAGACTTCATGGGGCCTCTGTCCCACTTTTTACTACCTGAAGCTACTGCATTCATTGAAGAAGAGCCTGGGGTCTTAGAACCAGAAGGTTGTGCCACTGACTGCTTGACTTTCCCCTCGATGATAGCATTAGCCTCCATCCTCCTAGCCATATCCACTATGGCATGGAAGCTCTCCCTATCTGCGGACTAGATCAAGGAGGAATACCTGGAGTGAAGTTTCATGATATACCTCATTGACCTCTTCTGGTCTGTGTCAAGAGTTTGCCTTGCAAACGGCAACAGCTCCAAGAATCTGTCGGTGTACTCATCTACACTCATTTCCTCTGTCTGCCTTAACTGTTCAAACTCAATTATCTTCAATTCTCTTGAACTGTCAGGAAAAGCCCATCCTGCAAATTCATTTGCAAACTCTTCCCATGATAGGCTGTCCAACCTCGGGCTCACATAGTTCTTAAACCACTCACGGGCCTTTTTGCATTTAAGTGTGAACCCAGCCATCTGAATGGCTCTGCTGTCATCAGCTCCTATCTCATCTGTAATTGTTTTGACCCTCTCAAGGTACACAAATGGGTCATCACCAGTTTCAAACTGGGGAGCACCCAGCTTCATGTAGTCGGTCATCTTGACCTTGCTCCCACCAGATGAGCTAGGCTTAGGTATATGGGTTGCTGGAACTGTGGGTTCTGCTGATGGTGGAGGAGGTGCAACATTTTCTGAGGTAGGGTTAGCTGGATTTGGATAGTAGGGTGGGGGTGGATACATTGGGTACTGTGGGTATGGTGGGTAGTAGGGTGGGTATGGCATGTGTGTGGGATAAGGGGTAAAGCTAGGGTAATCCGATGTACCTCCCATCGAATACCCGAGATTTTGTGAGAAGTGTGGGTAGTGGGGTGGCTGAACAAATCCCGAGGCCTGAGTGCCTCCTTGGGACTCTCCCATTCCCTCTTCTGACATGCTGACTCCCAGACTGCCATCTCTCCTCTGCTCTACATCCATATCATCCCCCATGTCCTCTGACATTCCTCCCTGAACAGTTCCCCTCACTGTTCTGCTTCTACCCAGATCCAGAGACCTTCTAGGGTCCCTTACTGCTCTTTCTCTGCTAGCCCTACTAGACATTGCCCTAGGCAATGTAGGAGGACGGGCGCTCATGCCCTCATCCTCAGGTGGCACTCCAGTCAATCGTGCAGATCGACGAGTTCCTCTCATCCTGTTTTCTGAAAAACAGCACAAATCACACAAACATTAGCATCAAATGGTTCATGTGTCAACACATGAACCCGCATCACATACATCACAAAACAATCATAACATTAATGCACATGCATATTATCATGGCATTTCACATCATTATACGAGGTAGGACTCCACATCCTATCCTAGTGGACATGATCTTTCCTATTGTGCTTGACCTTCTATAACATCTATAAGCCCGACACTCTAGGTCCGACCATATGAACCTAGGGCTCTGATACCACTCTGTAACGACCCGGAAACCGGACCGCTACCGGCGCTAGGATCCAGATCGGCTTAAGGCCGCCGGGACCCGTAGCAAGCCTGACATATAACCTGAGAACCTATCAAAACCCATTCATGATCATACATACTCAAAAACCTGTAAACTTTTTCTTTCCATAAACCAAGCTCAACCTGAATATATACATAACATAACATAACCCACACACTGGAGCTCTCATCAAATGCTCCAATGGGGGTAATCCAACATGCATACATTAAGCTTAGTTGAACATAAACATCACAAAAACATTCTCTAGATCATGTATCAAAGGGATAACCATATACAGAGGGTCAAACACAACCTCTAATCCTCATTATCATTATTGTAACGACCCGGAAACCGGACCACTACCGGCGCTAGGATTCAGGTCGGCTTAAGGCCGCCAGAACCCGTAGCAAGCCAAACATACATCCTGTGAACCTGTTTAATCCCATACATGGTCAACAACATACAAGACCATGTGTACAGGGAATACAACAGACTCTAGTCAAGCACATTATTAAACTTACATTACATTACATCTCATACTTTTACATTACCCACAAACCATGTCCACAGCTAAGCTATTACATAAACTTCTCTTACTCTGATGACTTCTCTATCTACTCTGCACCTGCAAGACTGGGGTTAAGGGAGAGGGGGTGAGCTATAAAGCCCAATGAGCAGAAACTAAAAACATTTGCTTTAATTCCTCCATTTTTAAGTATATTATTATTCATTTTATTATTATTATTATTATTATTTTTATTATTTTATTTTATCATAGTATTCAACTTTTTCTTTCTTTTTCTTATTCATTCTTTCATGAAATGCAACACATCACAGCTAATCACATAAAGGATGGTATTGTCACCATTAGTCCTCAACATCTCCAAATGCCAGGGGCGTAGAATGGGCCTCACTGGTCTTTCTCTTACATAACATAACATTCTAAAGTGCCAGGGGCGTAGAATGGGCCTCGCTGGTCTTTCTCTTACATAATGCCAGGGGCGTAGAATGGGCCTCGCTGGTCTCCCATAACATATCATCATAGCATAACATCAGAGGACTATGGATCACCCAACAACCATCCACATCAACATCAATTTATGCAATGCAGCATATTCGTGAATTCTAATGCAAACATCCTGAAATATTGCATGGCATAATGATGCATGGGCAATGCTTTATGATTCATTCATTTATTCATTTATTTTACTTTAAAACTTAAGGGGTTGTTCCACTCACCTGGTGACTGAAGCTTTAACAACGAACTCGGAACGACTATCTCACAACCGGGGGTCTCGGTTCCTCGGGTCCGAACCTACACAGGTGGACTCAAATGAGGGACCAAACATACTTAAACATAACTCTAATATACTCCCCAAAAACCCCCTAGAACATCATGAAAACATCACATAAAAATATGCATGAAATGGCTGAACAGGGCACTTTCGGCGGCACCTTCGGCGGCCGAAAGTCCTGGACAGATCCGAAAGTCAGGCAGGTTCGGCGGCACCTTCGGCGGCCGAAAGTCCCAGACAGAGACGAAAGTCTCTTTTCGGGAGCAACTTCGGCAGCCGAAAGCTGCCTCCATAAGGGGGGGTTCGGCGGCCGAAACTCCCTTCGGCTGCCGAACCTGGTTTCTGCCAAACGGGCAGAAACTTGGTTCACATGAACCTCCTGCCTCCCAAATCCACAAATCAAGCATATACTTCAACCAAATCATGCATTCAAGTTCCTAGGGGCCTTAAACATGCATATACCCCATCTACAACACTTCAATCACACACAATCAAGCTACATTGTTCAAAAAGTCATCAAAAACCCATAGGTTCAACATATACCCTAACATGCATTCTACCCCTTAAAACTTCATAAAACTTGTTTAAATCATGCATTGAGCTTAAGATCGGCTCTTACCTCTTGAAGATCGAGGGTTGAGGAGATCTAAACTTGGAGATGGGAGAAGTTCCAACTTTTGGTCTCCAAGCTCCAAAATTCGTTCTAAGCTCAAAGATCTTCAAAACCAAAGTTATAAACTTGTAAAAATCATGGAGAAAGGAAGGAAAACTCAAGATTGGGGGAAGGATGGCGGAATGCTCACCTTGGCCGAAATGGGGAGAAAAAACTCGCCCATTTTCGGCTAAGGGCCCCTTTTATAGGTGGTTGGCCAGGCCACGTTCGGGGGCCGAATGTGCCTCCGCATCCATGCAATGTTCGGCGGCCGAACATGAGGTTCGGCGGCCGAACATGAGGTTCGGCGGCCGAACCTGCACTTTCCTCACTCATGCTTTCGGGGGCCTAACGTGCCTCCAAAACGCATGCATGTTCGGCGGCCGAACTTGACTTTCGGCGGCCGAACCTGGGTTTTCCTCCAAAGACTTTTCATGCAACAACTCTTTTAAAATCATATTTAAAATCATCAAAACATGAAAACATTTCATGAAAACATGCTTTTACCCTTCTAGAGGTTTCCGACATCCGAGATTCCACCGGACGGTAGGAATTCCGATACCGGAGTCTAGCCGGGTATTACATTCTCCCCCCCTTAAGAACATTCGTCCCCGAATGTTCACCAAACAACACATAACATGGCAAACATATAATATACATATATAGCACATCAACACATAGGGGTCTCACCTTAAAAGAGATGAGGGTACTGCTGGAGCATAGACTCTCGTGTCTCCTAAGTGCATTCTTCCAAGTTGTGGTGGTTCCATAGGACTTTCACCATCGGGATTTCCTTGTTTCTTAACTTTCTAATCTGGGTGTCTATGATCTGTACTGGCTGTTCAACATAGGTGAGATCCTCTTGGACCCCCACATCAGGCTCACTAAGAACCTTGCTCGGATCTGACACAAACTTCCTCAACATGGAAACATGGAAAACCGGATGGATCCTTTCCATTGAAGCAGGCAAATCCAGCTTGTACGACACATTCCCAATCTTTTGCAAGATTTCAAAGGGTCCGATGTATCGTGGGGCTAGTTTACCTTTCTTCCCGAAGCGAACCACTCCCTTCATTGGAGACACCTTGAGCAATACCAGGTCCCCCTCCTGAAACTCTAACTGCCTTCTGCGGATGTCTGCATAACTCTTCTGTCTGCTTGCAGCAGTCTTGATTCTCTCTCTGATTATGGGTACCACCCTGCTGGTAATCTCTACTAGCTCAGGCCCTGCCAAGGCCTTCTCTCCAACTTCCTCCCAGCAAACAGGTGATCTGCACTTCCTTCCGTACAAAGCTTCATATGGAGCCATCCCGATGCTAGCATGATGGCTGTTGTTGTAGGCAAACTCTACCAGAGGTAGATGCTGCCTCCAAGAACCGCCAAAGTCCAGCACACACATCCTAAGCATATCCTCTATAGTCTGGATGGTCCTTTCTGACTGTCCATCAGTCTGGGGGTGGAAGGCAGTACTGAAATCCAACCTAGTACCCATGGCATTCTGCAGACTCCGCCAAAACCTGGAGGTGAACTGGGGCCCTCTATCTGACACTATCGAAACAGGAACCCCATGCAGCCTGACAATCTCATCCACATACACCTGTGCCAACTTGTCCACAGAGTAGCCACTCCTGACAGGGATGAAGTGAGCAGATTTGGTGAGTCTGTCCACAATCACCCATATGGAGTCCACTCTGTTGGACGTCGCCGGTAACCCTACTACAAAGTCCATAGCTATGTTTTCCCATTTCCATTCTGGAATCGGTAGCGGGTTAAGCATTCCAGCTGGCTTCTGATGTTCCAGCTTCACCCTCTGACACACTTCGCAGGCTGACACGAACTGTGCCACTTCTTTCTTCATCGCTGGCCACCAATAAACTTTCTTCAAATCTTGATACATCTTGGTGGCTCCAGGGGGAATGTTGTATCTTGCATTATGAGCCTCTCTCATAATGTCTCCTTTTAGCCCTATGTCATCTGGTACACATAATCGACTCCCATAGCGGAGGATCCCCTTGTTGTCAAATCTGAACTCATTATTCTTGCCTGACTGAACAGTCCTGGCAATCTTCACTAACTCGGGGTCCTCATGCTGTTTCTGAGCGACTTGCTCAAGGAACACGGGTGTCACTTTCATCTGAGCCAACAAGGTACCTGTACCCGACAACTCTAACTGTAGCCCTCCTTCGATGAGCTTGTAGAACTCCTTTATCACTGGTCTTCGTTCTGCTGTGATATGGGATAGACTGCCGAGTGATTTCCGGCTTAAGGCATCAGCTACAACATTAGCCTTACCCGGATGATACTGGATTTTGCAATCGTAGTCACTGAGCAGTTCTACCCATCTTCTCTGTCTCAAATTCAAATCTCTTTGACTCAGGATGTACTGCAGGCTCTTATGATCTGTAAAGATCTCACATTTTACCCCATAGAGGTAGTGCCTCCACATCTTGAGTGCAAAGATTACTGCTGCCATCTCCAGGTCGGGTGTGGGGTAATTCAACTCATGCTTCTTCAGCTGCCTAGAAGCATAAGCAATCACCCTCTCATTCTGCATCAGTACACAACCCAGTCCCACACGGGACGCATCACAAAAGACTGTAAAGTCCTCATCACCAGATGGCAGAGCTAAAACTGGTGCTGAAGTCAACCTCTTCTTAAGCTCTTCAAAGCTCTCTTCGCACTGGTCGGTCCACAGAAACTTCTGATTCTTCTTGGTTAACCTGGTCAGAGGAGCTGCTATCTTTGAGAAGTCCTGAACGAACCTCCTGTAGTAACCTGCCAAACCCAAGAAACTTCTAATCTCTGTCACTGAAGTGGGTCTAGGCCAGTTAGCCACAGTTTCTGTCTTCTTGGGGTCCACCTCAATACCATTCTCTGACACTACATGCCCCAAGAACGAAATGCTCCTCAGCCAGAATTCACATTTAGAGAACTTGGCATACAAGCCATGTTCCCTCAAAGTCTGCAAGACCAACCGCAGATGATGGGCATGCTCTTCTGCATTCCTGGAATACACTAAGATATCATCTATGAAGACAATAACGAAGTGATCCAGGTATTGGCTAAATACTCTGTTCATGAGATCCATGAATGCTGCAGGGGCGTTTGTTAACCCGAACGGCATCACTAGGAACTCAAAATGCCCATATCTGGTCCTCAATGCTGTCTTTGGCACATCTTCATCTCTGATCCTCAGCTGATGATACCCAGATCTCAGATCTATTTTGGAGAAACAACCTGCTCCTGCTAGCTGGTCGAATAGATCATCGATCCTAGGCAACGGGTACTTGTTCTTGGTAGTGACCTTGTTCAACTGTCTATAGTCGATACAAAGTCTGAGGGATCCATCCTTCTTTTTCACGAACAACACTGGAGCACCCCAAGGTGAGGCACTCGGTCGGATGAAACCCTTGTCTACCAGCTCTTGCAACTGTTCTTTAAGCTCTTTCAGCTCTGCTGGCGCCATCCTGTAGGGAGGGATAGAGATCGGTCTGGTTTCTGGCATCAATTCTATTTCGAACTCTATCTCCCTAGGAGGCGGTAAACCTGGCAGCTCGTCTGGGAAAACATCTAAGAACTCTCTAACCACAGGCACCGAGGCGGGCTCTCTGACATCTCTGTCTAGCTCTCTCACATGAGCTAGATAACCCTGACAACCCCTCCTGAGCAGCCTACGAGCCTGTAGGGCTGATATCAAACCTCTAGGTGTACTCCCCCTGTCTCCTCTAAAGACAACCTCTGACCCATCCTGACATCTGAACTTAACTATCTTGTCTCTGCAATCCAAGGTAGCACCATGGGTAGATAGCCAATCCATCCCTAGAATGACGTCAAAATCTGTCAAGTCTAGAACCACTAGGTCGGCGGATAGGCATCTTTCCTCTATGAAAACTGGACTGTACTGGCAGACTGACTCTGCCACTGACGGGTCACATTTGGGTCCGCTGACCCATAGGGGATACTCTAACCCAGAGACCATCAAGCCCAACCTCTCGACTGCTCTCGGAGAAACAAAAGAATGGGATGCACCCGGGTCCATTAAGGCATAAACATCTGAACAACCAATGATGATATTACCTGACACCACGGTGTTGGATGCGTTTGCCTCCTGCTGCGTCATTGTGAAGATCCGTGCTGGAGCTGACGGACCTTCCCCTCTGTAAACTGATGAAGAAGAGGCTGACCCTCTCCCTCGGCCTCTGCCACTAGCCTGTGTTGCGGCTGAAGCTGCTGGCTGTGCTACGCTACCCGAAGTTGTCTGCTGGGGCTGTGCCGTAGGAACTGCCCTCGGACACTCCCAAGACATGTGTCCCTCTTGCCCACACCTGTAGCAGGCTGTCGTCCCAAACCGGCATACTCCCCTGTGTAGCTTACCACACCTTGCACACACTGCATTATCAGCACCAGAGCTTGAGCCACCTCCTAATCCCAGACCTGATTTGATCTTGCTCCAGAACTTATTCTTCTTTGGTTTCTTAGTGGTACTGCCCCACTTCTTACTAGCTGAACTCAAGGATGAAGGGCCTATCCTTCCCCCACCTGGGGTCTTAGAACCAGAAGGCTGTGCCACTGACTGCTTGACTTTTCCCTCTATTACGGCACTAGCCTCCATTCTCCTGGCCATGTCTATAATGGCATGGAAACTTTCTCTATCAGCTGACTGAATCAAAGAGGAATACCTGGAATTGAGCCTCATGATATACCTCCTCGACTTCTTCGGATCTGTGTCCAGATGTTGCCCAGCGAACGGCAACAACTCTAAGAATCTATCGGTGTACTCATCGACACCCATCTCATCTGTCTGCTTCAGCTGTTCAAACTCAATCACCTTCAGCTCCCTGGAACTGTCAGGGAAAGCCCATCCTGCGAACTCATTCGCAAACTCCTCCCATGACAAACTGTCCACCTTTGGTTTCACATAGTTCTTGAACCACTCTCGTGCCTTCTTGCATTTCAGAGTGAAACCAGCCATCTGAATGGCTCTACTGTCATCAGCCCCTATCTCATCTGTAATTGTTTTGACCTTCTCCAGGTACACAAACGGATCATCACCGGTATCAAACTGGGGAGCACCCAACTTCTTATAGTCGGTCATCTTGGCCTTGCTCCCTCCAGATGAGGTAGGTTGAGGTCTTTGGGTTTCTGTAACTGCGGTTTCTGCTGGTGGTGGAGGTGCGGCATCCCCTGGGATAGGGTTTGCTGCGCCTGGATGGAAGGATGGAGGTGGGTACATAGGGTACTGTGGATACTGTGGGTAGAAAGGTGGGTATGGCATGTGAGAAGGGTAAGGATTAAAACTGGGGTAATCCGATGTACCTCCCATCGAATACCCGGGGTATGGTGAAAAAGGTGGGTACTGGGGTGGTGGAACAAACCCCGAGGCCTGAGTGCCTCCCTGAGACTCACCCATGCCCTCTTCTGGCATGCTCACACCAAGACTACCATCCCTCCTCTGGTCCACATCCATCTCTTCTCCCACATCCACTGACCTGCCTCCTTGAACCGTTCCTCTTACTGATCTGTTTCTACCCAGATCCAGAGATCTTCTAGGGTCTCCCACTGCTCTGTCCCTGTTGGACCTACTTGACATTGCCCTTGGCAATGCTGGAGGACGGGCGCTCGTGCCCTCATCCTCCGGTGGTACTCTGGTCAATCTAGCTGATCGACGAGTTCCTCGCATTCTGTTTACTGAAAACAGCGCAAATAACAAAACATTAGCATCCAATGGTTCACGTGGAAACACATGAACCCACATCATATACATAGCATATCTCATGGCATATCATACTTTCATTCTAGACAGGACTCTACATCCTATCCTAGTGGACATGATTTCCTATTGTGCTTGACTTTCTATCACATCTATGAGCCCGACACTCTAGGTCCGACCATATGAACCTAGGGCTCTGATACCACTCTGTAACGACCCGGAAACCGGACCGCTACCGGCGCTAGGATTCAGGTCGGCTTAAGGCCGCCAGAACCCGTAGCAAGCCAAACATACATCCTGTGAACCTGTTTAATCCCATACATGGTCAACAACATACAAGACCATGTGTACAGGGAATACAACAGACTCTAGTCAAGCACATTATTAAACTTACATTACATTACATCTCATACTTTTACATTACCCACAAACCATGTCCACAGCTAAGCTATTACATAAACTTCTCTTACTCTGATGACTTCTCTATCTACTCTGCACCTGCAAGACTGGGGTTAAGGGAGAGGGGGTGAGCTATAAAGCCCAATGAGCAGAAACTAAAAACATTTGCTTTAATTCCTCCATTTTTAAGTATATTATTATTCATTTTATTATTATTATTATTATTTTTATTATTTTATTTTATCATAGTATTCAACTTTTTCTTTCTTTTTCTTATTCATGCTTTCATGAAATGCAACACATCACAGCTAATCACATAAAGGATGGTATTGTCACCATTAGTCCTCAACATCTCCAAATGCCAGGGGCGTAGAATGGGCCTCACTGGTCTTTCTCTTACATAACATAACATTCTAAAGTGCCAGGGGCGTAGAATGGGCCTCGCTGGTCTTTCTCTTACATAATGCCAGGGGCGTAGAATGGGCCTCGCTGGTCTCCCATAACATATCATCATAGCATAACATCAGAGGACTATGGATCACCCAATAACCATCCACATCAACATCAATTTATGCAATGCAGCATATTCGTGAATTCTAATGCAAACATCCTGAAATATTGCATGGCATAATGATGCATGGGCAATGCTTTATGATTCATTCATTTATTCATTTATTTTACTTTAAAACTTAAGGGGTTGTTCCACTCACCTGGTGACTGAAGCTTTAACAACGAACTCGGAACGACTATCTCACAACCGGGGGTCTCGGTTCCTCGGGTCCGAACCTACACAGGTGGACTCAAATGAGGGACCAAACATACTTAAACATAACTCTAATATACTCCCCAAAAACCCCCTAGAACATCATGAAAACATCACATAAAAATATGCATGAAATGGCTGAACAGGGCACTTTCGGCGGCACCTTCGGCGGCCGAAAGTCCTGGACAGATCCGAAAGTCAGGCAGGTTCGGCGGCACCTTCGGCGGCCGAAAGTCCCAGACAGAGACGAAAGTCTCTTTTCGGGAGCAACTTCGACAGCCGAAAGCTGCCTCCATAAGGGGGGGTTCGGCGGCCGAAACTCCCTTCGGCTGCCGAACCTGGTTTCTGCCAAACGGGCAGAAACTTGGTTCACATGAACCTCCTGCCTCCCAAATCCACAAATCAAGCATATACTTCAACCAAATCATGCATTCAAGTTCCTAGGGGCCTTAAACATGCATATACCCCATCTACAACACTTCAATCACACACAATCAAGCTACATTGTTCAAAAAGTCATCAAAAACCCATAGGTTCAACATATACCCTAACATGCATTCTACCCCTTAAAACTTCATAAAACTTGTTTAAATCATGCATTGAGCTTAAGATCGGCTCTTACCTCTTGAAGATCGAGGGTTGAGGAGATCTAAACTTGGAGATGGGAGAAGTTCCAACTTTTGGTCTCCAAGCTCCAAAATTCGTTCTAAGCTCAAAGATCTTCAAAACCAAAGTTATAAACTTGTAAAAATCATGGAGAAAGGAAGGAAAACTCAAGATTGGGGGAAGGATGGCGGAATGCTCACCTTGGCCGAAATGGGGAGAAAAAACTCGCCCATTTTCGGCTAAGGGCCCCTTTTATAGGTGGTTGGCCAGGCCACGTTCGGGGGCCGAATGTGCCTCCGCATCCATGCAATGTTCGGCGGCCGAACATGAGGTTCGGCGGCCGAACCTGCACTTTCCTCACTCATGCTTTCGGGGGCCTAACGTGCCTCCAAAACGCATGCATGTTCGGCGGCCGAACCTGGGTTTTCCTCCAAAGACTTTTCATGCAACAACTCTTTTAAAATCATATTTAAAATCATCAAAACATGAAAACATTTCATGAAAACATGCTTTTACCCTTCTAGAGGTTTCCGACATCCGAGATTCCACCGGACGGTAGGAATTCCGATACCGGAGTCTAGCCGGGTATTACAATTATTACATATCATGACTACAAAAGACATTACATTACAATTTCATCATGTCCACAACTTTTAACTATTACATGAAATCAGACTTTACTCCTGCCGACCTCCTGGTCTACCCTGTACCTGCAAACCTGGGGGATAAGGGGAAAGGGGTGAGCTACAAGAGCCTAGTGAGCAGAATAATATAACATTCAATTTATTTTTCATGCTTTCATGAAATGCAACATATCACAAACAATTCACATCAAGGATGAACTTGTCACCAATAGCCCACTACTGAATCCAATAGTGCCAGGGGCATAGTGCAGGCCACATCTGGTCTTTCTCTTATACATAACATATCATAACATATCCAATCATGCCGGGGGCGTAGTGCAGGCCACTTCCGGTCTTTCTCTTACATAGTGCCAGGGGCGTAGTGCAGGCCACATCTGGTCTTTCCACATCATATCATAACGTAGTGCGGCTAAAGGATTATTCAATATTCATCCACATCAACAACATATTATGCAATGCAACATATTCTGAATTCTAATGCAAGCAACCTAGGATATAACATGGCATTTGTGGTGCATGATTCATGTTAAAACTTTCATTTATTTAAACATAAGAGTTTATTCTACTCACCTCAGCTAGCTCTGACAAAGACTGAAGCAGCTGACTCACTGCTGGGGTCCTCGGTTCCTCGGGTCCGAACCTACACAGGTGGACTCAAATGAGGGACCAAATATACTAGAACATAACTCTAAAAATACTCCCCAAAAACCCACCTAAAACACCTCAAAACATCCATGGAAAACATGCAAAGGAAGGCTGAACAGGGCACTTTTGGCGGCAGGTTCGGCGGCCGAAAGTCCCTCCAGAGCCGAAAGTCAGGCAGGTTCGGCGGCACCTTCGGCGGCCGAAACTCCCAGACAGAGACGAAACTCATGCATGTTCGGCGGCACTTTCGGCGGCCGAAACTGCCTTCCAGAGACGAAAGTCCTCTTTCGGGGGCAGTCTTCGGCAGCCGAAAGGCTGGCCTCCCAGGCAGGTTCGGCGGCCGAAAGTCCTTCGGCTGCCGAACCTGGTTTCTGTCAAAGGGCAGAAACTTTGGCTCCTCTACCTCAAATGCCTCCCAAACCTTCCAAACATGCATTTTCCTATTCTACAACATGCATACTCAAGCATACAAGCTCCTAGGGGCTTCAACCATCAAAAACCCCAACTACAACACATCAAATAACTCACATTGTTCATAAACATACATAAACCCATAAACCTAACAAAAACCTAAACATGCATTTCTACCCCATAGATGTTACTTAAAACTTACTTAAAACATGCAAGCAGCTCAAGATCGGCTCTTACCTCTTGAAGATCGAGAGAAAGACGACCTAAACTTGGAAACCAAAGGAAAGGAGCTCCTGTGCCTTCCAAGCTTCAAAACTTGCTCAAATGCTCAAAATCTTCAAAACAAAGTGAAAACTCATGAAAATCTTGAAAGATCCGAAGGAAGAAACTTAAAATCGGTGAGGGATGGCGGAGAGCTCACCTCAGCTGACAATGGGGAGAAAAGCTCGCCCATTTCGGCTAAGGGACCCTTTTATAGGTGGCTGGCCAGGCCACGTTCGGGGGCCGAATGTGCCTCCGCATGCATGCCATGTTCGGCGGCCGAACCTGGACTTTCCTCACTTATGCTTTCGGGGGCCTAAAGCACTCCCGAAGTGCATGCATGTTCGGCGGTCGAACTTGAGCTTCGGCGGCCGAACCTGAGTTTTTCCTCCAAGGCTATTTCATGCAAAAACTCATTTTCTTTCTTGATTAAAACATAAAACATATTAAAACATTTTATGAAAACATGATTTTACCCTTCTAGAGGTCTCCGACATCCGAGATTCCACCGGACGGTAGGAATTCCGATACCGGAGTCTAGCCGGGTATTACATCAACCAATGCACAAAGCTAAGCAGTGTGCTTGCACCTTCAAGAAGACCTGCATTTAGTTGCTCTTCGAAGACCATGATGATATCCCCCATACAGATTTAGTAGACTATGATGATATTCCCATATAGATTTGGTAGAACATGATAATATCCTTCACATCAATTTGGTTACCCCCAAAAACAGAAGAAGAAGAAACCTCCACTCCTCTCTCCCATGAGAAATTATGGTGAACTAAAAAGAAGAAAGAAGAGTTCTTATATAGCGAAATACCCGACAAAACTTTGAATGCGGCACAGAAGATAAGGTGATCAATAGGCAAGTGAAACGATGCTCACAATCGAGATTACGCCACATGTCCTTAACTGAAAAAGCAAACAGTCACCTTCGAATCTAAAGAGTGAAAAGACCAGCGGGGGACCTCTAGTGTTACATAATATCCACCTAAAGTAAGATATGAGTTGTCACCACAAAACTAGGGCCATGTGGCAGGGATCTGATAAGTGGAAGATGCGGTCCCGCTACAGAAAGGGAGACCCGGATACTTTAATACTTGAACTATCATCAAGACTCACCCTTCATTGATAGGTAAAGTCTTGATACAGGTTATTGTTACTAGATATTTTCCCGCTTCGCCTATGATTGCGGTATTATCAATTCATTAGCTGGCGATATCCATTACCAAGCAGCCAGCCACATCATCGCATGATTTCTAGGAAATATTATATTTATCTCTATTTTCTTACAGTATAAAAGGGAAACAATCATAGAAGTCAAGGTACACTATTCTCTAACACTAAAACTCTAAGCAATTTGTTACATTTTCCCTACTCGTCACAATACTGACTTGAGCGTTAGGGTGACTGCTGTGACACCCGCTGCCACCTCACATTTTATGCCTTGCAGATTCTAGTCAATCACAGCTTAGTCCCATTCTAACCACGGCATCAATCTAATATCAATAATATCAATATTATTAACTGTTGGTTTGAAATCAAGAATTTTATAAGAATTCAAGAATTTATAAGAATTCAATTTAATTAATTTTTTTTATAATTATCTTATTTAAAATAAAAAATTTAATTGTTTTAATTTAAAAATTTTTAATCATACGATTTTGTAAAAACTCATTTAAATTAAAAGTTGTATGTGAAAGAATACATTCTTTTGCTATGGCCACATGCATAAAGTTTTACCAAAGTAAGCCAAAACTCATGGCTCTTTGCATTCATATGTTTATGTGTGGACAATACAATGAGCATTTTGATTCTTCGATTTTAAGGTCAATATATTTAGAATCCGTTTGTTTGACGAAAAAACAATCCGTATTTAAAATATATTTTCTGTATAAAATATTTTTTTTAAATAATTTTTTGTGAATAATATTTTTTTAATAAGATAACTTATTTTATTGCTCAATTTTAATTTAAAAATTTATTAAAATATTTATATATAGAGAGATTTTAATAAAAATATTAAAGGGCAAAAAGTATTTTTTTTTAAAAAAAATTATTTTTCTTAAACTGATTTATTTTTTTTTTTAATTAGAATAATATTTTTTGTTGATCACATTTTTAAGTGTTTCAAACGCTAAAAAATATAAAAAATATTTCTGCAAAAAATATTTATTAGAAAACAAATAGAAATCTTAAAATATAAACTCTAATGTAATTTATATTAAATATATGTTTATAATATAAATATCACGATTTTAAAGATATTCTTATAAATATATGATTAGGGTTTTTTTTAATTAAATATGGTTAGGATTTATATATTTTAATTCATGTGATTTTTTTAAAAAAAAAAAAAAAAATCAGCCGCTACTGTTATTAGTTTGAAAGATACATGTGTACCATTGAAGTCCAACGAAAAAAAAGAGAAAAACATTATTAAATTCAAATTAGACTTGAAAATATAAAAAAATAAAAAATTTAATACACAAGCTTGTCTTCTAGGTTCCAATTCCAGTCACTCAACGGCACTGCTATCAGCCTAAAATAGACTTCGGTCCATTAGAGAAGTCAAATCGGTAATACACAGAAAATAATAATAATAATAATTTATTATAAACTATGGAATATCTTAAATGTATTAAAAGCACATATTTTATATAACATGTTACCCAGTTCATTTAAATAAGGGAATTTTCACGTCTAATTGTTAATCCATTTTAATCATGTATTTTCAAAGACA
Organism: Manihot esculenta; assembly: GCF_001659605.2. NCBI lineage: Eukaryota > Viridiplantae > Streptophyta > Magnoliopsida > Malpighiales > Euphorbiaceae > Manihot > Manihot esculenta. Next base: position 6,131,946 of record NC_035174.2, on the reverse strand, counting down.
TCACAATTTCATTTGCTTAAATTTAATATGTGATAGAACTCAAATTCATGTGTGAACATTTGGATAGAGTTTGATCGGACACAAAAATTAATAGATTGAAATTAGCTGTTGGAGAGTTAATAGACTCGAAAATTTTAGTTTAAATAGATTAAAATTTTAGAAAATAGTTAATTTTCTAAAAAATTAGAAATGTAAAATGCGAGTTGATTTAGAAGTATATATATTTTAGTCGTCTTAACAAGTTTTGCATTTACGTCTCATCAAATTGGACATAGATATTTTTTATTAAGTGTATTAAGCAGTTTAGTAGACAATCGACTAATAAATGCGAAACCGATTAATTCATATTCTGTCAATTTATTTGCATCACATCACAGTTTATATTCTATCCATTTATTTCTCATCACATCACATTGATCTAATTCACAATACGTTTTTTTGTGATAATTTATGGCTTTGATTATTGTATTAAAATTTATATTTATTCCCTAATTAAATTGGGTTATGTTCGTTCTACTCGATTCTTATTAAAATTGATTTTCTTCCATTATCAAAGCCGATCAAACATTATTATAGAAGAGGATTTTATACTCTATTGGTAATTTAGGCTAACATTACTATGGTTGATTGCTAATTAAAATCCGACTCCTACGTATTATGGTTTGTTGGTATCTTAATTGATTTTACTTTTTATCTCTTATAAGTACTCTGCATATTATTTACATAAAACTCTAACTCAAATGACTAAACAATTAGGTCTAAAAATATTAACAAATTATTTAAAGAATTGGGTTTCTTTTATATATATTAAAAAGGTTTACTTAAGTAATTATGTCTAAAATGGTTAACAAAATAATTTTGTACAGCACATGGAAAGGACTTGTTACACTACGGGCACATTCCATCCTTCATGTGCATTTTGGCCTCTTGTCTATTGAATTGCTTTGCATGACATTCAAACTCACTTGTGCAATTATATAATTTGTATAATTGGTCTGTTACTACTCTATAATAATAATAAAGATTTAACTATTTAACATCTAAATTTTATAAAATATAATTATCAAAATCTTAAATTTTTTAAAATACCCATTACTTACTATGCAAATAATGCCAATTTAACTAAGAATACATATATTCTAGAATTGATTGAATTAATGGCTAATTACTTAGACTTAATATAAATAAAACTGAGTTTTGAATTATTAAATATAAAAGAATATACACTTACAGGTTTAATCTGGTGATAAGTGCATTTGAATAAATCTCGTAAATTTCATATTCTGCTATTTTAATTTTTAATTTTCATTTAAAAAAAAATATAAAAAGGGATTTGGTGTTTTTGGCATTGATCATTAAGATGGGTTTTGGATGATGGAATTTTTTATTTTAAGTTATAATAATAAGGAATGATGTCAAGCAAACCTTTTTCTATTTTGATGGGTTTTAAAATAATAATAATAATAATAATAAAGGGAAGTTTATTTTAGGGGCAAAGCTTATATAATAACAGGGCAAAAAAGAAAGATCACACCTCCTCATGCAAGGGATATGAAGTTTAAAAGAGGGTCCAATTTGGGTTCAAATCAAACCCTTAAGCAATGATTGAAGGGCTCCTTAATGGGAGGGAACTTTATAACCTGGCAAGGGCAGTAGTCCAATCAACAAAGTTTCATCTTAAAATTTAATAAGAAAATCAAGTGATTTTAATTGCTATTAAAATCGTTTTTAGAGGAAAAAAATAAAGAAGAAAAAAGAAAAATTGGAGTATACATGACCACCATGATGATGTTGGATGATGGGTTGCAAACCAAAACTCAAAAGCATGTGCTATACCTCCCCACGCCAACTGCATAAAGCAGGATTTGAAGCTTTTCACTTTCTGAAATCCCCTTTTTGATTTCAAAAGTGGAAATTCATCAAGTATAATGTGCAGTGCGGCTGGGTCTGTTTTTATTAAATCCCCTATCTTTTTTCATGGGCTTCTTCTTAGGATTCGTTCTAATTCCTTAGTAGAAATTGTTAGCATGTTAATCCCATGGAAATAGAAAATGGGAAGCTTTTGAGTTTATGTGATTTGTTATTTATTCATTATGTGATGTTGAAATTGGCAACTACAGACATGTAGAATGCTGTAAAGGCCATGGACCATTTCCCACAGGTGTCCTTTTCTCTACAAATTCACTTGCCTATTGCCTATCACCGTCTAACCTCATGCTCTTCTAGAACTATGAACCAGTCAAAAACCCAAGTAGCTTATCTAATTGTCCTTGTCTTTTTTATAGATTAACGTTTCTGCATGCTTCATTTGACTCCTATATAAATAAATAAATGAACAAATAGGGAGATTATTTTTTATCTAACCAATCCTTGCTCAAATAAAAAAAAAAGGTCAAGTTAAGCCTAAAATGGACAAATTGCAGGCTAGAGGCCCAAGGCCTAGATAACATAACAGGATCCAATCCTTGCTCCTCTTTCCTTGTTTCCGGCTGAAAGAAAAAGGATCCGTCAATTAAGACCATAGAGGCCCGAATACCACCATGCCATTTGAAATAAGAAGTGGGCTTTACACTCGGCGCATTAGAAAACCAGCGATGCCTTTTCAACCCTAGGAGCCACGCATACGATATGAGGCCGAACACCAGGAAGAGGCCTGTTACCAAACACAGATCCATGGCTTCTAAAAGCTTGAAACACAGAAAAATATTGCAAACAATCATGATTGCTTTGCAAAAGCCAAGGCAAGGAATTACCAGAGTACATCAAACCGATCGAAAAAATTGCATTTTATAACTTTTGTTAACCAATACCACTGAAAGGACGAATATGAGAACTCTGATCGTTGAAATAAATGTAGCTGAACTAATGGTCGGCCCAGTTCTTTCTGGTTTTGATAAAATTTCCTAAATTGGCATAATTACCTAAAATTTTCAAATTTGGCATATTAAAAGTTTCAAAATTTTAATATGTATATACCCAACTCATGTTTGATATGTTGGGCAATAATGAATGAGGACCAAACAAATGGTCCAGTTGGTTGAATTTGTTTTAGTTATTAAAGTTCCGTTTGAGTAAAAAAAAAAAAAATTAATTAAAATATTTTTTCATTCAAAACAGAAATTTATTTATTTTAAAATAAAATGACCTTCTCTTATTTTTAAAAAAATGAAATTTTTATTAATATCATCAAATAATATTAGTACAATTTTTTTAATCACAATTAAATAATAAAAATAAATAAAATTTTAATTTTAAAAAGAAGATAAAATTTAGATTGAACGGTAATTTAAACTATTAGATTTGGAGTAATCAATATTACAGTATATAATAATATTAATTTTAATTATGGTTAGTGATGAACGCTGGATTCCTTCACCCCGGGCCAGGGGCTTGACCACAGCCCAAGGCCCATGACGTAGAGGCCCATACACCTGATATACATAACAAGCCTGACTCATCCAACCCTCAAGGCCGGGCTCGACCCATCTTCTTCACTCAAGCTGGCCCGGCCCACACGAAGCAGGCCCTCTCCACTCAGGCTTAGCGTCCGGACCAACTCTCGGCCCAGCCCAGGATCCAGAAAAATATTCACCAGACAGCCTGGCAGATCCGCTCGAACGTACGCACGAGGAGAATCAGAGGCCGTTACGCATGGAGCAGGCGGCTGATACCCTAGTACCTCCGAATCCGCATGGCAGAGACGCGTGGCCCAATCCTGGAGAGACCTTTACACGTCACCAGCAAGCAAGACAATGTATAAAAGAGGAGTCCCCTCCTCAGAAAGCTTAAGCCTTATTCAGTAATACAAAACCCTTGTAAAACCCTATTCTATTGGATCTCAGATCATCAATTGGAGCCGTCTGTGGGAAACGAAGGAGATCTTTTCATCACCGGAGTTTTCACTTTCAAAACCCACTGAGATCCACAATAGCAAACCACCAAGAAAGTAACCTTAATATTCCAAATGACCTGAGCTCTGCCCAAGAGGGGCAACAGTTCTCCTTTTCTAGCCCTACAACGTTGAATAACCAAACACCTATTTCTCTTAATCCCTCGCCAAGCTTGGCAGGGAATACTCCCACCATGACCCTGTCTAACCAAGACATTCAAACCATGGCTCTCCAGCTACAAACTACTGCTCACTGGTTGGGGCAGATAATGCAACAAAGGGGACTTAGCACCCCAGTAAACGCACTCCCAGTAGTGGAGGAACCCAGAACCGATGAACCCCAACCTACCTCTGCCCGCCTCCAAACTAACAACCACGATGCCGGAGAAGAGGAAGAACCGGAGGCCCGAATCCATGGGAGAAGGGCAAGAGAGTTGATAGAAAATGAAGAGGTGGACGACTATTCTGCTGAAACAACCAGGGAAATGGGAACTGAAACAGAGGAGGAAGAATGTAGTTTGGGCAAAAGATCCAGCCCGGAAGACGAGAAAATGAACCAAAAGCTGAAAAGGTTGAAGGAGCAGCTCCTAGCCGAGCTAGGTAAGAAAGATCAGAGTCAAACCTCCTTGCCTACTTCTTCTCCCTTCTCAAAGTTAATACAGCAGGAGACCGTTCCCAAAAAGTTTATGATGCCGCCGATGGCGGCCTATAATGGGGCTGGTAACCCAAGAGAGCATGTCATGAACTATAAGACCTTCATGGAGTTGCAAACTCTGTCAGATGCTCTGATGTGCAAGGTGTTCCCAACAACGCTCTCGGGACCAGCGGGGGCATGGTTCAACAGCCTGGAGGCCGGAAGCATTAAAAGTTTCGGAGATCTTGCCACCCGCTTCATTAGCCGGTTCGTAGCCGGGGTGCCAGCAGATAGGAAGACGAGCTATCTGGAAACAGTGAGACAAAAAGCTGGTGAATCCCTCAGAGAGTATGTCGCCCGTTTCAATACGGAGGCCCTGCAGATTCCCGAGCTTGACGAAGGAAGGGCGGTAGAGGCCATGCAAAAGGGAACAACCTCTGCCGAGTTCTTTGGTTCTCTGAGCAGGAAACCTCCGACCTCACTGGCCGAGTTGATGAAGAGGGCGGAAAAGTATATAAGGCAGGATGACGCCTTAGTAACGAGTAGATTTGTCAAAGGGGTGGCAGGAAAAGAGAAAGCCCCGGAGGAGGGGAGGCCGGAGAAACACGAGAAGAAGCGTGGAAAGAGGCCTGAGCCGTGCAAGCAGGCCTGGGAAAGAAGGGATCAAAGGCCTCCCCCTCCTCCCAGGGCTCATGAACCAAGAGTGCTCCCTCCTTGGGTCCCGGAGAAACCGACTCCATTAAATGCGTCCAGAGCCGAGGTGCTCATGGCTGTCCAGGATAAGGAGTTTCTCCAGTGGCCCAAACCTTTGAAGTCGGAAGCAGATCAGAGGAATCCTGACAAGTATTGTCAGTACCACCGGACGCATGGCCACGATACAAATAACTGTTTTCAGTTAATCGCGGAGATTGAAAGATTGATAAAAAGGGGGCATCTCAAAAATTTTGTGAAGAAACCGGAGGGGCAGAGGCCTCAACCCGGTCCGGCAGCCCAGATGCCCAGGAGAACTGGAGCTGGACCAGTGAATGATGGGTCCAGTGGGACTATTAATATGATTGTTGGAGGAACTGGAGGACGGATGAACCGTCGAGGAAAGAAGAGAAACCGGGAAGGGGAGACCAGCAATGGCGAGGTTATGCAGATCGTTGAACACTCTCCCATGACCATCGCTTTCTCTTCGGAGGATGCACAGGGCATTCAGATGCCCCATGATGACGCGCTTGTCATTGAAGCAGTCATTCATAATTTTCGGGTGAAGAAGGTTCTGGTGGATGATGGGAGTAAGGTCAATTTATTGCTATATCGGGTTTTCCAGCAGATGGGAATCCCAGAGGAACAGCTGGTTCGGGACCAGTCACCCATCAAAGGGATCGGAGGAGCACCGGTACTTGTAGAAGGGAAGGTGAAGCTGGCCCTTACCTTGGGAGAAGCACCCAGAGCTCGCATCCATCATGAGGTGTTTTTGGTGGTCAAACTCCCACTGAGCTACAATGCGATTTTGGGGAGGCCGGCGTTGTTCAACTTTGAAGCTGTCACTAGCATCAGGTATCTGGCACTCAAGTTCCCAACGGAAGAAGGAGTGGGAATGGTCCGGGGCAGCCAGGAAGAAGCAAGGGCAGTATACTTGGCCACAGTGACGGAACCGAACTCAACCGGAGAAGCGCTTGACTCGGAAGTTTTGGAGGTCAGGGATGAGACAAAGGAAGCCCGGACAGAGCCCGTTGGAGAGCTGGAGACCTTCTCCCTATCAGAAGAAGAAGCGAGTAAGGTCTTCAGTCTCAATGCCGGCCTCACCAAAGAACAAAAAGGTGAAGCCATGGCCCTGATCCGAAGTCACTCGCCGACCTTCGCATGGAAGCCCTCAGACATGCCGGGAATTGACCCCAAAGTGATGACACACCGATTGAATGTCCTCCCTGAGGCCAGACCAGTAAAGCAAAAGAAGAGAGTAGTGGGAAGAGAGAAGCAGCAGGCTACCCAGGAAGAAGTGCAGAAGCTAGAAGAGGCAGGCTTTATTAGGGAGGTTATGTACCCACAGTGGTTGGCAAATCCTGTGTTAGTCAAAAAAGCCAATGGCAAATACAGGATGTGTATAGATTTTACCGACCTGAATAAGGCCTGCCCTAAAGATTGTTACCCCCTCCCCGATATTAATAAGATGGTCGACTCAACGGCCGGTTTTGATTATATGTCTTCTTTGGATGCTATGTCTGGTTACCACCAAATCCCAATGGAAAAGACGGATGAGGAGAAGACCTCATTTATAACTGAAGATGGGACTTACTGCTACAGAGCTATGCCCTTCGGATTAAGAAACGCCGGGGCAACTTACCAACGATTAATGAATAAAATCTTTAAGAACCAGATCGGCAGGAATGTAGAAGTGTATGTGGATGATATGGTGGTTAAAAGTTCAACTTTTCAACAACACATAACGGATTTAAGGGAGATATTTGGGGTGTTAGATCAATACAGGATGAAATTGAATCCAGCAAAGTGTGCTTTCTTCATCAGGGGAGGAAAGTTCTTGGGATACATGGTGAGTGGAAAAGGCATTGAGCCCAATCCGGAGAAGGTGGAAGCCATATTGAATATGCTAGAGCCGACCTGTGTAAGGGACGTCCAGAGATTAACCGGGAGAGTAGTGGCGCTTCACCGATTTATGTCAAGGTCGGCAGAGAAGTGTTTGCCATTCTTCAAAAAATTGAGGAAGGTTCCGAATTTTGAATGGACAGAAGACTGCCAAAAAGCCTTCACAGAGCTTAAGGAATACCTCAGCTCACCTCACGTGCTCAGCAGCCCCATAAAAGGGGAAGAACTCCTGATATACTTGGCAGCCTCAGAGCAAGCAGTCAGCGCAGTATTAGTAAGAGTGGAAGAAGGGGAGCAGAAACCTGTTTTCTACGTCAGCAAGGTACTCAGAGACACTGAGGTCAGATACTCAAACATTGAAAAATTGGCGTATGCCTTGTTGTTAGCAGTCCGGAAATTCAAAGTTTATCTGGAAGGCCACCAAGGAGTTGTGATGACGGACCAACCCTTAAAGAAGATCCTACGTAGGCCGGAAACTTCAGGACGGATGTTAGCATGGTCCGTGGAAATCAGCCCTTACTGTCTGGAGTACCGACCTCGGACAGCTATAAAATCTCAAGCGCTGGCTGACTTCATAGCAGAATGCTCATTCAACGAGGAGAAGGAAGGATCATCCTCGGAGATACCAAGAAAAGAAGGAGAGGGAGAGCTTTCCCAAGAGTCCAGCTGGAAGCTATATGTTGACGGAGCATCAGGCTCTGAGGGCAGTGGCGCTGGGATAATACTTAAGGGGCCGGAGGGCTTTAAAGTATGTTATGCCTTACGGCTAGAATTCAAAGCTTCTAATAATGTGGCCGAATATGAAGCCTTGGTGAACGGAATGTTGGTAGCTTTGGAAATAGGGGTAATCGACCTCGAGGTGAATAGTGACTCTCAGCTGGTGATCAACCAGGTGACGGAAGTATATCAGGCCAGAGATCCCATCATGCAGAGTTATCTCGATAAAGTAAAAACTGTGGAAGCCGACCTCACGAGCCGAGGAGTTATTACCAGATTTCAGAGGATACCTCGAGATGAAAATGAGGAGGCAGACCTGCTTAGTCGACTGACCAAAGAAGAGTTAGAGCAGCTCCCTGATGAAGTATACATACAGCATGTCAGCACACCTGCTTTCAAGAAGACAAACACAGTACTGCAGGTGGAGCAGAGCCCAACTTGGATGACTCCATACCTGAGATACTTGGAAAAGGGCGAACTCCCCGAAGATAAAGTTGAAGCCAAAAAGATAGCAGCTCGAGCTGCCAATTACCAAGTAATAAGGGAAACTTTATACATAAAAGGGAAGTCCAGCCCATGGCTCCGGTGTGTGAGTCCGGAAGAAGCTGCAAAGGTAATGGAGGAAATACATAGAGGCCTATATGGGGCTCACGAGGGAGCAGGGACATTAGCTAACAAAATATTCAGGCAAGGATACTACTGGCCCACTGTTAAAAAAGAAGCAGAAGAGTTTGTCCGGAGGTGTGACGTATGTCAGAGATTTGCTAATGCCATCAGGACCCCTGCCACTCCTCAAGCAAGCATATCCAGTCCATGGCCTTTCTCACAATGGGGAATTGACATCCTGGGACCTTTCCCCAAGACTACGGGGCAAAGGAAATTCGTAGTGGTGGCTGTGGAATATTTCTCGAAATGGCCAGAGGCAGAAGCAATAGCCACAATCACAGCTCGCAAGATGATAGATTTCATATGGGGACATATCATCTGCAGATTTGGCATACCAAGAGTACTTATCTCAGACAACGGCAGACAATTTGACTGCAGCACTTTCAGAGCCTTCACGACGAACATGGGCATATGGCATAAGTTCTCCTCCGTGGCTCATCCTCAGACTAATGGCCAAACGGAAGTCACTAATAGAGCTATCCTTCAAGGATTAAAGAAACGGCTGGATGGCGCAAAGGAGAATTGGGCAGAAGAACTCAATAGCACTCTATGGGCACTCCGAACCACTCCCAGAGCGCCCACTCAAGAAACTCCGTTTGCACTTGCTTATGGCACAGAGGCTGTAGTCCCAGTTGAGTTGCAGATCCCCACTCATCGAGTTCAATTCGTTAGTGAGAATGCTAATGGGGACAAATTAAGGAGCAACCTAGATGCTCTTGAAGAAGTTAGGGAAGAAGCCCAAGTCCGAACTGCTGCTTATCAACAACGAGCGGCAAGATATTACAATCAAAAGGTCAGAGAAAGAAGCTTGAAGGTGGGAGACCTGACTTTAAGAAACCTGGAAGCTACAGGAAAAAGAGCAGCCGCAGGCAAGCTAGCACCGACCTGGGAAGGTCCATTCAAGGTGACAAAAGTGGTTAAGCCCGGGGTATACCGAATTGAAGATATGCAAGGAAACCCCGAGCCCCACGCTTGGAACATCCAGCACTTAAAAAGGTATTTCCCTTGAAATATTTGTGAAGAAAAACATTGTATTTTGACAAAAATGAATAAATGAAAATTGTTTATACAATGTGATTATCTTTGTGAAAAACATTTTTCCATGAAAAAGAAAGAACAGGGCTTAGAAAGATCCCTTGAAAACAAGACCTCAGTTAGGCACAAAAACCAGCTGAGATGACGAAGCGACAGTAAGGCCAATGAGTCTGAATCTTGTACAAAACCCCAAAGTAAGTACCAAAGACAACCGGCGAGGCCCCGAGGTCGTCCCGGAAATTCAAAGAAAACCAGGATCCCGTAAGATCTCCTGGAAACAAAAAACAACCGGCGAGGCCCCGAGGTCGTCCCGGAAATTCAAAGAAAACCAGGATCCCGTAAGATCTCCTGGAGTCAAAAACAACCGGCGAGGCCCCGAGGTCGTCCCGAAAATTCAAAGAAAACCAGGATCCCGTAAGATCTCCTGGAAACAAAAAACAACCGGCGAGGCCCCGAGGTCATCCCGGAAATTCAAAGAAAAACAGGATCCCGTAAGATCTCCTGGAGTCAAAAACAACCGGCGAGGCCCCGAGGTCGTCCCGAAAATTCAAAGAAAAACAGGATCCCGTAAGATCTCCTGGAGTCAAAAAACAACCGGCGAGGCCCCGAGGTCGTCCCGGAAATTCAAAGAAAAACAGGATCCCGTAAGATCTCCTGAAGTCAAAAACAACCGGCGAGGCCCCGAGGTCGTCCCGGAAATTCAAAGAAAAACAGGATCCCGTAAGATCTCCTGGAAACAAAAAACAACCGGCGAGGCCCCGAGGTCGTCCCGGAAATTAAAAAAAAACCAGGATCCCGTAAGATCTCCTAGAATCAAAAATAGGTCGGTGAAGGACTTAAGAGCCTCCCGAAATGAAAAATTTCCCCACACCACAGGGACAACTTATAAAATCCAATTCCGACCTCGGAAAGAGAAGAGCCCACAGCTGTTAAAAAAAAAAAAAAAAAAAAAGGGCCGAGCTCCCAGCTCGGATAGACTTATATTCTTACAAAACTCAAGGTCGAGCTCCCAGCTCGGACCGATATTCACAAAGGCCCAAGACCGAGCTCTCAGCTCGGATAGACTCATATCCTTAAAGGATCAAGATACGAAGGCCAAAGAGAAAGGCCGAGCTCCCTCCATAGAAGGACTCATAAATGAAGAAATCCTTAGGAGGATAAAAAGGCTATAATCAAAGCCTAAATCAGTTTATCTGAAACAAATATACGAAGTCACAACCAAGAAAGAAGGACTAAAAGCCAAAAACTGACATGATAGTTGCCATTAAAAAGGTACGAGATTTGATCTCTCAGACTATCAGCTGAGAGCTGAGCTCACAACTTAAGATTAATTCAGAGCTTATGAATGAAAATATGTAGTTTACATCACAAATACGAAGAGTAGAGATAAATGTCAAGAAATATGAAAAACAAGAAGGAAACTAATATTTCATTAATAACTATTACAATTTATCCCTCCGGCGAGGCAGGAGGATAAATAGTCCTTAAAGGACTTACATCAGTAAGAACACCCTCGCCTGCATTATCTCTATTTACAGCCACCTCCGAAGGAAGCTCGGTGTCCCTTGGGCCAGAGCTCTCAACATTAATAGTAGGGGCAACTTCTGACCCAAGGTGGAGGCCGTCTTTCTCAGAATCAGGATCATCCTCCTCCGACCCTATCTCGGATTCCCCTGACGAAGACTCAGCTGGCCGGTCTATGTTCCTCCGAGAATCTCCTCGGGGCAAAGGGAAATCATCCTCCCCGTATAGCACTGACTCGCCATCTGAGTCCACTTCGCGCCTACGAAGCTTGGCCAAAGGAATATCAGGAGCCTGTCTAGCTTCTCTTAAACCGCGATTGTAGCCAGTTACATACATGCGGTAGGCCTTATCAATGATAGCCTGTTTCATTTCACCAGAAGCTTTATACTCATCAAGATGTTCTTCACACGCCTCAGCTACAAATTCCTTAAATTCAGAAGAGTCTTTGTAATCCTGAAGATGAGCTTCACAGGCCTGTTCAATTTTAACCTTCAGCTCATCAGACTCCTGATACTCCGCTATATACTGTTCACGCTTTAGCTGAGCCTTCCCTTCGGCACACTTTACCACCTCGAGCAGGGCTAAACATTTACTTTCCAAAGCCCTGACTTCATTTTTTAGCTGTTGTTGGCGAAGGTTGAATTCTTCAGCCGATGAAGACAGATCTTTGATACGTTCAGAACTTATGCCCAATTCCTGCTCAAGGACCTCCACCCGGGCTAGGGCACTTTCCCTCTGAACCTTCACCTCATTCAGGTGAGCTTGAAGCCCTTCAAAATCGGCCTTTAAGGCCTCATATTGGCGCTGGACCTCAGCTTTTTGGCTTACAGCCTCATCCCTCTCCTGAAGGGCCGCTGTCATAGAGGACAGCTGCTTTACAACCTCTACACAACGAGCTTCCACCTCAGCTGCCCTCTCATCGGACTCCTGGAGAACCCCGCGAGTACGAGACAGCTCTGACTCCAGGGATTTGCTATGTTCTGCCGCCTCAGCCGCTCTGTCCTCAGCTCTTTTAGAGGCCTCCAGCGCAGAATGCAACTCCACTCGGAGAGACTGGATCTGCTCCCGGGCGGCTGCCAGGTGGCCCCTCGCGTCGCTGGTGGCAGTCAGGTTTTCATCGCGACGCGCTTCCTCGATCCGGCGGTCCACGGACTCCCGGAGAGAAGTGAAAAAATAACCTACCATCAGAAGCATTTCTCCAATCGTAGATCCGAGCTCCTCACGAGAGCGAGATTGGAAGGACACCTGCTCCTTGGTAGAACTGGCCAAGTGACCAGTCAGGGCCAGAAGACGAGGATCCGAAGCCTCTGTTATCCCGCCGAACATCCGCTCCCGGAGAAGTGCGGCAACAGCAGAGGCCGGAGACTCAGAGGAAATGCTTGACAGGTCCAGAATGTTGTCAGTAGGGGACGACGAAGGAACAGCAGAAACACCCTTCCCCTTCCCAATGGGAGAAAGAGGTGGGGAAGGACCCGCAGCAGTCCTGGATTTCTTCCGAGCAGGAGATGGGACAGGCGTTCCAGAAGGGGTCGGACGCTTGCCCCCAGTCTTTGAGGGGACACCCTCAGATCCCTCAGGCTCAGTCCTCACAGGGGCAGGGGCACCTTCACCAGAAACCTCTGGTCTTTGATCCTCTAGGAGGATGATCTCCATCCCTGTCCCAGAGGTCTCCTTGTCTTCAACAGGGGACTTAAATTTCCCCCCTAACACCCCCTCAGTAGAATGGGCGGCACCCTGCCCCACTTGTTCAGTAGCTTGGGTCTGCTCCACAATAGCTAGGGAAGTTTCCCTCACGACCTCTGAGGAGGCTGGAATGGATCTAGACCCTTCAGCAGGCGTCAAGGTTGAGCTCGACCCACCATGGCTAGATGGCCGAGCTGATTTGATGCTGCGAGAGCTCGGCTTGGAAGTTCGAGAAGAAGCTTTGACAGGAGGTCGGCTGACCTTCTTGGAGGAAGCGGCCTGAGCCAGCTCTGCAGCAATCTCAGTTACAGAACGCCCATCCCCAAAGGCGTCAAAAATTGCATGCATGTTCTCCCGAGACAGGTCAAAATTCTTGGGGAATTTGATGCCATCCATTCTAATCTCAGAAGCTGCAAGAAACAAGAAGTTATAAAGAGTCAGCATACTTCCTGATATTATGAGCAAAGAAGAAACAGAATAGCCGGACAAAGCACTATACCCGTATCCCGGATATCCCTAAGGTTGGACGCAAACATACACTTCTCGACATCATACTTCCTCTCAACGGAAGTCAGTCGAAGCAGCCCGACCTGCTCAATAAGACTCAATTCGGGCAGATCGTTACAGCCCGGAAAGATCTCCCCCCACCTTAGGTCCACATCCCACGATCGGCAGGACCCTAGTTTTAGCTCCGCCACAAGGAAATTCTCTACCCATCCCTTTATAGAATCCTTGTAGCCCGTAAGAAGAGATAGCCCATTACGGGGGGAAAAGTAATAGAAGTTTTGCTTCGCCCTAACCAGGCGGAAAAAAGTGACAAACAGACAGGCCGTAGGTGCGAAACCCCAACCCAGACAGATAGACTCGAAACAGGACATGAATAAAATGGAATTTGGGGATAACATTCGAGGAGTTACCCCAAAGTATTCAAAGACCTCAACAAAGAAAGGGGTAAAAGGAAACGGTAGACCAAATTCTCTCTGCTTCAGGAAAAACACTATGCTACGAACCTCTTGGGGATCCACCAAACCAGGAGGGGGAGGGTAAGGAAGAACTATCCTCTCATTTGGAAGAGGTGCTCGAATAAGATACAACGGAGTATCTAAAAGCCTCCGGGAAATGTGATTAGTTATGTTGGAAGGTGTAATATGCGACTCAAGGTCAAAAACATCAGGAAGCTTTGAACTTGCCATGGAAGAACAAGGAAGCGTACCTGAGAACACGATGGGATGAAAAACCGTACAAGGAGTTGCAGGAAGACAGAGAGCAGACAAAAGCTAGTTCTTCAAAAGACAGAAGGAATTCGAAAAGAAAGGCAATTATGAGGCAGGGCGTTGATCTGAACAGTTTTGTCTTGGAGCGGCGCGATCATTAATTGTTCTCGAAGTTTACCCTCTCAACGGTTAGGTAATAACCGGCAAGACGGTAAAGGGGCAAAAGGATGATCGCTGGGCTTATCTACATCTATCAAGGGCCAAGTACACGATGACAGCCCATCATTTAAAAGCCCATTCGCCATCCACATAATACAAGCCCAACTCATCAGTCAGAGCAACTTAGCCTACTACTTTACCATCCCTATGGTAAATGCCGAGGAAACAGAGGGGCAAGCAAATGGGAGCATGATAAAGGTCAGACTTGCTCATCACTTAAAAAGTTATAAGATTTGATTTATCGTTATTAAACAAAGGATGTGAGATCGGAAAGAGGCGCCAAGAGCACCTCGGGATCATACAAAGCTGAGAGCTTAGAGTTCAACTCATCAGAAGCCGAGCTCAGAGGTCAGATTAGTCCAGCTCGGACAGCATGACTTGAGAGCTCGGCCAGCTAAAGGAAACTCAGAGCTCATTTCACTAAGCAAAGACAGAACTCTCGGGTCGGTTAGCCTAGCTCGGACAACATGACCTGAGAGCCCGGCCGGATGAAGGAGACTCAAAGCTCAATTCATCGAAGTAAAGACCGAGCTCACAGGTCGGTCAGACAGTCCAGTTCGGAAACTTGAAAGCCCAGTTGGCTAAGTGGATCCGGAGTTCAACTCATCAGAGCTCGCAGATATGGTTAGATCAGCTCGGAAAAAAGCAGGACAGAGCTCAGTTGGTTAAAATTATAAGGCGAGCAATCTAAAGTATTTCACACATGATAAAGGAAGAACAGCTTGAGCATGAGAGCAGAACAAGAACTTCATTAAAAGAAAAGTACATTACAGCACGTTACAAAGGCCTACACTACGGGATGAAAGACTATCCTTAAAGGATTTACATATCCAGATACTTCATCATCTACGATTATCACCTACCCAACTATTCTAGTCTTCAGTTCGGAGGACTTCTCGCAGCTCGGAATGTGAGTTTTTCAGAAAAGGCCAAGATCTGTCCCGCTATTATAGGGGAACTGAACAAGTTGATTCCCATAAGCATTTCTCACTGTCCCCCTGGGCAAACGTTCGGTTACCCGAATGTGATGCACGGTACATTCGAACAAGCTCAGATATTGTATGCCGGCCGTGCACCACACATGAAAAACATAAGTCTTCGGGCTATGGCCCCGAAGAGATCGCGAAGTACACATTCGAAGAAATCGCTGGAGACCTGACTGAGTGCAGCAGATCCCAGTCTCACGTAATACTGGTACTTCACACCAAAGGGAATAATAATACTGGTACTTCACATCAAAAAGAACAACAAGCTGAGCGCCGGCGCCACTCCCATTTATATCAAAAGAGGACAACAGGGGCATCGAGGAAATTCCCTTTTTCTCTGCGGAAAAAGGTGAAGTTAGAGCGAACCCCTCAATAGCCCAGAACTTCTTTGGAGCCCGGACAACAAGCAGAGGAGGAGGCCGGCCAGACGACCTGGGTAAAGCAGTTTCAGCAGCTTGCCGAATGGTCCCACCCTTCGACTGCCATACCAGAAGGATCTTCAATGCACCATCCAGACGCCTTAGAGGTAACATCAAATTCTCAAGAATTTTGAACTGACCCATTTTTATTTCAGGAACTGCAAAAAGTTTCAAAACAGAGACAAGTCAGAAACAGTTCTCCCTTAAGATGATAAGAGCAAAATCAAAGCAAACCTCTGGGGCACAAGACAATCTGTTTGAAGAAGGCGTCGAATAGACCTGCCACAGATAAAACAAGAATTTCTCATTTCAACAGAAGGCTCAAGAATGAAGAAAAGCTGGCGCTGATATATACTCGGAGCCTGAGGACTTAGCACGGGGCAGAGCTACACTAGACTCTAAGCCAGTGATGTCAGATTCTTAAAAGATATTCACGGGAAAGGAAAGAAAGGAGATGTCCAAATAATGATGACAAAAAAAAGCAAAGGCGGCAGAGGACAAGAAGAATAGAAAAAAGACAGAAAGAGAAAAGAGCAGATAGAATTCAGAAGCTGCGCAACGACTGAAAGATGAAAGGATGTTATTAAGGCACCTGAAGCCGAACAGACGCGATCATACTAGTTCTTGGTATTCACCCCCTCGGCAGTTGGAGCAATAACTGCCGAGAAGGTGAAGGGGCAATTGATGACCGCTGGATTCCTTCACCCCGGGCCAGGGGCTTGACCACAGCCCAAGGCCCATGACGTAGAGGCTCATACACCTGATATACATAACAAGCCTGGCTCATCCAACCCTCAAGGCCGGGCTCGACCCATCTTCTTCACTCAAGCTGGCCCGGCCCACACGAAGCAAGCCCTCTCCACTCAGGCTTAGCGTCCGGACCAACTCTCGGCCCAGCCCAGGATCCAGAAAAATATTCACCAGACAGCCTGGCAGATCCGCTCGAACGTACGCACGAGGAGAATCAGAGGCCGTTACGCATGGAGCAGGCGGCTGATACCCTAGTACCTCCGAATCCGCATGGCAGAGACGCGTGACCCAATCCTGGAGAGACCTTTACACGTCACCAGCAAGCAAGACAATGTATAAAAGAGGAGTCCCCTCCTCAGAAAGCTTAAGCCTTATTCAGTAATACAAAACCCTTGTAAAACCCTATTCTATTGGATCTCAGATCATCAGTTAGGTTTTAAATTATTAATTTAAGTCATACGCTTGACTAAATACTTTAATTATAATAATAATATTTTAAATATCATTAAATATTAATAATGATTTTTCAAAATTTCTTAAAAAGGCGTATAATTGTAATTAATAATTAATAATTAAAAAAATACGATTTTATTTATTTCAATTGAGCTCTTCCACCCCTTCATTGTCGCTCTCCTTAGTTTTCATGGCCTCCAACTCCTCTGCATGTGTGCTACGACTCTGATCTAAGTTGTCGAAGGGATGAACTTGTGTTTGAAATTGAAGTTTGTTTGGTGTTGTAATCTATATCTATAGTTAGGTGATTTCCGTGGTCTCCATGAACATTCAGCTTCTGCTTTTAAGTGGCGTTGTTAGCATGGGTTTGTTATTGGGCTCAAAATGGGCTTTATGCTCTGAGCTTCTTGAGGCTGTTTTTTTCTATAACCTTATTCAGCAATAAATATAATTACTGGACATTTTTATAATAAATAAATAAATATAATGTTATGGAATTAATTATAAACATTAATATTGATTAATAAAAAAATTGGGTCACTAATCAGTAATCCCAGGCGATCATATAAATAAAACCTGATTATTACTATTTCCCCCCATCAAACCTCGCCTCTCTTCTTCCGTTTCCCCGTCTGTCACTTATCTTCCACTCTCCCCGTAGGTTTCATCGCCTGCCGCGTCTCCTACGTTCACCATCACCATCGCCATCGCCGTCGCCGCCAACTCTTCTCATATCCCCACTCCTCCCCCACATTTCCCCCCCTCTCATTCTCTTTTGCTCTCTCTTTGTAACCAATACACATTTTTTCTAAACGCAGACAGAGGCGGTTATATGCATCTTGATCAGATTGTTGTAACAAACACTACAATTGATGGGGCATAAGAAGCGCAACCCCACTACTCGGTCCAAACTAGCTCCGCCGTCTACGCCGGCGGCAGTTGCTGCCGCCGATGAAGCCGAGAATTCGAATAATCTTTCCCTCGTTAAGATCGAACAGCCTATTTTTCCTGAACCAGACGTCTCTTCTTACTCGGCAATCAAAAGTGAATGTGAGCGGGCTTTGACGGCTCTTCGCCGAGGCAATCACACCAAAGCCCTCCGCCTCATGAAGGAGTCGTGTACCCGGCACGGCGATAACTCGCCGCATGCTGCCTTAATCCACCGCGTGCAAGGTACGGTTTGTGTAAAGGTTGCCTCGATAATCGATGACCCCAACGCCAAACAGCGGCATTTGAAGAACGCGATCGACTCCGCCCGTAGAGCCGCTGAATTGTCGCCGAACTCTATAGAATTTGCGCATTTCTACGCTAATTTGCTCTATGAGGCTGCAAATGATGGGAAAGAGTACGAGGATGTTATGAAAGAGTGTGACCGCGCGTTGGATATCTTGA
The DNA here is from genome assembly GCF_001659605.2 of Manihot esculenta. Classification (NCBI taxonomy): domain Eukaryota; kingdom Viridiplantae; phylum Streptophyta; class Magnoliopsida; order Malpighiales; family Euphorbiaceae; genus Manihot; species Manihot esculenta. Next base: position 6,113,773 of record NC_035174.2, on the reverse strand, counting down.
ACCCAATTGATCCCGCCAAGGAAAGCTTGCAAGACGAGAGCCAGCAGAGGATAACGACTGCGGAAGCGAGGATTGCTCACGTGCAGAGTGAGCTGAGGAGCTTGAAGCAGAAATCGAGTATTGCGTCAATTTCGACTTGGATGAAGAATTTAGGGACTGGTGAAGAAATTAGATTGATACCCATAAGGAGAGCCACTGAGGATCCTATGGAGGTTAAGTTAGTGCAAACTAGGCGGCCCAATGAGATTAAGAAGGCGACAAAGACGCCTGAAGAGAGACGGAAAGAGATTGAAGTTAGGGTCGCTGCTGCTAGGCTATTGCAGCAGAAATCAGAGAGCAGCTTGGGACATAATGGGGGCGAGCGGAGTGACAAGGGAGTGGAAGCGCCGTCAGGGAGTGATAGGAGAGGAGAGAGGAGGAAGTATGGGATTAATGCGAGGAAGAACGGTACTAACAAGGAGAGGAAGGATTGGGTGCAGTCATATTGGAACTCAATGAGCATGGAAATGAAGAGTGATTTGTTAAAAATTCGGGTCAGTGATTTGATGGGTTATTTTGGATCGTTCAAGGATGGTTTGGCTAGTGAGGTCTTAAATGAGGCATTGGCATTTGCTGAGGAGAATAAGACATGGGGATTTTGGATGTGTTGTAGATGCTTTGAGAAGTTTGCAGATTCCGAGAGTCATATACATCATGTTGTGCAAGAGCACATGGGAAATCTTATGCCTAAAATGCAGGCAGTTTTACCTCAGAGTGTTGACAATGAATGGATTGAGATGATTCTTAATTGTTCTTGGAAGCCTCTTGATATTTCCTCTGCAGCGAAGATGCTTGGAAGTCGTGGGAAAGACCAGGATGCAGACGTTGTTGAGGATTTTTACTCAGGGGCTCGTAATGAGGAGTGTGATGATTGCTTTAAAGATGCGTGGGATTCTTCTCCAAAGAAGGAAAATTTGAGGGACTGCTATAATGATTTTACTATGGAGAGCAATGATCCAGATAAGGTTTCCAGTATTGAGTGTAAAGAATGCGATGGAAACCAGGGTCCAATGGCGTACTCTATTGATAGTTGGCCTTTGTCAGAGGACTCTGAGAGAGGAAAGCTCCTTGAGAAAATTCATGCTTTATTTGAGGCATTCATTAAACATAAGTATCTTGCAGCAAGCCATCTGAATAAGGTGATACAACTTACTATGGACGAGCTACAGACTCTTGCTTCTGGTTCTCAGCTTCTAAACCATGGCATAGACCAGACACCCTTGTGCATTTGCTTTTTGGGAGCATCACAACTTAGAAAGGTCCTCAAGTTTTTGCAGGAAATATCTCATTCTTGTGGTTTGGGAAGATATTCTGAGAAAAGTAGTACTGTTGATGATTTAAGTGCTGCTCAAGGTCCTGAGATAAAAGAGAAAATTGTTCTTAATAGTGATGCCTCATGTCTTTACCTGGATGAATGTCTATTGCCATCTGAATGTGCTCCTGGTACATGTCTTCATGATAATATGGTCACAGCAACTTCTACTAACGTTGGCAATGGAAATAGCGTTCTACCTGATGCTGCTGCTTTGCTCTCATGGATATTTGCAGGCCCCTCGAGTGGGGAGCAATTGCAATCATGGGTGCGTACAAAAGATAAGAAAGTGCACCAAGGAATGGAAATTCTGGAAACACTTGAGAAGGAGTTTTACCACCTTCAGAGCCTTTGCGAGAGAAAATGTGAGCATTTAAGCTACATGGAAGCATTGCAGGCTGTGGAGGATCTCTGTCTCGAAGAAACTAAGAAGAGGGAGGTAAACATACATGATCATAGCTGCTATGAATATGCACTTAGAAAGCGGAGGGATGATCTTGTTGAGAATGAACATGATGCTCTGTTCATTAGCGGTAGGATTGAGCTAGATGTCATAGCAAATATATTAAAAGAAGCAGAAGATCTGAATGGCAATCAATTTGGATACGAGGACAGTTACAATGGTATAAATTCTCAGTTATGTGACTTGGAAACTGGTGAAAACAATGATTGGAAAACCAAGGACGATGCACATCAAATGGACACTTGCATACAAGTTGTGATTCAGAGACAGAAACACCAGTTATCCATAGAGGTCAGTGTGTTTGCTCTTGAAGCTCTTGTATATTACAAATATTGATAATAATTCTTACAACTTTAATTTGGTTGTTTGGTCATGCAGCTCAGCAAAATAGATGCTCGAATCATGCGAAATGTAACTGGGATGCAGCAGTTGGAACTCAAACTTGAGCCTGTTTCTGCCCATGATTATCGATTGATATTGTTACCTTTAGTGAAGTCGTACATGAGGGTTTGTACAGAACTTTTTGGGAGCTCCTCAACATCTCTGAATACAGGTTCCTCTATTTATTTGTTTTGACAACCTCTCTTTGCAGGCACATTTGGAGGATTTAGCCGAGAAGGATGCCACAGAGAAGTCTGATGCTGCAAGGGAAGCATTTTTAGCAGAACTGGCACTTGATTCTAAGAAGAGTGCTCGAGGAGGAAGCGATAATTTGAGAAATATACAGGACAAATCAAAGGATAAGAGAAAAAACAGAGATTACAGGAAAACCAAAGATTCAAAGGTTTAAAATTTCATTATTTTGGATTTATTTGTGTTTTTGTTTTATATACTTTTTTTACTGTAGGATTGATAAATATAATTCATAATTAGTAATTCACTCTAATGTCTTCATACATTTCAGGCTACTTTTGGCAATGAGCAGCACTTGCTTCATGATGAGACTGCAGAGCAAAGGTATGTCTTCATCTTGATCTCACTTTGCACTTTTATGTTCACTTTCTGCTTTGAATGCTGCCATTTTATTTGCACCTGTATGTCATGAATCAAATGGTGAGTACAGCCTGTTGTGTTTAATTTATTTCCTTCTGCAGTTCCTTTCTAGTTGCATCTGATGGTGATCACCCAGATTCTGAGACTCTTCTTTCAATGAATGGTGATGACTTAAAACAACAAGAGGAAGAGTTTAGACGTAAAATTGAACTTGAAGCAGAGGAAAGAAAACTAGAAGAAACTCTCGAATATCAAAGACGAATTGAGAATGAGGCTAAAATGAAGCACCTTGCTGAACAACAATATAAGAAATCCAATAGAACCTTTCCAGAAAAGGTGGCTGGCGGACAGCATGATAGTAATTTGGAATGTGATTCTGATGCTGTACATGAGCCATTGGTGAGCATTAGTTTTGAGGCTCTCCTCTCCTAGAAATTGGTGCTATTGGTCCCCTAGTTCCATTTCCTTGGAAATTGCATAGTTAAATTGAATGATAGAGACTATACCTAGACTACTTCTATGTTATGAGAGTGCCTTTTGAATGTTAAAGGGAATCTTACAAACTTTCACTTACAGGAACATTTGACATATAAGAATGGGTTTCCCAATGATATAGAAGTAATGCCCATGGTAAGTGGTGCTGCAGTGCCGGTCAAACCTTGGATATCTAATGCGCAAATGACCAGTGGTACTCATAACACAAAAGCAAATCAAGGTTACATCATAGAATAAATTTTCTGGCTGAGGTTAGGAATGGTTGTTGTTCTTGGAAACATTTTCATTCTCTCTATTTTGCAGGACCATCTAGCGAAGGAACTTCTGATGATAGTATTTTGCCTTCTGACCGCCGGACAGGAAGGAGAGGTAGGCGGCAGAAGAGTGCCACTAGATCTTTTGATGGAAAATATCAACCAGTTTCAGCAGAAAAGAACAATGGTGAAGTTGGAAATGGTATGTTTTTCTGCTCTATGATTACTATTATTTTTTGGTATTTGCTAATTGCTACTTTTTTTACAGACTTCATGACTAATAAAAAGAATTCATATGAGTCAAGAATTAATTGTTTTGAAGTGATTTAATGAACCACAGTTATTTGAGTTTCAAATGGCTTGGTTGTGCTATGAAATCATATCAAGATTAGTTTGCTGTGCCATCTACAAGAGTTGCTCTTTCGTTGATGTTGTACTACTACATTCCTTCATTGCTCTGCGTAACTCCTTGTCTTCTGCTCACATGATTGGGATCTTAGTTCTTTGAGTTCTTATTGCTTGCTTGAACCTTGTTCCTGAAGTTTTCTTGGGAATGTTGATAGTAATGTTAACAAATGTTCTCATTTAACCTTCATATATGAGCTGGACATTTTAATTATATTTGTCTAATATTACTTCTATGGTCTTTTGTTCATTTCTACTGTCCCCTGTTCTTGTTGCACTATACAACTGCTACAAAGAATCTGCAAGTATTATTCTGCCATCATAACATAAAGCATTCTATGCTCAATCACAACAAGTTGAAACTGATTATATCATGGTTTGTGTATGTGAAACCAATTAATCCTTGTACAGGGGACAATGGAACTAAGACACTGAGACAATTACAGGCAGAGGAAGATGATGAAGAAAGGTTCCAAGCTGACCTAAAAAAGGCTGTACGCCAAAGCCTTGGTAAGGAAATTCTTTCACCATTTATTTGTTGTTATTACATTCTATCAGTGTATATGGTGATGACTAGGCACCATCTAGATGGACTATGAGGGAACTAGATAATTATATTGAGAGTTTAGATTGTTGTCGGAACTAGAAAATTATCTTAAGAGTTTACTTTAGATCGATGCCTTTTTGCCCTTAGGTCTTTTCTTCAGTGTTGCTGTTGTTCTTTTCTATCCTTTTGGAGCTTGTAGCCTTTGATTTTACAGTATGGGTAATTTTATGGCACAGAATCCTTGAGGGAATTTTTGTACCTAGATGTAAATTTTGATCCTACTGATATTATGAATATCCATACTTCATTTTGGTTTTCACTATTATTATATTTGGCAAATTGCATATTGTGAAGCTCCATTATATTGAGGTTGTCATACGTTTTGTTAGGATAGGAAAGCCTTTTAGGATCACATTGTTCTAAACCAAGTTTGTTGGGAATTTTGAGCAATATGGGCGATTAATTCACTCTCTTTTCTATGAATCCTTATGATGCTCATTGAGTTATATATTTAACTATTTTGCTACAGATAAGAACTTTGATGTGCATCTAATGGGATTATCATGTAGGCCTGTTGTCACCTTTGTTTTACTTTAAGCAGCAAGCTGCCAACAAGTGTGCTATTGTGCTTTGCTGAGTGAATCTTGTTTCACAAATATTTGATATGCATGCACATTTGGTTGCAGTAGAACTTGGAGAAAGTGATTTAGTTGTGATAAAGTATGCGACTCCAACAGCATTTTGTCTTGGGGACCTTTACAAGCCAAACCTAGCTTACATAATTGGTTAACTTGTCTTACCAATCTATGACTTAATAAAGAAAAAATTTAAGGTTGCAAAATTAATATTTTGGAGATGAACTTGAAGAGGGATTCTAGAATACTGCTTGTATTGTTTTAAAATTTGTATTATGAATTATTGGCGAAGTTTATTTTTGTATGTATTGATTTGGCACTATATGAGACTTGGAAACAACAATGTCCATTTTTTGTATGACAAGATAGACGTGTGAAAGTTGAACTCAAATTTGCATCTTAAGTAAAGCATCTCTTGTTAGATTCATTTTATCAGTGCGTGAAACATGTATTTTTTATTATAGTTGTGTGGCCTAATATCTAGTATTTCATGGAGCCTGACCCGACTTTTAATCCAATAGCTTGAGCTTTGGTGAATGCCTTTTTGGAGGTTGCATACAACTTATACATCTGAATGCATTGATCAGAATCTTAAACATTCTATTTTCCTTTTGCTGATTTTTGAAATAGAAATATCTGCAACACTTAACCATATATTTCTGTTGGTCCAGACGCATTTCAAGCGCATCAGCAAGCACCCTTGATTTCAAGCTCGAGGAGGCCACAAAATTTACCTCTGGAAGTTAACAGTGCTGGTGTTTCACCAAATGAAGTTGCAATTAAAAGTGTTAATGAAACTGATGTAGTTGGCGCAGGCCTGCAGAATGATGTTGGTGAATACAATTGTTTTCTGAATGTTATTATACAGGCATGGTCCATATAATAATGAAACTACTTCTTTATCATTTTGCATTGTTCATTTCATGTATGCTTTTCTGATTCATTTTCTACCCCTTTTTGTTTGTCTTTTCTTCATTGAGCTCAGTCCTTATGGCATTTAAGGCGGTTTCGAGAGGAGTTCTTGCAGAGATCAGCATCAGAGCATGTTCATGTGGGGGAACCATGTGTTGTCTGTGCATTATATGATATTTTCACTGCCCTGACCACTGCTTCTACAGACATGCTAAGAGAAGCTGTTGCTCCTACATCTCTGAGAATAGCTCTGAGCAATTTGTATCCAGATAGTAATTTTTTCCAGGAGGTACTTCTCCAGAACCCTGTTTCCTACCCCTTGCCTAGTGTTGGTTGTCCTTATTGTTATTCTGTTATTTTCTCATAACCTAAGAGTTCACATAAACAGGCTCAGATGAATGATGCTTCTGAAGTATTGGCAGTAATATTTGATTGTCTTCATCGGGCATTTACTTCTGGTTCAACTGGTAGTGGTTCCGATTCTGACTCAGTGGAAAGCAGTGGCACGGGATTTTGGGATTGTACAAACAATGCTTGTTTAGTGCATTCTCTTTTTGGAATGGATATTTTTGAACGTATGAATTGCTATAGCTGTGGTTTAGAGTCCAGACATCTGAAGTACACTTCTTTCTTTCATAATATAAATGCTAGTGCCCTTCGAACGATGAAGGTTTGTGTTGCTGGTCAATTTGTTTTATTGCAATTCTTGTCACTGGAGTTTTTAGTTTTGTAAAATGGGAAATGTTTACTTTTCCTTACTATTCAGGTCATGTGTTCTGAAAACTCTTTTGATGAGCTATTAAATCTAGTGGAGATGAATCATCAACTGGCTTGTGATCCCGAGGTTGGTGGTTGTGGGAAGTTTAACTATATCCATCACATTCTGTCGACTGCACCACATGTTTTTACAACAGGTGATTTTGTTGGCAAGAAGTTGTTTTTTTCCTTGTTTGATTGGCAGTGCTTTCCTGTGGAAACTTAAAGTCATATATATGTTTGGGCTGCAGTTCTGGGATGGCAAAATACATGTGAAAGTGTTGAGGATATAGCAGCAACATTGGCAGCTCTTAGTACTGAGATAGATATCAGTGCGCTGTACCGCGGTCTGGATCCAAAAAACATGCATAGCTTGGTTTCAGTGGTGCGTATAGTTTAATGATCATCCATGACACTATTTTAATTGATAAATAGCTTATTAGATTTGGTAATCCTATAATGAAATATGAGTTTTCTGAGGGATAAAGATAAAGAAAATTATTTGAAGAGCAAAACAAATCAAAGGAAATGTTTAATTGAAAAGCAGTAGCTTTACAAAAGACCAAGTCCAGAAGATTTCAAATTCAAATACATGAAGCAGAATGTAAAACTTGAGGATTTGGTGCTTAAAATTCAGGAAGACAGGAACATGTATGAGCTTTTTTTTTTACTTAACTTCTTGATTGCTGTTTGAGGGTGAGAATCAAATTTAAAATTCTTCTGCTCGGACTGCTCCAGAAGCCTTAACTGAAGAAAGTTTTTGAGAAACTTGAGTCTGCAGTATTTTTAAAATTTTTTCTTTTCGTTCTGTTGGGTTGGGGGCAGGTTGTGAGTTGGTGTTGACAATAGGTATAATAAAGGCAGCAACTTTTATACAATTGTTTTCATATTTAAACTGGCACTGGCTTTCTCTTATTTATATGCTTGTGTCCTGAACTATTTTATTGATGTTTCTTTTAGGTTTGCTATTATGGGCAACATTATCATTGCTTTGCCTATAGTCAGGACCATGAACGATGGATAATGTATGATGACAAAACTGTCAAGGTAGATTCATCGTCTACTGTAGCATCATGATTTTATTTTGTGTGCATCTCTTTGTTGTTAAAAGGTTGCATTTGTTTCTAGGTAATTGGTAGCTGGGCAGATGTTCTTTCCATGTGTGAAAGAGGGCACTTGCAACCTCAGGTTCTTTTCTTTGAAGCTGTAAACTAGTTGTTAGTGGAATTTGGTAAATTATTCTCTGCACAGGAGAGCACTGAGTTCAGCATGGCTCGATATTTGATTGCTGTCTTTGGTGAGATGTTTATAGTGATGCATTGTAGCTCTACCCTGACGCAGTTAATGTGGTGAAATATACAGCTTGGTTTTGAAGGACTTCTAAAGTTTTGATACAAAATGAGAATTGTGATATAAAAATCGAAAGTTTTGTCGTATAGACGGGAGGTTTTGTTGGAAACCTGATCTTGTCAGGGAAGAATAACAATCGAGGGAATTTTCTTCTTCAATCTTTTGGCTTGAAGAAATCAGTAACATAAGGAGGCTGGAGTGTAAATTACTCGTGAATCAAAATCTCTTCGGGGTGATCAAAGATTTGTCCATGGATTTTTCAGTTTCTTTCGTTGATGTTTCAAATAAGGTGGGTGGTTGAGAAAAAAAAGCAGCAATTTCCTGGTTACCAGCCTGTGAATGCGTTGAGAGAACTTATGATGCTTTCTGTAAGGTGGCAAATAATGATCGGTTGTTAGCAGGAGCATATACTAATAGCAATTGTAAGTGGGGAATTTAGTTAACATTAGACACTGAATTTTCTTTAGATGACCAAATTTTCAGAATTTTGCCCCTCCTAGAAGAGGTTCTGTATAGATCACATCACAATCACTGCCACTTGGGTTTTCAACTTTTCACAGGCAACTTATTGTTGTGGCATACGATCATCATTTATTGAGGATGGGTTATTAATAGTAAATTTGTTGCTCATTTTTCTTGTTTAGTTGCATTGCTCTCCGCTACCATCTATTATCTTCCGTACATATATAGTGAGGGAGTTTGTACATCAGCAGAGTGACGTAGATAAAATCTTCTATGTTTTCGAAACAAAGTGTTTTCTGCATGTATTATTTACGTAAGATTTGAACATATACACTCGAAGTGCGAATCCCCTGGTGCGTTGAATTGAGTGCTAAATTTCTATCTGGCAAAAAAAGAAAAAGTTAAAAGGTGATGAAGCTCTAATGCTACACTATAATGTATTAGAGAAAGTTCTCATCTAAATTATCAGATTCGTAGAGTTGTTAACGATATGTCTAATATCTGAAATATAAAAATTAACAAATCTCTTTGTATTTGCCTGAAGCAACTATCCAGTTTCATATTTAAAATAGGCAGTACTTCTGTTGATAGTATTTTGTAAATAAATCTGGGATCCTTTTCTTATCATGTTGAGTTATATTTTAAGCAGCTGACTGCCAAAAGCAATTACAGGTTTAATTTTTGAATACATTTGTGCTGATCAGATTATTTATCCTTTTACCAAAATTTATTTATTCTTTCCAATTGATTACCTTGAAAAATTTGAGGGGTATAGCAATCTTTGGAACAATATTTTTAATGACTTAATTCAATATTCTGCCTTCTGGGTTCCTTTTAGTCATTAAAAAGATGATTTCTTGGTCTCATCTTTGATTAGAACAAGGAAATTGATAAACAGCCCTTTAACAACATTCTGCTGTCTCTATGTTTCTCTTGTTATGTAAATGTGCGTAATTAAAATTAAAGAATATAAAGATAATATAATATATAGCACGAGTTAACCTGTGGAAGCCACGTTTTCAAGTAACAAAGATAAGGTTAAGTGTCAAACAGATTTGATCGACCATAGATAGCCCCAGAAATTAGGAGTCTGCTACAGTATCGACATTTGTCCTAACGGTCATAATATAATCGTTGAAAAAAGTTTAAAGAAACAGCAACCCTCCCCCACCAGATTCGCTCTCTCTCTCTTCAATATTCAATCTTCCATTTTAATCAGTCTCTTCACATCCAGCAAATCCGCACATATCAGACCTGTTCAGCATCTCTCTCTTTCTCTCTCTGCCATTTTTCTCCCCATCTCTTCCCGAGCTATATCATCACCATCAACGCCATTATCTTAGTTTTCTTGTTGGTTTGGCACTGTAGATTTCAAACTCGCATTGTTTGTTTCCCAAGATTTTGATGCCGGAAATATGACCCTTAAGGGTGGCACCAGCCAGGCCTGTGCTGCGTGCAAATACCAAAGGAGAAAGTGCTCCTCTGAGTGTCCTTTAGCTCCTTACTTCCCTCCTGACCAACCTCAGCTGTTTCAGAATGCCCATAAATTATTTGGTGTAAAAAAGATTACCAAATTACTCGAAAATCTTGAAGCCTCTCAACGGGAAGAGGCAATGCGTTCCGTTATTTATCAAGCCAATGTTCGCGATAGATTCCCTGTTCATGGATGCTGGGGCATCATCTGTCAGCTTCATTACCAAATTAGGCAAGCTGAAGAAGAGCTCCACGCTGTTCATGCACAACTCGAAATGTACAGGCAACATCAACATCATCAGATTTCATCCTTAACTGATGATGTCCCTTCACAATTACAATTAGGGATGGCTCCTCCTAGTAATGCCCTTTCGCTTTTCGGTCACAATGCCCCTCAGCCTTACAATTCTTTGCCTCTTTCACAACAGCATTCCTACTCTAATAGCAGTAATGCTGGTTATAGTTCTGGTTACTTAGATTCCAAAGAACATTTAGGCAATTCTTTGTGGGCTCAACAGCCGTATGCGTCCACCAATAATAATAATAATAATAATAATATCAATCCTATGGCAATTCAATCTCACTTTGTTTCATCACAGCCACTGGCTATACAACAAGAAGTTGTTCAAGATTACGATGAAATCCATCCATTTTTCGATACAATTGATGACAGACAATCATATATTGATTCTAAAGAGGCATATGAGTCAAGGTACAGTTCATTCCTCTATGAAATTATAGAATACCTAAAACAAATCCAAATTATGAAAAAGGATATATAAAAATTTATATTTTTCATTGGTTTTAAAGTTGATGGTGTAAATTTATATTACAGCTCTGAAGAATCATTGAAGGACACAACACAGTCCATTGAGCATGTTGCTGAGAATGAATTGAAGAGTGCTGCTGCATGTTTCAGTCTTACCAGTGTCAATTGAACAGTGAGCAAGAGAATTTCAATTTTTTTTTTTCCTTCAGCATAGAGTAAATCCTACAATTTTGAACTCTCACTTCCCTTTTTTTTTTCAATCCTTAACACTTTTTTTTCATAATTTTGAGTTTCTATAATTGATTTTAGAATAATCAATTATCCTTTCCAATAACTGTAATCATTTTTGGATGCCCAGATGTTTGATAAAAATTTGTGGAGTGATACACACTTGGAGGTAAAACACCAACCTATTATGCTTTGTTTTGGTTTTATTAATTAGTTAGAATTGAAAGAAAAATTGAAAAGTGCTAAATCTTGATTTTAGTTGAAGTTTTACATTGTTTCAAAAATAAACCATTTCTTTTACCTTTAAAAGTAGAGCTTTTTCAACAAAACAATTTCAAGTAAGCTTTTTTTACTCTTCAAACTGCTTTTTATCTAACACATTTTTCTTATTTATATAAGATATATTGTGTTTTTGAAGTATGAATTAATTTGTGGGTATTTAAATTTAAATTTTTTTTATATATCATTCAATTAATTTATATTCGCATAAATCTATATAAGAGAAGAATGCTATTTATTTAAAAGGTAAGTTGTTTGAGGACAATCACATCACAAAATGCTCATTTTTTGTAACTTTTGTTCATAGAATGCGATTATGTATGAGCAAAAGCAGAAAGTCAAACAAAACTTTTCCATAGAGACTCAACTCAATCTTGTTTTGAACCCGATTAATTTTCTGCAACCCGATTCACCTCGAATTTATATGGGCAGAAATATTATTATTAAACTCAGAAACTTAAGTTTTTAGGAATTAACAAAATTTTTTAAAAATTAGAGTAATTTTCTATGTACATATTATCTCAATATTATCAAATACTACATAAATGGAACGGGGATAGGATAGGGTAGGAGAAGACAAGCACGACTATATGCTGCACAGAGACTCGGGCCGGGGCGAGCAGTGCCCTTCCTGGAGCGGGCGAGGCAGGTTTATTGTAAACATTTCTTTTTTTTTTTTTTATTTTATTAATGTAAACTATAAATTTATTTATATAAAAAACAAATTATATTATGAATATAGTGTTAAGGCATAAAAAATAAAATTTATTTATTTACTTTATTAATTTATATATATAAAATAATATAATTTAATAAAAAAAATAATAAATCTTTTTTATTACAAATCAAATTACAAAACTCGACTTGACCATGTGAAAATTATGGTTCTACTGGACACTTTTGCGCTAAGTTGGACAGAAATCAACGTTAATGCCGCGAAGAACTCGTATCTTCGCTAGAACAATTGCGGAGGGAGACATGATAAAATGGAGAGACTGAACCTTAACACCAAATGGTTCTCTACGGTTGCCAGCATATGGATCCAGTGCACCAGTGGCTCTCTCTACACCTTCTCCATCTATTCTCCTACTCTTAAGTCTACCCAAAGCTATGATCAATCAACGCTCGATACTGTCTCTGTTTTCAAGGACATCGGCGCCAACTGCGGCGTCCTCTCTGGTGTTCTTTACACCAAAGCCACCAGCCATCACCACCACCAACGCACTTCGACAATTTCTAGTGGGCCATGGGTGGTCCTCCTGGTTGGCGCCATACAGTGCTTCGCCGGGTATTTCCTCATGTGGGCTGCTGTCAGCGGATTAATTCGGCCACCGCCGGTTGTGGTAATGTGTTTGTTCATGTTTGTGGCGGCGCATGCCCAAAGTTTCTTTAATACCGCTAACGTCGTCACGTCCGTGCGGAATTTCCCCAGCTATAGTGGCACTGCTGTTGGCATCATGAAGGTATCTCTTTTTTTCCCCAATTTTTTGTCTTATCTATATGGAAGAAAAATTTTAGCAATCCAATTTGAAATCAATTGAGTGGATTAATGAGAATTTGTTTGATTCTTGTGAAATTTTTTTTGTTTCACTTGCTAGGGATTTCTTGGTTTAAGTGGAGCGATATTAGTACAAGTATATCAAACGCTATTCAACAACAGACCCACCTCGTATCTCCTGATGTTGGCACTTTTGCCCAGCATCAATCCGATGATACAAATGTGGTTCGTCAGAATTCACAGTGTGAGTGAAGGAGACGAGAAGAAGTACCTTGACAGTTTCTCAGTGGTTTCATTGGTTCTGGCTGCTTACCTTATGATCATTATAATATTGGAACATGTCTTTAGTTTCCAATTTTCAATGCGTGTGGTTGCGTTTATCCTGCTCATGTTGTTGCTTGTGTCGCCTATTTTCGTTGCAATCAAAACCAGGGAAAAGAATTCTGATATTATTTCTGAGAGGAATCAATTAGTGGATGAATCTAAGATGCTTGCAAGGCATGGTCCTAGTGGGTATCGAAGTTTGCCTGATGACCCTGAAGGTAGCAGTTGTTTGCAAAATGACCAAGATCTGAATCTATTGCAAGCTGCCTGTACGGTGGATTTCTGGATTTTGTTTCTTGCCATGGCTTGTGGTATGGGCTCAGGACTTGCCACAGTCAATAATTTGAGCCAGGTAGGAGGATCTCTTGGTTATGCAAGTTTTGAAACTAATACCTTAGTTTCTTTGTGGAGCATTTGGAACTTTCTTGGCCGATTTGGAGCTGGATATATATCTGATCAGTTCTTACGCTCTAGAGGCTGGTCAAGGCCATTGTTCATGGTCATCACTCTTGCAGGTATGACCATTGGTCATTTGGTGATTGCTTCTGGTTTACCTGGTGCTCTCTATGCTGGGTCAGTTTTGGTGGGTGTTTGTTATGGTTCTCAGTGGTCACTGATGCCCACAATTGCTTCAGAGATATTTGGGGTGGGACATATGGGCACCATATTCAATACCATCACCATTGCTAGTCCTGTTGGATCCTACATATTTTCTGTGAGAGTGGTTGGTTATATATATGACAGGGAATCATCAGGGGAAGGGATCACATGCACTGGAACTCATTGTATCATGTTATCATTTCTGATAATGGCATCGGCTACATTTCTGGGGGCTCTTGCTGCCTTGGGCTTGTTCTTGCGGACAAAAGGTTTTTATAATCGGATCGTGCTCGTAAGTTTACAACATTCCATGACAGGAAGACCATAACATGTAATGAGAATTAAAGATGGTAAGAGACAGGTATTTGTCTGTTTCATTTACTGTTTATTCTGGATTTGATTCCTTTCCACATCCATTGCAGGATGGAAGATGAAATTAAAAAGCAACATGCTTGATGCTATAGCTGTAGGAGGGAGAAAAAAAAAAAGGTTTCTTTTGCGAAGATGCTTCAATGCAAAAACAGTGGTGTCCCGTTTTGTCTGTAATAAATGTAAATATCTTTGATCTGCACATAGCCCTTATTGCTCTTTGTTTCCAATTACCCATTTGATACAGTTTATGCAGCATACAAGTTTATTTTTGATATAGTTTTTCTACTTGCTTAATAAGTGATGAGCTGAGATCCAGAACATGCCATGAAAAAGAGAGAGTTCCCCTGAGATTGAGAAGGAAAGAGTAAAAATTTTTATTTATAAATAGTGGTAAATGAAATAGTCATACATTAAAAAAATTTTGTATTTATTTTATTTTTATAATTATATTAAAATTTATTAATTTGTATAATTATTAAGATAAATTATTTTAGAAATTTAATTTAATTTTTTATATATAATTGGCATTTAAGAGAGTTTATTTCAAGAAGAATAATTTATATCCGCAATGTATTTTCAAGAATTTTTTAAGAAAAAGTTAATTTTTATTGTTTGTTATATTGTTTAAGAAAATGTTAATAAAATATTGAAAGGTATTAAGACATTCTCAAATTCTAAATAAATTCATTTTTCAAAAATAAGAAATCATTTTTTAAAAATAAATTTTAAAAAATATTTTTTATTTACTGATTTTTCTGAATACATCAAGCATTATAAGACATATAAAATATTTTATGATAAATTATTTTTTTAAAATGTAGTTTTTAATCACTTTTCTCTTATTTATCACAAAGTAATGAATTTCAAAATAAATAATAGAATAAAATAAATAATAAAATATTTAAATTCAAAAAACATTTTCTTTTTGTCTTTGTTTGACATGTAATTTTTTTAAGAAAATAAGTAAATCTTATCCATAGAATTCAATTCATTTATTTAGAATCAATTTAAATATAATATAATTGAATTGAATTTTTTTATATTAGATAAATTAATAATAAAATTTAAATTAATTTAATTTATTCATTATTCTTATTATTTTTAAACTAAATATAAATATTTATTTTTATAGATAATGATAAACTAAATATAAACATTTATTTTTATAGATAATGATAAACTAAATATAAACATTTATTTTTATAAATAACAATTATTATTGTATTCATTGAAAAGACATTATTAATTGATGACCGCTGGATTTCTTCACCCCAGAACAGGGGCTTGACCACAGCCAAAGGCCCATGACACAGAGGCCCATGTACTTGATACCCCCCAACAAGCCTGGCTCATTCCAGCTTCCGGGCCGGGCTCGATCAAGCTTCCTTACTCAGTCCAGCCTGATCCCTGACCAGCAGACCCCTCTCAGGCCCAGCGTCCAGCCCAACTCTCGGCCCAGCCCGGGGTCCAGAACAGTACTCACCAGACAGCCTGGCAGATCCGCTCGAACGTACGCATGAGGAGAATCAGAGGCCGTTACGCATGTAGCAGGCAGCTGATACCCTAGTACACCCGAATCTGTATGGCAGAGACGCGTGGCCCAATCCTGGAGAGACCTTTACACGTCACCAGCAAGCAAGACAATGTATAAAAGAGGAGTCCCCTCCTCAGAAAGTTTTAAGCCTTATTCTGTAACACAAAACCCTGGTAAAACCCTATTCTATTGGATCTCAGATCATCAATTGGCGCCGTCTGTGGGAAAACGAAGGAGATCTTTTCATCACCGGAGTTTTCACTTTCAAAACCCACTGAGATCCACGATGGCAAACCACCAAGACATTAACCTTAATATTCCAAATGACCAGAGCTCTGCCCAAGATGGGCAGCAGTTCTCCTTTTCTAGTCCTGCAATGGTGAATAACCAAACACCTATTTCTCTTAATCCCTCGCCAAACCTGGCAGGGAATACTCCCACCATGACCCTGTCTAACCAAGACATTCAAACCATGGCTCTCCAGCTACAAACCACTGCTCACTGGTTGGGCCAGATAATGCAACAAAGGGGACTTAGCACCCCAGCAAACGCACTCCCAGTAGTGGAGGAACCCAGAACCGATGAACCTCAACCTACCTCTGCCCGCCTCCGAACTAACAACCACGATACCGGAGAAGAGGAAGAACCGGAGGCCCGAATTCATGGGAGAAGGGCAAGAGAGTTGATAGAAAATGAAGAAGTGGACGACTATTCTGCTGAAACAACCAGGGAAACGGGAACTGAAACAGAGGAGGAAGAATGTAGTTTGGGCAAAAGATCCAACCCAGAAGACGAGAAAATGAACCAAAAACTGAAAAGGTTGAAGGAGCAGCTCCTAGCCGAGCTAGGTAAGAAAGATCAGAGTCAAACCTCCTTGCCTACTTCTTCTCCCTTCTCAAAGGTAATGCAGCAGGAGACCGTTCCCAAAAAGTTTATGATGCCGCCGATGGCGGCCTATAATGGGGCTGGAAACCCGAGAGAACATGTCATGAACTATAAGACCTTCATGGAGTTGCAAACTCTGTTAGATGCTCTGATGTGCAAGGTGTTCCCAACAACGCTCTCGGGACCAGCGAGGGCATGGTTCAACAGCCTGGAGGCCGGAAGCATTAAAAGTTTTGGAGACCTTACCCTCCGCTTCATCAGCCGGTTCGTAGCCGGGGTGCCAGCAGATAGGAAGACAAGCTATCTGGAAACAGTTAGGCAAAAAGCTGGTGAATCTCTCAGAGAGTATGTCGCCCGTTTCAATACGGAGGCCCTGCAGATTCCCGAGCTCGACGAAGGAAGGGCGGTAGAGGCCATGCAAAAGGGAACAACCTCTGCCGAGTTCTTTGGTTCTTTGAGCAGGAAACCTCCGACCTCACTGGCCGAGTTGATGAAGAGGGCGGAAAAGTACATAAGGCAGGATGACGCCTTAGTAACGAGTAGATTTGCCAAAGGGGTGGCAGGAAAAGAGAAAGCCCCGGAGGAAGGAAGGCTGGAGAAACACGAGAAGAAGCGTGGGAAGAGGCCTGAGCCATATAAGCAGGCCTGGGAAAGAAGGGATCAAAGGCCCCCCCTCCTCCCAGGGCTCATGAACCACGAGTGCTCCCCCCTTGGGTTCCTGAGAAGCCTACTCCCCTCAACGCTTCCAGAGCCGAAGTGCTCATGGCAGTCCAGGATAAGGAGTTCCTCCAGTGGCCTAAACCCATGAGGTCGGAAGCAGATCAGAGGAATCCTGACAAGTATTGTCAGTACCACCGGACACATGGCCACGATACAAATAACTGTTTTCAGTTAATCGCGGAGATTGAAAGATTGATAAAAAGGGGGCATCTCAAAAATTTTGTGAAGAAACCGGAGGGGCAGAGGCCTCCGCCCAGTCCGGCAGCCCAGATGCTCAGGAGAACCGGAGCTGGACCAGTGAATGATGGGTCTAGTGGGACTATTAATATGATTGTTGGAGGAACTGGAGGACGGATGAGCCGTCGAGGAAAGAAGAGAAACCGGGAAGGAGAGATCAGCAATGGCGAGGTCATACAGATCGTTGAACACTCACCCATGGCCATCGTTTTCTCTTCAGAAGATGCACAGGGCATTCAGATGCCCCATGATGACGCGCTTGTTATTGAAGCAGTCATTCATAATTTTCGGGTGAAGAAGGTTTTGGTGGATGATGGGAGTAAGGTCAATTTATTGCCATATCGGGTTTTCCAGCAGATGGGAATCCCGGAGGAACAGCTGGTTCGGGACCAGTCACCCATCAAAGGGATCGGAGGAGCACCGGTATTTGTAGAAGGGAAGGTGAAGCTGGCCCTTACCTTGGGAGAAGCACCCAGAGCTCGCACCCATCATGAGGTGTTTTTGGTGGTTAAACTCCCACTGAGTTACAACGCGATTTTAGGGAGGCCGGCGTTGTTTAGCTTTGAAGCTGTCACCAGCATCAGGTATTTAGCACTCAAGTTTCCAACGGAAGAAGGAGTGGGAATGGTTCGGGGCAGCCAGGAAGAAGCAAGGGCGGTATACTTGGCCACAGTAACAGAACCGAGCTCAACTGGAGAAGCACTCGACTCGGAAGTTCTGGAGGTCAGAGATGAAACAAAAGAAGCCCGGACAGAGCCAGTCGGAGAATTGGAGACCTTCCCCTTATCAGAAGCAGATGCAAGCAAGGTTTTCAGTCTTAATGCCAACCTCACCAAAGAACAAAAAGGTGAAGTCATGACTCTGATCCGAGGTCACGCGTCGACCTTCGCATGGAAGCCCTCAGACATGCCAGGAATTGACCCCAAAGTGATGACACACCGATTGAATGTCCTCCCCGAGGCCAGACCAGTGAAGCAAAAGAAGAGAGTAGTAGGAAGAGAAAAACAGCAAGCCACCCGGGAGGAAGTGCAGAAGTTAGAAGAAGCAGGCTTTATTAGGGAAGTAATGTACCCACAATGGTTGGCAAATCCTGTGTTAGTCAAAAAAGCCAATGGCAAATACAGGATGTGCATAGATTTTACCGACCTAAATAAAGCCTGCCACAAAGATTGTTACCCCCTCCCCGATATTAATAAAATGGTCGATTCAACGGCCGGATTTGATTATATGTCTTCTTTGGATGCTATGTCTGGTTATCACCAAATCCCAATGGAGAAGTCGGATGAGGAGAAAACCTCATTTATAACTGAAGACGGGACTTACTGCTACAAAGCTATGCCTTTCGGATTAAGAAACGCCGGGGCAACTTACCAACGATTAATGAATAAAATCTTTAAGAACCAGATTGGCAGGAACGTAGAAGTGTATGTGGATGACATGGTGGTTAAAAGTTCAACTTTTCAACAACACATAGCAGATCTGAGGGAGATATTTGGGGTGTTAGATCAATACAGAATGAAGTTAAACCCAACAAAATGTGCTTTTTTCATCAGGGGAGGAAAGTTCTTGGGATACATGGTGAGTGGAAGAGGCATTGAGCCCAATTCGGAGAAAGTAGAAGCCATATTAAATATGCCAGAGCCGACCTGCGTAAGGGACGTCCAGAGATTAACCGGGAGAGTGGTGGCGCTTAACCGATTTATGTCGAAGTCAGCAGAAAAGTGTTTACCATTCTTCAAAAAGTTGAGAAAGGTACCAAACTTCGAATGGACGGAAGACTGCCAAAAAGCTTTCGCGGAACTTAAGAAATATCTTAGCTCGCCTCACGTGCTCAGCAGTCCCATAAAAGGGGAAGAGCTTCTGATATATTTGGCAGCCTCAGAACAGGCAATCAGCGCGGTACTAGTAAGGGTAGAAGGAGGAGAGCAGAAACCTGTTTTCTACATCAGCAAGGTACTTAGAGACACTGAGGTCAGGTACTCGAACATTGAAAAATTGGCTTATGCCTTGTTGTTAGCAGTCCGGAAATTCAAAGTTTATCTGGAAGGCCACCAAGGAGTTGTGATGACGAACCAACCCTTAAAGAAGATCCTACGTAGGCCGGAAACTTCAGGACGGATGTTAGCATGGTCCGTGGAAATCAGCCCCTACTGTCTGGAATACCGACCTCGGACAGCAATAAAATCTCAAGCGCTGGCTGACTTCATAGCAGAATGCTCATTCAACGAGGAGAAGGAAGAATCATCCTCGGAGATGCCTAGAAAGGAAGGAGAGCGAGAGCTTTCCCAAGAATTTAGCTGGAAGCTATATGTGGATGGAGCATCAGGATCTGAGGGCAGCGGCGCAGGGATAATGCTTAAGGGGCCGGAGGGCTTCAAAGTGTGTTATGCTTTACGGTTAGAATTCAAGGCTTCTAACAATATGGCCGAGTACAAGGCCTTGGTGAATAGGATGTTGGTAGCCTCGGAAGTAGGGGTAACCGACCTCGAAGTAAATAGTGACTCTCAACTGGTGATCAACCAGGTAACGGGGGTATATCAAGCCAGAGACCCCATCATGCAGAACTATCTTGATAAAGTAAAAGCCATAGAAGCCGAGCTCGCAGAACGGGGAGTTATTGTCAGATTTCAAAGAATACCTCGGGATGAAAATGAGGAGGCAGACCTGCTTAGTCGATTGACCAAAGAAGAATTAGAGCAGCTCCCTGACGAAGTATACATACAGCATATCCGCACACCTGCTTTCAAGAAGACAAACACGGTACTGCAGGTGGACCAGAGCCCAACTTGGATGAGCCCCTATCTGAAATATTTGGAGAAGGGCGAACTCCCTGAAAACAAAGACGAAGCCAGAAAGATAGCAGCTCGAGCTGCCAACTACCAAGTAATAAGGGGAACTTTGTACAGAAAGGGGAAGTCCAGCCCATGGCTCCGATGTGTAAGTCCGGAAGAAGCTGCAAAGGTAATGGAGGAAATACATAGAGGCCTATGTGGGGCTCACGAGGGAGCAGAGACATTAGCTAACAAAATATTCAGGCAAGGATACTACTGGCCCACTGTTAAGAAAGAAGCAGAAGAGTTTGTCCGAAGGTGCGACGTATGTCAGAGATTTGCTAATGCCATCAGGACCCCTGCCACTCCTCAAGCAAGCATATCCAGTCCATGGCCTTTCTCGCAATGGGGAATTGACATCCTGGGCCCTTTCCCCAAGACTACGGGGCAAAGAAAATTTGTAGTGGTAGCTGTGGAATACTTCTCGAAATGGCCAGAGGCAGAAGCAATAGCAACAATCACAGCCAGAAAGATGATAGATTTCGTATGGGGGCATATCATCTGCAGATTTGGCATACCCAGAGTGCTTATCTCAGACAACGGCAGACAATTTGACTGCAACACTTTCAAAACCTTCACGACGAACGTGGGCATATGGCATAAGTTCTCCTCCGTGGCCCATCCTCAGACCAATGGTCAAACGAAAGTCACTAACAGAGCAATCCTCCAAGGATTAAAAAAGCGGCTGGATGGTGCAAAGGAAAACTGGGCAGAAGAACTCAATAGTATCCTATGGGCACTCCGAACTACTCCCAGAGCACCCACTAAGGAAACACCGTTCGCACTCGCTTACGGTACAGAGGCCGTAGTTCCAGTTGAATTACAGATCCCCACTCATCGAGTTCAATTTCTCAGCGAGGACACTAATGGGGACAAGTTAAGAAGCAACCTGGATGCTCTTGAAGAAGTTAGGGAAGAAGCACAAGTCCGAACTGCTGCTTATCAACAACGAGCGGCAAGATATTATAATCAAAAGGTCAGAGAAAGAAGCTTAAAGGTGGGAGACCTGACTTTAAGAAACTTGGAAGCTACAGGAAAAAGAGCAGCCGCAGGCAAGCTAGCACCGACCTGGGAAGGTCCATTCAAGGTGACAAAAGTGGTTAAGCCCGGGGTATACCGAATTGAAGATATGCAAGGAAACCCCGAGCCCCACGCCTGGAACATCCAGCACTTAAAAAGGTACTTCCCTTGAAATATATGTAAAGAAAAATAGTGTACTCTGAAAGGCACAAATAAATAAAATAACGCCATTCTTTACGCATTGATGTTATCTCCATTAAGAATGTTACTTCTCTTTGAAAAAGAAAGAACAAAACTAGAAGACCGGGATCCCCAAGATCTCCCGGATGCAAGACCAGGATCCCCAAGATCTCCTGGCGAAAGAAGACCTCCTTGAGACATAGAGACCTCCTGGAGGTAGAAGACCGGGATCCCCAAGATCTCCCGGACACAAGACCAGGATCCCCAAGATCTCCTGGCGAAAGAAGACCTCCTTGAGACAAAGAGACCTCCTGGAGGTAGAAGACCGGGATCCCCAAGATCTCCCGGACACAAGACCAGGATCCCCAAGATCTCCTGGCGAAAGAAGACCTCCTTGAGACATAGAGACCTCCTGGAGGTAGAAGACTGGGATCCCCAAGATCTCCCGGACAGAAGACCAGGATCCCCAAGATCTCCTGGCACTAGAAAACCTTACTGAGACATAGAGACCTCGGTGAGGCAGAAGACCAGGATCCCCAAGATCTCCTGGCACTAGAAAACCTCCTTGAGACATAGAGACCTCCTGGAGGTAGAAGACCGGGATCCCCAAGATCTCCCGGATGCAAGACCAGGATCCCCAAGATCTCCTGGCGAAAGAAAACCTCCTTGAGACATAGAGACCTCCTGGAGGTAGAAGACCGGGATCCCCAAGATCTCCCGGATGCAAGACCAGGATCCCCAAGATCTCCTGGCGAAAGAAGACCTCCTTGAGACATAGAGACCTCCTGGAGGTAGAAGACCGGGATCCCCAAGATCTCCCGGACACAAGACCAGGATCCCCAAGATCTCCTGGCGAAAGAAGACCTCCTTGAGACATAGAGACCTCCTGGAGGTAGAAGACCGGGATCCCCAAGATCTCCCGGATACAAGACCAGGATCCCCAAGATCTCCTGGCACTAGAGACCTCCTGGAGGTAGAAGACTGGGATCCCCAAGATCTCCCGGACAGAAGACCAGGATCCCCAAGATCTCCTGGCACTAGAAAACCTTACTGAGACATAGAGACCTCGGTGAGGCAGAAGACCAGGATCCCCAAGATCTCCTGGCACTAGAAAACCTCCTTGAGACATAGAGACCTCCTGGAGGTAGAAGACCGGGATCCCCAAGATCTCCCGGATGCAAGACCAGGATCCCCAAGATCTCCTGGCACTAAGAAGACCTCCTTGAGACATAGAGACCTCGGTGAGGCAGAAGACCAGGATCCCCAAGATCTCCTGGCACTAGAAAACCTCCTTGAGACATAGAGACCTCCTGGAGGTAGAAGACCGGGATCCCCAAGATCTCCCGGATGCAAGACCAGGATCCCCAAGATCTCCTGGCGAAAGAAAACCTCCTTGAGACATAGAGACCTCCTGGAGGTAGAAGACCGGGATCCCCAAGATCTCCCGGATGCAAGACCAGGATCCCCAAGATCTCCTGGCGAAAGAAGACCTCCTTGAGACATAGAGACCTCCTAGAGGTAGAAGACCGGGATCCCCAAGATCTCCCGGACACAAGACCAGGATCCCCAAGATCTCCTGGCGAAAGAAGACCTCCTTGAGACATAGAGACCTCCTGGAGGTAGAAGACCGGGATCCCCAAGATCTCCCGGATACAAGACCAGGATCCCCAAGATCTCCTGGCACTAGAGACCTCCTGGAGGTAGAAGACTGGGATCCCCAAGATCTCCCGGACAGAAGACCAGGATTCCCAAGATCTCCTGGCACTAGAAAACCTTACTGAGACATAGAGACCTCGGTGAGGCAGAAGACCAGGATCCCCAAGATCTCCTGGCACTAGAAAACCTCCTTGAGACATAGAGACCTCCTGGAGGTAGAAGACCGGGATCCCCAAGATCTCCCGGATGCAAGACCAGGATCCCCAAGATCTCCTGGCACTAAGAAGACCTCCTTGAGACATAGAGACCTCGGTGAGGCAGAAGACCAGGATCCCCAAGATCTCCTGGCACTAGAAAACCTCCTTGAGACATAGAGACCTCCTGGAGGTAGAAGACCGGGATCCCCAAGATCTCCCGGATACAAGACCAGGATCTCCAAGATCTCCTGGCGAAAGAAAACCTCCTTGAGACATAGAGACCTCCTGGAGGTAGAAGACCGGGATCCCCAAGATCTCCCGGACACAAGACCAGGATCCCCAAGATCTCCTGGCGAAAGAAGACCTCCTTGAGACATAGAGACCTCCTGGAGGTAGAAGACCGGGATCCCCAAGATCTCCCGGATACAAGACCAGGATCCCCAAGATCTCCTGGCACTAGAGACCTCCTGGAGGTAGAAGACTAGGATCCCCAACATCTCCTGGCGAAAGAAGACCTCCTTGAGACATAGAGACCTCCTAGAGGTAGAAGACCGGGATCCCCAAGATCTCCCGGATACAAGACCAGGATCCCCAAGATCTCCTGGCACTAGAGACCTCCTGGAGGTAGAAGACTGGGATCCCCAAGATCTCCCGGACAGAAGACCAGGATCCCCAAGATCTCCTGGCACTAGAAAACCTTACTGAGACATAGAGACCTCGGTGAGGCAGAAGACCAGGATCCCCAAGATCTCCTGGCACTAGAAAACCTCCTTGAGACATAGAGACCTCCTGGAGGTAGAAGACCGGGATCCCCAAGATCTCCCAGATGCAAGACCAGGATCCCCAAGATCTCCTGGCACTAAGAAGACCTCCTTGAGACATAGAGACCTCCTGGAGGTAGAAGACCGGGATCCCCAAGGTCGTCCCGGAATTACAAGACCAGGATAGGTCGTCCCGGAATTACAAGACCAGGATTCCCAAGATCTCCTGGCAAAAGAAAACCTCCCTAAGACATAGAGACCTCAGTAAAGAAGAAGACCGGGATCCCGTAGAACTCCCGGAAGAACAAAATAAAGGATAGCCGGTGAGGCCCCAAGGTCACCCCGGCACAGCCAGGATCTCGTAAGACCTCCTGAAGGTAAGAATAGTTGGTGAAGGACTTCAGGGCCCCCCAAAAAAATGAAAATTTCCCATAACTTTATGCAGGAACAACTTACAAAACTATATTTCCGACCTCACAAACATAGAGAGGTCCGGCGCTGCCGAAAAAAAAAAAAAAAAAAAAAAAAAAAAAAAAAGAGAGAGAGGTCGAGCTCCCAGCTCGGACCGATAAGCCCAAGACCGAGCTCCTAGCTCGGATAGATTCATTTCTTCAAAAGATCAAGATACGAAAGCCAAAAACAAAGGCCGAGCTCCCTCCATAGAAGAACTCATAAATCCTTAGGAGGATACTAAGGCTATAATCAAAAGCCTAAATCAGTTTATTTAAAATAAATATACAAAGTCACAACGAAGAAAGAAGGACTAGAAGTCAAAAACTAGCATGACAGTTGCCATCAAATGGGTACGAGATTTGATCTCTCAGACGACAGCTAAGAGCTGAACTCACAACTTAAGATTAATTTAGAGCTTCTGAATAAACATATGAAGTCTACATTACACATACGAAGAGTAAAGATAAATGTCAAAGAATATGAAAAACAAAAAGGAAACTAATATTCCATTAATAACTATTACAATTTATTTCTCCGGTGAGGAAGGAGGATGAATAGTCCTTAAAGGACTTACATCTATAAGAACACCCTCACTATTTCTATTTACAGCCACCCCTGAAGGAAGCTCGGTGTCCTTTGGACCAGAGCTCTCAATGGCAGGGGCAACATCTGACCCAGGGTGAAGGCTTTCTTTCACAGAATCAGGGTCGTCTTCCTCCGACCCTAGCTCGGATCCCTCTGAAGAAGACTCAGCTGGCCGATCTCGGTCCCTCCGGCAATCTTCTCGGGGCAAAGGGAAATCATCCTCCCCATATAGCACTGACTCGCCATCTGAGTCCACTTCGCGCCTACGAAGCTTGGCCAAAGGAATATCAGGAGCCTGTCTAGCTTCTCTTAAACCGCGATTGTAGCCAGTTACATACATGCGGTAGGCCTTATCAAAGATAGCCTGTTTCATTTCACTAGAAGCTTTATACTCATCAAGATGTTCTTCACAAGCCTCGGCTACAAATTCCTCAAACTCAGAAGAATCTTTCTAGTCCTGAAGATGAGCTTCACAGGCCTGCTCAATTTTACCCTTTAGCTCATCAGACTCCTGATACTCCGCTATGTACTGATCGCGCTTCAGCTGAGCCTTCCCTTCGGCATACTTTACCACCTCAAGCAGGGCTAAACATTTACATTCCAAAACTCTGACTTCATTTTTCAGCTGTTGTTGGCGAAGGTCGAACTCTTCAGCCGAGGAAGTCAAGTCTCTGATACGGTCAGAGCTTGTGCTCAACTCTTGCTCAAGGACCTGCACCCGAGCTAAAGCCGTCTCTCTCTGAGCCTTTACTTCCTCCAGATGAGTCTGAAGTCCTTCGAGATCAGCCTTTAAGGCATCAAATTGGCGCTGGACTTCAGCTTTCTGGCTAACGGCCTCATCTCTCTCCTTGAGAGCCTCTGTCATAGAGGACAGCTGCTCTAGCACTCCTCTACAGCGAACCTCCAAGGTAGCTGCCCTCTCATCAGCCTCCTGGAGAACATTGCGAGTCCGAGACAACTCATCTTCTAAGGACGAGGTATGCTTTGCTGTCTCGGCTGTTTTCTCTTCAGCCTTTCTGAGGGCCTCCAACGCAGAATGCAATTCCACCTGGAGGGACTGGATTTGCTCCCGAGCAGCTACCAAATTGCCCCTCGCATCACTGGTGGCAGATATATTCTCCTCCAGACGTGCCTCTTCAATTCGGCGATCTACGGACTCTCGGAGGGAGCGATCACGGACATCCACCTCCATAAAGAGGCCCGTCACCTAACATGAAAACGCAACCATCAAGAAAAAGAAACAAAGCAAACTGAAAGGAGGGGGAAAAATGACTTACCATTAGAAGCATCTCCCTAATGGACGATCCGAGCTCCTCACGAGAGCGAGACTGGAAGGATGCTTGCTCCTTGGTAAAGCTGGCTAAAAGGCCGGTCAGAGCAAGAAGGCGTGGATCCGAGGCCTCTGTGGCTCCACCAAACATTTGCTCCCTAAGAAGGTCGGCAACAGCACTGGCCGGAGACTCGGATGTAATACCCGACGTCTTTAGAGAATTGCCAGGAGAAGGCAATGACGGGTCAGCAGCAACACCTTTCCCTTTCCCAATGGGAGGAAGAGCTGGAGAAGATCCTGTTGCAACCCTGGACTTCTTCCGGACAGGAGAAGAGGCAGATTTTCCAGAAGAGGCTGGGCGCTTGCCTCCGATCTTTGCTGGAATGCCCTCAGAACCCTCAGGTTCAGTCCTCACAGGGGCAGGGGCACTTTCACCAGAAACCTCTGGACTTTGATCCCCTAGGAGGATGATCTCCATCCCCGTCCCAGAGGTCTCCTTGTCTTCAGCAGGGGACTTAAACTTTCCCCTTGACACCTCCTCAGTAGAATGGGCAGCACCCTGTCCCACTTGTTCAGTAGACTTTGAGCTCAACCCACCATGGCTAGATGGCTGAGCTGATTTAGTGCTGTGAGAGCTCGGCTTGGAAGCTCGAGAAGAAGCTTTACCAGAAGGCCGGCTGACCTTCTCGGAGGAAGCGACCTGAGCTAGCTCTATAGCAATCTCAGTTACAGAACGCCCATCCCCGAAGGCGT
Source organism: Manihot esculenta (assembly GCF_001659605.2). Classification (NCBI taxonomy): domain Eukaryota; kingdom Viridiplantae; phylum Streptophyta; class Magnoliopsida; order Malpighiales; family Euphorbiaceae; genus Manihot; species Manihot esculenta. The sequence goes on along the minus strand of NC_035174.2, from coordinate 6,086,525 downwards.
CAAAAATTGCGTGCATGTTCTCCCGAGACAGGTCAAGGTTCTTGGGGAATTTGATGCCGTCCATTTTAACCTCAGAAGCTGCAAAAAATAAGAAGTTATACAGAATCAGCATATTACCTGATATTCTTAACAACGAAGAAACAGAATAGCCGGACAAAGCACTATACCCGTGTCCTGGATATCCCTAAGGTTGGCCGCAAACATACACTTCTCGACATCATACTTCCTCTCAACGGAAGTCAGTCGAAGCAGCCCAACCTGCTCAATAAGACTCAATTCGGGCAGATCATTACAGCCCGGAAAGATCTCCCCCCAACTTAGGCCCACATCCCACGATCGGCAGGACCCTAGTTTCAGCTCTGCCACAAGGAAATTCTCTATCCACCCCTTTATAGAATCCTTGTAGCCCATAAGAAGAGATAGCCCATTGCGGGGGGAAAAGTAATAGAAGTTTTGCTTCGCCCTAACCAGGCGGAAAAAAGTAACAAACAGACAGGCCGTAGGTGTGAAACCCCAACACAGACAGATAGACTCGAAACAGGACATGAATAAAATGGAATTTGGGGATAACATTCGAGGAGTTACCCCAAAGTATTCAAAGACCTCAACAAAGAAAGGGGAAAAAGGAAATGGTAGACCAAATTCTCTCTGCTTTAGGAAAAACACTATGCTACGACCCTCTTGGGGATCCACTAAACCAGGAGGGGGAGGGTAGGGAAGAACTATCCTCTCATTTGGACGAGGTGCTCGAATAAAATACAACGGAGTATCTAGAAGCCTCCGGGAGATGTAATCAGTTATATTGGAAGACGTAATACGCGACTCAAGGTTAACAACATCAGGAAGCTTTGAACTTGCCATTGAAGAACAAGGGAGCGTACCTGAGAACACAATAAGGTGAAAAACGCAAAGGGAGTCGCAGGAAGACAGAGAGCAGAAGAGCGCTAATTTCTTCGGAAGACAGAAGGAATTCGAAATGAAAGGCAATGATGAGACGGAACGTTGATCTGAACAGTTTTGTCTTGGAGCGGCGCGATCATTAATTGCTCTCGAAGTTTACCCTCTCAACGGTTAAGTAATAACCGGAGAGAAGGTAAAGGGGCAAAAGGATGATCGATTGGGCTTGTCTACATCTACCAAGGGCCAGGTCCACAATGATAGCCCATCACTTAAAGGCCCAGGCAAGCCCAACTTGTTCAGACCTGATCTCCAGCCAAGACAACTTAACCCACAAGATTCATCACTTCACCAAGGTTAGACCTACTCATCACATAGAATATATAAGATTTGACTTGTTAAAACAAGGGTACCTCGGATCTATACTGAGCTGAGAGCTTAGAGTTCAACTCATCAGAAGCCGAGCTCATAGGTCGGAACAGTCCAGCTCGGACAACATGACCTGAGAGCCCGGCCAGCTAAAGGAAACCCAGAGCTCATTTTACTAAGCGAAAGACAGAGCTCTCAGGTCGGCTAGTCTAGCTCGGACAACGCACCTGAGAGCCCGGATGAAGGAGACTCAAAGCTCAATTCATCTAAGTAGAGACCAAGCTCATAGATCGGTCGGACAACCCAGTTTGGAAATATGAAAGCCCAGTTGGCTAAATGGATCCGAAGTCCGGCTCACGAATACAGTTAGTTCAGCTCGGAAAAAACAAATTTCAGTTAAAGCTACGAAGAAAAGCAGTTTCAGTACTCCATCCATGGTAGAGAAAGAACAACTCAAGTATGAACGAAAACGAGAACTTCATTAAAAGAAAAGCACATTACAGCACGTTACAAAGGCCTACACTACGGGACGAAAGACTATCCTTAAAGGATTTACATAACCATATACATCATCATCAACAATTACATCGTTATCACCTATCCTACTACTTCGGTCTTCGGTTCGGAGAAACTCTCGCAGCTCGATATGTGAGTTTGGCAGAAAGAGCTGCAGAAAGCCAAGAAGTTAATCCTCATAAGCGTTTCCCATGGATCCTCTGTAGGTCGGCATTCGGTTGCCCAAGTGTGATACGCGTGACAAACTCACATGTCATATGCTGTGTGTATATCACGCATAAAAAAACACGGGCTTCAGATTACGACCTCAGGAGGATCGCTGGGCTAACGTGTGAAGGTACCAGCAGAAGCTTGACTGAGTGTAGCAGGTCTCAGTCTCGCATAATACTGGTACTTCACATCAAAGAGACTAATAATACTGGTGCTTCACATCAAGGAAAACAACAAGCCGAGCACTTGAGCCCCTTCCATTTATATCCAAAGAAGGCAGCAACGGGGAGGTCGGCCAGAAGATCTGGGCAAAATAATTTCAGCAACTCGCCGAATGGTCCCACCCATCGACCGCCCTACCAGACGGATCCCCAAAGCAATATTCAAACTCCTTAGAGGTAACATCCACTCCTCTGAAATTTTGAATTGACTCATCTTCGTCTCAGGTACTACGAAAGAGTCCCAAAACAGAGATAAGTTAGTACAATTTTCCGTCGAGATGATAAAAGTAAGATTAAAACAAATTCCTGGGGCAACACAGCAATGTAATATCAAGCTCGCCTTCGCCCGCTTGAAGAAGGCACCAAATGGATCCTTCACAGATAAAACAAGAAAATCTCTCTGTTCCAACAAAGTGCCTGGGAATGGTAAAGAGGTGAGGTTAATATATATATCCAAAAGTTTATGTTTTGCAGGACAAGGCAGAGCCGAATTCTCAATTAATGCTGTCAGAATCCTTAAAAGATGTTCATGAGAAAGGAAAGAAAAGACATGTCCAGATAACAATGACAGGAAAGCAAAAATAATCGAGAACGCGGAGAATAAAGAAAAGTCCGAAAGAGGAAAGAGCAGATAGGATTCAGAAACTGCGCAAAGATAAAAAAATGAAAGAGTATTATAAAGACACCTGGACACGAACAGGCGCGGCCATGATGGTACTTGATATTCACCCCCTCGGCAGTTGGAGCAATAACTCCCGAGAAGGTGAAGGGGCAATTGATGACCGCTGGATTTCTTCACCCCAGAACAGGGGCTTGACCACAGCCAAAGGCCCATGACACAGAGGCCCACGTACTTGATACCCCCCAACAAGCCTGGCTCATTCCAGCTTCCGGGCCGGGCTCGATCAAGCTTCCTTACTCAGTCCAGCCTGATCCCTGACCAGCAGACCCCTCTCAGGCCCAGCGTCCAGCCCAACTCTCGGCCCAGCCCGGGGTCCAGAACAGTACTCACCAGACAGCCTGGCAGATCCGCTCGAACGTACGCATGAGGAGAATCAGAGGCCGTTACGCATGTAGCAGGCAGCTGATACCCTAGTACACCCGAATCTGTATGGCAGAGACGCGTGGCCCAATCCTGGAGAGACCTTTACACGTCACCAGCAAGCAAGACAATGTATAAAAGAGGAGTCCCCTCCTCAGAAAGTTTTAAGTCTTATTCTGTAACACAAAACCCTGGTAAAACCCTATTCTATTGGATCTCAGATCATCATTAATATTTTTTAATATTTAAATTTTAAATTTTATATCATTTTTAAAAATTAAAAATATAAAATTATTTTTTTAATTAATAAAATAATATAATAAAATTTTAATATTAATTATAAATATATTACGTATTAATAATCACTATTAAATTAAAATAATTTTTATAAATAGTAATTATTAATTAAAAAAAATAATAAGAATAAAAAAATTTTAAAAAAAATTAAAAATGAATTAAATAATTTTGATGTAATTAACTTTAAATAAAAATTATTTTTTATAAAATTGTAATAATTTTGATAAAATTTACTTTTAATTTAAAATTAATTTTCATAAAAATTTAAAAGAATTAAAATTTTAAATAATTAATTTTATTAAATATGAGAATTTTCAAAAAATTATTTTTTTAAATTCCTTTAAATAATAGCGGATTTATGTTTTTAAAGGAAAAGAAATTGATAGCTCCGGCCCGTAAGGCCGGAACATTGCAAGATGGGCTTATTAGCATAGTCCCGACTCGAACCCGATCTGATATAGAATTTTGATCACTTTAGATGTTAAGCTACGTCCTATTAATTTAGATATTAAGCCACAGAACAGGCAGCTAGGAAGGGTTTCTGCAACAATCTTCGCTTTGATTGATTTCCCAAAATCCACATTGAACAATCACAAACTCGTTTCTGTATCATTATTGTCGCTAATTTTAGAATTTTTTTTTTGCTTTTCTTTGAGGAGACATATATATATAGAGAAGAAGAGAGTTCTTCAGTTTTTCTATTTGCAAGATGAAGACGACGAAAGGAGGTAAAGTTATGAACCCCACTGATGCCTATCGCAAGGAGCTCCGCAAGAAGGAATTAAAGCGGGTAATTTCATATTTATTTTCCACTTTTCTTAAATGCCGGAAGTTGGTTGTGGTTAATTTTATCATCGATTTTTTTTTCTTTAACTGGATTTTGGAGCTGAATCGCTAAGTACAGAGAAAAGATAGCAGTAACGAAGAAATTTGAATTTTTGTTTGTGCAATCAGTAATTGATATTTTACTCCAATTGCTCTGGAGAAATTTGGAAATTGGGTGGTTTTTAGAAATTTACGTGCCTTTTCAAACGTTGCCCAAATAGTCCAGAATTTCATGAGCACCAGAAGGAGCGTAGTGGAAGAACGCCTACTTTTACTCTGATTCTGGAGTTTCTTCATAATTGTTATTTTAATTATTGCTTTTGTGATTTCATGACACATGCATGCCTACGTGTTTTGTTGCTCCAAGTAATGTTGTTGGATTTGGATTATTGAAAATCCGATGCATTGTTCTACAAATTGTCAAACTTCTGAAGTTTTGTATTGAATGTAACAGAACAAAAAAGAAAGAAAGAAGGTAAGGGAGGTGGGTATTTTGAAGAAGGATCCTGAGGTGCTTAGGGAGCAAATAGAAAAGCTAGAAATGATGAGTAAGTCGTAAGCCACTTGAGCATTTCTTTTTTTCAACTGAAAGATATTTTGCTCAACATTTTGAATAAAGAGTGTTATATTTCAATGCTTGTAATCATAATCAGCAGTCATTAATAGCTGTTTTTAAGGTTATGGAAGTAGAGATCAAAGCATGGATAGAATATTATGCTCTGATAGTAGATGTTCAATTCCCTCAGAAGCATGACTATTCTAAACCAATTTTATATTCTATATAACACGTGGCAGTGGATTTTCCATCCAAGTGACTTCTTCCTGGTATTGTGTGTAACAAATCATAATTTAGTGACAGTTCTCATAAACATTAATTCAAGTATGAATAAGCTTTCTTTGCTATGAGGCACCAGATTTACTTTTATCTTGAGAAATTTAAGTGTGTGAAAGTTGAATTTTCAGTTCATGGAAGATCATAGAACTAACAAGTTCAAATCTGATGATTGCCAATAGGTCTTGATATTGCATGTATCCAACCAAACGTCTAGTATTTTAATTTACTAAAATAACTGAGGAAGCAAGTAGGGATTGATTTAATCCATTATCCATCTATGGATGTCTGTACCTGGGCATGTGTACAAGAGCCTGTATGTTTGGTTTGGTGGGATGCTTTTTGAGTAGCTGCTATGGTTATTGATTTGGTGGGATGCTTTTTGAGTAGCTGCTATGGGTATTGATTTTATTGTTCACAAAAAATACTGCTATTGGGTTATTCTGTAACTATTGAAGCTTATAGTTAGTAAAATGCACTTTACCAGGGAAAAAAAAAAGAAGGGGAAAAAACCTTCCTACAAGATCCATTCTTTGGGCACTTTTTCATGCTATATTAATTTTTATTTGATATTTATCCCACTTTTCTATGACTTCTCTTACTGTTGTGCTCATCTGGACTATGCTTTTTTGCATGTGACTTGGATATGAAATTTGCTATGCTAGCCTTTTCCTATTCAAGCTTACCTTTGTGTCCCAATAATTGGTGCAGAGGCTGATGGTGCTTTGGATAAAGCAAGAAAACACAAAAAAAGACAACTTGAGGATACACTTAACATGGTTTTGAAAAAGAGAAAGGTAATTGCTAAGATGCTATGTTTTCTGCTCCTCATTTTATTTTCATATCGTTTCAAACAAAAAAAATTACAAGGTGGTATATATCTGGATCAAGACAAAGACATTTAATTATAGCAGAAACGGCATACAGTTGATGAATGGTTGACAGTTGACTGCTTTTATGGGATTACTAACATTCATCAATAGGAAAGGTGAATAAGTTCTTTAGCATTGTGTTATATACTTGAAATGCAGCAAGCAAAAATATTAATAATAACATTTTCTGAAGAAGTTTTAATGGACCCATAATTTTAAGAATTAGTATGGTTCTATAATTACTCAGCTCATGATGTTTTATAGATGGAATTAAATAGAAAAAAAAGTAGATAAGGAATAAGAAGATCAAATGCTGGTTATAAATATAATAACAAGTTTCCTTTAATACCTTGAAAAGGAGTATGAAGAGAAGATGAAGGAGAAGGGCGAGACCCCAGTCATGTTCAGGTAAATTGTCCCTATTTTCTTATTCTTTTATTTCTGTGGCAGCAAATTTAATTTTAACATCTTTTGTTTTATTGATGAACTGAAGTGTGTATGCTATTACAGCCATTTGGGGCCACCTCGGAGGAGAACATCTGCAGAAGAGGAAGAGAGAGTTAAGCATCCTAAACCTGAAGTATGTGGACTCACCTCAATAATATATAAGTCCTATTTTGCTCTCCTATGGTCTTACATTTACCAAATTTTTGGTTGCAGGACTCTGTCTACTATCACCCTACACTGAATCCTACTGGGGCTCCACCACCGGGAAAGCCTCCCATGTACAAGTCATCCATAGGTCCTTTTTATCTCTCATTTTACTGCTTGAATATGTTATTATGTGCTCTGTATGTGTCGGTGTGTTTTAACTTTGATTTGATTTTGACATGCAGGGCCCCGGATTCCCTTATCTGCTGGTGCATCATCCTCAAATACAGAGTCAGAAGATGCTGCCTTAGCAGTGCCTCCCCCGCCACCTCCCCCACCTCCTCCTTTGCCAGAGAGCTCTACCTTGGCCTCAGGAGATAACTCTGTCCTACCTACTTCTTTGCCCCTACCTCCCCCTCCCCCAATGCCACCAAAGCCTCCTGCACCAGGCTTGGGTGTCTCACTGCCTCCACCTCCTCCAGGCCCTCCACCAAATGACCAAGTTGCAAGTCACACCTTACTTCCACCACCTCCACCACTCCAACAATCTGCTCAGCCACCTCCACCTGGCACCAGTGAAACTGAATTGGGGAGAAACTCATCTACCTTGTCAGATGAACCGACCTCCAAAGGAACAGTTCAGGTGAGCTTATCTTTCACCTTCTCTGCAACTGCTTTGTCATAGAGGCAACCTAAATTTGAAGAACACATAACACCAGAATCTGGATTAAAATAATAATAATAATTTATTATTAATAATAATATTGATATTATTAATCTGCACTTGGTCCATATGTCAAAACCTAAAGGATTTTAGCAGGTATTTACAAACTCAGACAGTTGGTAAACTGAAATATAAAACTCCTTTTGCACTTTTTGGTAAAAAGCTAATGTCTCCAATTCTCTATTCAGTTGCCTACTCTACTCTCTCCACCACCGCCTCTTCCTGGTATGGTGCTGAAGTCAGCCAGCAATCAGTCTGAAGGTGTGTCATCTGAAGTTGATGGTAACAATCCGACAACAACCAAGGATAACGTTAAAATGGTTCCCCCACCACCACCTCCTCCACGGCAACCACCTCCTGTACCTGGACCAACTATGATACCTACAATACAACCTGATGTGTTACCTCCAGGATTATCACATTTGCCCCCGCCCCCTCCACCTCCACCAGGCATGCGGGCACCAGTGGCTCAAGTTGCTCCTGGACTTCCAGGTCAAGTTGCTCCTCCAGGAGTAATGGTCCCTCTAATGCCAAGACCACCATATGGTCCTCCCCCTGGACCACCCCCAATGATGAGACCACCTCTTCCACCCGGTCCTCCTCCTGCCTTACAACAAGAAGATGCTGCTATGCGGCCAACTGCTCCTCAGAAGCCATCTTATGTCAAATCTGCTGCATCTACTGTTGTTAAGAGGCCGCTAGCACAACACACTCCGGAACTTACAGCTATGGTATGTTCATTTCTCTGATTAGTTATTATGAAGCCATCTTATATAAGATCTCTCTCCCTTTAAAAGTTTTGTTATACACATGATGTAAAGGTCAAAAAATTCTCCTTGGGATATTGAATGAAGGAAAAGAAAGGCTACTAATGCTTAATTAGACCATTCTATTGTGTTCAACCCTGAGGCAAATTGCCTGAAGAAGAAGAAAATGCTTGTGCTCAGTCAACCTAAAGGCGAATTGCCTGAAGGTTTTCAAGCAATTAGTTTCAAGACATTTTGTGAAATGGAAGAATTGATTGGTGATTGCAAATGTTTATAATTAGAAAATAGAAATCTGAACTCACTTCCCAGAATTCATTGGAGCCAATCAATTTACATATGAAGAGAAGCAAATTGTCACTGAAAAATGGGATTATAGTATAGTGCACGGAATTATCAGATTCTGTCTGGCATTGTTATAAAATGGTCGATGTGATTTAAGAACCTTGCTTCTATGATAATGTGGCACCCAGCTAGGTTTGGCTTAGAAGTTTCCATCTGACCATCCATTTCTTTACATTGCAAAATAGCTCTTAGAAGTTTCATGTGCACTGGGAGGGGAGAAACGCCATTTATGCTAAACTCTTGTTACTAGCATGGTTTTTCTGTGCTTGACCATCAAGTTTATTGTGTGTTCAGGTTCCTGCTTCAGTTCGAGTACGAAGAGAGACTGCTGTCCCAAAATCAAAACCCAAGTCAACAGTTTCTACTGCAGCAGCAGTAGCTACCAGACCAGCAGCTCCTATCATCATGAAACCAGAATCCACAAACTTGCCATCAGCTTCGAAGACTCCGAGTATTGATGACTCATATATGGCCTTTTTGGAGGACATGAAAGCACTCGGCGCCCTTGATGCTTGATCTCTGGAGGGACAGAGAAAAAGGAATGCAAGGCAACGAAGTGTACAGGTTGAAAATGTGCTGAATCAAGAGGCTCGGCCAGAAAATATATTGTTGCCGGTGGCCTTAGTTCCGTTTCTAATTGTTGGGTTTAGGAATCTACATTAAATCGTCATTACATTTTTCTGTTGCTAGAACACCTTAATTGTTAAAGTGGGGGTGACGGGCCGATCGGAGATATTAACTGTAACTGTACTTTAATTGAAATTCAATATTCAGTAGTTTCCATTCTCAAATTTTTATCATTCACAACTCGCAACTTGATTTTATGTATTACTATTCTGATTTTTTTTTTTTTTTTTTAAAAGGAGGACTGGAAATTGAGAGAGTAAAACTTGAAATCTCTCAGATTTATTCAGATATATTTTACTACCGGATAGATTTTACTATCGGATAGTCTATGAGTGCTACTATTCTGATTATTTTTAACTGGCCTAGGATTTAATACCCATTTAATATTTCCTGTGTAGAAACAAACTTGTAAATGTTCAATTTTGGGTTACTATAGTCAGGATTCACTTTATGTTGCATGTGGGGTTAGATCCCAACGGATTCTCCAAAATTTATATTAAAATACAGTCATATTTTGTGTTAAAATTGACAATCTGTTTGCAGTTTTTCAAGAACTTAATATATTTTTTATTGTGTGATAGTAGTATTATAAATAGAAGTTATCAATAAATTTATATATAAAAATTTATTGGTGTTAATAATATTTTTAAATTTTAAAAAATAATTTAATCTTTTGAAAGAGATAGCTATTTTTCTTTTAAAAAATAACTTATTCTTTTTTTAATTAGAAAATGTTTTTTTAATAATTAATTTTCTAGCTGTTTCATATGTCAAGAATTACACAAATAATTTTCTACAAAATTTTTTTATATAAAACTAACTAAGAATGACCATTCTTGAGCACAGTCAGAACAAAAATTGATGTGCATGATGGTACATTAACCATAGAGTTTGAAGGGGAAGTTATCAAGTTTAAGGTTTATGATACCATGAAATTCCCCAATGATGTTTCTCTTGTTTATGGCCTTGATATTATTGATGATTTAAGCCAATAAATTTTTGATTTTGATTAAGAAAACTTACTCTATGATGGTCTTTACAGGAAAGGAGAAGTGGACAGCAGTTGTGCCATGACGGAAGCAGTGAAGACAGCAGACTGCTGTACATTGTTGGTGGCAAATGATCTGCCCAAATCACCTAGACAAGCAGAATCTGATTTGCCCAAATCACTGGAGCAGACAGACAAGGCCAGGCTAAATTTGACCACATCACCAGAATCAATAACAGATGACCTGCCTAAATCACTGCGACAGACAGACATAACAGAAGGTGATTTGGCCAGACCACCCAGACAGACAGCAGGCAATCTGCCCAAATCAGTAAACCAGCAAAAATCTGCAGTTAAGACAGCAAATGCACCAGATCTGAAGCCCTTACCAGAACACCTCAAATATGCCTTCTTGGGAGCTGGAAATACACTTCCAGTTATAATTTCCAACCAGCTCAGCCCACAAGAAGAAGAAAAGCTCCTTGAGGTATTGAGAAAACACAAGAAGGCAATTGGGTGGACCTTGGAGGACATCAAAGGCATATCACCCTCAACATGCATGCATCGGATACTTATGGAGGATGAGTGCAAACCTGTTCGTGAGGCACAAAGAAGGCTGAACCCACCAATGATGGAGGTTATAAAGAAAGAAATTGTGAAACTCTTAGACACTGGAGTCATCTACCCCATCTCTGACAACAAATGGGTGAGTCTCATCCATGTAGTACCAAAGAAGACTGGGATTACCATTGTCCCTAATTCTGAAGGAGAGCTAGTACCCACTCGTGTGCAAAATGGGTGGAGAGTTTGCATGGATTACAGGAAGCTCAACACAGTCACAAGGAAGGATCACTTTCCCTTTCTCTTCATGGATCAAATGCTTGAGAGACTTGCTGGAAAGAGCCATTACTGCCTCCTAGATGGATATTCGGGATTTTATCAAATCCCTGTTGCACCTGAAGATCAAGAGAAGACCACTTTCACATGCCTATTTGGCACCTTCGCATTTAGAAGGATGCCCTTCGGTCTATGCAATGCACTAGCCACTTTTCAAAGGTGTATGATGAGCATTTTTTCTGACTATGTGGAGAAAATTATTGAAGTCTTCATGGACGATTTCACGGTGTATGGCAACTCATTCAATGAATGCCTAGCCAACTTGGAGAAAATACTTCAAAGATTGATCAAGCATAATTTAGCCACATTTTTAGTATATTTATTACTGTTTAATTACACATTTTTCTAGCTTAATTTATGTTTTTATTATGTTTTTGTAGAAAAAGGAAGAAATTGGAAAACTGGAGAAAAAGTGCATAAAATGACAGAAAAGTGATTGGGTCAGTAACTTGGCTAAATCACTGCCCAGATCAAGCTAAAGCAGAAACCTAAACTATCTCACAGGAGACTGATTGGGTCAATGAATTGGCCAAGTCACCCGCAGGAACAGAAACCCGGAGGCAACACGCAGAAATGATTTGGGCATGACGATTTGCCCAAATCATTGCCCAAATCAAGCGGAGGAAACAGAGATAGAAAGCTAAAAACTGGACTGACTCACAGAAAGCGATTGGGGCAGTGATCTGCCTAAATCACCGCCCCAATCACATTGACAGCAGAAAATACAGCAGAAGCGGAAAAGTGCAGAAATTCAAGATTTAAAATAAAGAAGTCCTAACCCCTCTCAAACACTTCAAGATCAGTCTTAGGGCATCTCAAAGAGTCACTCTCAAGATAGACCTCCTCAAGAAGAAGATTTATTCACAATTAAAGAAGAGATCAAAGACAAAGACCAATCCAATTTAGGATTCCAAAACCTAATTGGATTGGGATTCCTCACCTATAAAAGGAGGCAGCCCACATCATCTCAGCATCGTCTCAGCTTCGGAAATTCTCCAGCAACACAGCAGATTTTCTTCCTTCTTTCTTTTGTGTATTTTTGTCCACCATGAGTGGCTAAACACTTCCTTTTCTAGTTGAAGTTGAGGAAATTCAGATTTGTGATGAATTGGGAGATTTAAAACTCCATTGTTAAACTCTTATTTGCTTTCAATATTTATGCAACTTGATCTTTTCTGTAATTGTTACTTTGCTTTTAGAATCAATCCATTGCTTTTAAATTGCTTGAGTAATAAATTGTTTGAATGATCTAAGTCCGTAATTGCTTATATTGTTTGAACTCAAATATAATCCGTTGCATAATCTAGACTTGACCACGCGGTTGGCAAGGATAGAATTGGGTTTCTCTAAGTCTTAATGCAGTCAACAGTTGTTCGATGCTAAATGCCCCAAGGACGTTCCTTGGCAACTTATTGATTAGTGTTTGATTGACGAACGTTTCCTAATCAAACTAGAACTAAGGAGGAATTTGGTTGTGAGAAGCATTTTCCACAACCAAAACTAATTTATTAAAATAAAATAGGAGTCTTAAATAGTCAATGATCAATTCTGAACAAGCTGAATTAAACTCATATTTCAACTAGAATCTCTTTCCCATTGAAATTCTCGTTTACTTAAATTGTTACTTTCTCTTGCTTTCTAGAATTAATTCATCAAAACAAAACCCCCTCTTTTATTTATTTGTCATTTATTCGCCTAGTCATTATTAGGAAAATCTTTGGTGTCAATTCCCTGTGGTTCGACTCTATTGCCACTATCTGCAAGTTAATTGTTGATTGTTTAATAGGTTTATTTTTGACGGCTTCGACAACCGCTTATCAAAAATTGGCGTCGTTGCCGGGAAATTGATTTAAACTAACGTATTTTCCCTTTATGACCAGGTCTGGCCGTAAAGACACTCTTTACAATCTCTTCAAGAGGTGCATTGGAGTTCTGAGGTGCAGTTTGAGCTTGATTCCTTTGCTAGTAGCTTGGATATTGATTTCCCCTTGTATAACTAAAATTTGGATGGTCCCTCCAACCTGGATTATAAGTACTTGCATAGGGATCATACCTTCTTTGCCCATTAAAGCCTCCAACAGCATTGACTTGCTGTTCCTCTTCTTGAAGGGAAGGACATACATCAGTTGGGTGGTTGTTGGCACATATTCCATATGGCTTGGGTTGCTGAATCTGCTGGACTTGTTGGGTTTGACCCACAACAAGGCTACGGACAGCATTGGTGAGATCAGAAATTTGGGATGCAAAATGGATGTACTCACCTCATTTACACTCCTTGGTTGCAGCTCTTGGTCTCCAAATTGCTGAGAAGCTGCAGCCATGGTGGAAATTAATTCCCTCATCTCTCGAGGTGATTTTCTTTCAATTGATCCTCCGCAAGCTGCATCAATAAATTTTCTTTCTGAGGGTAGCAGACCTCCATAGAAGTACTCAATGAGAGATTGGTCAGAAATATCATGCTTAGGGCAGCTTGTGCACAACTGTTTGAACCTTTCCCAGTACTCATACAAGCCTTCAGAGTGCTTTTGCTTTATGCCACTTATTTCTCGACGGATGCCTATGGCTTTTGAGGTAGGAAATAATTTTCTCAATAATGCTCTCACCATACCAGCCCATGATGTGATGGATCCGGGTGGTAGGTAAAATAGCCATTCTTTGGCATAGTCATCAAGGGAAAAAGGGAAGGCTCTAAGCTTGACATGTTCTTCAGTAATGCCTTGAGGTCTCATGGTGGAGCACACAATGTGGAATTCCTTCAAGTGCTTGTAAGGATCTTCATTTTCTAGGCCTCTAAATTTGGGAAGGAGATGGATCAGGCCTGTCTTTAATTCAAAAGGTGCTGTCAATGGGGGATATGCAATGCATAAGGGTGGTTGGTCTCCTGCTGGTTCAGCTAGCTCTCCGAGAGTTCTCTCCCGTGGCTGTGGTGCTTGGATAAGCAAGTTTCCAGCTTGGTTTTCAACTTCTTCACGTGCAGCAGGTGGTTCTGCTATTGCTGGATTTTCTGCCATAATCAGAAATTCAGTTTCTGGTGCAAATACAGCAGTAGTAGGTGCGGTGATGGAGACTTCTGCTGGTGTAGTACTGTGCAAAATCTAGAGAAACAAGTGAGCCAAATGGCCACTTCAATAAGCAAATTTGAGTCTCAAGGGAAGCTACCCTCCCAAACTGAGATAAATCCAAGGCAAAATGCTAGTGCCATCACATTGAGGAGTGGAAAGGAGTTGCAAGACAGTAGAACAGAAAAATTGCAAAAACAGGCCATGAAAGAAAATTTTACAGTTTTATATTATTAAACAGTCCACCCAATTTTAAATATTTTTTTTTATACTAAAAAGATATAAAGATATGATAAATCAAATAGGCTATACAACGGGAGATAATTTTAGAAGCTATTCAAACTCAAAATTTTACTATTTTTTATTCTTTAAAAATACATAAAAGATTAATAAGAGTATTTATGATTGGTCAATTCTGAATTTCTCATTGGTAGTGGCACAGGAATTGAAATTGCCAATATTAAGTATACAAAATAATTATTAATTCTAAACAATGGGGATGAGATTGTCTTTCATTGGCAAATTTCAAAGAATGAAGGCAACCCAAATAGAAATAGGAGAAATAAAGGGAAACAAGCAAAGGGAGAACGATTGCTTGTGAAAGCAAGGATTTTGCTTCGAATTTTGGTGCATTCCTCCGCATGGTGCTTTAATCCAATTGAATCGTTTCTTCATTTATACTAATTCTATTCCACAAATATAAACTTTTTTTTTCTTTTTTATCCCTTAAATTACAAGTAATTTTTTAGATATATTTATTTATTAATTCCTTAATTTATAATTTAAATTTCAATAATAATTTAATGATCGAGCAAAATTTTTTGATTTTTCTATTCATTTCTCATAGCCCTTCTTTCCTAATTCTTTCCATGAATAAATGAATAAGGTATATTAAGAAAAATAATATAAATTTTATTGTTTAAACTATATAATAATATATAAAATATAAGTCCTTTAGAAATTTAGACACATATATCACATCCATTAAATACGAATCAAGAGTTTTGCTAATTTCGACCAAACTCATGAGATAAACGACCTATTAAGGTCTATAGCTTTGATACAAATATCTCATATTTTATAGTTCCGTTATTTCAAAATATCATAATCATGACTATATTAACTATATTTATTTAATTATATAAAGTTAACTATAGATTTATCTTTATAGAATTGGGACAGCATTATATTTATGCAAACATACTAATATTATAAGCTTATTATGCAAATGCTGGTTTGAAAAGCATTATTTAGTTGCTTTGGAGCTTTGACATGAAGAGGTTGATAAAGTTATTAGAGGTGAAAGTTATGGTTGGCATTGATGAGTTGAGATTCAGAATAAAAGGTTTTGGTATATGAATGAGCTTGTTTTTCATTTTTTTCTGCGTGTCCTTTTATTCTTTTCTCTCTTTTCGTTTTGCGATGTGTAATCGTTACTTTATTATAATACCTTACTGTTATCATGCAAAACCGTATGTACGGACGCATAATCTCTTTCTCTAGTATTAGACGGCCATTTAATTTTTTTTCTTCTGTTTTTTTCCTGACAGGATCTTGAATATGGAGATTTGCTATCTGATGAACTATTTTTCTGTTGAACTCAAAACCTATCTGGTCAGACCTTCTAAAGTGGGCCTTGAACCGACGCGTTTGAACGATCATTGGAGTCAGACAAGGCCTTTTTGTTGTGGAGGAAATATTCAATACTTAAGAATTATCATACATGTTTTATGTTTGATTCTATTTTTTTTTTGGATTCGATCCTCTCTTATTTAATATGATATATATAATATAAGTTTTAAATAATATTAAATATGATTTGGAGAAAAGAAAAGAAAAAAAAACCATTGTGGCCTTATCGTTGTTTGCTTTGTACTAATGAGAGAAGATTTCACAAGAAGTGATTATTTTCTTATTTTCTGATAACAATGGTGGAGGGAATGAGGAATTAATCTGTTAAATTTTTATTTTTTAAAAAAAAACTGGTCATTGAAATTATATATATTAATTCTAAAGACCTGTAGGCTGTACATACAAGCACGTTGTCGCATGCAATCTATAATTGGAGTAGTTGTCCACCTTAATATAAAAATTAAATTCAATATATTATTATTGGTGATCATAATGTAATTGCTAAATCGCTCACTGATTCAAAAACTTATAACTTAATTCAAAGGGCTAAATACAACGTGATCATTCGGTCGGTTCGGTTCAAAATCGAATTGAACTGAAAAAATCAAAAATTGAAATTTTAGTGTTTATAAAAACCGAACCGAACCGAATTGATTTTGGTCAGAAACCGAATCGAATCGAACCGGTCTGATTCGGTTCGGTTCGGTTTGATCGGTTTCGATTTTTAATAATTTTTTTATTTTTTACACATCATTTTTAATATTTTAAAATTTAATTAAAATATTTTAATTTTAATATGATTTAATTTTTCTATATAAAAAATATTATTATCACTAATCGGTTCGGTTCAGTTTTTTTAGTTTTTTTTAGTTTTTTTCTGATCAAAACCGAACCGAACCGAAATAATTGAAATTTTTGAAATTAAAAATCAAATCGAACTGAAATATATAAAAAACCAAATATTTAAATCGATTAAATTCGATTAATTTTTTTGATTTGAACCGAATACTGATAACCCTCGATACAACACTGTAAAGATTATAAAAAAAGATAAAATTATTAGTGATAATTTCTAAAATATGGTTCATTGTGCTTTTAATTTGTATTGAGAAAAATATATTATTAATAAGAGAATATTAAAATCAATTTAAAAATTAATTTTTGGGGTAATAACAAAAAAAACCCTTCTCTTAAACGACCAGCCATTTTGCGATGCTCACCGGGTAATTCTTCTCTCTCGCCCTCTCTCTTCTTCTTCTCCTTTCTGTTGTTTTAGATCTCAAGTTATTTGGTTGCCTTCATTTGATAGATCTCAATGGAGCAATTTCAAAATTTCACGAGCCAATCACGTCAGGAAGCTCCTCTGTGCTGTACTTGTCTCCTTTGTCTAGGGTACCAGAAACGATTCCAGCTACTCTTTTTGGATGAATCAATGTGAGTTGACCTTGACTCATTTATTATTCAATTATTTCATAGCAGATAATGCGAGCATGTGATTGATCTCTTTTGTTTATTTAGAAATTGCAAACTCTCTCTCTCTCTCTCTCTCTATATATATATTTATATATATTTTGTCTGTTTATTCTCATTTTGATGTCATTGCTGTCGAATGCTTTTCTTTAGTTCTTTAAATGGTAAACTCTAGTGGATTCTATACTTTTATTCATGTTTGAATGTGAAATGTATCTGAATGTGAACATGACTCTGTTTTTTTGGCTTGTCTTATGGCTTATGGGTTTAAAAGGACTCATGGGCCACTTGCCGATTTGTTCACAAAACACATTAAACCAACCGAGATCTAACCAAAAGGGAATAGGGGGAAAAGCAAGTGGATTCTTTCTTAACTACCTCATTTTTGTTTAACCATTCATGTAGAGTCAACTATGTAAAGCTGCCCAATTAATGTCTCAATCCTTGATAAAAAACTTGAGACAGAGAGAAAAGATTTTGGAAGAGAGAGATTTAGAACATCATTGTGGCAATTAAATAAAGATTGACGTCTATACACTGAGCGAAAGATATTTAAAAGGGATTTCCTTTCTGGAAGCTGACTTTAAGAGAGTATAGAGAGATGGAAGGTACTTAAAAAAATAGAGCAGTTGGTAGAGATAAGAATGTTCAAACCACATACAGGTTTTCTCCTCTAAATAACAGTGGTTATTTTCTGATCCATTTCAAGCAAAGAGTTTTGCTGTTTAAGATGATTCTGGCATAGGCAAAAAGGAGGCCCTTGTAGTAGAGCATCTTCGTTTCTCTGTCGGTTTGCTGTGATGGGGGCGGTTCTTGCTATTCTCTTTCTGTTAATTAACATATTCTCACTTCCTGATCATTCTTTATCTCATCCATTATGCACTGATTCGAGTAGGTTTCAAACCTGTAGCTCTAGTGCCTATACTGTTATTGTTTAGATTTTGTTGAGTTCTTTACTTGGCGTGATTATTTATTAGAAATTAATTTTCTTTCTCCTTCTGAATTTGTTGTTAGGAGCACCTTTTACCTTGAACACCACGCTGAGTTTTTGTCCCTACAATGGGAGCACCTGCTGCAATTCTACCGCAGATATACAATTGCAGAAGCAATTTCAGACAATGAATATCTCCGATCCTGGCTGTGCTTCTCTTCTGAAATCTATCCTTTGTGCTGTAAGACTTCTGTTCCCTTTTGTAAACTAAAAATAACCTATATTGAATTTTCAAATTCAATTGCACAACTGCAACAGTATAAGTATTGTTTGTTTGTTGTTTGGAAAATCATGAGCTGTTGTAGGTCTTGCACGAGTTATCTTCTATTTTCATTTTTTGCTGTTGTCTTTCTGTTTGCATTCAATGTCTGCAGCAGCACTTCAAGTGGTATAGCAAAATCTAAAGACCAAGACCTGTTCAAGTATTCAATATTCAATTAAAATGCTGGGTGCCATTTTTCATGAATTCAGAAACTAATCCACATAATTACTTTCATAGCCAGACACAGATAGGTTGCGTAAAAATATTTGACCATGAAGTTTAGCATCTTTAATATTTATGGTTTTTCTTAGTTAATCACTACAATATTCTTTACTTCGTCTTTTAACAGCCAGTGCATTTAATAGCCCAACAGTAATCTGTCATAAACACAATCTAGGAAGCATGGACTATCCCTAGTGTATTAGGCTCAATCTGGTACCAATAGTTGCTGATACTTCCAGATGTCTATTCAACATTTTCTGCAGATAACCATAGGCTGTTCTTATTGATGACCATTATATTTTTCAAATGTGATATCGTGTTTTAGAGTTTAGACTTGTAACTACAAGACCAGAACAAATTCTGTGTTAAGAGAAACAAAAATAACGATGCCAATATTTTACTATAAATGTCTATTGGCTAAACATGGTACATGTGTTTTTGAGTCGTTATGCCTTTTTGAGTCGTTATGCCTTTTTGATTACTTGTTGATTCTTTTACTTTCAAATTAAAGGTTAAAGGATAGTTTGCTCTGTCCGTTTTGTCCTACTGATGATTTTATTTGTCAATTGTTGGATAAACAGTCATGTCAGTGATTCATTTCTGAGTGAATAAAAGTTCTACTCATTTTGGTTGCTGAAAAGAGGGAGGGTTCTCTTCATGTGGAGCTAAACAAAGGCTTAAAATCACTGCAAGCTTGTGTAAAAAGAAACTAAACTAATTAATCTCTAAAAGAGAATTCTACATATGGCTGAATCTGTTTTTGTTATTTCACTTCTGGATTTGAGAATTAAACACCTTATCTTTTCAAAGTAACAAAAATAAGCAACTCAATCTATTACAATAAACTTTTTCTTTGTCATTGATATTGCACAAGTCATCCTAATATCTTATGTGTGTAGCAATTGGGTCTAGGTCCTTTTTTCTCATGTTGTACTCTTCATAGACATTGCTTATTCATGGTGAGATGTCAATCATTCTCCATTCTAAGTATCATATAGTTAGTAAATGTTTACTGATAGTCTAGTTTGAGGCTTTTGTAAAGTCCGGAGTAACTTATGTGCATTTAAAGCTAGTGAGGATTGAACAAATCAAATGATCCTCAACAACCACATCATTTTAAAGAATTTTCTCACTGTTCATACTTTTGTTAACATATTTCACAGAGATGTGATCCCTTTTCATCTGAGCTGTTTACAATCAATTCTGTGCACCGGCCAGTTCCTGTTCTCTGTAATTCCACTGTTTCAATAAATTCATCTCAATCTAGCCAACTAGCAAATGATTTCTGCTCTAAAGTATGGAATGCGTGTGAAAACGTATCTATACTGAATTCACCTTTTGCCCCTTCGCTAGAAGGCCAAGCTGGATTACCTGTCAATTCTAGTGTCACCAAATTGACTGATCTCTGGCAATCAAAAAGTGATTTCTGCAAAGCATTTGGTGGAGAATCTACTGATGGATCAGTATGTTTCAATGGTGAACCTGTTACCATCAATAACACAGGATCACCTAGTCCCCCAGCTGGTTTGTGCCTTGAGAAAATTGGAAATGGATCCTACCTCAATATGGTTGCTCATCCTGATGGCTCCAACCGTGCATTCTTCTCCAGCCAACCAGGTAAGATTTGGTTGGCAACTATTCCTGAAGAGGGATCCGGAGGAACCTTGGAAATTGATGAGTCCAGTCCTTTTATTGATCTAACAGATGAGGTTTATTTTAGCAGTGCATTTGGGATGATGGGTATGGCATTTCATCCAAACTTTGCACAAAATGGTCGGTTCTTTGCTTCATTTAATTGTGACAAGGTCAGGTGGCCGGGATGTGTTGGAAGATGTTCATGTAATTCAGATGTGAACTGTGATCCTTCAAAGCTGCCTTCTGATAATGGTGCACAGCCATGCCAATATCACAGTGTTATTGCAGAATATAGTGCAAACAGTTCAGCAGTTGAGGCTTCCTTGGTACAAATCTCTATACACCTCAATTTTGTGATCTTTTTTTTGTTAAATTCAATTATTCTGACTTTTGATATTTTTTCCAGGCAACAACTGCCAAACCATTGGAAGTTAGAAGGATACTTACAATGGGCCTTCCATTCACATCGCATCATGCAGGACAGATTCTTTTTGGACCTACAGATGGGTATTTATACTTCATGATGGGAGATGGTGGTGGGCCAGGTAACGCAGGGGATCCTTACAATTTTTCTCAAAACAAGAAATCATTGCTTGGAAAGATCATGCGACTGGATGTTGATAATATACCAAGTGAGTGTCAGCACGCAATTGTTTCTATAAGTAGTTTTAATTGGTTTATGTGAACAATGACTGTGGCGCAGCTTCTATTTTCTTTTCCCCAACCTTAGCAAAGCAACGGGTTGGGTAGCCTTGTTGCACAGCTCATAATGGCCACTTCTGCAGGTGCTAAAGAAATTAATGACCTTGGTCTATGGGGAAACTACTCTATCCCTAAAGACAATCCATCTAGTGAAGACAGTGAATTGTTGCCAGAAATCTGGGCTTTAGGCTTACGAAATCCTTGGCGCTGCAGTTTTGATTCAGAAAGGCCATCCTACTTTATCTGTGCAGATGTTGGGCAGGTTCGTGACATGTTTTGTTTCTCACAATCTTGACAAGTTTTTAGTGCAAAGTTTGCACTTCAATTTTTCTCTAGTCCTTATGTTGGCTTTGACTTGAAAATTATGCTTTTGGGCATTGGCTGAGTAGCAAAAGGTTGGGGTATTTGGAAGAAGAGGTAGTGGGCCTTTCCATCCTTGTGTTGGTATTGACTTGAAAATTATGCTTCTGGGCACTGGCCAAGTAGCAAAAGGGTGAGGTAGTTGGAACTTGGAATGGGTAGTAGGTCTACACCAAGATTAGCAGATGTTATTACCATCAAGATGATGCTTCTTTCATGACATCACTGATCACTCATTCCTGGCTTATGTCATGTTACTTTTCCTGTAAAGAAAAGGAATATTTGAGGTTGTCCTTTGGGAGCTTTTAAGTGAATTTTGGTGGACCTGGATAATTGAGCACCATTCTATAAGAGTATAATTAACCATTCCGGCAAAAATATATGAAGTGGCAGAGTCGGGGAGATTTTGTTTTTACGTTGGAAAAGTCCTTAAATTTTGTTGACACATTATTATACTTTAAAGGAATATTGGATATCCAATTAGCTAAAAACTTACTTGTCCCATTGCTGAAAATTTGCTCCCTTTTCCTTGCAGAGACTTTTCCAGTATTATTTAGTAATTTTTGTGGGCTGTTTTTCAAGATTTGCCCCTTTCTGGAACTGCAAGTGGGAAGAAGTTTTATTGATTTTGCTAAATGTTTGGTGCTCTTTCGTAATGAAAAAACTCACCCATGGCTGAGTGCCATTTCTAATGCCTGCAGAAGATATCTAAACAACTAGTTTACATAGCCACTGTGGAAGTAATTGCCATGCCATTGGGTCAGAGAATCTATGCCCATTTCATAAGTTTGTTATTTTCCTTTTTGCTTAGATTTTTCATCATCATATAGGAACTAATTTAGTTCACCGAGTATTAGGGGGAAGAGAAGTGTTGGAAACAAGGACTTTTCAGAATGACAATGGATGTCATTATTGACACTCTGTTGTAATGGTTATGCTTATATCTGTTGTATTAATTCTATTCAAGTCATTCAAAATATTCTTGAGATACCTAAGTTGGACAATCCAGTTCTGTTCAATTAATTTCTGAAGTTAGAAATGTTTGACACTTCTATTTATTTTTGTCCTGCAGGATGTATATGAAGAGGTGGATATCATATCGAAGGGCGGAAACTATGGCTGGCGTATTTATGAGGGCCCTTATCCTTATAATCCTCCATCATCCCCTGGTGGAAATACATCCCCGAACTCCATAAGTCCAATTTTCCCAGTTATGGGATACAACCACTCTGAAGTAAACAAGAATGAAGGGTCAGCATCAATCACTGGGGGTTATTTCTATCGCTCAAAGACTGATCCATGCATGTATGGGAGGTATGTAAGCTATTAACATTTTGCTCAAATGTTCTTACTGAGCCATTCGTTTACGTGGCTCTTAAAAGGTGACTATGTTCTCAAGTACACTCAAAAATCAATTTGTTACAAGGGGCGAATACTTTTATAGACTACCACCACCTTCACAGTGTTATGTGTATCTAGCTAATCTGTTGTAAATGTTCAGGTATTTGTATGCAGATTTGTATGCGAATGCTGTGTGGGCGGGCACTGAAACCCCTGAAGATAGTGGTAACTTTACCACCAGCAAAATTCCCTTCAGTTGTGCAAAGGACTCTCCCATCCAGTGCATAACAGTACCAGGAAGTAACTTTCCATCCTTGGGTTACATTTTCTCGTTTGGGGAGGACAACCGCAAGGATATTTTTGTCCTAGCCAGCAGTGGTGTTTATAGAGTTGTTCGTCCAAGTCGCTGCAGTTACACCTGTTCAAAGGAAAATGTCACAAACGTTGCAAGCCCAAGTCCTAGCACATCACCCCCTTCGAATGCAGGGCAGTCTCATTGCCAATATAGCAGGGTTTTGGTCTTATTCTCCTCTTTGTTGCTGCTTTTATTGGGTGTTATGTAGCATATAACAGCAGATTTATGCATTATAAAGGCCTCTGTATTCCTTTCAATAGAAGTGTCATCAACCCCAGACTAATAGAATTGGCTCTTTCAGTTGTCCCTTTGTGAGTTGGGACCCGTAGCATTCAATTGAGAGCCGTGCACATCTGCAATTACGCATATTGATCTTCCATTTTCATCTGAGAAATACTTGGTATCGTGCAGTGGATCCTAAATATTTTCATATGATTTTATCTTTGGGAAATTTCTCAAATGGTTTATGAAATGTTGATTCCTCTGCAAATTAGGAGAATCCACGCATGAAAACAATTTTTGGAGACAAGGGAAAAGTTTCCCCTGTTTTCATCAATGTTGTCGTTAATCTTTTTTAGGTGCATATCAGTGGATTCTCAAAAAGAAGACTATGTACAGTTTATCTTATGAGCAATGTACTAATCGTTTATGAAATTTGATTTCATGGTAAATCAAGAGATTTCATGTTGAAACGATGGAAAGTTCAAGTTTCCTACTTTTCTTGTCTTTCATGAGCACAGGAAAAACTTTCTTGCCATTTCCTTTGTATGTGAATCAAAGGGAAATGTTTCCTTTACCCTGTCTATTCTCGGCAGTCCCCAGATGCGGCACCGTTTGCGGAAGTTAACAAACAACGGGTCCATGAGGCCCAAAACATTAGCGAAGCAAGTTTCCTGGGCTCTTTCACTTTGGACTAAAATAAAAATCCACCATGTGGATATTTGCCTCGATTGGATTAAACCAGTGGTGGAGCTCGACTAATTCTCTTTAGTATTGTGGCTCGGCATAGTAGTCACTCGAATAATCCCGAGTTCGACTTCTGGCTTTTTTCCTTCCTTAGAACTCTTTGTGTACGCATTTGAATAACTGATATTTTAGCTAAATAACTTTTAGATTTAAATTTACAGATAAAAAATTCCTTTCATAATTAATTATTACATTAAAGCTCATTAAAAATTCTTTTGATCAATGACTCTTATTGATGGAATTTCTTATTTACCCATCAATGAATAAAAGTATGTGCTGGTAAGGCTGTCCCTCTGATGACATGAAAGTAATTATTTACTTATTTTCATTGGAAATTCACTGGGGCTTAATAGTGTATTTCATGCTTTATCATAAAAACTAATAAATTCCACCGGAAAGGAAAAAGAACTAAGTAATGAAAATTGCAAAGAAACCATCATATTAATTGCTAATGCCCCGTTATCAAGAATGAAAAATCCGCAAAAAGGAAAGCAAACTAGTCATTATCCGTCAACACTAAGAACAGCTATTTCCAAGAACAAACTAAATAGGAGAAGAAGAAACTAGTAAAATTGATGAAAACCCAATAGACCCAAATGGTTAAAAAGTAATAAAAATCCAAGTCCTGCACAAAATCCCAGGCAGTCTCTCTTCTCTCCTTTCACTTGCTTATCATTCTTTTCCCTTCAATTTGCCCCCCCTTGTCTCGTATTTTCCACTCAACCAAACACAACATATATGCAAATTATTTTGTATGTGTATGTGAATAAAAATTATGTATTGGACTTTTGGTCCTAAATCTTCTTCTCCTTTCTCTTTCTCGCTCCAAAAATTGTTTTTCCTTTGATCCCTCTCTCCAATGCAACCCTTAATCCTCTACATGTAATCCCACATTAGCTTCCATAAACCCTCTCGATCTCTCCAACCATGTCCCTTGAACAGCTTTCCTCATCTCCGATCCCCCTAAACGACACCCCGCACTCCGCCACTGCTTCAAACCACTCCTCCGCCCCTCATGACGAGGGAACTCCACCACCGGTGCCGTCTCCGGCCCCGGCGCCACCTATCAACAGGAGCAATCGACCGTCCCGCGCTTGCACTATTCGCGCCGCCGAGAGGCTTCAGGCTGCCCAGCAGCAGGCTGCGATCGAGCGGAAGCAGAAACCCAAGAAGGACCAGCAGCAACAGCAGCGATGCGATGAGTCTCTGCAGCAGAAAGAGCAATGCAGCGCCAGCAGTAAGATCATTACCCCGCTGGTTGGGCCACCCGAGCCAGCACAGTTGCTGAGGTGGAGCCTCCGCTCCATGTGGGAATTAGCTTCCATACTTAATTTCTTGCATGTGAGCTTTTCTAATGCTTCTGAAAGTTGTGAACTTTGTTGGTTCTAAAGCTACCTTTTTTGTGTCTTGGGGAACTGTGTTTTTATATTTCTTTTCATGCTGCAGGTATTTAGGCATCTGTTGAATATACAGGTTGAGTTTTCAGCCGAGGAGTTTGAGACAGCTTTGATTACACCAAATGACACTTTGGGAGATATTCATATACCCTTACTAAAGGTTGGCGCTTTGATTTTTTTAGTTTATTTTTACTTAATCGAACTTCTTGTGTCTCGTTTGCAATTTGTTCAGTTGGCATTTCAGCAATGTACACTGCTGAGAAGCTTAATACTTCTTTTGGGTGCAAAGGAAGTGAGTTGATTATCATATGCACCGACTTGGGAATTGGGATTATGGTTTATATTAGTGAACTGGCTGATGGTAGTATCATTGTCATGTAAAGTGTTTTGGGGGATGCAGTTATGAACATGCCCTTTTTATCTCCTACTATTGCTAGAGTTTATCACTCTTTACATGACTGATGCTGGAGTTATTGATTTTATTTGGGTAACCTTCATGCATGTAAACGATTTTACCTAATGCTGCTTGGTTGGCAGCATTGAAGGTCATGAAGGAAAAAAAATGCAAAGAAGAGGATTATTGTGGAAATTATATATCAAAACAATTAAATTTTTTTGCACGTCAAATTTGGTATGAAATGCTCAAGTACTTTGTTTTTGAATCTTGCCACACTTCAAACTACAGGCAGTTGCATGTTGAATATATATATATATATATATAGAGAGAGAGAGAGAGAGAGAGAGAGAGAAATTAGACACTACTGCTTGAGGTTGTTTGTGTCATATACATAAGACGAAATCTTAGGACAGGCTGATACGGAAGTAGTTGATTCAGGGAGGGAGCTTGGTGCCTGTACAACTGATCACTGAGATGCAACTGGCATTGGTGGCTGCACCACTGTTTAGGATCTCCTTATATTTAGTATCAGAGCATTGTGATGTGATATTATGTCATGAAGTAGTCAGTTTTGTTGAATAATATGTGTTTCATTTGAGGTAGGTATCAGAGTTCTGCTACCTGTTTTATTGGCCCACTCCTAGTTGCAAAATTTGATATGCTGGTGGTTGCATGCCTAGATATATGCTGAAGAATGGTCAGTCTTTGACAGCTTGCTGCATTTGGATAAGACTTTATGAGCCAATATTGCAGACTATGATTGAAGTGCTGGGTATAGATGAACATCTAGATTTCGTTATCTGATGTAGGCTATTCTTCACTGGTGCATAGGCTGTTAGATTAGGTCTGTTTGTTGTTAATAACTTCACATGCAATGTTAAATCCTATGCCATTTGTAGAATATACACACCAGAAAATAGTTGTTTAATTTGAGTTGTTTGAAAATTAGATTGATATAATTTGGTCTCGAGATGGGTAAGAAACCTGGAAGAAACTGCACATGGAAGATGATTTATAAACTTTCTTTTTATACTTGCTAATGCTTTTTTTTGTTTTAACTTTCTTGGATTTCCTTCTTTGTGACTTAGGATGGACTTTTCATGTTGCTAAAAAAGATCTACTTTGCATCTGTAGTTTGAGTTGAGTCTTGATTGTTATGCTGAAAATTAGCAGCTAATCAGATAAATTATTCTCTCTTTTTTTTTTTTTTTTTTTTTGTAAATATAGTTATCGAGTGCAACCTGCACATTCATGCATTTTCTGCTTGATGGTTAATTCATGATCAATAGAAATACTTTATCCTAATGTAACTACCATACTTATTGCTTTTGGTCTATCCTTTTTACAGGCAATTCCTCCTATTACCCGAATTGCCCTAACACGAGATACTTGGATAACTGTTTTGTGCAGAAAATTAAGAGACTGGTGGCACTGGGTAACCCAATCACTATACTTATTTTAACTGATGTTTACCAATAGTGATACCTACCTCTTACAGCTTGTAACTTCTAAGATGAGTTTGGCATATCGTTGCAGGTTGCAGATGGGGAACTTCCCATAGTTGCTTCACATGGGTGAGCAGTTTTGCATCTTAGAACAATCCTCTTCTTTTTGTCCCTTCTCTTTCCCAAAAAAAGCACTCTTCAGACCTCACTACAAACAGTATTTTGAAAAGTTATCTTAAAAACAAATTTTAATGACCCCTAGTTAACATATAAGAGATGAGATTTTTCTCAACAGCAATTTCAGACGTTCTATGTTCCTGAATTTTCATGTAACTTTATATTCTCAGGGTTGAGATTGAAGTGTATAAAACTCTTGATCCGGGCATCCGTGTGGTGATCTTGAAAGCGCTATGCGACATTCGTGTTGAGGTATCGTTGTTGGATGTTCTAATGTTTCTTGTTTGAAATAATTGCTTGTTGCCCTCATTTTTCTTTTTCTTTTTTTAGTCTTTTTATATTGAACTGCCTAGTGAATGTTATCAAAGTGTAAACGAGCATTATGTAATGATTCATGGACCAAATATTGCACTGTCCATAATGGAGTTGGTATATTTAGAAGAAGTTAACCTAATTGGAGCTTGGTTCCAAATTAGCTGTGCTGATAAATGAATCTCCTTGTAAGATTTGATTGTATCTAAGATGTTTTCCTTCAGTTATTGATCTTATGGTTTCGCAGCACACAAACCCTAAGTGCATTGGTATATCTTGTTTTCTTGTCCCTTCAAATTAAGTCAAACAGGTCTTAACTGGTGTATTTATTTGTAATTGCTTCACTCAGTTGTGCCACTCTTATATTTAAAGGACTGGTCCATTTCAATGTTCCAATATATAATTTCTCATTTTTGGGGCACATATGACCTTGTAGTCTTGGCACAAGCATTCAATTTACGAGATATCCTATCAGTTCTTGAATGTTTTTGTATGGTTATGCTTACATGCACATTGTAGAAGCAGCTGGCTGGCTGTTTATTGTTTGAGCAACATCTTCTTCAACTTTTTATTCTTAGTTTTATGACATGGCAGCAGTCTTTTCTGGCTTCTAGCAATTATTTCCTAATTTTCTCCTAGTTCGACTAATTTCCATTCTTCTAACCTTTGTTTGGATGTGTGTAAAATGGAGGGAAAGGAAAAATAACTTGAGGAAATTAAAGGAGGATTAGAATTTTCCCCTGTTTGGAAAGGGAGCGAAAATAAAGGGATGGAAATAAATATTATTTTCTTCTTTCCAATTTAGGGAGAGAATAACAAATTTTGGAATGGCAAGTAGAAAAATACCTTTAAAGTCATTTCTTCTTTAAAAATGTTTAGGGTAAAATTGTAAACCATAATTTTCTTTCCTCTCTTTACTTTCTTCCCTCTCCAAACATGGAAAATAACTTTATTTTCGTTTCTATCTCATTTATTTTCCTTCTATCCAAACAGTTTAAAGATTAAAAAAAAGAGGGAGAAATATGTATATATTTTTTATCTTCTACTCTTTATTTTCCTTTCCTTCTAAATAATTTCCCAAACAGGGCACTAGTTGTAGAAGCAGCTGGCTGTTTTTGTTTATGCAACACCTTCTACTTTTTCTTTCTTGATTATTGTGACTACCCAGCAGTCATTTTTGGTTTGTTATAGCAATTATTTCCTGATTTACTATTTTACTCCTAGTACAACTAATTTGAATTCTTCTAGTTGTAGACTTGCACTGGTCTCAATTAGAGCTGAATGGCGAATAACTAAACCCAACTAGTTTGGGATTAAAGTTTAATTGTTATTTGTCGTATTAGTAACTCTGCATTTCCTTTTGCATCTAGGGCGTTCCACAATTTCAATTACAATTGGATATTTTCTCTAGTTTGTAGTAATGTCTCCCCTATACAGTTTTGATTTAGCTCAAACCGATATTCTGAATATCTTCTCAGTCAATAATTTTGAATCTAATTCTAATATAGGCAACTTCATGAAAACCTTTTCTTATACCTCATTTTATTGATATATTAGCAAAGGAATTGAATCTGAGTGATATTTGCAGCAAGAAGATATTCGGAATTATATTGACAACTCCATTAAACATGGTATTCAACTTTCTGTATTTCGTAAAGAACGTGTCGGGGGTGATTCACAAGGAATTAATTACTGGTAATGTAGATTCTTCAAAAGCATAAAATTTACAGTCTCAGTTCTTATTATGCTATCTAATGATGTAAAAGATCAACTTTGTATATGCAAGACTTGAGATCTTGGTTTAGTATAGAGTTTTCAATGTCATATAGTATGGATATGAAATTCTGCAATATATATATATATATTTTTTGGTGTAGGTATGAGGACGATCCAATAATTGGTCATCGATTATACCGGGAAATAAGAAAAGTTGAGGTGAAGAAGGCAAAGGCAAAAGGTTCCCAGGTCCTTCCCAATGCAACATACCAGTGGGAAACAGTTGCCACTAATTTTGATGAATTTCAAGATGTTTCTGTAAGTTACTTAGATGACCTTCTATGTACACCTTCTATCTTTGAATTCCCATGCATTCCTTTTTTTTTTTTGGTTCCTTTTTATACATCAAAACTAGATGTTGGTTTTAAATTTTTTTGCCTTGAAGATCTCCTTCCATGTTTTGTTATTTTATATTGTAGAACGAATGTGACTCTGAGACTATATCCGTCATTTCATTTGAAACGAAGCTTGTTTTTGTGTTCCTAGATGGCAATTTGCAAGGTTTTGATGTGCCTAGATGTATAAAAACCTTTGTGATTTTGCATTAATCTTGGTGGGTACATTACCTTCCATGTCAACTGTCCCTTTCATCTCTGAAAAAGGGGCAAATCAAATTCTGGATATAATATTGTGAGATACTGATTTGATGGAGAAGGGATTACTATTGAAAAAAAAAATGATGGATACTTAATGTGTTATGTGAGATTAGTTTGTGTTGGGTTTTATAATTCTAGGCAGCTTAGGAAACATATGCCAAGTGTTCTTTTTTCCTGGAAGATTTAATCAACTGCTATCGAGTTTTCAGGAGGAAATAATTTGAGATAGAAAAGGTTTCATGTAGATGCAGCATACTTGGATGTAGATGTACACATAAATATTTAAGTGGGAATAGACATTTGTGATATGTAGAACAGAATATGGCAAGTTAATTGTTAGGGTTTGCAGGTGCAACCTGGATTAGAGACTCATATTAAGACGTCTGGAATAATTTTGTGAATAAATGTCTACTTGAGATAAGGTTATCCTATTATCCACTGGGACTTTGATCTTAAGCTAGATTTTCTTTTCTCCCTAATAATTTCTTTCTCTACTGAATAAGTTTTGGTTTTATATGCATGCTAGTTTTTTGTTCCATGTTATTTATAGTTTTCTATTGCCCTGGGTTCTTTGTATTCCATTGTGCTGAATAAAGGCTTTTTTTAGGTGTTAATTCTATAATGTGTACAGTTGACGGAAAATATATATGCACTAGCATTGATTCTGTCTTTCTGCTTGTGCAATAGCACTAGTGTTGATGGAATGCGCTGAAAAATTTTATACCGTTTTATTTTTGCCAACTAGTTATGCTGCACATGAGTGTGTTTAGGACATTTTTCTCTGCATGTTGGCAAAGATGTTGCTGCTGCCTGCTGGCATGATATTTCAATATTCTTCATCTGTTGCTGTTTAGTTGATGCATTTACTCATTTGGCCTTGTCCATCTGATGCTGCAGGAGAAGCTTTTTACAAGTAAAAATAGGACAGAGGCTTCGTTAGGGAAGAAGCTAAAGAATGACATGCTTCCTGAGATTGAGAAGGTTCACAAGGTATTAAAATTGCATTTTTTACTGAAATTTTTACTTGATTGAATGTTGACCAAGAAAGAGAAAGATGTCCCTTTCTCGACTTGAGTTATATTTTTTAATTATATCTGACTTCAATCTTTGCTTTCCTGTAATGAGTCATCTTGTTTGCTTTTCCATGACTACTCAGAGGAAAGAAAGGTTGCTGAAAAAGCAACATAGACAGGCTCTACTTCTTGATAACTTCTTGAGTGTGGATGGACTCTCACTAGGACGATCACTTCGTGACAGAAAGCCTGTTACTTATACTTTTGGTAAGATAAAATCAATATTACTGAATACAGAAGCAAGAGTTGAGCTTTATTTTCAAAGAGCAACAAAATTTTATACTGATGATAAACTATTCAATAAATTGATATATAAATGAACTCTGAACATGGATGCCAAATGTTTTTGCAGATGATTATGACCGGTCAATCAATGAGGCTATTAAAATAACCAAGTATGAATTTTATTTTGTTTTCCTCAAATTGCTTGTCGTATACTCCCTTTTTCCCTCTGAGAGGAACTTATGTTTACATTTGGACCAACTTGCATCATTATTTTATTAAATCCTTTGCATTATTAACCATTTTGAAAGGCAAAAACCGCCATCCCCAGAGCATATTCACAGAAGAGAAGATATTATGAAACCTGAAGCTTCAACAAATGGTAAATGGAGTGGTCCTTCACACGTACCTGAACATGGCACCTTCAGTTTGACAAACCCGAATTCCCCCAGTTATGATGATATTGATGAAGATCATAAACCTGAATTGTTGGACCGAAGGTAGGATTTGTTCCATAGCTGCTTGCATTGCCTTGAAATTGCACTTGAGCTTACTGTTGCATAATTGCTTGCAGCAATAGGCGAAGGCAGCGGCCTCAACGGTATTCAGCAAAAGAGTTTGTTGAAGCAGTTTCTGATAATGAAGCAGACTTTGACAGTGATGATGACATAGTTGGAGAAGCCGTATATGATGAAGAATACTTGAGGAAACGTAAACAGAGGAGGAAGCTGTCAAGTAGCTCGGAAGGGGATGAGGAGTATCGATATGATGAAGAAAATGGTGAAGAAGAGGAAGAGGAGGAAGAAGAAGAGGATTCATCAAGTATCAGCGAGGACAGTGATGAGCCCCAAAAATTTAAGAGACTGCCAGGCCGAACACGGAGGGAAACTAAATTAAGGTCTGTTGACGAGCTCCAATCAGGTTTGAGACGCAGTAAGAGGGCTACTCGAAACCGGGTTAATTACCGGCAATATGAGCTGTCAGAATCAGATACAGAATCAAGGAAACCTGAAAAATCAAATCCATCCGATGAATATTTGGATGCTAGTGAGAATGCTGAGTATTCAGCTGGAAGTCAAGATTCTGATAACAATGAGGATGAAGAACAAGATATGAAAGTTGATCAGCCTGTTAAAGGTTACACCGAGGCACATGGGAAAGAGCAAAATCAACCACCAGAGAAATCAAATAGCCCTAGCCCAGATGAAGTTGAGGGTGTAAGAAACAGGCGTTTCCTTGATCTAAATGAACTTGCTCCAGGCTCTGGTTTTGATGATGGTCCAAACACAATAATGAAAGATGAAGATAGAGAGAATTTTTAAGTTAACCTCTCTGCTGGAAAACATGGTTTGCCATTTTCTCTGGGGAAGCTTGATGTACGATAGTAGGAAAAAAGATATATATAAATTTTGTGATAAGCCTGTGGAAGAAACTACAGTCAAAGTTCTTCCATGGTGTAAGTTAAACAGCCTGATCCAATCATTCAGGATTTGCTGCAGGGAGCAGCTTGATGCCGAGAGTATGTAGATTAGGTAGTCATTTTTTAGTATGCCTACATTCATAGAAACCTACAAGGGGTGAATTAGAATTCATTGGGATTTTGTTATCTTATCCTATCAATGTACAATAACCTTAACTGATATTGTAACTGAAAACTTGGCTTTTAGATGTTCAAGCCCCGTAGTTTATTCCTTCATGATAACAACAATCTGCCCCATGATCATTTGGCATTGGCTGGCTGCGGATAAATTGACCGGACATGAAATGTTTATGTAATGGATCGTCCTCCCTCAAATGGTGACTCATGTTTCATTCGTAAGTTGACCATTCTTCCTATATTCTATTGCAACCATTCTCTGGTTTTGTAATGCTGAGACTATGATGCGAGCTTAGCACTCTTGTTAAGCTGAAGATGAGCGTGTGCAACTTGTTATGCTGTTTGTGTTTTCCAATTGTATGTAATATGATGCGTGCGCTCGTGTTAGTTTGAGTTCTAATGGACTTGTTTGAGACAGAAGAGATCCATTCAATGGTTGTCCTAAATGGACTTGTTGCTAACAGATATTTTTTTGGAACTTGTACGTGATAATAATTACTTCACCCTTGTTCCAGAAAATTTTTGTGGGCTATTTAATTTAATACAAGAATTTAATGGTAATGCTGGTTCTCTATGGTCTTTCTGCTTCTCCATTTTCCCGTGGCCGAGCAACTTCTGCGCTGACAGGGTAATCTGCTATCTTATTAGCTGTTGCTTCATCCTTTGCTTTTCTTCTAATTGCTTCTTTCTCTGCTTTCTCGTCAGCTGCTGCTGCCTTTATGTCCTCGAGAGCTTGAATCAAGTTTGATAGGCAATTCTCTGCATTTTCAAGTGGGGACTTGGGCATAAGGTTCTCTGCAACATCAGCAGGTGTGATCTTGGTTTCCTTCATTAGCCCTTGAATTGTCTTGAACGTAGGATGTTGTTCGAGTTTCAAGTAATTCCATGCAAGCACCTTGAATGCTTCAAAACTGCAATAAGAAAGTTCAATGTGTTTATCCATTCTCCCCCTTCTTATCAGAGCAGGATCGAGCTTCTCCACATAATTGGTAGTGAAGACAATTAGTCTCTCACCTGCACAAGTTGACCATAACCCATCAATGAAATTCAACAACCCTGAAAGTGTAACCTTGCTGCTTGCCTCTTCTTTAAGCTCTTTACGAGTCTCCGACTTCTCACCATCTAATGATTTCTCTGCTTTCGTCTTCCTCTGACCAGTAAGATCAAGAGAGCAGTCTATATCTTCAATCACTATGATCGATTTACTGGTAGTTCCTATCAAAAGCTTCCTTAGCTCTGCATTATCCTTCACCGCCGTAAGCTCCAGATCATAAACATCATAGTTCAACAAGTTAGCCATTGCAGCAATCATAGTAGACTTGCCAGTCCCTGGAGGACCATAAAGGAGATACCCTCTTTTCCATGCCTTACCAATTCTGGCATAGAAATTCTTGCTGTTGCTAAAAGTAACAAGATCTTCAATAATCTCCTGCTTCTTCTCAGGATCTAAGGCCATTGTCTCAAACGTGGCAGGATGCTCAAACACTATATGGCTCCACATGTTTTGCGTATAGCTCGGCAATTTGTAGCAAGAACTGTTAGTGTAAATAGGGATGTCAGGCGGGCGGGTTTTTACGGGTACCCGATCCGCCCAAACCCTATTAGGACGGATTTGGATTTTTACAAAATGGATTTGAGCGGATTCGGATTTAAAAAATTTTATCCGTTTCGGATTCGGGTAGGGTTCGGAATTAGGTAATCGGATACCCGTTACCCGAACCCGATTACCTATATTAACAAACTAACCCTAATTTCCTTTTTCATTTTACTCTTTCCTCTCTCCGTCGGCGCCTCTCTCCCTTGCGTCCCTTTCCTCTCTTCTTCGACGCCTCTCGCATTCCTTTCCTCTCGCGCCTCTCTCCCTCGTGTCCTTTTCCTCTCTTCGTCGATGCCTCTCCCCCACTTCACTGACGACTGCCGGCAGCCCAGTCGGCACTGGCTACGTCTCCTTTCTCTCTCCGATAAATCTTCTCTCTCCACAGTGCGATATCTCCTTCTCTCTCTCCCGTCGGCGACATCTCCCACTTCCCAGTCAAGGCCTCTCCCCCCACTTCACTGACGAGTGCCGGCAGTCGGCACCGGCGACGTCTCCTTTCTCTTCCCAGTCGACGATAAATCTTCTCTCTCCCCGGTCAGCGATATCTCTACTATCTCTCCAGCGGCGGCATCTCCGACTGGTAAGTGGGAGACAACTCTTCCCTCTCCTTCTACTCCTTCTACTGCTGGGTTGCTGGGTTTGCTGGGTTTGCTGTTTCTTGTCATTGAACATTTTTCTTTCTATTGTTAGATAGTTTATTTGGTAATTTTTGTCATTAAATTGATTATATTTGATTAATGTAATACTGTTGATTTTTAGAATTTATGAACAATTAATGGTTATAAATTATTATTTGCTGGGTTGTTGCTGAGTTGCTAGTTCTTGTCATTGAACATTTCTCCTTTCACTGCTGGGTTGTGCAAATGTTAAGAAGTTTATTTGTTAGTTTATTGAATTTAAAAAATCGGTTCGGGTATTGTGCGGGTATTGTTAAACGGATTTGGAACGGGTTCGGATAATAAAATTAAAATATTAAACGAGTTTGGTAATTGTATATATAATCGGATTCGAATTTGGATACTCTCAATTTTGCAGGTACCCTATCCATTTACATCCCTAAGTGTAAAGCTTCCTCTGCCTATTTCTCACCCTGATCTCTTTCCCTTCCCTCACCACATGCTGCAAGTAAGCCTGAGTGATCATATCCCTGTTGCTCTTGTGAAAGGTGAGCTTGTAGTACCTCCTTTCTAGCTGAGAATACGTAGCCTGGCTAGGTGACACCAACTTGCTAGAAACCCACCAAACTTTAACCCCTCGAAATTCATCAGCGACTCTCTCATACTCATCCACGCTAAATACTAAGTTACTGCAACCTTTACCCACCTCAGCTTTGAGCCTTTTAGCACACTTAGAAGAGTTGACAACTTCTCTTGAGATGATCCCCAGTGTACTCGTGGATTGAAATCTTAATATAAGGGTAGAAGAAGCTCATGATTCTTTGACTATATTTTTCCAAGAAACGGCGAACCTCGTATGGGCAATATTGGCGAAAGATAGCCCAAAGAAACATAAAACTGGCAATTGTTGAACCCATTGTTGCCCACATCTGAGTCATCGTTTGAGGAGCAATTGATAAGATGTCTTCTTTTTCTCCTCTGGTTTTTCTACCCTCCCTTGTATTCCTTTGAATTCCCTATTCCACTAGGCTTAATGCAGCAATAGTTCTTGTTTTTTTTCCTAGGAAAATGCGAGAATCTTTATGGGACACTTTTGGGTCAAAATCATATTTTGATTAGTGGGATAGTTTGGACGGTGGTCGTAAAAAGCCACAAGTACAGGCATGCAAGGAGAGTCAAGACCCAGCAAGCCTGGCTCTTACAGTCATTATTGGTCGTCGAGTATATAGTGCAGCTAGCCAATAGCCATAACACTAGTATACACTACACAACATTACACTTTTCTAACGGTACTTTGAATTTGGCACATATTGGACGTGGCTCATGCTTCTTGGATGATGCATGGAGAGATCGGTGGTGGTTTTTTTATTTTAATAATTTACAATATAATCCCTAAGATTTAAGAAAATTCATTTACTTAGTTCTTACTTTTTTTTAATAGTAAATAATTTAGTTTCTGAATTTTTATTTTATTAATAAAATAGTTTTTTTTTAATTTATAATTAATCAACTCGTAAATTAAAAAAAATCAATTTAAATTAAAGAAATTAAATTATTATAAATATTAAAATCATAAGGATTAAATTATTATAAATTATTAAAATTTTAAAAATACAAACTGCTATATATATATATATAATATAAACTGTTATTTTTTGCCATCCTCTCTAATTAGAGGACTTTTTTGAGTTTGGCGTAATTGTTTCGGATTGTAAAGATATTCTGTTTCTTTGTCCACTTATTTCGTTATACTGGATTAGACGTAGTGCGAATAAGACTGCTCATCTGTTAGCAAGACAGTCTATTCATTTTGATCGTTTTAAACTCTGGGTTAATATGTCTGAGTGTTTGTTTGAACATTATAATTCAAGATAATAATATTTATTTTCTTGACTTAAAAAAAAAATAGAATATATAACTTAACAGCTATGTCTACTAATTCAATATAAAACAATTATAAATAATATGAATTTTATCTTTTTAATATGATTTTGATATTGTATTTTTTTAGAGTTCTTTTTCTCGTGTTTGTTGTGGCATGAATTTATTGTGGTATAAATTTGTTGGTTCACAGATTTATTTTGACATGGAAAAGTTTTTTTTTGTTTTCTACCATAATTTGTTTTTTCTTATCTTCCATCTTCTCACTCTATTTTTACTTTCGTCTCATTTTATATCTCACAACTCTTAAGAAATTAGCTTTAATACCAAAATATTAATTTTTTTTTATATTTATAAATAAAATTAATATACATATTGTTATCCTCATTTTTATATAGAGAGACTGTCTATGCTGATAACACAAAGATTTTATTCAGAGTTCTTTCTCATATCAGAAAAGATTTGATAATAGCTCAGTTTACTTTGTACAGCCATTTTGTCATTTCATGAACAGTAAGGGTACTACCTACAACTATATATATATATATATATTTTAAAAAATTCAGTTTAGAGTAAAAATAATGATATTTTTCAAAATTTTATATAATCGTAAAGTGTATATAAAATTTAAATAAAATAAAAATTTTATCAAAATTATTATAATTTTAACAACAATACAATACAAGCATGTCCTTAATTCAGGCGTCCGTATATCCATCTCTCAAAAGAGTATAAACAATTGTTAATGTTTTGAATTATTGATTAAATAATAATATCATCATTTTTTTTTCTTTTTAAATAGGAGACTAGAGATTGAGAGAGTAGAACTTGAGATCTCTTAGATTTATTTAGATACACTTTACCACCGAACGTTACTTAACATGCGAGTGCAATAATATCATCAATTATAATTATAATGCCCTTTTAAAGTCTCATGATTAACATTCAATAATCAATTCTGTATAGGATTTATAATAATATTTTAAAAATTATTTGATATATAATTTAAAATGATAAATAATATATTTAGAATAAAGAAAACATATAAAATAAAATTATTAAAAATGTTACGTTTTTGAAATTTATCCACAGAAACAGAGTAGCTTCCACAGAGCCACAGCTGAGCCGAAGGGTCAACATCAGCAATTTCGTGGCCACTGCATAGCTTACAAGAACTAGCTGATCTGACTCGGTCAGTTTCATCTGTGAAAAGATCACAAATGGTCCAGTTATGCTCATCTCACTCATGTGGCTTTGGTAGCCACTGATATTGGACTCCTCCTGCATAAGAATAGAAATTTGTTTCTTCAAAGTCCAAATCAAATATCCAGTCTGACCTTTGATGTTCAGAAAAGGCAGTGCAAAACATAAAGCAGTCTGAATTACAATAACTTCTCAATTCCTCACAAGCAAACCAGAACTAACCTTATATCAAGCTCTTCAGCTTTCTGTACAGTTTCTTGGGCAGCCTTAACTGCTTGATCGATCATTCCAAGGTTGGAGCAAAATCGTCTCTGCAAAATGAAGTTGAAGTTGATCTGCATTAAGTACAGTACAGGAAAGCAAGCAAGAGATGTGAAGAAAAGAACAACCTCACCAGATAGTCTGCGGCATGTATAGTTCCCATTTCAAGAGAATGCCCCATCTCTACCTCCAGATGTTTCACAATAAATTCTTTTGCTCGCCCAATTTCTTTCTTTCCAGCCCCATTGACAACAGAACAAATTTCTAGAAGCCATGCACAAACTGAGGAACTCTCACATGCACAGAGGGAAATAACTCAAGTAATTGCCAAAAGAATTTGTATACGTTTTACAGTCCGTGGCTTGTTCTCTTGTCGACAAGCAATATAAAGACAAGGAGCTAAAATTGCATCTTGATTCCGCCCTTTTAAAGGTTTCAGTGCCTCTACCTTCTTATATATTTCATTAGCTCAATCTTTATGATTAAAACAAAAAAAGGTTAGAAACCCAAAGAAGATATCTACTCTCAACCAAAAATGAATTATACAAAAGGTTTAATAAATCATCAAATCATAAAATACAATGAAGAAAAAGGGAAATGCACTAAACTTCAAAAGAGGAATCAGCTTCCAGATCTTACTTCATAGGTCATATGCATTTAAACTTGCACGATCATGTGCAAAAACAATAAAAATAAAGATTTCGAAAGAGCGATTGAGAAGAAAGATAAAAACCAAATGGAAATGGAGACAACTTTAAGTAACCGGCCCAACCTGAAACAGGCATTGTTCATTAATTACTAGTTTCATAATTGCATAAAAATTCGAAACGTTTAGAAAGAGTGAGGTAAATTTTTTTCAATAAAACAAATGCCAAATTCAAGAGCATTTCTGAAAAGTAGCTGACAGCTTCAGGATGTCCATATTAGAAAGCCGAATATTTTGCAGGTATAAATTGAAGATCGCAAATGACAAGCCCATAATCTCGCATTACATGTTATTTAAACACATTATTATAAATCAAACAAGTTTCTGCATGCGATGTCTGGAAATTCAATCCAATACAGTAACATATATCAATTTCAACTACCAAAATAAAATAAGTTGATTTTGATAAAGCTACCATTTTTCTTACTGTCATATCCGTTGATCAAACCGACGAAAAATCATTTAATCTCTCTCAATATCCCATATGTTCTGTAAAATTCTTCAAATTTTCAGGGAAAGAGCCGTACACCAATCACTAGGAAGAAAAATAAAAGTTGAATTAAGATTTTTTTTTTTTTTTTCCTTTAAGTTTGTTCAACAGCCATCCCACCAGAAGCACTAAAGTGCTTTGATTCCTTTTTCTTTTTCTGCTGTCAGTTTTAGTTACTGAAAATTCGCAGAGTCTATTATCAGTGTTCAATGGAAAGGAAACCAATAATCCATGCAAATGCTGATTATGCTTTCAAAGAATGACAAAAAAAACAATCCCTTTATATAGCAATTACCAGAGATAGAACAAAATTGATAAGCAATGAGACGGAAGTGACGATGGCACGCACCTATCAGCCATGGCAGCAATGGAATTGAAAGCCTGAATCAAACCACGGTCAGGATTGGTGCCACGGCTCTGCCATTTCCCAAGAGAACCAGAGCGAAGCTCATTGGAGGAGCCATTAGTTTTGGAGATAACTGTAGTAAGGCCACCATCACCAAGGAGAGGGTTAAGGGGAACACGGTTAGGATCGTGATCGGAAGATTCGTTGGCGCCACTCGGAGGTCTCGTCAACAGAGTGAGCTTCGAGGATCAAACCACATTCGGAGCAGATGGGGTCGCCGGCGGCGTGATCGAAGACCTCTCAATGAGTCGCTTACAGTCGGAGCAGTAGGAGTCCTCCATGTTCTGCGTAAGGCAGAGTACAGTATGCTCAGACAATTTTATATTTTGTTTGGTCCAACGTTCGTTTTTATAAACTTCTATAATTAAATGCCAGCTCAGGGCTCTGGCTTTTCTTGTGTTTTGATCAACAAACCTAGGGTGTTTTGGTAATCTCATTCCAGATTATATTTAGTGGCTCAAATTATATTTTATTGATTTGAAAAACAAGAAAGTGTGCGTTTCTGTTTTTCATTTAAGATGGTCACAGCAAATTTGATAATTTTCAAATTTATTTAGATATATTTATCAGTGTAAAAATATATATTAATATTATTATTTTTAGATGTTATATATAAAAACTTTAAATTTCAGTTTGTGAAATATTAAAATGCTAAAATATATTTAGCTAATATACAGATTATTATATAAAATAAAAAAATATATATTTTTTTAAATATAGTATAATTAATAAATTTTTTTTATTTTTTAAATTCAACGTGTTAATATTTTAAAATTTAATTACATCAAAATTTAAAATATTTTCATCTAATAATTCGATTAAATTAATGATTTAACTCTATTCAAACGAAAGAAATTAAAATATAATTTTAAAAATATTTTTATAAATTATAAAAATTACTTGATCGGATAAAGGAGATGGAGGAGCAAAGATAAACGGTAGGTAGCGAGCAGTGTGAGGTTGACGAGTGATAATGAGAATGATGGCGAAAAGCGATGGGCGATGGCGAGAAGTGAGAGACACGAGCAGCAGACAGCAATGATCAACGAGCGACGATAAGTGCAATGGCGAGAAGTGATTCAAGAATGCAATAGCAGAAGCGATGACGAATGCGATGGTGAGAAGTGACGGGCGATGGCAAGAAGCGAGAAACGCGAGCGGTAAATCGACGAGTAACGATGAGTGCAATGGCGAGAGGTGATTTGAGAAGCGATGGCAAATGCGATAGTGAAATGCGAGAGATATGAACGATAAACAATGATCCACGGACGACGACGAGTGCGATAGGGAGAAGTGATTTGGGAATACAACGGCGAGAAGTGAGAGACACGAGCAGACAGCAACGATCAACAAGGGACGATAAGTGCAATGGCGTGAAGCGATTCAGGAATGCAATAGCAAAAGCGATGACGAATGCGA
The DNA here is from genome assembly GCF_001659605.2 of Manihot esculenta. Taxonomy (NCBI): domain Eukaryota; kingdom Viridiplantae; phylum Streptophyta; class Magnoliopsida; order Malpighiales; family Euphorbiaceae; genus Manihot; species Manihot esculenta. The sequence continues at coordinate 6,044,941 of NC_035174.2, read as the reverse complement.
TGGTGAGAAGTGACGAGCGAGGGCAAGAAGCAAGAAATGCGAGCGGTAAACAATAACAATCGACGGGCAACAACGTGTAATGGCGAGAAGTGATTTGAGAAGCGATGGCAAATGTGATAGTGAAACGCGAGAGATATGAACGATAAACAACGATTCACGGACGACGACGAGTGCGATAGGGAGAAGTGATTGATAGGGAGAAGTGATTTGGGAATGCAATGGTAAAAAGTGAGACAGTGATTTGGAAATGCAATGGCGAGAGACACGGACAATAAACAACAATTCAATCTACTGGCAATGCAAGTCGCACGCAACGGTAATTGACTACGATCGACGGGTGATATAACCGGCAGAACGACAGTGACCAGCGTAAGCGCAACAAGAAAGTCCTCCAGCAAAAGGAAATTTAAAAAAAATAGTTTAATCATTTCTATTTTTTACGAATAGACCACTAAAATTAAACTTTAAAAATTAAAACGAGACAAATCCTTCAATTACATTATACCTCAAAAATAAAAATAAAAAATAAATTTTCCTATAAAATATTATACCTTAATTGTTTTCAATTATCTTTAAAAATAGTTAAGTAGAAGATAATATTAGGTTATATATAGTCCATAATTAAGAGATATATATATTCATAGTATAATCTTATTTACATATATTTATATAGATAATAATATATTTGAACAGAGGGGAATGGGAAAACCAATGAATGAATTTGAACAGGAAATTGTTTGGCTTAGGAACAACTAAGCCAACTTTCACAGAATATACAAATTTTGATGCTACGACCAAAACTCGTCTCTGTAACCAATCTCAACTTCTTCATTCAATCAACCAAATGTTGTAATCGTTGTAGCATTCCACTGGCTTAGTGTCACCAAAAATCGTGACCATCGACCCCTGTTCGACCAGCACTCTGAAGTTTCCTCGACAGGTATTAGGGATTTGTCATCTCATATTGCAGCACAGGGGCCTTCCCAGAGTATGTAACTTATTCCAAAGGCAGATCATCTGCCTTGGGGACTGATAATGTGCTGTGAAATAGCCTTCAAAGCATCCAAACTGGCAGTACTTCAAGCTGTGTACATACTCCACTGGTTTCGAGCTGTTAAATTGCTCCACCCACATTCCCATGCTCACATCTTCCATCTTGAACAACTGCATAACCAACACGACGCACATCAGCTTCGATTCTCTTTATGCTTTTTCTTTCTGGGTGTGTGCTTTTACGTGGGGGATTAACTTACCCTTAATTTATGCTTCTCAAATTCAGAAACAATGAACTGGGCAATGTCAGAAGACAAAATGTAGCCTGGCCCATTTGCATAAGGAGGATAATCTTCCTCTGGCCACTCCTGAAACCGCACAAAGAATAAATGCAAGAGCACTAATGTCAAAAAAGAATCATAAGCAATAAATAAAGGAAGACCGCAGTTTAACAACAATTTAAAGACAGATGAAACGCCATTGCCATCATTTTCTTTTCTTACTATTGAGGAACAAGCAATTAATAAGCATAGAAAAGTGAACAAGGAGTAGCTTTTCAAATTCAGAATTATCACAATGAATACAACTTGATCAAGACAAGAATCACTTAAATCCAGAGTACAGCATTGCATGTGCTCTTTTTCTTGAAAAGATAAGCCCATAGATATATTCCTTTGGACTCGATCCCAATATATCAGCATCGTGATGCTACAAATCCATCACAACCAGGGGGCTTGGTTTTACATAATTTCTAGACTTTAAGATTGACTACAATGCAACCAACAATTTGTATCAGTGACCTCACATGAAGTTCAATGCACCATGTCAAATGAGCTATCAGATAATATTAGAGGATGAAGCCATTAATTGTGTTACCCATACCTCATATGTCACTGCCCATTTGCCATATCTAAGAGGCTTATGGTAGTAATTTACGTTCCCAATGTACAAGCTCCTATCCTCAGGAACTTTTCTCGCTTCATTGATGACTGCGTCCACTCTAACAAATGTGTCATCATCACACTTCATAATATACTTTGCATGCACAGTGCGGACCTGTGAATATTGCTAGCTATTTTATTCAGAATACAATCAGAAGACTAAACATTTTAGTAATTTTAGAAGTATACCCTTACCCCATATTCACAGATCGCAACAGTTTTTAATACGACAAGATCATAGTTATCCATGTAAGGCACAATAACAATGTCGCCAAAAAATTCTGCCTCTTTCTTTAACTCGAAATTCACTTCTTTCCGGGAATGCTGTCCAAACATAAATCCAGAAATGTACCATCAATTATGGTAAGAATAAATGATGAAAAATGTAGTTGCTAATGTATTCTTCACATACCAGTGCCACAAAGAAACGAGCTACCACATTTGAAGATTTAATGAGCCTGTGCTGCATCCAAGACTTCCTCACAGCCATCCTCTCAGCAAAGTGGTTGCCTGCAGAAAGAATGCCAATAAAAAGTTCTGCAGACCCCTGAGGAAGAGGTGGTGCTCTCCATCTGTCTGTCATCTCTAAATGCCTCTGAGGAGCAAAACTTGGGTGTGCTGTGGGCAATGAAGCAGCAAATATAGAGTGAACGTCAATATCGCCATTGACAGATAGCCCTGTGGCATCCTCAAGAGTGTAACCCTGTCAGCATTACCAAACAATATTACAAAATGTCCACATCTACCAAATATCATCCATGATACTAGAACAACCATAGGCTATCACTCACAGTACGATAAGGAAACGATGTGACATGCCTCCCATCAACATTGACATGATAACCTTCCAACCCAGCACTAAGAGTTAGAACAAACAGTTTGTCCTCTACAAATGGAAATGGCCAGTCAACAGACACCTTTTTAGTTCGGCCTATTAGCCGGCTTAACCACCAAGTTGCCTTTGACTCCTCTGAGTGATCATCATCATCTCGGATCCACTTCTCACACTTCACTTGATCATCAACTGCATCCATTGTAAACAGTTTGTCACTCTGGTGGAACTGGAGACTTCAAAAATCTTTTAAAAAAGAATTAGAAGAAGCAGAATAGATAAATTGTACAAGGAAATTATTAAATGGTGCAAATAGAGAGAATATTTTTAGTAAATTCTGTTTCAGAAGACTACTATAAACTAGAAGAACAAGCTAAAATCCCTGGAAAAAAAAAATACATTCATAATGCGGATGTTCTATTCAGTTGCTGAGAACTGTTGAAGGAGGATACTATTAACTTTATATTTGTCTTTTTTCTTTTGTGATGGGAGAGGGAGGGAGGGGAGCTGAAATTTAAATGTAAAGCTCCGCTTGGGAGGAGGGAAGGAATAAAAGCATAGTAATACAGGACCATAAAAGCAACCAGATCGTGCCTTCCATTTAGGAGGCCTTTCAAACATATTATCTCATCAAGAAAGGTCCTCCAAAAGAACAAGACCTCTTATCTATCAAGCATTATCAGATGAATGTGTAAATTACAAACTAGGATAGTAGGATCCAATTACATCAAGATGAGCTAAAATTCCCTGCCCCCCAAAACATGAGCTAAATATTCTTCTCCTCAGTAGTCAGTGTAATAACAAAGACAATCATTTCAAACTCTCACTTTCAGAAAAAAAGGAAGATTATAAACCATCATCCTAATTCTGAGGAAGCAATACATACTAAATGAACAAGCTCTTCACAAGTACATTTTATGTTAAATATCCCGATCTGATCCACTTCACAGCATTAAAGCATCCTAATTCTAACTAACCAAAAGCCATGTTTACCAGTTATTAAATTTAAACAATAACTAATCATTTCTATGATCAACCACAAAAAGCATAATACAAAAACCCGCAATAAGCATCTCAATATCCATTGTGGACTAAGAATTTACTAGCATATACAATAACACTACTTTCAAACTCTAGTACAGGCCTTAATAAATCAGCAAAATCAAATATTTATCAAACACGATCAGCAAGCAAACAATAAAGTAGCCACTAACTCACCTGTCTCCTCATCAGCCCTGGACTTCCAACCTTCACATCGCAAAGAAGTCCCCCACTGCATCCTATAACAAGTATTCTGCTCAATCACCGGCTTCCCACTCCAATCCCCCTTCAGCCTCGGATTGAAATGCAGAATCCTTGGCGGGTCCTCGCCTTCCACAATCTTCAATCCCTGCAACTCCATTTGAAACTGCGACACCATCACCGGCTCGCCATCATCTTTCGCCAGCGATATCTTTGGGTCGTTCTCAGCATGGGCCGCTCTTGGCTTCCCCACCACCGTTACGTACGACCCCAAAGTCAGCCCACATGGCAACTCCACCACCTTCCCTCGCTTAAGAAAATCCAACCCAGATAGATAAACCGAATGCGGGCAGGATTCCGATAGGTTCTGAGTCTTTTTAACTTCCAAAAGCTGAACTTTACCCGATTCTATCCCGTCCCAAAGCTTCCTTCCCATCTCCCAAGCAGTCTTAGCAGCCCTGTGAAGCTCCACGGATCCATCTTTTTTAGTAGGATCAAACGTTTTGGGGTCAAAATTCAAACTTGACAACATTTTGAAATGTCGGTTGGTAGTTTGGGACTGGGTTGGTTGGGCTGCGTTATGAGAAACCCAGTTAAGGGGTCGAGTTGGAGCATCTCTACCCTGCAAATCCTCTTGGCTTTTAAGCATAGAAGGGTAAGTGAGGGTTTCTTGAGAGACAACACTGAAACCAGTGTTGAACACAAAAGGGATTTCTAGAGTTACAAGGACTATATACAAAAAACCAACGCCAGTCAGGATTTGAATCGATCTTTGCCTGCTTAAAGACACAAACATGTCGAATTTATCCAATCTGGTCTCCGATTTGCCCCTTTTCATATTGCAAACAAATATCAAAACAAAAACAGAAACCTAATTTCTGAAAGAAACAGCGAAAACAGAATCTGGGAGTTGGGGAAATAGAGGAAGAGGTATTATAGAGGGTCCAGAAGCAGATAGAAAAAAAAAAAACAGAAGGAACGAATTAGGTGATCAAGAAGAAGAAGAAGAAGAAGAAACGCGTAGACGAGAGAGAGAGAAGATTTAAAACGAAACGAAACGGGCGAAAGAAATGGCTCTCTCCCTTATTTAATTAAGGGGGGGGCAATTGAGCAAAGTCGGTCATCTCAAGCTTTTATTTCCAGGAATGCGAATGTGAAGGAGAACGTGAGAGAGAGAAAATGAAGGACGAAGGAATTTTTCAATCATGGATTAACAGAAACCAGAAGGAGAAATTACAAATTTTAATTAATCAAAATTTTTTTAAAATAGCTGTTAGAATTTTTCATATAAATTAATTATAAAATATATAATATTTTTTCCATTAATTAAGCTTTTATTTGATTACTTTTACTTGTGCTTTGTGGGGTCATTCTTTACTCGTTCTTCATTAGCGTGTTACTTAAATATCATCCGCTACAATTTATTGCACAAGGCTCTAGAAAATTCAAATTAATAAATTTAATAATTATTAGATTTATACCCTAATTATTTTTCCACAAATTTTAATTTAATTTAATATATTAAATGGTTTTTTTAATTAATTCAATCATTTATTAATATTCACTTACTATTCTATATAAAACTACTCATATTACTTTAATGCATTGCAGTAATATAAAACTACAAATTAGGTCATTCTCACCAACAACATTTAAAAATAAATTATGAAATTACTTTTATAAAAAAAATAACAATTATTATATTAATAACGAATATAAATTAAATTAAATCTCTATATTTTTATTCGAATGTCAAATAAATTTAATTAAAAATTTTAGATCGATTAAATCGGGAGGAATATTAAATTAATTTATTAAATATATAGGAAGAATTATGCAAAGGAGACTATTAATTTTGATATCAAACTATTGAGGATCAATTAATTTAAGTTATACTGATTAAAAATGAAAAGAGGGGAAAATGAAAAGACGAGCGCGTAGCTTACCAAAGACAGCGTTGCGAGTGGGTGAACAAAATGGGAGGGGAGGGGAGGGGAGGCATGAAAATGAATGAGGGAGGAATCTTTGTTTTGAAAAGTCTACCTGTGTTTAAAAGGAACGCAGACGCTGAGGTGCCACGTCAGCTACACTTAACGGACACCTGCTTTTTTCATACCATTCGCTGTTACACTTGTCTTTCCTTTCTTTTATGTGGTTCCCTAATTTTCTCTTTTATATATATATATATATAATAAATATAAAAGTAAAAAAGGAAGTAAATAATAAGATTTACAAAATTATTCATAATATTTTTATTTTTTTATTATTATTATGTAAGATTAAATTTAATGGATTATATTTACAATTAAGTTATTATAATTTTTCTATTTAAAATATTATAGTGTTTATATAGATCTAAAATACTTTTTACTGAAATTCTATTTTAATATTGTTTTAAATAAAATTCTAAAAAAATAACTTAATAGGTTAAAATTATTAATTACTTGTATAAAAATGTTAATTATGTAATTAAAAGTTAATTATTAATAAATTATTATTTTAATAAAATTAATTAATTATTTTTTAATTTTAAATCATTCAATTAAAATATAATTTGTTTTGCTAATTATTTAATTATAGTTATTTTATAATTAAATATTTAAGAGATATTTTTAAAAATTATTAAAATAAAATAAAAAGTAGAATTATAATAATTTATATATTATTATAATCTAAAAATAGAGTAAATAATAATTTTAAAATAATAAAAAATAAAAAATAGAAAAAGTATTATTTTCTTTTTAATTTTTTATTATAAAATTAGGTCAAGTATTTCTTATTATAAAGATACGTGCCTTTTTTGAGGGGAATAGTTCCTACATGTTTGGAACGAGTAAAACAAAATAAAATTCATAATTGAAGGATTTTGGAATTAAAAAAAAAAAAAAAGAAGAAAACCATAAAACAAAAGTTCAAAGAAGTCGGCTGTGGTCAAAATTCAGCACTGAAAAGAAAAATTAAACCCCAAGATAGAAGAATCCAAAATCTTAATTATGATAATTGAAGTGACAATTAGCAATAATTGAGGTTATCCACAGTAATTAATCAATACATTGATGTTGAAACAATGAATTGATTGTGAATACCATTCTCTCTTTTTTATAAATTAATATAAAAGTTTAGATTTTTTTATTCTAATAATCCTATTTAAAATCTAAAGGCTGTGTAATTTTATACATTCGAATGAGATAATTTTTAATTATTAAATGCTCTGGAAGATTTCCATTAATTAAAATATAAATAAATTTTAATTTTTTTTTAAAGGGAATCAAACGATAAGAAAATTCAAAATTGAGCAGTCTTCACGATTCCACATAATTAGTTGCTTACGCTATTTTCAGAACACACAACATTAATTGCCTACTCTTGATGCGGACGTGTCACGTGCCAGACATCTTTCACCATGGATGAGCTTGGTTTTTTATTTATACTATTTTTGAAAAAATAAATGAATTATTAATTTTAAATTAATCATTTACTATTCATTTAACTTTAAATTTTAAACCCCAGAATTTATTATTTTAAATTAATTTTAATATTCACAAAATTAATTTCTTTTGGGCCTTAAATTAATAATGTTAACACCGAGTATTTTTTATTTCTCTAGCAACAGTCATTTGTACATGACTATTTAACACTCTTTATTTTATTTATTAAAATATATTTATTATATTTTTTATTAACTAATAATGAATTATTATACATTTCAATCAATAAAATAAAAAAATATTAGATAATTATCTTTTTTTAAGCCCTCTTTAAATAAATATCGCTAGTGTTTCTTTGGTCGGATATATAATAATAAAAAAATATAAATCATAAATTAAAATATAAATTAATGAATTTTTTTAAAAAATAAACGCATTTTAATATTTTTTAAATTTATAATATATCAAATTTATCTAAAAATTTTCTTGGAATAATTAATGTTTTATTGCAAACAGGTTTCCCAAATTCTATTCTGACTTTTCCTCCTCGCTATGCTTGCACGAATTTCACTATTGGCTATTTATTTTACATAAAATAATTTATATATAAATATTTTTTTATAAAAATATGTTTTAATTGTTTGATTATAACAAAAATAAAAGAAGTTTAATAAATGTATAAGCATAAAATTTATGGCATCAATACAATTCTCAAAATTTTAAAAATAACGTTTCATTAAAAAATTATTTTTTAAAAAATAATTTAATTATAAAAATATATTTAATTAATTTTTTTAGTATTTAATATTGTAGAAATCAAATGGATGATTTATCAAAATGAAGGTGAACTGTAATTGATTAAATTTGCAATAAAAAGAATGTAAAGTAATCAACCACTCCGACACTTAAATCAGTAAGGTGAAGAACGATGAGTATAATTTTTAGAATTCAAGAGTAGTGGTATGCGAGAATATCGCACCTTTGTTTTTATGATTCTTCTCATTTTATACTGTAAGAAAGTGAAGATAAATATAGTATTTCCTAATAATTTGGGGATAATGTGACTGGTTGCTTGATAAGAGATATTACCAACCAACAAGTAGGTGATCCCGCGATTACAAGCGTAATGGGAATACGTTGGGCTGTGTCTGATAACGACAACTTTGTGTCGAGACTCGCCCTATTTAGGGGAGGACAAGTCTTGATGATGAATCGGGTATTAAGGTGTCCGTGCCTTTCTTTCTATGGGTGGAACTATATTACTCATTTATCAAATCCTTGCCATGTGGACCTATTCTGTAGTGACAGCTCATGGCTTACCTTGAGCGATTGTTATGTAGCATTAAAGGTCTCTTCACTGGCCTTCGATTCTTTATATTTGAAGGTGACAGCTGTTCTCACGATCAGGGATACATGGCTTACGAATATTGGTTTCTTCTTGGCACACGTCGCTTTGCCTGTCCAGCTTTTTCATAATGGATGCCCCGTTTCTTGAGACGCATTTAAGGTCTGCCATCAAAACCGTCTCATAAGAATCCTTCTTCGTCCCCAGATATTACTTCTACTCTCAACTATGACCTTTGCTTTCAGAAAGATTTGGTCGATTCTTCTTTTTCGATTACACTCCCTTACTTTTATGGTAATTTCTGTTTTCTTTTTCCTCTTAGGGTGAATAAGAATACCTCCTCTTCTCTTATCCCTAGTGGAGATTCTACCTCAAGCTTCTCCTTCGATGGCCCCATTTGTGCCCCGACCCCTATCATTCCATCGAGAGAGATTTAGAAAATGAAGGTAGCTCGATTAGTGACATCTTATCCATCTTATTGGAGCAAGATGTAGACCGCCTTTATGATACCTACCAAATTTCTCGAGAGACTTTTCATGTCTTTGTCTCTTCCCCTCGAATTTGTGTGAACGACTTAATTCTTTTAGAGAATACTATTATGGTCTCCAAGGAGCAGCTGAAGATGGGTCTTCGGTTCCTCATAGACCTATTTTTTGTTGATGTCATTTGATTCCACAAGCTTTCGGTCGCTCAGCTGCATTCTAGTAGCTAAAGAATTTTGGTGGCTTTCTAATTCGTTTGTCTCAATAACCACATCGAACTGAGTGTAGCTTTCTTCTTCCAACTGTACCAATTGGGTACCCACAAAAATGAGGAGTTCTGATTTTTTAGCGAACGCAAGTGCTAGATGATGTTCGACCGGATACCCTCCTCGTTGAAGTGGTGAAAAAACAAGGTTTTTATCTTCTTCCCATCTTTCCCAGCGAACGACCTATACCCGCTTTCAGCTAGCATCATTCGGAATATCATTTAACAATTCCTCTTCTCTGGACTTGTACTTCCCTTTGAATTGCGTCTAGATTGCCCCTGTCCGAGTCCTTGAGGTATCTACGGGGACTTCCTCCCTTCCCCTAGGAGTCATAAGTGACGCCTCTTCCCGAGCTTTGTATTACTCAAAAATATCCTGCAACCTTCGGACGTATTGGAGTATTTGCTCAATACTCACATTATTGACTTTGTTGACCATAAGAGGTGTATTTTGTCCACTGCCAGGAGTGAACGGAATGATAGCCTCCTCATAGCTAGCAACCTTAGCAGCAGCTTGCGAATTATCGGCCATTTCGAGAGGTAAAAGAGATATTTTTTTAAGAGAGAAGAGATAAGAAACTGGTTTTAATCCAAATGAATAGAGAGAATTCAATAGATTTTATGGCACCGAAAACAAATGATATTGCTAAAATCAAATTGATGATGTGGCCAAAATGGAGCTGGGCTGTGATTGGCTAAACCTGCGAGAAAGAGAATGTGAGGTGATGGGTGCCCACGAGGTCACTCTGATACTCAAGTTAGTAAGATGAAAAAAGACGAGTATAATTTTTAGAATTCAAAAGTAGTTATGTGAGAGAACAATGTATTTTTGCCTCTATGATCATTCTCCTTTTATACTTTTAGAAGATGGAGATAAATATAATATTTTTTTGATAATTTAGCGACGATGTAGCCAGTACTTGACAAAGGATATTGCCAATTAATAGATAGGTGATTCAGTGATTATAGGCGTAATGGGAATATACTGAATTGTACCTAATAACGACAACTTTGTGCCAAGACTCGCCCTATCCAGAGAAAATCGAGCCTTAATGACGAATCAGGTGTTAAGGTGTCCGAATCTTCCTTTCTACGGGTAAAACCATGTTATCCATTTATTAGATTCTTGACACGTTGACTTACTTTATGATAACAGCTCATAATATATCTATATAGCATCAAATCCTAACATTATGAAAAATATTTTATGTCAAATGAAAAGTAGCTAATTAGAATTTAGTCCAACTATTATTAAGGTAATTAGTGCTAAACCAACTAACAACATTATTGATTATCCACTTTTAGATGCCTTGATAAGCCGATCTCAATAGGATTTCAATAATATAAAAATTTCCTAAGTACTATAATTAGCCCATTTCTATTGGTATTAATTTTTCAAATTGTATAAAAAATGATACTATCAAAATCTAAAGTTTGATATTCTACAATACGACATAAATAGTTTATCACTAAAATATTAAGCTAAAAATAAAATTCTAAATAATTCTAACTTTATCATTGTTAATTAGATTTTAATTTATTGATACTGCAATTATTTCTAAGATTTTTTTTATTAAAGCGTAAACATTCAACTAAATTTATACCATTATGAACTCTCATAGGTTTTGATTCCATAAATGTAGGAATTTTATAAAGTAAAATTGTGTGATTAGTATGCTAATTAATGAAGGAAAATTAATAATTAACTAAGAACATCAACTAAGGATGTGGTTGATGAGTAATTAAAGTATTATTTTCCTGCAATATACATGAAATGGATGGTGACACACCTCCTGCTAAAGTTTACCATTCACATTGGCATTACCTCCAAAATCCAACAATTTTTAATATGAAATCAATGCATACATTGCTTTAGTTGAAAGGTGATGCTCACATTACTTTATCACCTTAGCAAAAGTGGGAACTTAGTGCATTTTGTCACCAAGTGGACTTCACTATATAAACTTTTTAAAATTGCAAAAATTTTAATTTTATCATTCACACCAATTAATTAAGGAAAGGAAGTAAGGGTTAGGCAGGAAAACCCTCATAGCCTGAAAAGTGAACAAATTTAAAAATATGAGTACACAACTTAGATTAGCTGTGCCACATGGTTGTGTCAGTCTGTTAAAAGAACAAAATCCAGAATTAGAATATCTAGCTGGTTTAATCATGAAAAAATTACATGGATTCACCAATGTGTCTCTTGGTTTATAGTGGACCAAATTCAGAATTTTCTTTATACATATGATATTAATCATGCTAATTTTGTGATGGGAGATCACATTTAGTACGTGCATGCATGCACTCAACTGGGTGCCCTAGCTATACATATGATTTCTTAGATTAGTTGGATTCTTCTGTATAAATAAGTTACTCTTATCAAACTTGTGATTATTAGAAATTGGAAGCACACAACTCATTTCCTTTTCACATAAGCAACTAATTAATCTTGTTAATGAATAGTTTTTACTTAGATTAACACTAAGCTGAACCAAAAACTTCACCCAATTCAAACCAGCTGATATTGAAATGCTCTTGGAACCAAGCATTCTGCTATAATATATATTTATTTATGGTGAATTTAAAAAAAGAGAGAGACAGAGAGAGAGAAAGGAATGATCTCTACACATCATGCATATTTAGTTAAATGTGAGCAGGCTTCATGCTTTTCTTACCTCCACACTTGTTATTACCTTTAAACTCACATTCTTCCTCCTCTCCTTGATCTCTACCTCTCTCTTAAGTGTATTTGGTAATAAGTCTGGCTTTTGAGTTTTGAAGTTCTATATACCTCTCTTATATCATCAGCATTCAACAGATAACATTTCTTCTTCTTCTTCCTTTTTTCCTCCATTTTTTTATTCTATATATGTTGATTTTATATAACTCTGCATAATCTGTAGGTAAAATCATGGGGAGACCTCCTTGCTGTGACAAGCTGAATGTGAAAAGAGGGCTTTGGACAGCAGAGGAAGATGCAAAGATCCTTGCTTATGTATCCAAGCATGGAACTGGAAACTGGACTGCGCTTCCCAAGAAAGCAGGTCTTTACAATATTGTTGTTAATATTATCAGTAGGATAAGGAATCACTGCTACCTTTTCTTCTGAAGAAACGAAGTAAGCAAATTAAAGTTTCACCGCTATAAATATGCGTCTAATTAGGTAGCGAACATAAATTATTATCTTATACTTTAATTGTAGTCATGGATTTTGAAAATCGCTAATAAATTTTCGTTGCTTTGCTGATACAGAGAGTAATTTATCTATTTTTTCGTAATGATAATATTTATAATTATAATTTATAATAATTTTAAATTAATTATTATCTTAATAATATTAAAGTAATAATTTCATAACTTGAAGTATTGTAATTTCATAACCTATACCATTTTCTAAACCCTAAAATGTAGCAGTGTTTTAGCAGTTACTTATTTTTAGAGTTATGAGATTAAAGTTAATCTGGGTCATTTTTAATCCGAAAACAATTGCACATACATGAGCGTGGACATTTGTACAGGACTTAGGAGATGTGGAAAGAGTTGTAGGCTTAGGTGGACTAATTACTTGAGGCCTGATCTGAAGCATGACAGCTTCACACCCCAAGAAGAGGAGCTCATTGTCAGGCTTCATGCAGCAATAGGCAGCAGGTGGGTTGTCTACAATCTTTTGTTTGATCATCTTACATTTTTATTTGCCTTTTAGCCTGTGAAAATACTCCTTTTTTACAAGAATTAGTGCCTCTGTCTATCCCTTTTTTTTTTTGTTACCAGGTGGTCCATTATAGCTCTACAGCTTCCAGGGAGAACAGATAATGACGTGAAGAACTACTGGAACACGAAGCTGAGAAAGAAGCTCTCTGAAATGGGGATAGACCCCGTTACTCATAAGCCATTCTCTCAAATTCTAGCTGACTATGGAAATATTGGTTGCCTCCCAAAATATGGAACCAGAATTGGGTCTCTCACTAGAGACCTTAAGAATGCTTTCATCTCCAAACCTGCGGAGCCAACAGAAGGAATTATTACAAACATCAGCAACCATTTGGTGCCCCCTAAATTGGAACCAATCCATGAATGTTTCTTCAACAGTAAAAACACTATCAGCACTGATGCTAATAGCAACCATTCGTTGGATCTTCTTGATCAACTTCAAGCTATAAAACTGGTGACAGAAGTCTCGAGTTGCTCCAACTGTGAGACCATCTCAGATCATTTCTTTAAAGAAGGCTCATTGTCATCATTATCATCATCATCGTCTTCTTCTTCTTCCACTTGCTCAACTGCAAACCAAGAAAAATCAGCAGTAAACTTTAGTTGGCGTGATTTTCTTCTCGAAGATGCATTTCTTCCGAGTGATCATCCACAAGAACAAGAGAATGCGATGGAGCTTTCATCCAAGGACTTAACTAACCAAGCACAAAATGTGATACCGCAAGGCCAAATTGGTTGCGAGGTCACTGTGTCTGAAAGAGACAATGTTGGAGTTGAACGAACAGAATTGGCAATTCCCAGCAGTAGCTTCCAAATCCCATCTTCCTCTAGTGCTTCATTCGTGGAAGCCATGTTACATCAAGGAAACAAGAATTTCTTGGATTTCCCCAACCTAGTAGAGGAACCATTCTCCTACTAAGTTTATTACTTCCAAGTCAACAAGTAAAGCAGACCTCGTAATAAGCTATAGATTTTTTTTTTTCATGAGATGACAGGGCATTTTAATGGGTTCTTGTTTCAATTTCCAGTGGACATTACAGAGGGCTAAGATCTATTGCTATCATTCTGTTTATTAACAAGTTAATTTTATTCCTTCACTAAAATCGCTTACTCTACGTTCATTGCAATATATGGAATCATATAATGTAATAAATAATAATGCTAATTATCATTACTATGTTTGATTGCCAAATAAAAATAAAAATAATAATGTAATGAGATAATAATTTTCAGTTTTTATATTTTAGAAATTATACACTTAAACTTTTTTATTTTCATTCCGTCCAAATGTACAGTAGTTCCATTCATTTATCTCTTAGTTCAAAATTAAATAATTATCAACTCTCTAAAAATTATTTTTTTTCTCTTAATATTCTTATTGCACCGTACAATATAAAAAAAATCTTTACATTGTCCTCGTTACTTTCTCATTCTTTAGTTTTTATATATTAAAAAAATTAATATTATATATTTAGTTTGATTTGATATAAAAAAAATTAAAAATGATAAAAATTTTAAACAAACTGTAGATTTTAAATTTAGAGACTGATCTGTTTTAATACATAAAAACTGTAGAATGAGAAAGAACAAACAAGAATTTGGATTTTTAGAGAGATTTGACTAATTATTTAATTTTGAATTAATGAAAAAATGAATGAAAAAACTTTATAGTTAAACGAAATGAAAATAGAGAGATTTAAGTGTTGGATAATAATAGTTTAAAGTCTATTGCATCTTAAGTTTGAATTGTATATATACAATTTTTTTTATAACATTTTATAGAAATCTGGACAATTTTTCATAGACCAGCCAAAAACAGTCCAGTACGTAACTGTTAAGGCTGCATCAGAAAAATAAAGCCCAAGCCCACTAGCGGCCTGAACATTGTACCGTTAACCGAGCAACGACATGTCGTTTGCTTCATTAATAACTATTTTTTTAGTTGGGAACGACAAGTGGATTGAGATAAATGGTTGTGATTGACAGAAGAAAGAAAATCAGCGGCAGCAAATGGCAGCCTCTGCTATGATCTAAACACAGGCACACAGAATCTTATAGAACCGTACCAAGAGGGGGGAAAATGGTGGCGATTTCGCTGTACAGGGGGAACCTTCACAGAGTCCCGGACGTACCTCGTCGATGGCTGATGCCAACCCGTAAAATCTCTCTCAAAGACTTCAAATCCCTCTTACACCGCCGCTCCCAGGCCCTCACCCGCCTCCGTTCCTCCACTAACGGCATCGCCACCACTTCAAATCATAACCCTAACGCTGATAAACAGGAGAACGCGAGTCCAGCTGCGCTTAAGTTGGAAGCCGCCGAGAGGACTAATCGTGAAGAGGAGGGGACTAATCGTGAAGAGGAGGGGACTAATCGTGAAGAGGAGGGGACCTCCAAAGGTTCAGCTTCTAAGGAGGTCAAGGATCAGAAAACATTGGATTGTGGTGACTGCTCGGCCAAAACAAAGGGCTTGTCGGAGTTGTCGCTTCCTGAGAAAGCCGAGGATGAGGCGGTTAATGCCGATGGGAATTTTCAGCCTGAAAAGATGGATTTGTGTGCTAATCCTGATACGGAGGTATATTTCAACGGACAATTTCTTTCTTTTTTTTTTTTTTTTTTTCTAAAAAAAATTTCACTAGTTACATTTTGCTGCATCGCGTTTCATTTTTTCTTGTTCAATTTGATTTTTCGTCGATAGACCTTACCAAATTGGTGGATTGATGTGGTTTTTATACCTTACCTGCTATGAGCTTACTTTATTTTTACTTTATATGACCTCCATTTAATCCATTCAAACACACTGCAAAACATTGAACAAACCAGTGAACATTTATTTGATAAATTGCTAATGTTCCTATACTTGTGTGCATCCTCATGAAAGGCAAAAATTCTATATTGTGTCTTAAATGCTTTCTTGTGTTCAAAGTTAATCTTTGTGATTGTTAATGTCCATATCTAATGACTTTTCTCACATCATATATCTGTGGTTCGGCATTGTCAGATGTGCAAAGCTGATGTTGTAAATGATAAAGAGAAAAGGAAAAAGGAAGTTGAGGATAAGTTACTAGTTTTGAATGCCAAGAAGCATAATCTTGTACAAGTGCTAAAGCAGGTAAGCTTTTATCTTACCCTCCTCTTTTGTCGCTATAGAATTATTTTTATTTGAATGTAAATAGTTGCTGTAAGCTATTCTTGGCTCCAACTCCCTTTCTGGAAGAAATGAAGAATTGGACATGTTTGGTGGTGCTTTACAGATCTTGAATGTGGAGGAGGAATTAAAGAGACGAAATAGCATGCAAGGAATGGGAATTCGTCCATCCGTCCCTTTTCAAGTGGATGTTGCTAATGATTCTGGGTCGATGAGTAGGCATAATACTCCTAGGATGGGTTCAGAGGGAAATCTTGGTGGTGACATGGATGGGGGAGAAACTGAAGATGTTTCAAATCCTAGTAATCATTCTCGTCAAATACATCGAATGAGCAGTACATCTCCATCATCAGAGTCTCCACTAAGAAAGCCTCCTTATATTCAGCACAATGTGGTAAGCCTCCTTATATTAAGGGCCTTCCTGAACTAGATGTTTGATAGATTATCAACACTTTTTTCTATTCACCCTGATCTCATACCCTAATCCAAGTTGGGTTGCCAAGTATGCCCAATTGAATATTGGAAATGACAGCACCAAGCAAGAAAAATCAACGTTTTGTTTTTATTAATTTAGAGTTGAGATATATAGGTCTAATACAATAAAATAATGAGAACATCTGCCCTGCAAAAAGTAGATATATGTGGTGCATTTTCATGGCCATAAGCTGCTCGTCAAAGAGGGAAGAAGAATAGTGGGAAAAAAAAAATTCAATGTCTGACACTTCTAGTTTAGGATTATACTTAATTGAGTTGAGCATTTGTGTTTGTAATTTGTATAAAGTATATAAACAGATAACGGTGTGCACCGTCTACTGTAATATGAATGACTATAAATTTCTGTCATCTGGTTGGAACTAGTTCTAAATCTAGCAGAATGCTATAGTATTATTATTGGCACCTATCAACGATTAATCAATTGATGCTTCAAGTTGAGTGTCTGAATTAATTATAATGTCTTAACACACCCCTTTTTAATAGACATTCTCCGAGGGAGATTATTAGGAATATATGTAGTTTCCACTTGTTGAACCCACAAGGTTGGTGCCTCATGGATAACTGTGCTTCTCGGCCACCTTATAATTTACATGATCTTAGTCATTGAAACCTGTCCAGTAAGATGTCTAAAATGTGCCATTCTTGATTGGATTACTTGTGCAAGGGATTTGTAGGCTACCAAGCTAGGTAGAATGAAGGGTTCATTTGTAGCAATTCAATATTGGTTCCTCCACTGTTAGGTGATTTTACAGGGGTTTTGGAAGAATAGGCAGCAGAAAAGTATCATCAAATTTTATTTGCCAAGAAGCTGCAGTCCGATAAAATATGTAGGCTGCTCAAAAGAAGTAAAAACATGTGAGATTGGCAATTTACAATATTAGATTGAGGATAATGGCTTCATAAAATATGTTGTCCAAAATATGGAGGTTAGAAGTGCAAAATTTAGAGTTAAGCTATATGGCACATGTCAATCAGGGCCCTTTCTTTGACCTAAAAAAAAATCAGGCCCCTTTAAATTAATTATACACTAATATACTTGCATGTTCCTCGTCATCTATGAGTTGCATCTAGATAAATGATAATAGGAAATTATTGTGTTACAAAAGAATTGGGGGGTGAGTAGCGGCCACATTTGGATCTTGCCCATCTTTCATTTAGCTACTTTATATTGATTCAAGGTGTTTATATTTTGTTGCTGCAATTCTTTGCAGGTTCCATATCCCTCTCGACCGAGTTTAGGGACCACTAGTAGTCCATCGCGCTTTGCTCCAACAGGACATCAAGTTCCTGCTGCGATTGTACCAATGGTATCTGTATCAGGAACAAATTACATTGCATCCTCTCCTTCCCCTGCTGCATCTGGTGGCACCTCAGCATTTAGAGATGCTCGGCAGCCGAGTCCATGGAATTAGAAGCTATGAACTAACATGATTAGATATTTGGCTCTGTTTATGCAACTTTTACTTATTGATCGGTAGCCATATTTAGCATACATGGGTATATCCTCGTTGTCACTGTGTTTTATCCCTATGGCCAATTCATTGTAAATGTAGCACCGTCCATTCATTACTAGTTGTGTTCTTTGCAAAGTCTCAGATTCAAACACTGACCGGCATTGCAAATTTGAGCTGCAGAATTGTTTTTTTTTTTTTTTCTTTTTTAGAAAAAAGAAACTGAAATATAGGAGCTGAATCAAGCACTGCAGTTGCACGATTATTTAGTTAAAAAAAAAAAAAAGAAATATGCGAAACACTGGCTCGTGGAATTAATATCACCTCTAGATTCTCAACATCTGATAATAGCCTACGGAGCTTCATCAATGGCGCATGGAATTAATATGCATGACAGTTCCTTGTGCTTGATACTAGGAGGGTAACAATTTGATCAGGCAGTGGCATAAGAGCAGAAAGAGACCATTCTTTGGACGTTTTCACAAGTAATCAGTGTACAATTTGTAGAATAAAGGTTAGTTTGGCAAAAAAAAATAAAAAAATTATTGCTCTATTTATATTGGCTTGGGTATCTTGATGCAAACAAATTCACCTTGTATATCTTGTTAAAGGACCTCAATTTTCAGACATTAATCATTGAATTGGGGTCCTGAGAATAGAGAGCCCCATTGGCCAGCCTGCCCACAGAGAGTCGCCATATTTCCTTGCTCATTTGGGATCACCTGATTTTGAAATTAACTCGCAATCATGCATTAGAGGAATGAAGGCGTGGACTGGTTGTTGCCTGTTGGAGCATGGACTGCCGCATGCACTGGTTGGGACCAGAATCAGGATTCTTCACTTGACTAGAGAGCGTCATTCTCTCTTGTCGCCTGGCCATCATTTGTCATGTTTCACTTCTAAGTTTGAGTAATTTGTACAAGGGATGATGCCTAAAACAAAACTCCAAGATCCAAATCTAATTCATGAAGAAACGTAAGAGTTGGAAGCAAGCATGTACATGAAAATAGTCCAGATTTGCTTTTCTTTCCTTTGCTGTAAGATGGGAATGCTTGTTGAGGTCAAAAAGTGGCATTCGGAAAAGGATATAGACACTCATTTTCTAAAAACTCCATTCCGATGTCTGCATTATTGACGGTTTCTCAAAGAACCATCATCAAACACTTTTTGCCAGTTCTACGTGCTGCCCTGCAGAAATGGGGGGGCTTTATGTGGTTCCATTCTTTCAAGGGGCGGCTCTATTAAATATTAATTGCACTGAGGTGGAGGTGCTCAAGGCTCAAGGCCATAGTCACATAGGACTAGAACAGGTCTTAATGGTGAGAGCTGAGAGGAGTCTATATGAACCAGCAACCAATTTTTATGACTGTTCTTTTTATATGAAAGTGTCCGACTCCGTTTGGCTTGGCGTTGCAAGCGGCTTGTCATGAAGAAGCTTCAGCCGTGTGCTGAGACATCTTTCTTGGCATCACTGTTGCTTCATTTGAAATAAATAATTTCTAAGATCACATTTCAAATGTATTCTTATATGTATAATCATGCATCACTTTAAAATTACTTTTTTAATTAAAAAAAATTTCTTTAATTTTAAATATAATGACTGAAAAAAATAAATAAATTGAATTGAAATTTTATAAATTTTCTAATTTTAAATACCTTGATTTAATTAAAATAAAGAAAAATATTATAAGATTTGATTTCGAACTGAATTTGAAAAATTAAAAAATCGATTCACTTAAAATTTAAATTAAATTGATATTAAATGAAAAATCAAATCAAATTAATTTTTAAATTTTTTTGAATTTTTATAAAAATACTCAAAATCAAATTGATTAATTAAAATTTATAATAATATTAATTAAATTAAAACCGTTTAAATTGAAAAATCGAATAAATTGATGAATTGGATTCAAATTTTCAATTTATACCGAAAAACTGCACCCAGTGAAAGGAACTTCTTCCTTATGAGTAAACCCCACTTTCAATTTTTGGTTATGGTCTCTACTTTTATAAAAAAAATCACCTTTCATTCATCCATCCATGAGAAGCTTATGGCCCTACCTCTATCATTCGCTTTTCTATAGTTGCAATGACATAAAAGCGTCATTGATATTCCTAGACTATGAAGCATGCATTTTACTTTTTTTTTTTTTTTAAATAGTCATTTCTAAATTTAGAAAACATTTAACATAAAATTTATTTTGTGTTAGAATAAGTTTTACAACTGTTACAATTATATTGAAAAAGTTATGCAAAATTAATAAAAATATGTATAATGAGTACAAGAATTTAAATTTACACACATTCTTATATTATTGGATAAATATCTTTTAAAAATATTTATTTATAAAAATGTAATTAAATCAATTTTTATATACAATATGCATGATTTCATTTTTTAATTTGAAATTAAAAAATAGTAAATTTTTTTATTTTAAACATGAAAATTAAAAGTAAATTCTTACACAACTCTTAATTTAAGTATATATATATATGATTTGTCCAGGCACAAGAACATACATATTATATTGATGTAACAGTGAAAGCAATAAGGCAGACATCCCTTGTGGGTTTTGCATTTTTGTGCAATATATTGCAAAGAGGGTGGGGAAATGTGAAGATGATGCATACACAAATGAAAAGGCAAATTAATCAATTTCCAAAAACCCAAGTGATTTTTCAAGCACGTGTTTAAAACCCAATTTGGAAAAAGATAAAAGAAGGATTTAGTGCTCAAAACAATTTATACCCATCAAAGAAATCCCAGCTAGGCATGGAAAAAAGAGGCTTTCTACTGATTAATTCATTTGCTTAGCTCAGTATGCAATTTTCTGCCATGCAAGTTAGGCAGCCAAGATAATGAGTGACTTCAAATCTCATTACCTACCAATTAATGATAAGATAAGAAGATGGGAAGAGGGCACAAGGGTTAGGCAGTGGTGATGCTCTGCTCCTCCACCTCTGTAGATAATTGATAAAGATAGCTAGCAACACAACCTCATTGATTGTACTTGCTTTCACATTGCTTATGCTTTTTTTTTTTTTTTTTTTTTCACTTTAGAAGGATTGAATACATGACCTTTCTGATTCAATTTTGATGTAATCACCATTAAGTTAAACTCATGACTAAGCTGTGTTTAATCCTCTCACTTATGCTTGCTTTTTCCAACCTAATTTCACTTCTTAGTCAAAGCAAAAAACAAAGCTTTGGTCTTTAATCTTAAAGCCATACAATTTGCCTACCAAGTTTCTTTCTTTTTTTCTTTTAATGATAAACACTTTGATTAATTACTACTCAAAATTACAAATTTTCATTACATTTTAATCTTAATATTTCCAATGAAACAATTTTATTGAATTTAATATTATTTTTTTACAATTCAACTTCAATAAATTTAAATTTGAGGTCTTTAAATTCTAAAAGCATTTCTAATGAGATCGAGTTAAAGCGAATTTTTACATCTAACCAAGCCTTAATTTTAGGAAATTTTAGAAAAGAAGTTGGGAGGGAAGAAAAAAGGCGAGATCTTTGCCTCTTTGGAACAAGAAATGGACTACAGCGAGTGAAAGAGTAGGGACCAATGGAAGCCGTTGTCAGGATAAATGGTGTCGTAGCCGTAGTACGCATACCATCCCCAACCTCTCAAGAAAAGTGAAAACATCACTCTCTTTCTGTTTCCCTTCTCTCTGTCTCTGTTAAATAATAACCCATCAGGCATTAGCTCACTGAGCCCCGTGTCATTTGCTCATCGGAAGCTCTCGATACCCAGAGAAGCTAGCTAGGAACACGCCTTGTCTCTTTAATTCCCAGCACCCCCAATTCGAATTCCAACTTCACGCACTGTCCTACTCTAATGAACCACAATCCCTGACAGGATTATGGATCCTCCTTTGATAAATGAGACCTCCTTCTCTGCAGCTAATCCATCTTCCTACACTTTGACCGAGATTTGGCCTTTTCCTGCAGTTAATGGACAGGCGGATGGGAGTGGTGGGTTGGGTCTCCGAATGGGGAATTTGGCTGGGGGATTTGGGGAACGAGATGGGTCATTGGAGGAATCCACCGTGACGGAGCAGAGCGTTGGTGGAGGCGGTGGGATTGTAAGGAAGAGGAGGGATTTCAGCTCAGAAGACGAGTCCTCTAAGATGGTTTCTACTTCCAGCAGTGGCAACGAATTGGTTGGTTCTTTACAAAATTTGTTTTCCTACTCCTATATAGTTGCTGAGAAAATGGAAGAAAAAAAGAGAGAGAGAGAGAAGAAGAGGAAACGTTATATAGGCAATTTAACTAAGTATTAGGTTGTCTATGAGTTTTTGAGCCGTTTCCTCTTTGTGTAACCTTTGATTTGTAGAATTTCTTGAAACTCATTTTCTGTGTACAAATTTTCTTTACTTTTTTTTTTCTTTCTTTTTTTTTTTTCAATTTGAAAATAGTTTCTTACTGTTACTGTTTTATGGTGTGATAATTCCAGCTTTTAAGAATTAGATCTTGAGAGGTTAGAAATGGAGTAGTTTCTAATTGGAATCTGAAGTATGTTATTAGTTTTTTTTACAATTTTTCTTCTTTCTTTTTCTTTATAATTTTCCTACAATGATCCGTCTTATACTTTAAGTTTATAACAGAAGAATTCAAATGGTAAGCGGATGAAAACATCAGTATCAAAGAATGAGTGTAGCAATTCAAAAGCTGAAGTAGAACCAAATTCTGCTGCCAATAAGAAGGCGTCGGAGAACAACAGTAAACTCTCTGAGCCACCTAAGCAAGACTATATTCATGTGAGAGCAAGAAGGGGTCAGGCAACTGATAGTCACAGTTTGGCTGAAAGAGTAATTCACTTGAACCATCTTAACTTGCAATTATTACTCATTTCTCATTGTCTAAAAGAAAGGACTTATGTATTTAATAAATCTTGATTCGGTTTACGGTGACGCAGAATTGCATCAACTTATGTCAAAAGCAGCATAATAATTCACTGTTGAGATGTGTTGCATGCTAAACCTTCTGAATTATGAATTTTACTTACTGAACACTGCTTTTGCAGGCCAGGAGAGAAAAGATAAGTGAGAGGATGAAGATACTCCAAGACTTGGTTCCTGGGTGTAATAAGGTGCTTATTCTTGTTTACATGGTTAATTTTAGTCAAGTTTCTATACTGCCCACGTAAAAACTCCACCATTAATCCACCTTATGTCCACTATATTTCATGTTTCATAAGCCAATATTGAGATTTTTCTATAATAGACGTTTGTTAACATCTAGATGGTTCACTTGAGTTCCTAATTCTGTCTCTTTTGACTTGTAATTATTTCCTTGTATAACCAGGTTATAGGTAAAGCACTTGTTCTTGATGAGATAATTAATTACATTCAATCATTACAGTGCCAAGTTGAGGTAGTATCTCCATTTTCCAATTTGATTGTCACTTTATATGACAATTCAGATTTTCTCTTCTGCACAATCTGAACCTGGTTTCTATATTGCTGTTGCTGTAGTTCTTGTCAATGAAGCTAGAAGCAGTTAATTCAAGAATGAACATGAACCCCACAATTGAAAGCTTCCATCAAAAAGATGTAAGTAGATTATACTGGTTGGTTACTCATCACCCTGGAAGTTATTACCCATATGGCGATGTTAGAATCCAGAGTTAGTTTCCAACACATTGGCATCTTTAGTTCCCCAATGATGGCTTCTGAGAAATTGAGGAATTCATAATTGATGTTGATATGGATTTGCACCTTACTGTTCACTTTTAGATAGCCTCTCCTTCATGACTGGAACCAGTATAAGGCGCCAATTGATGTTTGTCTTAATTGCATATCTTTGAAATAACAATCTGACCTCCTAACTAGTATTTTCTGCATCTTATTGATATTTATTCAATTATTCAAAATTTTTATTTATATCGTTTGTTTATCAGTTCACAAATGATTTCATCACTATTTGCATCATGATGCAAGTGAATTTGAAAATTCTTATTTACAAATATTCTGTTCACTATGGTTTAACTTTTGTTCGATTACAAAAGCACAGACCAACCTGCTATAATTAGTATGCTTTTGAGGGTCAAACTACTGTTGTGATTTTTCTGAAAGTCAATTTCTTCTTGTAGGTTGGTGGACAGCCATTTGAAGCTCCTGCTGCAATGAGCTTTGGCCTTCAAGCAGCAAGAGATTATGCTCAAGCATCAAAATCTGAATGGCTGCATATGCAGATTGGTGGAAATTTTCAAAGGACAACATAATCGATCAACAAGAATCATTCTTCTGTTATCTTTACTAGCAGGGAAATTCATTACTAGGTTCTGCATAACTGTGGAACCCATAAGCATAATTGTTATTGAAGCCTGTATCATTACTAGAAAATGCATCTAATACTTACCTGTGTCATCAGATGAGCCTCAACTCCTAGGTAGAAGATGTTGTATTGAAGATACTTTTGTGTGCTATGAAATTAAAAGTGATTGCAATGATTTGGTCATCTCCAAAAGATTTATAAATAGAAAAATTTAAGACAATACTACTTTTATGTAACTTATTTTAGAGCTCGACTTTATTATATTTATATAAATACAAATGTTAGATCGTTTATTATTACATCCATAAGGATAGGGTAGGAATCAAACCACGACGAGCATACATTGAAACAAACACATTGAATCATAATCAGATGAATGACTTGTAAAACAGGAAAAACAAGTGGTATTTGGCACAATTTGAAGGATCTTCAAGAATGATCATCATCCAAACTTGGATTTTATGGTTTCGATTGTATCTTCCCCTACTCGGAAGGCCTTTGTTAGCACTTGATTGGGAATTGGGGGCGAAGAAGCAAAAAGACTAGTTGGAGCGATCACAACACCAGGTAAATGACTATTGAAAGAAGTGAAAAGAAGGGCTTTTTCTTCTCCAACGTTAAGCTGAAAGTGAACAAGACCACGAGGAATAACAAACATCTGCCCAGCACTCAAAACTTTGGAGTGAAACACATTGCTAGTTGTAACAAATCCTACAAGGAGCTTCCCTTCTATGACCACCCCAGTTTCGGATGCTCGAGGATGGGAATGAGGAGGGTTCAGCCCTCCGGGAGCAATTTCAACTCGATTCATCGAAATCCCTAGAGTATTAAGGCCAGGAAATGTAAGAACATTAGCTGGAGTCACAGACCAACCAAAGATGTTTGTTGTGTTACTCTCTTTGCTCAAAGCATCAGAGAAAAAATCATCTGAAGTAACTTCTTCTGCAGGTTTGCAAGGGAAGCCATTTAACGATGGGGAGGCTTTCAAGTCAGCAACACAGAAATCCTGCAGTGGATCTGGGTCAGCTGAGTTGATACGCGTTGGAAGTAGCAGCAACACTATCAGGCAACCCAGAAGGCGAATGGGGGAGAAACAGGTCATGGCGGACATGAACTCGTGGCCAAAAGAAAGTGTTGAATATGGAGATTGTGCTTGCAGATAGAAATAATGGCATTGTTTTTGCCTCTAATATATATCAAACCTCCAACAAAACTATTTGATTGGAATAGTAAGTCGATGACCTAGTCGTCCTGGTGGAGGTCAGGATGAAAATAACGTTCCAAGGAAAATTGCAACTGCAACTTCATCTTCTTTTACTTTTGGGCATATGATTATAAGCAGGGGCTATTTTACTATTTCCCATAGAGTGGAAATGGTCAATGACAATTCAATAGCTTATACTAATAGGGACTTCCTACCTAATCTCAATACAAAAAGGAGGAAAAATAATCTCTTATGGCTAAAGGTTTGAACATAAGGTGTCTATGACCCATTAAAGCCAATGCAGTATGGGAATTGGGGAGTTGTTGCGATTTAGTCCTTGAACTTTAAATTAATCAGTAGCTTACTGGGAAGTTAAACATTGGAGTAGTTGCTTAAATAACTTTGGCTGTCTTCTTCCTACCATGGGAAATCTCAAGCCAGAGCTACGATGTCAGGGGCGTATACTCTTTCAAGGTTTCACACTGCTACTTGTAGAATTTGACATAGCAGTCACCGTCCACAATAACTTGTAAAAATCACCAATTCTGCCCAACTATTGACATGATTTGAACCCATTTAGGGTCCATAAAGGTATTTCAGAAGTAGCTGCATACAAGTCTTCAGAAACCAAGCGTATGTCGGTCTGCATTCTGCAGACGAAAGCACAAACCTAGTGGTTGGGCTAGCAGCATCTCACAAACTATCACTGTTGACGTCATAAAATGATTGCAACCTACAAGGGTTTAAAAGGGCAATTGACCCTTGGAGAAAAAGGAAAAGAAAATTGCAAAAAGCTTATTTTAACCCTTAAACTATTGTTCAATAGTCAAGTTACCCATTAAGACAAATGACTTCAGCATCCATATAGTTATTTTCATACTTTCTCTGCCAAATGCTATGATCCAACATATTCCAACAACTCCAATAGCAACAATAATAATGCCCCCCTCATTAAGACACGTTTACTAAATTTCTTCATTCCCCTGAATCGGTTTCTTTAGAGAAATTATTATTAACAAAGCACGTAAGTTCTCTACTTTCAAAGGAAAAATCCTCATGTTAGTGTTTTGAAGTTGCAAATA
The DNA here is from genome assembly GCF_001659605.2 of Manihot esculenta. Taxonomy (NCBI): domain Eukaryota; kingdom Viridiplantae; phylum Streptophyta; class Magnoliopsida; order Malpighiales; family Euphorbiaceae; genus Manihot; species Manihot esculenta. The sequence goes on along the minus strand of NC_035174.2, from coordinate 6,018,024 downwards.
CCTATGGTAAGGGTAAGAGGCTCAGAAAAAGAACCAAGCTTGATAAATTGCATAAAAAATGCTACAAACACCACCATTGAAGGTCATTCCCCTCTTCAGAAGACTTTGAGGTAGACAAAAACATGTTGAATCGATCCTAGTAGCAAGTATAATGATCCAGCGGAGTACCTCAACTGAAATAAGTAGTAGAAACTGAAAATATTCCATAAAGTATAAATGAGGTAATGAATTCTTCATTAAAAGAAAGTGAAAAATAAAAAGAAATAAATGTATGAAACATAGCAAAGATGGCATGCAGGACGAATCACACGATTTCCTCTTCTTCTTCTGAGTCCTAGCAATCAGAGTGCCAGCAGGATGAATTGAGTCCATTCAATGAAGAAGACCACCATCGTCGTCACTTATTGCAAGCATGGGAGAGGCCTAATTAAGATCAATGGCTATCCAATCGAACTGGTGGAGCCCGAGATCCTCTGGTAAATTTAACATTTTGAGGTGACACATTTTGGAGTCATTCAAGAAATTTATCTTCATATACCAATTTCTTAATTTTGTTGTCATGATAATTTAATCTTTATAGCTAGTTTATTTAATGCATAAAATAAGTAGAGATGCCATGCACTTACAAAGCTCATAATAAAAATGAAAAGTGAATAGCTCCACAGATACACCAAAATTGCAGGAAACGGGCATATGTTCCAAGATACTGAAGCAAGAAATAGAATATATTGCTCATGCTGCCATATTTACTATCCAATATCAAAGCTTCAAGAAGCACTGCTGTCAGTTGTGTTTCTGCGTGAGGTAGGTGGAGCAGTTTTTGATTGAAGCTAGCACAAAGAGAAGCTGCCACGTTTGTGTTGTATTTGAATATTAGTGTTATGTTGAAGCCCATTCTTAATATGTGGCCCCATTCTCCAAACGTTGTTTATCTTCTGTTAATTTTGGGGTCTTTTAAACCATTTTAAAAAGTTGAGGGAGTAAAATGAACAAAAATAAGTTAAGGGTTAATTTGACTATTGGACAATTATTACTGCTAGTGCCAGTCAAACTTAGCAGATAAAATAACTCAAAGTTGCAATTAGTTCCATTCTATAATGCAAGTATGCCAACAACCTCAGAAAACTCAAAATAATTGAACTTTGAACAAAAATCCTTTATACTAATCCATATTTTATTATGTACAACATATCAAGTTCGATGGTTACACAGTAACTACAATCACCCAAACCCATTTCACATTAAACTCTGTTTCTATAAAGTTCATGCTAGCTGGAATTAGTTATGGACTTCCAGCAATGTCACTCAAGAATCCTTTTTATGGCATCGGCACCAACCTAGCACTTGCGAACATATAATCCTCTTTGTCAGTTAGTAAGCCAAAATTTTTAGAATTCCATCAAAGAAAGCATTCAAGTGTGGCTTCAACATCCAACATCAGATCTGTATTTTACAAACGTAAACGTAAGCATGCAACCAGGGGAAGTAATAAAACTTTTACCTATTAAAAAAATAAAAGATAGTTGGTTAGCAAAACCTTGCTAAGGCAGATGAGCTAATGGGAATCATGCCAGATGGAGTTGCAAGAGCATCCACCAATACATGATGCAGAGTTACTGGTATAACTCCATCCATGAGAGTAGGATAGTGCAACTGCAAAACCAAAGCAAGTTATCTTAAACAGAAAATAATAAAATAACTTGACCTGATTATAAATGACTAGAGTATCTCTTGCAAATCAGTGTCCATAATAGAAAGAGATTAAGAGAAAAATATACCAAAGAGAGGCTCCTTCCAATTCTCTCCCTTGCTAGCTCTTGATACTTCCTGAAAGAAGGCATCATACTAACTATTTTGCATCACATATGTCAAGAAGAGAACACAAATTCAAAATAAAACAATTGAGTGAAAAAAATGAAGTTATGAAAAAATGTAAGCGGCACAATAGAAAATCAGAACATTAGAAAACTAGAAGGCCATGAAAACAAGAGCAACACAAGCCTAGATATGCAAATCGATTATAAGCAGTAATGATTACTCCTTATGACAATGGATTCTCTCAAGTATTTCAGGCACAATCTCCCCTGGCCGTGCAAACGTGTCATAATCAATTTCTGTTTCTAGGTTATATGGATTGGAAGGAACCTGATCTCTTGTCCAAGGACTAGAACTACAGAACTACAAAGTGTGGGAGCTAGTACATCTGCCTGGTGTAAATATGTAAGAAAGACCTGTCAAAGGTTCAGGTCACTGAAGGGAATAAATATAAACTTGGGCTAAGCTGCTTGAAGTCACCTTCCTCCATGGCCCAGGCTTCTTCTGCATCTGTCAAATGCAAGTCCTGGGAACAGACACCAAGAATGCATAAACTGTTAAAGTTTGGCTTTCGTGTTTCCAAACATGAAAGTCATTCTATGGAGTTCAGCAACACACATGAAGCAAGGCATAAAAATAAAAATTTACCAGACAGAAGGAACAGATCAACTGGGCTGCATTACTGCACCACTACAGATCTTTAATATCTATTGGTCTTATAAGAGAGAGAAGATAAATAAACAAATTGGTAAAGTACTAGCACTCTAATTTCGAGATGATGCCTATTTAAACTGGCATTGAAATGTGTTCAAAATGCTTGCGCATACAGAGATGTGATACACATATCTGAAGTAATTTTTAGGCAAAGGGATGAAAAATGTTGCTATTCGGGTTTTGGGAAGCTGGAAATGAATTTCTTAAAATGGACCAGCTTTTGCATATGACTATGTCAATTAGAACCAGGAAAGGGGAAATCCTAAAACACATTGATAAGTTACTTGCTTTTGTCATCTCTGACAGGACTCAGAGAAACAGCCAGCCATTCCTTTCAACCACTTAAACTCATTGATTAAGAGGCAAGCAAGTTGGCTGGTACAAAACATTACACCATAAACATAAGGCTATTACAGAGTTTCTCAAAACAAGGAGGATCGAGGAGGAGCTACATTTCACAACCAAATTCTCTATCCCAGAATTTAATTTAAGAAGAGAATTAGCCAATCACAATGAAATAGCTACATGTGAGATTTCTATAGCCATTCTTTCTCGTTTCTTACATCAATCAAAAGAAGAGAAAAACAACTATCATGAACCTTCTAGCATCACATGAGTTCATTATTCATTTTAGGAACATCAAAATACTAATAAGGAAAGAGTCTGCTATACTTACCATCTTCCCGCACTTCCAACATGGTCTACTGAAGCAGGTTCTAAAATATTCCTCTACCCACAGTAAATAAAGCTTCTTTGCAGGCTGAGCACAGCCATCTACAGTTTAACAAAAAAATACATAGGATAGAGAAGTGAGACCTCCGCAATTTTACAAGTACAGAATTTAAATACCTAAACTTTCGCCGAATTCCCAGAATTTTCAACAGCAATTTTGACGTGTCAAACTCCCCTAGAGGTCTGCAACTTATATAAGCGCATAATCACCGGCTAGACTTTGTACCATGGAGCTTCTATATTCTTTGGATTGCATTGTCTAGCAAACAAAACCCGAATCACAGTTGATTAATAGGTATCTAAACAATGAGTTAATGATAGAGTTTTGAAGTTACCTTCTTGCGATCGGAGGGAGGGATCCATGGACTTGATCAGTTCGGAGAATCCGTTCTTGCTTGAATATTTGTAGAGACGGGTGGTTTGATCATGCTCGATGCTCATGAATCATGATGGCGTTGGGGCGGAGAAAGGCGATGGGTCGGCGGAGTCAGGCCGGGCGGGACGGGAGGAGTCGCGGAGCTGGTTGAATCATGATCACGGCTTGACAGTTGACCCTAGCGCTGTGAAGAGGTAGCCCATCTTTTCCACATTAATCATTATTGCACTTTTAGCCCTTTTATTTTCCAATTTATGCTTATACACCAACGATTTTAATTTTTGGCAGGCAAAGGCCGATAAATTTCACCGGCAAAAATTTTTTGCAACTTTATTTTCTATTTTTAAAATATTATTTGCAACAATCTCAATCAAACACTCATAAAATTTATTTATATTAGAAAAGTCAACAAAATCTTTAAAAAAATTATTATATAATGGATAAGATTACTAAGTTCGTTTGATTAAAATTTTTGATAAGTCGAATGATCAATGTGTCATTTTTAGGGTGGGCATATAGCAACTATTACAAAATAAAAAGTAAATAAATATAAATACGGAAAAAGCCAGGGACCAGTATTATAAAATCTCCAAATAATGCTAATCTGCAACGAAAATTACCAGAGCGCCACATCCAAACACTCCTCTCTCTCACTCTCTCTCTCTCTACCAAGAAGCTTAACCCTTACCCCAAATCTCCATGCCATGACCTGAGCTCAGAGCCCAATATCTCTAAGCTCCATTACGGATCGAATCAAAAAATTAGAATTAAAGGCAGAAGACGATGCTGTCTCATGGTGATCTGGACCGGCAGATCGAGTACCTAATGCAGTGTAAGCCACTGACGGAAAGTGAAGTGAAGGCACTGTGCGAGCAAGCAAGAGCGATCCTGGTGGAGGAATGGAACGTGCAGCCGGTTAAATGCCCCGTCACTGTCTGTGGTGATATTCATGGCCAGTTCCACGATCTTGTCGAGCTCTTTCGCATCGGTGGAAACGCCCCCGACACTAACTATCTTTTCATGGGCGACTACGTTGGTAAGTCTCTTACTATTTTCTATTATTTTGAGTTGGAGTGAGCTTCAATGTCTCCGGAATTTATTTATTTATTTATTTAAAGAACAAAAGAGTGAGCAAGCTTATTGAAGAGAGTATAGATTTCAAACGTTTAGGATTTGTCAAGTTATATGCTTTCAAGCTTCGTATCCAGTCTTTGCTATTGGGTATTAACGCCCATACCGTAGAAGGTTTAGGTAAATTTCTGAAACATGATTGACTGGGGATGTTAGATTATGGTTGCCCATTGTTATGGCAGTTGATGTGAGTTGTTTAATTCAACAAATGAGAATATGATTAAGGTGGCGTAGCTAACTTAGAAGTATACCTTCATTCTACTGGAAAGTTGTTAATTCGATTCAGGATTAGTGTAAGCACTGTGCATATATGTATTGAAGTATTGTACCGCATTTTATGATAAATAAAACTAAGGATTACATTAACCTTAAAAGGGGTCATCGCCCAAGTACTCCAGGAGTAAACTTGTAATGTTCTTTGCCCATGTACGCCTCAGAAGTCTTCAAGTTCCTTTCTCTTCTGACTACTTTATTTTCTAATATGAGCATGCACAGTTAGAATATTTGTATATTCCTTTTAGCCATTGAAGCTAAACTTGTCTGCCTCTGTAATCATGTCTTTTCACATTTTGCATGAGAAAAATTGTCACTGTATTTACCCCTTTTTTTGGTTTCTTCTTTTGCCATTCTGCAGATCGAGGATATTATTCGGTGGAAACTGTGACTCTTTTAGTGGCACTGAAAGTTCGATACAGAGATAGGATTACGATTCTAAGAGGAAATCATGAGAGTCGTCAAATAACTCAAGTGTAAGAGTCTATTCAGTTTAAATGTTCACTTATTCATAGTTGCACTATTAGTATTTTGCTAGTGAATAAACAACTAGGAGTTTTCGGCCTAAAATTGCTTCCTAACATGCTTCCTGGTTTTAAGTTTATTGGGTTACAAATGCTTCACTGTGTAAATTTCCTTTATATGTTGTCAAAATTTCCTTTCTTTTAGATTCAGTGGGATCCCTATCCCGCATTGATAGACTACTAAAATTGATATAGTTATATATAATAACTAGCTCAGAACTACTAAATAAGTTGGATTAAATATTTTGCGTCAAGTGGAAAATTGGTTCAAAAGTTATCTAAGCCAATTTTAGTCGGGCCGATACAATTGATATCAGAGCCACCCTGAATTAGTATAATTATTAGAAAAATTATACGTGACTATTGGATCTGCGAGGACTCCAGAAAAATTATACGGGACTATTGGGTCTGCGAGGAAAGGGCTACCCAGGGACTACCCGAGGCACCAGCAAACGCAATACCTTATGGCCGCTCCTAGTTTAGCATTTGTACCCTATTCAGCATAGCATCACACATTAAGATTGCGACGGGGACATCGTAAAAATTGAGTGGGGGAGAATGTGAGATTCCTATCCAACATGGATAGATTACTAAATTGATATAATTGTATAATAGCTAGCTCATAAATGCTAAATAATTTGGGTTAATCATTTTAGGACAAGTTGAAAATGAGTCCAAAATTTATTTAGGCTAGTTTTAGTTGGCTGTTACACAGAGAGTTAAATAGGACAGATAGTACGAATAGCTTATTCTCTTTACTTTATTTACAATACGAACCATTCTATTAAATTCTCGTGCATAAAACAGTGCAAGAAGGAACCATGGTGTTTTAGTTCTTTGGACTTGTAAATGGTGCATTATAAAATCCACAATTTCTATCTGTATCTATTACCTTTTTTTTCTATCTTTCCAGGTATGGCTTTTATGATGAATGCTTAAGGAAATATGGAAATGCCAGTGTTTGGAAATATTTCACTGACCTCTTTGATTATCTGCCACTTACAGCCCTAATTGAGAGTCAGGTATGAATTCTAGAATGCTCCCTTGATTAGTCCATGATCTTAACTACTAATTATCTTTGTGATTTTATCTTAAATTATCTATTATTACCCTGTAGATCTTTTGCTTGCATGGTGGGCTTTCCCCATCGTTAGATACATTGGATAATATCCGCTCCTTGGACCGTATACAAGAGGTACAGTTACAATGTACTTTTGCAGTTTGGCACTTAAACATTTTCTTGAGCCACTATTAATTGTTATAAAATTTATTATTCTACTCGTAATTTTTGTTTTTACATGTTGATAAAACTGATTTACGGGGTTTGGTAACCATGAGAAGTTTACAAGCCCAAATGATTTGCACTTACTACAATTTCTGCTGATAGTCATTTTACATAAACATCCGGATCATTTTATCTGGTTTGAGGGGCCCATAACCTTATTCTTCCTGTCAGAAGTAAAACCAGCTAATGCTGATTTAACTACAAATTGTTTCATTCCTCCTTTCCATATTTGAATTTTTGGTTATGTTGTGCATCATTTATTGCTGCTGGAGATAATACAAAACGAAGTTATGTCACGTGAAGTGTTGCTTAAATGGGGAGAACTAATAACTAAAGATGGGACTGAGGTGAATGCCAGTGGTACTTCTTAGCGAATGATATAACTAGAGCTACCTCTCTCTCTCTCTATATATATAAACCGCCTTTGTTTAACTGATTTGGAACTGTCTTTGCAGTGTGCTAGAATGCCTAAATGGTTATGGTTTCTTTTTTTGTTACTTTTCCAATAATACCTGTCTAATTGCTGCTTCTGATTTCATGGATGACTAGGTTCCCCATGAAGGTCCAATGTGTGATCTCTTATGGTCCGATCCAGATGATCGATGTGGGTGGGGAATTTCTCCACGAGGAGCTGGATACACTTTTGGACAAGATATCTCTCAACAGTTCAACCACACTAATGGGCTTAGTCTGATTTCTAGAGCTCACCAGCTTGTCATGGAAGGATACAGTTGGTCCCAGGTTTGTGGATTTTAAGACTAATGGAATTACTTTTGAAGAATAAAGCTCATATAGATTTATCTTTGATATTACCTACTTCAAATCTCTGCAGGACAAGAATGTGGTTACTGTTTTCAGTGCACCAAACTACTGCTATCGGTGTGGGAATATGGCTGCAATACTTGAGGTTGGGGAAAATATGGAGCAGAATTTCCTTCAATTTGATCCAGCTCCTCGTCAGATTGAACCTGATACGACACGCAGAACTCCTGACTATTTTTTGTAACCATCATAGCATGGCAATTTTTCTAATTCTGTCATGGTTTTGTAGAGGTGTCTTACAGAGTAGGGGATTTTTGGAGTTTACTTGATATAAAGGGACAAAAGAAACATTGTTACCCTCATTCTTTTGGTTGCAATTGTTCTACTGCTTCTGCATTTATATGAGTTTATAGGTTTACCTGTAGGTGGTTTTTGTTTTCTACTGTAGAAAGTGAAGGAAACAGAAATAACAAGCTATTCTTCACCTTTTCAAGTCAATGTTGGTGCTGTCTCTCTCTGAGTTCATCCATCTTCATATGCTTCTGGAGTTCTGACTTTATTGAAAAATTTATTATTTAATCTCTCGGATTTAGCCAAATTAACAGTATATTAGTTATTATGCATTTTAAACCGCTAACTAATTTAGGTCTTTCCATGCATTACGTGGAGGATAGTTGCATCTTTGTTATTTTACACATTGAGAATGACTATATAAATAAATGGATTAACTTCTAAATTGTTTGAAAAGACAGAACGAACTCATATGGTTTTAAAAATGAAGGTTCAAGCAATTAGTTTCACTAGTACACAAAAACTAAATAATGATTATCCTCGTTTAAATCCCTGATTTAATAGCTTGGTTCATTTCAACTACCACTTCAGTTTTCTCTTTACCCTTTCTACTAACTACAAGCACAGTAGTGGCATGCATAAAATCATGCACAAATATGTGCTATTTTGAGAATTTTTTTTGAATTAATTAGATTAAGGAAGAAAAACTAGATAACAATAATTTGGGTGAATAGTATAATTACAGTTGAAGCTATACAATATTCTTGGAGTTTGCTCATCAACTATGAAGACTCTTGCTTCTCCTTCTCCTTCTCTACCTTCCCCTGACATCACCAATTATATCTTAGCACCTCATGATTGTCGATTGAGAAGGCCGTGAAAGAGCTGGTATTCAAAACTGAGTTACATGATAGCCTGCAGAGCACTCTCCTCTCACTCTTTGCTCTATCTTGCACTAGATTTTATTGGCTGCAACAGCTGGAGACATCTTTCAGTTGCTCTTTTGCTTTGTAAACTGCCCACCAAGTACGCAAACTAAATCATTATTCTGTATCAACCTTTCTGGATCATTTTTTTCCATGTTTATTTGAGAATCTGAGTAAAGTCCTTGAAATTGTAACAGCAAACCATTTTGTGTCTTACTTGATTGACAAATTACCCATCACAAAACTCAAAAGAAGAAGAAGAAGAAGAAGAAGAAGATCTTACCACAACCATCCAAGGCAGTAATAACTAAGATGTCCACTAAGCTCCAAAGCCAGAAATTCAGTTTCTTCCAGCGTTTTGCATTGTATATACATCCTAACAAGCAAAGGGAAAACTGCCAAAAAGAAGAAGAAAGAAAGCATTTAAAAAATGAACATAATGTAAAATAACTATGACAGAAGGGGGAAAAAAAGGGAATTTAATGATTAGAACAGTGAATAAATTGAAGAAATTGTTAATCGTTAATCAGGTCCTATGTTTTCATAAACGGAAGACTGAATTGTCATGAAGTAATCAAAGAGTGTAGCAGCTCAAAACACTTGCCGAGTGGGCATCACATACCTTATGTAAACTAAAGTTTCTTTTCAATGTGTTATCTACAACACTATAAAGTCGATGAATGTGCAGAGGAATTACCATTAAAATGACTATCAAGAGAATTAGGCAACTTAGTTGTCCCCAGAGGACACTGAGATGAAGTGACGAAGCTTCTGAAGATTGTCAGATATCTCTATTAATAACTTTTCACTATCATTCTGAATTGTCTGACCAGCGTGCTTTGAGGACTTATCATCTACTTCAAGAGCCTTCACCCACTCATGAAAATGCAATAGTTCTTTCATTAATTTGCCCTCTTGTCCTGACATATCAAACAACAGTTGATTATAAGATATTGAGAATTTTTAGCATTGTTACTGCAACTATTATTGTGAAAGTAGTTACTTGATTAAAGAGTAGTAAAAATTAATTTAAAATAAATTAGATGGGGGGATATATGCAGCCATTAATGTAGAGGGAATAATCATTTGATCTAATGAAATTAAATTAGAGGGACTGAATAAGTTATCTAAATAGATCGACTGACTAGTAATAATAATAAGAATACTTATAAGACTAAATAGTAATTAAAAAGGAGAAGTTTCTTGGCCACATGATACACTTACGGAACTATAACAGTAACATAGGATAAACTCATGCATGTTACCTGTCGCTTCATTCATGCGGCCGTCTGATATGTAACCCCTCTTTTCTATGTGTTTCAACCGACCAAGAGGGCAGGCTCTGCCCGGTTTGCGTAATTTTTCTGGGACCTTCCCTTCATTCTCATTCGACAAAGATGAAGACTGCTTGTTACTATGCTGATTTTCATCATTAATACGTCCATCAGTGGAACTACAGGCTGGGCTGATATGTTCAGATTTTTCAGCATTGGATGAGATAGGTTGTGAGTTCTTGTCCAGGGAACCCTCATCTTCAGATCTCTTAAGAGTTTGTGAGTTATTGTCCTGGGAACCCGCATCTACAGATCTTTTGAGAGTTTGTGAGTTCATGTTCTGGTAACCCTCAACTTCAGATCCCTCAAAACTGTCTTCTCTTAAGGGGCCATATTTTTCTCTATACTCGTCAAGTTCAGCCTCCAAAACCTTAATCTCTTCCTCTCTCTTGGCAAGTAAATCATATGTTGCTTGCAGGGCTTCTTGATCATATTCTGCCTCCTCCTCCATCATTCTTTGATACTGTAAGGCCTCCATCTGAACTGCTGCCTTCTCTGCCTGCAACCTAGTGATCATGGCCATTGCATTATTAGCTGCAACAGCAGAAGCACTTCTTTCTTCATCCAGTTCCATATACAAAGCCATCAATGACTTGCGATCTAAGCGAGCCTGTCCCTTCATTTGGTGCAAAATCAAGTCACCATCTGCTTCACTTGGTGCACTGCCTTCCGTGTACTCTGAAGCAAATTCTGTTTTTTCAAGTGGTGATTTTCTTGGGACCCTATTACTCCACCTAGGGCTGACATTAGCTGAATCTGTTAGTGGAATTCCAAAATACCTGTTTCCTCTGCAAAAAATAGGAGTTCTATCCTCATTCATATACTCAGCTTCTGTCAGCCCTGTAGGAGCTTTTGCATCTTCTTTAGCTGATACACAAAATGCATCCACCAAAAAACAATAAATAGTTAGTTAAAGAAGTAGAGGGGCAAAAAAGGAGGCTTGATACATTTAGCATGTCAAAATTTTTATGGAGTTGCATTGCAAAATTTAGAAACAAAAGGAAAATACGAGCACCGCTTAGCAATAGATTTCAAGAATTTGCATTGCCTGTGTGCAAACAACTCAAACTTCTTGTTTGCAATAAAGAATTTTGCAAAAATTCAATTCAATTTTGATATTCTTTTATCAATTCTCATGTTTGAAATTAAAGAATTTAATTGTTTCAAACTTAAAAAAATTCATTTGAAAAGAAATTGAAATTGTTCCAAACAAAGCCAAAATGATTGCATTTAATAGGTATAAAGATTATGTATAAGTGCAAGACATCTTCAAGAGTTTGAAGAATTCAAATCAAGACTATACAACTGAAAAAAGATAAGGGAAAATTTAAATTGAAGCTCCCACTGCTTACCAAGACGTGGTGTATTCTGGCCATCCTCATCTTCATGTAGCTCAGATTCATCGTCTGGAAACTTGAGTTCTGTGTATCGCATGGTATATATTTCCAAGTTTCGATGCTCCTCATTTCTCCAATTTGCAAACGGAGCTCTTGGGGAAGGAGTGGGAGCTTGTGAAGTCATGCTGGATCCTTTTCCTTTAAAATAGGATTTGGCCTTCAACGGCCCGCCACAGCATGGACATCGATGGAGAAAAATATCCTCAGCCTGCATTGAATCATCTTTTCTTCCAGTAGGCAGAGTGAAATGCTGATCTGGATCGTTATCAACAATCGTTGCAATGTCCTTGTTCAAAATCCCAACAAGAGACTTGTACGTATGGCCATGAGCTTCCTTCGCCGTAGCAAATGAAAGAAGACAAGTATCACACATTCTTCTTATATCAGAAAGCTTCTTGTGGTTGTGACAATAAGCCAAACATGAAACCTCCTTCTTGTGAGATTCGCATATAGAATCATTGTAATAAAAGTCAGAAGTTCTACGAACCAAAACATGATCAATCCTTGTACAAAGCAAACAAGGGATTTCCAACTCAAAGAATCTAGCAAATTCGTTAGCAAAAAATGCAAGAAACCCATCAATAAAAAGCACAATTATCAACAACCATTCGAGTACAGCATAGATGAGGAACAATGGGAACTTTCCCAGTTCTTCTTCCACAAAATGCTTAAATGATCTTTTAGCCATAGTAGTTTCAACCCACAAACAACAATTGAAAATGGGTATTGAAGATAGTAACCATGTAATTATATGTTTCTTTATTGCCTATACTCAGCTGACTGTTAAACGATAAAGAAAGGATCTAGCAAGGTAAAAAGGCTCAAAGGGCTGACAACAACATAGAAGATCATGACCCAGATTTTGGAATGAACCGAAGCCAGATCATGACCTTGCCCTGTGTACCTGTGTAAGAGCGAGAGGAGGAGGAGGAGGGGAGAGAAACTGAGAGGTTATTTGCAGTTTTAGATTTCAAATTTTGGGTGGTCATTTTTCTTTTGGCTATAAATGGAGGACAAGTTTGTGGGAGAATCGAGGATTTCATGCAGACCTTGTACCTGAATTAACGGTCTATCAAGCACTATTCAGCAAACTGAATCAAACCATATCAAAACAATGGATGATGCCAACATGAATCTAATCAGTCACAGCTCTAATACAAGTGTATGGTTAACGATATTTCTCGTTAGTAAGAAATTATTTACAAGAAAATAATTATATAATTTTTTTTTAAACTAAAAAAAATTCTTTCATTCGAAATATAAAATTGATAGAAAAGATGAATTGAATTAAATTCTTATGTATTTTTAATTCCAAACGGACTTTATGCTGCACTATAATCACTTCATGAACAGGAGAAATGAAACACAGTTCTCAACGATTGCGCCAACCACACTTGATAATAATACATATCGGGAATTATTTAGAGAATAGACGCAGAGAACAAGAGTATTGTTGATGATATTGCTGAAACATCGGCTCCAGGAGAAAATAAAATGTTTCATAGATTCAGGTACTTGTCCGAAGAAGCACCTGATCCACCTGTTAGAAAATGACACGGCTTGTGGGTATGTTTTAACTCGTTAAAATTTTATCTAAAAAATAATATTCTTAAAAAACATAAAATTTCCTAAATTCCAACCACAATGGAACGGTAACGATAACAGTGGTGGTTTAAGTATGTGAATTTCTTGAGCAGTAAAATTTAATATATTAATTATATTATATTAATATTATATTATAATAATATGAATAATTTCATAATAATAATGGTATAAATATATTTTATTATTAAAAAAAATAATATAATCTCTTTAAAATATTTAGATAATTTATCATTCAATTTCAATTTAGTATGAAATGGACGGTTGGAGAAAGTATAATTATGCATTTCATATTAAATGTTAAGAAAATAATAATAAAAAATAAATTTAAAGAGTCATTTAAAAATGGAACACAGAGAACTATGTGAAAAAATATATAAAATAAATAATAACGGTTATATACTAATAAATTTTACATAAAATAAATAATAACGGTTATATTTTCGTAAAAGGTAAAAAAATTAAAATTATTATAATTATTAATATAATAAATTATAATAATTTAAATTTAATAAGTTAATTATTTAATATTTATAACTATTAATTTAGAGTATTAAAATCACAATTTGACTTTTTATTATACTTTAATTATTTATATTTATTAATTTTTTATAATTATTTAAATTAAATAAAATTTTAGTTTAATAATATTTTATATAATTAATTCTATTAATTTTTTAATTATTTTATATTTTTATCATAATTAATATTTTTTATAATAATTTTAATCGATTATATATATTTATTTTATATAATTATTCATATATGATATATAGAGTATTTATAATTAATTATATTAGTTATAATTTTATAAAATTATTAAATAAATAAACAACAGTACTGTCTTTTTTTATAAAATTATTACTATAGAAAAAAAAATTGCATCTTTTTATATGGTGTTTACTTAATTTTTGCAAATATATTTTCAATATTCTAGACGATAAAATTTTATTAAAATATTAATAAAATAATATATCAAAAAGTAATAAAATATCAAAAGATTATATAATAATGACAGTAAATATAATAAAAATTATATTTATTATATTAAAAAAATAAAAAATTATATTTATTGGAATATAATAAAATTTATATTTATTATATTAAAAAATAATAAAAAAATTAAAAAATTTTAGTGATTAAAAATAATAAATTATATTTATTACATATACATTAATTATTATTTTATATAAAAATAAAATTATAAATATATTTACACCACATATTGTAAAATTAATTATATTACTTGTTAATCTCTCATATATATGTTTAATAATGAAACTTATAAATATATATATATATTTCTAACTATAAATTTATTATTTATTAATAATAAAAATATAATAAAAAACGTATTACAAATTTAAATATATCATTTCTCATATTTTATAGTTAAAAAAATAAATATGTATTAATTTTTTATTGATTATTTTAAAAATAAAGTTAGTTTTTAGTTTTAAATTTTTTAATTATAAATTAAAAAATTAAAAAATCACGTACTAATAAAAAAAATTTAAAAGTCATATACAAATTATAATAATAAAAACAATAAATTATATTTATTATAAACATATTAATTAATAATATTATTAAATATGATAATATAATTTAAAAATAAAAACAAAAATAAAATATATTAAGGGTGCCACTTAACCGCCAAATATACTGCCTAAATTTAAATATGCTAATTGACATAAATGCATGAACTTGAACGTATCCATAATCTATTTTAAACTTCACCTTTATATATATATAATTAGGGGAAATCATAGATTCACTATACGTTGTTTGAATTGAATGTTTACAAATCGATTTCTGCTAATTTGAGCTTGTTGAAGTTACAAATTGCTGATATCACACGTTATTATGCTTGAAGAAACTTGAACCGCCGTTGATTAATTGAGGGGACAAAACAAGGAGTTCTAGCAGGTATAGCTAACAATGGGCTGATTTTGGTACGGTGTTTGTTTGAAACCGTCAATTCTAGTTCATTGGAAGGTTAAACCTGAACTGGCCCGTATAAACCCCAAAGTTCCAATTCAAATTCTGGTTTGGTCTCTTTCTAGATCGGTTTTATCCAATCCAATGGCCTAGATTTTTTAATGAAACCTTTTTCTAGGCATTTAACCAAACCAGCTGATTCCGTTCCGGTTTCCAGTTCAATTCAATCACTGTTCGAGCCAACTTCTGAGTTTTGACCAGTTCCTGGTTGGAACCGGCCCAGACCAGGTGTACTGGCAGGCATCATTTCCAGAACATGGAAGCAATAAATCCAATTAGTTGTGTCTAAGATTTCTGAACTTGAAGGACAAACAAAAGGTGCATTTGATACAATGCACTGTTTGAGAAACTCAAATAAGAAAAACAAACAAAACTTCAGTGTCCTTGTCTAATTTATCTGTGAAGGAGTATGCATATGAAGAAACTTGCGGCATATGTTGTATCATCTAGCTTGTGGGCAAAACATTTGTAGACATATAAGGTGACATGCATCCTTGGACCTGAAAAGAGTTCCATTCTTTACATCAGAATGTGTCAGACTACCAATCCTTGAAGCAAAACAAAATATCACCATACAAACTGCTCGTCCTATTGAATGAGGTCTGAATTGATATGGTTGAGATGGCAGTATACCATAATTCTATGCAAGCCATTTTAGAATAAAAATATCATGGTCAAAAAAAAAATCAAGGCCAAGGGTAAAGCAAGTCACAGCCAATACAAAGCAGCTTCGTAGCAAAGGCAAGGCATGCCAATTTAACACAAAGCAGCAACGAAAAATGAAGAAGACTTATTTTTTCTTCTATCCCTTGCTTATGGTACCTCTCATGAAATTGCATACATATAAAAACCATTCAGCACAAGATTATGATAAATGGGGATTGACAATGTGGACAAGTCAAAGAGTAAAATCAGCATGGTTTCAAGAAGATACCGTAAAAGGATTAGTTACCTGCAACAGGCAAGTAGGGATTTGGATAAACCCCTGCAAAAGTAGATCAACCTTTTCCAGAATGTTTGGTGGAACAGGTGTGACCATGTAGAGCAAACCTTTGGAAGTGTCAATTCCTCTTACAATTCCTAGTTCATTGGAGGCAGCAAGCAAGATGAGAACATGATAAGAATTTCAACTATGAGACTATGAGTAACTCACAACCCATCAGCCTCCATAGAGAAATCACAGATGAATATATTAGCATCATGAAAAAAACTTACCAATATGTGCATACTTGAGCATATCGTGAACAAT
Organism: Manihot esculenta; assembly: GCF_001659605.2. Lineage (NCBI taxonomy): Eukaryota > Viridiplantae > Streptophyta > Magnoliopsida > Malpighiales > Euphorbiaceae > Manihot > Manihot esculenta. The sequence goes on along the minus strand of NC_035174.2, from coordinate 6,001,612 downwards.
ATAAAAAGATTTAATGCAGCAATTTTCGTCATTAAAAAAGCTATAAAAATTGAAAAAGTGAGTATTTTCAAAACAGCAATACAAGCTCCAGTGTGTGCAGCCTAGTCTATTTTCACCAGATATCTCCATTCATAATCAGACTATGAATGAAGAAGATATTCACTTTTTGCATGAGGTTTACTGTTGTTGGGCAACCCTATCATTAACCCTACAGCCCATAACATGGAGTTGGGACCAATAATCTGTAATTTCCTCTGATTAATGTTCAGAAGTGATTCTCAATGTTCATGGTATCAAATATGGGTGGACAATGCATAGAGTAAAAGAATATGCTCAGATCAGATATGGGTTATATATGTCAATAAATAATGTTTATTCTAACCGTTAAGCACCAAATAATTTTCTAGAAATATCAATAAGAAGCAACTCTGATTGTTCAAAGCCTAGAAACTACTAGGTTTCATTAGCCGGGAAATGAAAAATGTAAAGTATACTCCACAAGAATGTTGTAAGAAAGCTTGGCAAAGGAAAAGAACCCCACCTAGACCAACACACAAAGGTAAATCTTCTAACTGTTCAGAACTAACTGCCAAGCCAACAATGCTCGCATTCAAACTGTAGAAGACTTCAGTGCAAGGGACCTGACATAAACATTTAAACTGTTAGAAAAGAAGTCCAGATCACTGAATACTGATAGAAAGAGTGAAAGTAAATTACTAACATTGCAGAAAAAAATTCAAATGCAACCTATAGGTATTGACATCTGCCTTCTAGTATTCTCATGATACAAGGTTGGAAAAGATATGATAAATCGCTAGCAAATGTATCGGCAAAACAATACAGCATTTATAATGCCCTGGACCAACCTGGCAATGGAGATGTCTGATCTTGATGCTTGATATTGGAACTTGATAGGGTACATGAGAGGCTAGAGCATTTGCAAGTTCCTTGATTGTTGTGATATTCAAGCTACTTAAAAAGCACTGCCTGAAATAAGCCATTATGCGCAAATCTCTCAGAAGGTGTGCATCTTTTTGCACTGGCATCCTGACATACAATTTTAACAAAATGGTAAATAAAGAAAACATTTTAAAGTAACATAATTAATGAATGGCAACATTAGCAGCAGTATTAAACTGATTTTATTAATATAAGATTCATATATGATTTTTCTATTTTTATTCAAACATTACAGATCAAAGAAACAACCCAAGTTAATTAGGCAGCCTGCTTCAAGTAGCCAAACATTCAGTAAATTTCATTGTAACTTGCCAGCAAAAAACTTTGAGACTTTCTCAAAATCTATTCCTGGATATCATATGGAAACTCCATCATCCAAATAACGCTGAAGGCCAATAAGATTAAGCAGCACTTGCTAAAGAAAATTCTAATGCAAGCAAAAGCAATCATGTACCTATACAAGCTAGAGAGAGAGTTCATCCAAATCAAACAGTTTCTGCTTGAACTTACGATCTGTTAAAGGAGTCTTGACAAGCAGAATTGATCTCAATCAGATTAACATCCCCATGGAAATCATTACCTAGCCAGAATGCTCCAGCTGGTAGATTCTTTCTCTCGGAATATATGTTTATTTTAACTACATGTGTAGGAGCAATACATCTCACAATATCCACCAATATATCATAGCCAACACCTGGAATAAGGAAATGCCAAAATCATACTGACCTTATAATGAATTAAACAGCATTCATGTCCACATATCATAGCCACACAAGCAGCAGGAAACAGATATTAAGAGAGAAAAACGAAATAATTATGTACAAAAGCATACCTTTTACCCAGCCTGGTGTATTAACCACAATAGGCAACTCAGTCTTTGTAGGGCTTTCACTATTGTTAATCATGCAGTACTCCTTCTGATAGTAATAATACAGAGTCGATATGTACTTCAGGTATGCTGCTGGATATCTTTTTGAAGAAATATCACCAAAGAAAAAGCATCTAGAGGAAGAAACAAAGGACCAAACAGTGACAATATGCAATATGTTTCATCAACAAACCAGGTTCAGCCGTTCAGGTATAAAAACACCCCTATTCAAGTTTCACTAGGGGGAGATTCTATAGTTGATTGCATGGACCATTTAACACAAAAAATATGCTACTCCCAACTTTTAGAAACTTTTAGAAGTTAGAGAAATTCCAATTCAGAAAGATTTCTAACAACAATGATTGATCAATGAGATTGAGAAGTACTATAGATTCTAAAAGCAACATTCCAGTTCTTCATACACCACAAACAAATAAAAAAAAAAGACGTACACACGCGGAGAGAGACAAATTGCAGGATGAGTTAACAGCTCATACCTTTCAGGTGTCTTCAGGCATGGAGTTGTCAAATCTGATTTTAGAAACAGAAATCAATGGGAAATCCTCAAGTAGCGATAATAGTTTAAACACAAAAAACTCATCTTGGCACAGAGACTTTGTAAAATATTCAATTAATTGCAAGAAGTAAAGATCCATAAAGAAAATACCAGGCTTTATTTTGTCAACCACAGTGAAGGATACAAATCCAGGAGTGGTAAACTCAGGCTGCCCAACATCAGTATCCAAATAGCCTACCTTTCTGTATCTGCAAATTATGCAATTACAAGAACTTCAAAATCATTCACAGATGGAGAAAAAAGTCCTGTCATTATAATGTATTAATTAAAAGCAAAAAAACATAGAGTAGCGAGCGCATACTTTGAGAATTATGCAAACAGAAATATAGTAACCACATTACTTCGGTCCTAGACGCACCATATTCAATTCAATACCAGAAAGAAGAGTACTTAGCGTTATAAAATAACTCATTATATTTACACCCATGATATATCTTCAAGAGTATTTAAAAACTTCTTCCTTGCACAGCGGACACTCCAAACAGTAAAAGCAACCAGATACAAAGCGCTGTTGTATAAATATCAACCCAACAAAGCAAACAGCAAATTAAATAACCCAAAGTCAATTATACGAGCTTCCAACAGAAAACCCAATTCTACAGACACAACAATTTATTTACACATATCTAACAAATTGCCCAGAAAATAAAAACGCAAGGGGGGAAGGATAAAAAGGGGTTAACCTCCGGAGAAGAATGTTGAGGAGGTAACGAGAGAAAGTAGTTTTGCCACAGTTCTTGGCGCCACAGATTAAGACAATAGGAGCGGTTGAAGTGGGGGAATTGTATGCTATGGCGTCTGCAGCCTCTGACCATTCATCTGGTATGTATATGGTCGGTGATGGGTCTTCCGTCTCTGATACGGAAGCCATAGAAGTATCTTTTCTCTTTTGCTGTACACTTGGGATGCCTGTAGTTTTTAATATGCGTTAATGTAGACTCGGACGATATGCGTATTTTAGCGTCGGCAGTGGCGTGCCTGAAGAAGGCGAATATACCAAACTGCGACGACGGAGCTAAGGGCTAACACCAACACCACCAATGACCTGCCCTGCTGCTACCCAGAGCTGCGGATATTCGGCGTCGATGGCGGACCGGGGTCGGATTATGTAATTGGAATTCGGAGCTATTCGGCTTGTTGGCCCACGTTCGGTTTTCACTCTGGCTTTGGATTTTTCTTTTATTGAAATTTGGCCCACGTTTAAATTTGTAATTTCATATTTTTAAAAAATCTTTCGTAAATTTACAATTTAATTCTTTAATATTTTCATTATTAATAAGTTAGTTCCTTTATTTTTAAAAATCTTAGTTCCTTTATTTTTAAAAATCTATTAAAACGTCCTTATCTTTTTTTTTATCAACGAAATAATTTTTTTATTTTCTTTTCTGTTAAAATTAAATAAAGAAAAAGGAGAGAAAAAAAATTTTAAATCTAATTTTAATTTCAAATAAAACTTTTTATTTAATTCTTGGATATTACTATTATTAATTATTAACAAGTCAGTTTTTACGTTTTCAAAAATTTATTAAAATATTTTTATCTTTTTTATATCTATTAAAACGTCATTATTGTTTCTTTCCGTCAATGAAATAGTTCCTATCTTTTCTCATATCTATTAAAACGTTCTTATCGTTTCTTTCCGTCAACGAAATAGTCTCTCGTTATCATTTCTTTTCGTCAATGAAATCGTCACTCTCTATATTTTCAGAAATCTATTAAAACGTTTTTATCTTTCTTATATCTATTAAAACGTCCTTATCGTTTTTTTTTTCAACGAAATAATCTCTATCTTCAGAAATCTATTAAAATCTCTTCAACGAAATAGTCCCTATCTTCAGAAATCTATTAAAATCTCCTCCTCCTCTAAAAAGAAGAAGAAAATGATAATGAAAAAAAAGAAAAAGAAGAAGGAGAAGAAGGAGGAGAAGAAGAAGAAGGAGAAGAGAAGGAGGAGAAGAGAAGGTGGAGAAGAAAAAGAACAAAATAAGAAGGAGAAGGAGGAGAAGAAGAAGAAGAAAAAAAAGCAGAAGAATGAGGAAGAATTAATGAAGAAGAAAAAGGAGGAGGAAGAAGAGGAAAAAAATGGAGGTAATTTGATTTTTTATTATTTTTTAACGGTAAAATAGACGGAATGAGTGTTTTGTTGACGGAGAGAAAAAATAAAAATGTTTTAATAGATTTTTAATTATTTTTTAATGGTAAAAATAGACGGATGAACCATTTCGTTGACCGAGAGAAAAGATAAGGACATTTTAATAAATTTTTAAAAATATAGAGACTGACTTATTAATAATGGCAATACTTAGGAATTAAATTGTAAATTTTCTGTAATTTTTCCTATGTTTAAATATGACTTGACCCGAAAACTCAACCCGGAGACCCAACATCTCGACCCGGAAAATGAAGAAGAAAAAAAGAAAAAGACCTGATGGCATGCAACAAAGGAATCTGAGTGGGGAAATTCTCCGTTGAACCCTACGAATGAAGGTGACACCGGTGATTTTCCTCCTGCACTTGAAATTTCTTTGGGTGAGAACGTCTGGAAGATTCATGAGAATCACAACTGGAGCAATGCTAGAAGAGATCCAAACCCAACATCAACAGCATATCAGCCTTGCTTCCTTTATCTTTCTAGTGAAGTTATAAAGGTATGTCTTGCCTCCTTGATATGAACAACTTTTGTATTTCTAACTGAGGTGTTGCTTTTCTTGGGGCTACAGATATTTGGTTCTGACCCTTCCTGTGCATGCTACTTGAAAATTATTGAAGCCCTTCTCAAAGGTACACAATGTCTTCTCACCAATATCAGGGTCTCATTTCTACAAGCAATGCATTATGTTTTATTGTTGGATTTCTGTCACTTGTCATGACATTCAATTGCAGTTTGTCATATGCAGGACTTCACTGCCATTAGAATTTAGAAACATCAGCAACCCAGTTTTTATATTCCTTGACAGACACCGTAGATATTAGTATTTCATCTGCTCAAAACTTTTGTTCCTTGGGTTTGAGATTGGGAACCGAAAATGAGATTACAAATTTATTTGAGAATAGCCAAAATTTATGTCCATTAGGAGATCTTTGGTAACTCGTAAATGCATCTAAGCATATCGTAGAATATTTATTTTGAGAAACATATGGATGATACCAAACAAATGGCTCTTATGTAGTAAAAGCAAAGTATGGATATGCAAGTAGCATTTGAAACATCCACGCTTATTCACATATATGCTTTATTTAGTTCATGGAAGGGTACAGGATAAGAACGTGATATAGCTATTCCATGACCATGTAATAGTTTTGTTCTGACTTTGTTGTTCAATTCCACAGAGTGGCTTCCAATTCCATATTGACCTACTTGTCTGACATCTTTGATATTGCAAAGTCTAATGTGGGGAAACAGTACTTATCCACCAGAGATGGTGTTATTATTCCCGAGGTGTCAGCATTACCAGAATTTTGGTTGCATCATTAGTTGGACTGCTTCCTAGCTCTCGATTAGATACGATAGCTCTTGCACTCAACTTGTTGTATGCTGAATTACAGTAATCTGAAGTTAGGAAATTCAAGGAAGCTCCATATTCCTTCTTTTCCCAGTACATTTATGCTTTACTAGCCCTAACTCGTGCATATGGAGTGTGTGCAGTGGAGTGGGCAAAATAGAGTGTTTGGCTAATTCCATTGACAGCTGTGACGGACTTGGAGCGCGCTAGATTTTTTCAAGCATTGTCAGATGCGACATCTGGGATTGATGTCAATGCACTGATGGTTCCTGTTGAAGAGCTTTCTGATGTTTGTAGGCGAAATCGAACAGTCCAAGAGATACAGGGGGCTTTGAGAACACATGCTTTGAATTTGGCTACTGTAACATATCAGAGAAAAATACAAATGTGCTTTCTTGCTCAGGGTTCATCTGTTAGTCATGAGTCACATGTTTACTCGAGAGGTATATTTAGCTGTTGCATTTATTTTTCTTTGTGTATTATTTGTGCCTTTCTCCAATTTTTTTCAGGAGAATCGTTTCTATTGGTTGGGAGAGAGGTGATTGTAGTATCTTTATTGATGGGATGTGGGATGGGGAGTGGTTTGAAGGGCACTGGCTTCAATTTTTGGGGTAAAAATTTCAGTAGATGTAATTTTGGCGTGCAATAGTGAAAAAAGAAAAGGAGAATTACAAACATTATACACATTGCTTTCTTTTATTATTTTTTCTGAGAAGAGCTTCTCGACATTTTCATATCTTGTTAGTTTTTGCAGGATAAGGTTTTGGCAAGTCATCACGAGGGCTGCAAATAGGTTGAGCTGTTCCTTACATTTTGGTTCAGCTGTTCATTTGTTGGTTCAAGCTTATTCTTCAAAACCATCTATCTAGTATCGGCATGAGTAAGTAGAAGTTGCAGTTTTTTTTTCGTTATTTTCTTTTTTACAGAAAGATAGATCCCAGTACATCAGATACAAGTCAATACATTTTGTTGTGGTTTTTAATTGAAAGCATCTTAGAATATCCAATCTAGAGCACTGGAATACCTTATAGCTGCGTGTCTAAAAATTATTGAGAGAGAGGGGGAGCTGAGATTCTTTGTAAAACTTCTTCATGAAGGTGAAGTGATAGTGGGGTGTATGATTAAGAGAAGCTTTCACAAAGTACAAAGAAGAAAGCAGTGCAGAAGAATCTTGTTCCTCACTTGACTTGCGGACAAGCACCACATCGATACCCTTAAGAAAAGCTTCAATTTAGAAATCTCAAGGTATATTTAGTTTCAGCAGCATATGTGAAAGCATCAGTTAATCCTATTTTAAATACATTTAGACTCCCATGAGAAGATAGGATGACATGGGTCCCTTCTCTTTTAATTGAGTTCGAGTCTAGGTAGCATTTTGTCCCCTTAATGGGTTTGTCCAGCGGGAATCCGGATTAGTCGAGACAATATGCTTCAGATACCGGATGGTTTATTCAAAAAAAAAATTGCATTTTTAATGGGTTGCATGAAAGCACTATTATACCTTTTTGGAGCTGTGGGGAAATTGCATTAACCCATGTTGTAAATAAAACTTTGCTGGGAGATTATGATTGATTTGATAATCAGCCATGTGACTCTTATCAGTAGGATATTTCACTAGATGCACACTTATCATACATAGGTTAGTGGGGAATATTTTTTTGATTCTTGAGAGTCTCTCTAATTAATTTATTATCCTTTAAGAAAGGAGATTGCCTAAAGGATTGAGAAAGGAATCTCCACAAACCAAAGAAAGTGGATATTTATATGGGAGAGCTTACTTGAGATTTTGCACAAACTGAAAACAACCTAAATAGAAGTTGCATTATCTGCCCCCTTTGTGGGTTAATTCTACTGTCTAATCTATGAGAAGTTGAAACTTGAAATTTCTTAGAGCAGCCATGAGCCGGAAGGTCAGGAGCAACGATTCCCTATGTGAGAAGTCGATGAAGATGGTGGTAAGCATCATTAAACTGTCTTCTTTTTCTATTGCTAAGATGAGTCTTGGTGCAACTGAGCCTGCAGTTGTTACCAAAAAACTGGCACCTGTGACAGGCTCTGTCATGGATGCTAATGGACCATTACTGCCTCAAATTCCTCGAAGTCACAAGTCACAACAGGTAAGAAGCAGATCAAAGCCATTTTCATTTGTAATGCAGCCTGATGAAGGGAATAGTTCTGCATATACTATTCATGAAGAGAACAGTGTTATAGATGGAATGGCTTCTGACTATATCAGGAAGTTCCATGAGAAGAACAGCTATGATGCACATTTTCATGAGATTTCAAATCTTTCTGCATACAGGCCTACTCCTCCATCACGAGCAGTGAAGTAGCCCTCTTGAACTGTACCTATATTTCAATATTTATCTTTTATCTGCTTTAATTAAACGTCTAAATAAGAGTATCTATTTTGCTTGCTTGGACTAGTTGATTACTTTTATTCCATGAGATTCCAGAAATACCAAAATAGTTGGAGTTTGTGATAGAAATGCAAAGAAATTTTTTTTTTTTAAAGTATGCGTATATCATGTCACTGTAAATTAAATTAATAAAATGATTTTAATAATATAAATACAGATAAATTAACTGATTTAGTTGTTAATTATCTTTTTAGTATTACTTATTTATAAATGAATATAAATAACGTATAGTTTATTATACAAATGCATGATAAATTGAGTTTGCCTAAGATTTTTTCAAAGGTAAATATTAGTACTCTACAAATAAACTAAAAAACTAAGAGTAACAACTCATTTATCGTATTAAACTCAAATAATCATTTAAATTGAAAAATGAAAATTGCTTTAAAAAAAATTGAAAAATGAAAATAGCCTAAGTTCGATTTAAAAATTAATTAAATCTATTTTATTTTATAATAAATTTTCACTTGTATGAGTTATTAATCATCAATAATACAATATAAAGCGAGTTGTAAAAATACAAATAAAAAAATTAAATTTATAACTAAAAGTATAGTGATTTTTGCAATTCATGAAATTAATAACACTATAAAAAAGATTAAATGAAAATCTTGTCTTGGGTACCAATGGAATAATTGTATATACTTTTTGCTTGAAATGATGGAATGGAAAGGGAAAGCTAATGAACAATAAAGAAAAGAAAAGAAAATGCTTTGATAAAGGAGGTTCTCTTCTCTTCTCTTCTAATTTTAATAACTTGTCACCTCTTCTTTTGAATCTTTGAAAGTGGTGGCCAATGAGAAATTATTAGGTATAACAGTGACTTTATATAAATATATTAAATGAAAAAACAAGTTAATAAGAAATAAACCACCTATTTAATTGTAATTATTATTCCTTAATAACAAAATCTCATAATTATATTCCTTATTAATTTGTCAATTTATTTAAATTATTCTACATGGACTAATTGATATAACATATAATATTTTGAGATAAACACTTGCAATTGGTGGATTCGGTTTTGAATCCAACCAAAAAAAAAAATTAAAAATTAAATTTTAAAAATATTAAAAATTAAACTAAAACGATTATTAAAATATAATTAAATCAAACCAAACCGATAAAAATCAATTGATTCGATTATATCAAAATTGAAATTTATAAATTTAATACGTTTGGCTTTAGCCTACTGATTGGATTGGATAAGGGAGAAAGAAAGAGGTTGGATTTAAACCATGGGTTGAGTTGGGTAAGAATTAGTACAATATATAGTAAAATCGATTAATTTAATTAATTGGTTATTTAGAATATTTAAATTGAACCGAATTAAAAATTAAATAATATAAAAAAATATTAATGAAATTAAATTAAATATTTTAACTAACTGAACTGTTAAATAAAAACGATCGATTTAGTTTGATTTCTCAATTTGAACGGATGTTTGAGTTTAGCTGAATTTCGTTTTTAGTCGATTTAAATTATTTTAAATTATAAAATATTTTATATTTCAAGGTTTTTATGTAAATTTGAGTTAATTATTTTACAGTATAAATTGTTTATTGAATCACTACATAAAATATAGTACATATTAATAGGATTTGAGTAATTTAATGTTAATATTATTTTATTAATTTAATTTTCTAATCATTTTAGTTAAAATCGAATTAGTTGAAATGACTTATACGAACCATTCTGATTTAAATTATATAAATAATTAAAATTATTATCAATTAAATCTGAATCAATTTATATTGATATAAATTAAAATAAAATATAAATTGTTTTAAATTTGATGAATTTGTTAAGAAAATGGTAGCATAAATCACATTCACACTTTTCATTGTAAATAAGTTAAATTAAATTCTTATATTTTTAATTAAAAATTAAATAAATTTAATTCATATACTGTTATATTAAATTATAATTTATTTAGCTTTTAATAAAAATATAAGAGTTTATTAACGAGTGTTAGAAATACGTAATTTATCATTTTTTTTTTTAAGTTTGAGAGATTAACGAGTAAATACTTATCGAGAATTAAATAATATTTTATTTTATTTTAAGAAAAAAAGTATAAAGATTTAATGACAAAAAAAATTAAATGGACTTATTTAAATTTTTCAGTAAAAATACAATAATTTAATTGAAGTTATTTCCCTTTCAATTTGTCACTCATGAATTGTGGTTGAGGAAAAAAATTTTCTGAGTAGTATTAGCCGAGCTTTTAATTTAGTTAAAGTATTAAAGATGCCTCCAAAAACAAATATAGGATGGTGAAGTCGAGCGGTAATTATAGAAAAAAATTAGGAATATAATGAATTATATCCTCTTCTAGTTAACCTCTAAACTGATCTCTCTTTATAATTGAACTAGTAACTTAGATTTTGTTTTATGTCATGAAATTATATGAAATAAAATGCAAACCAAAGAATTAGTTTGTATAGATTTTTTTTAAATACTATAATTTAGTTTTTATAGTTTAATAAAAATCAACATATTAATTTCTATATTTGTGAAAAAAATCAATTATTTAGTGCTTGTAGTTTTTAAAAACTAAAAAATTAATCCTGCCATTAAAAAATATAATTAAATCATATTTACTATATTATTTTTCAAGAACTAATTTATTATATTTGTACATATTAAATTATAAAGACTAAATTATAATGGAATAAAAAAAATCTAATGGTTAATTGTTTAAATTATAAAGCTTATTAGTTAGTTCATTAGTGTGTAAGCTTTATTAAACCAGATTAAGTTATAATGTATTTGTAATTTTTTTCATAGAAAATAATTATTTTTAGATTTTAGTTTATTCAAATTTTGAAACCGTCAGCTCATGCTCATCGCTTATGACCATCAATGGCTTGAAACAACCTCATCAGTGATGTGATTGTGACTATTTTCTCTTAAAACTCTTTTTCAATCCACTCCCAATAAAAAATCATGTGGACTGGGGGGAGGAAGATAAAAGGAAGCCCTGCCAAGAAAAGCTTTCCCAACACAAACCACCATTATAATTCCCACTTGCCAGGCAAACAAACTTACAAAATCAATATCCTAAAGTAACATAACAGCAACCCTATTTTGACTAATTTAACACCTACCCAAAGCTACTACGATGTTAATCTACCACTCCAATGACTAGTCTCCAATGACTAGTCTCTTTGATATAAAATCACCATCACATGATTACGTGTGGTCCATACCAATGCCATTAAAATACCTATTCTCATCTATTTCAATTAATCCCTGTGGATTTTTGTCTATTCATAAAATGAAAATGTTTGTCTGCCACAAAACACCGAACAGATTTTTTCTCCCTAGAAATGTGACGAAAACAATTCCAAGTAAAAAAAAAAAAGCCAGCAGTAATGAACAGAGTACTTGGGCTTATTTCTTTCAGTCGTATCAAATTACAAACAAACGAACAAAACCTAACTTAATAGCATAAACCAACAAGAAATGACATGACAATATCGTCTCTGGTCTGTACATGAAAGAAAGGATTAATTTTCCACTCATCTAATTTACTTTTATCTGCTCTAATTCATACCATCTAATTATGCACCCGCCTCCGCCTTTCCGACCATATTACGTCAAGCAACGCTGATGATGCTATCTCCATTGTTGAAGCTCGACATCACCTGCAACGCTGAATGCTTTGGTGACGATTCCTTCTGACCAGAGGGCAAAGACAGCTTGAGTGACAATGGAGGCAGGTCCAAAGATGACTCCAAATTTAAGTTAAAATCAGATGTTCCAGAAGCATGAGGGGTTAGGAGGACGGGTATTGGTCGGATAATATCTACCGAGGGGTTAGTGGCCGGATTGCCATGTCCCCACGACAAGTTTTCCACCGGAGACTCAATTGGGACAGGCAATACAACAGGATTGACGGCCATAGGGAACGCCGGCATCATATGGAAATTGCTAATATTGTTGATTTCAGGTAGCGGGGGCGGCAATGGATGCAATTCAGGTGCCTTGTTCTTGTTGTCTTGGCAATGAGCTTGATCTTCCTCCATTGGAAATGCCGAGAACTGATTAAGAACAGAAGGTCAACGCTAAATGCTCAACTTCTTATTAGAGAAATAATGAGAAACCAACAAAATACTAGATGTTAAATCCAGTACTCATTGTTTAAAAATCAGAAAAGAAGACAATAACATAATATAAATAAATTTGCTACACCCTTAACATGCTCAACTCAAAACATTTCACTTCCAATAAATCATCACTTGCGTGTGATTTTGGCTTTTCTATTTATCTCAACGATCAAGAATAGGATCCTATGAAATTAACAATTTTATGACATAAATAATATTCAAAATCCACGTTAAACTTCTAAATTTACATTTGTCTATAACGCAGGAAGACTAAAACCTTCAATCAGCCGATCCATATTCAACCATCAACCTTGATTTCACTCGACCTCCCCATTTAAGAAACCAACACAAAGTATAACAAGAAGCCTTATCTTTTATAATTTTCTTTCTCCGCAGCCAATACAGAGATATGATTTTTTTTTTTCGATAGAGATATATGATTTTAAGAAAACATGAAAATATGACAGATATAAGATAGATACCGTATCAGTAGTGATATCAAAGAGGCTAGATCGGCGTCGGCGACGATTGAGATTGCTTCGGCGAAGAAAATACTTCTGAGCGTGGCTTGCGACCTGCGTTGGAGTTCGAGTCTTAACAAAATTGCGAGAGATTCCCCTCCAATCTCCTTTCCCTACTTTCTGCAATCCTAAAAGGAACAACTTGTGCTCCTCCTCTGTCCATGGAACCCCTGCTCACCATCCATATCATTAGGCACAAAATTTTCACTCATATACACATCTAATAAAAAAAACTTCTATACAGAAAGATTCATAATCAAACAAAAAACAAAGCAACGAGTCGGTGCATGGAAATCAACGATCTGTAGATTTGAATAATCATAAAGCAAAACAAAAGCACATATTAAATAAATCCATGAGTCTAGAAAGCAAATCAAAGTTTTTAAAGTTTTTTCTCATTCATTTTCGAACGCAAGACTAGAGATCAGAATCGCACCTCGCTTGCGCTCGCCACGACTACTAGATGAGTGAGGCACGGCGTCGTCTGCAGACGCATAACCAGCGGCTGCTGCAGCTGCAGCAGCAGCAGCCACATCCTCCTTGCTGCTGCTGCTGTTATTGTTATTATTATTGCTTCCATCTTTATTACTGTTGGATTTGTTCAGCTCTTGAGGCTGCTCATACTGCGACAAGTTGTTCAAACTGACGCTTTTCCTCATGGAATCAACCACCACTCTGACGCCAAACAGCATGATCTCTCCGGCTCCTCCACCAGCAGCGCCGCCGCCAGTGGTGCACGTGCCTGCCATATCTCAAAAATTAACGAAGACTCGTGATTCCTTCGATGGATGATCGTCGGTTTTTGAGATGGATGAACGCGGAGGAATCTGCAAGTGGCCGTACAATTGTAAAGAATGATGAGGAAAAATAATAAAGGAAATAAAATTAAAAGGAAAAATTGATGGAGTTGGAAAGCGATGCTGCGTGTGGGAGTAGCATATAAAGAGGAAAAAGATAGGCTAGGATGCACGATGTGGCTGGAGGATGTGGTTCTCTGATGATACGTGGCATCTTCCTGTTCGTTTATCTCCTTAGTTGTCATAATCTCTCCTTTCTCAACGGTGCAGTTTTGTTCCGCTACTTCTCACTTTTTACGCAGATGATGATCATGATATCTTGATTATCAAAATGATAAGTCTGCTTACAAATAATATGGTTAATATAAATATACGAAAACAAAATTTGATTGGCTAAAAGTAATTATCATTTATTATAATTTTAAAGTATAAGTTATACTCTATAAATATCTAAATAAAATTAAATAAATTAAATATTTTATGATTTTAATTTTTAATAAACTTAACTTTTTAAAAATTTATTTTAATATTTAAATCTTTGTTCGGTTGAATATAACTAGCTAATTTACGTAATTATAATTTTAGAAAAATGTAAACCATAAACAATAATTAATGTGATATTTGAATTTAAATATCAAAATTTTAAATACAGTGGATTACTGGATTTGTTATAAAAATTAAATTAATAAATTAAAGATTAAGCAAAAGGTGTGTTACACTTTCTTTATCAAGTTGAGGAGCAAATAGTAAATAAATAAAAGAAGATAAAAGTGGGAATTAAAATAAAAGGGTGGCCAAGTAAGTTCACGTGGTAATCACGGTAGAGAATAAAAAGGACAAAAGCACATGAGTGAAGGTGGTGGGAGGAATATCAAGAAAACAATATCTTATCCAATCCCTTTCGGTTTTGTGTAAGTGAGAGATGAATGAATTTAGTCAACCGCAGCAGCAGCACCACCTATCTTCTTTCTCGTAACCTGTTACCTTAGCTTTTAAATGTTTCCTCCATCCACCTGTCTCTCTCCCTCTCTATATATTCCACATCACATCCACTCTTCCCATTTCATGCCGAGCAGGCAAGCAATCTTCCGCCAGCCTAGCCCATGATTTGATTTCCCTCTTAAACTCTATATTCTAACCCTAGTTTTTTATTTGAATTGATTCTGGAAAATAGTAACAAAATATATCCTTATATTTGTAAGACTATCTATTTTTATTTTACTTTATTTTATTTAAGAGAGACTATGTTTTATATATTTATTTATTAATCTTGTAATAAAAAAATTTGACTACCGAAAAATACATTTTAATATTTTAATTAATTATCTCCATTTTAAATCTCAATAATTTAATTAATTATTTCTATTCTCAGAAAATGAAAATTAAAGAAATAAAAATAAAATAATAAAATTTTGAATTACATTTAAAAAAATTCAGTATATTAAATTTTATTATGACTATGAGAGATGATTCTATCTAAATTAAATCAGTTTAAATATTCTTTTAGTATAAATTAAATAGTACAAGTATTTTGGTCTACCCAATCATCTATATTCCTTGATGTTAAATACAAGGATACTTCTAATTTAAGCTCCCTCCTCCATACTTGCATTTACAAATAGAAAGGTGTCATCTGCGAAAAGCTGGTGTGTCAGTCGTGGACAATTACGATTAACCCTGTATTCTCCAATATCATGTCTATCTTTAGCTTTGCTTGAGAAGTCTAAATCACAAATCAAAGATCAAAAAAGAAAAGATCGGGGAAAATGGGATGATCTAATCTAGTGCCCTCGATGGAAAAGGGAAGTCAGATTGGAGTTCCATTGCTTACCAGTCTACCAGAGAGTATTCCACTATTGTTTATTACACATTGCCTTATCCAGTAGACCCATTTCCCGCAGAATCCCAACTTTCTCATGAATGGAAATTTTCAGCTGACACTGTCGTAGGCAGCGTGGATGTAGAGCTTTAAAGCCATAAATCCTTCTTTGCGTTTCTTTCTTTGTTTCGATGCTCGGGACCATGAAAAATGAGCCACAATAATGTCGTTTTGGATGCTTCTATTGGGCACAAACTATGAGGTGCGGATCATGATATGATGTGATGGACATTGAGAAAAGAAGATGATGAGGATATTTTTGTTTACTATTAACATGTTTCTTTTTTATTTTTAATATGCACACCATCAATGGTGGGTTGTGTCTGAAACTGCAAGGATAAGCAAAGATAAGGTTGTGGGGTTCCACCATTTGGCTTGGCATATGTATCATCAGTATCACTTCGATGTTTCCATCGCTCCCTCTCCGTTTTGACTTCAACAAATTAACAAGCACATGATAGACAAAATAAAACGTCCAGATGCCGTTCACATCTCACATTTAGCATTAAATTGAAAAAAAATTACATATCAATGGTGATGTGAGGGCAATGTCTATTGCATTTTCAAAGAAAGGTTTCAGGTTTAATAATCAGAGAGGACATATTGTTGAAAGGAACAGTCATGAATTCCAAAAAAGTAATCCTTTATGAATTATAAAATATATATGATCTAATCTAATATCAAAAAGAAAAAAAGTTGAATCTTTATCCCCAAAGGGTTTTCTTAGTGTCAAAGGAAGCAAGCATTAGCTCATCTTGTATGCAAATAACATAAATTCAGTGGAAAAATGACTGTTATATAAAAAGTTGAAACAGCATAAAAAGGATTTTGATTCTCAGACTAAAAAGGCCAATTAGAAGAACAATAGTAAAGTCAAATTAAATAAAATGTACATTTAAATTTAACAAAAGGTGGCATAATTACTCTAAAAAAAAAAAGTAAGAAACAAAGATGGTGATAGCTTTGACATGACAGGAAAATATATAAAAAGAATAGCAATGATTCCTCAACCAACATTTCACCGTGCAGGATTGCTATGGAGACCTTTCCTTTGCTTTTCTTCTTTCTCATCATGTTTGTGAAATAATAAGGATGAAAATTGAAAGGCTGTAAAGTGGGCAAAGCAGCCTATGGTTATTAGATAAATATATACATTTTTTCAAAGATTCTTCAGTATGGGAACCCTTTTTTTTTTAAATTTTTTCACAACAGCTTTTTCTATAATTGCATTACTGTTTGATTAATGTTAGTGCTCCATGATTTGTCTATATATTTATTGTTATTTTTTCTTGTAGCAGGATTACTAATCTCCCTTTAGATTGAACAAGGTTTGGATCTTTGTCAAAAAGCTTTGGATCATTGAGAAATTGAGAATTCTCACTGTAAATAGACAACGGACAGACAAGTTCTTATTCTTCCACTTTGGAGAGATTCTTGGGGTACCACTCTGCAGCTGTACCTGACTATGCATACAAATAGTCATTTGACTGGACATCAATATCTTGAAACATTATAGCTGCACAGTTGTTGTTGGATCAGAACTAGGCTTGCAAGAATCCAATTGACGAGTATATCTCTTAGATAAACAGAAAATCAAACTCTTTCTCATGCAATGGGAACTCTCATGTCAACAAAATTGCTTCAGATTCATTGTAAAGTCCGCCTCATGCAAACATATAAATTTAACTAATTATATGACTCAACAGTTGGCTTACTTCCTTTTTCACTCATCACATTAAACATAACAAGAGCCTCCTCGTATAAAGCAACCTGTCCATGAGCTTCAATAACACAGTATATATATGCATTTGAACTTGGCACTGTCTCCTTCATCCATATGGGGCAAAATGTTCTTAGTTCTTAGCATCTTTTAATTTAACCCTCATCTTCATGCAGGCATCTCCATTAGCCATCTCTTGCATTTGCCTTGTAATACCCGGCTAGAGTCCGGTATCGAAATTCTACTTTTCGGTGGAATCTCGGATGTCGAAATCCTCTAGAAGGGTAAGTTTTATTTTTTGTAAAGGATTTTAGTATATTTTAATGTTTTAAGTCCAAAAGGAAATGAGTGTTTGAAAGAAAAGAGCCAAGGAAGAAATGCAAGGTTCGGCCGCTGAAGGTGAAGTTCGGCCGCCGAACATGCATGAGTTTTGGTTTCACGTTAGACCGCCGAAGGTGGTCTGGCCAGCCACCTATAAAAGGCCCTAGGTCGGTGAATGGATAAGATTTTCTTTCCATTCACAGACAGAGGTGAGACCATGATCTTCCTTGGGTGATTTTCATGTTTTCTTCAAATCTTGCAAAGTTTTGATGAGGTTTATGTTGTTTTGAAGCTTTTGAGCAAATTAACCAAAAGTTTTGAAGTTGGAGACTTTGAGGGAGAGTTTCTCCATATCTCCACGTTGGGATCGTTTATCTTCTTGTTTGTAAGAGGTAAGTGAAGATCCTGAACTTCTTTTCATGTTTTATGAAGGTTTTATGAAGTTTATGGGTAGAGATACATGTTTAGGGTAAGTTGAGATTTTGGTTGATTTGTGGTCAAAGCATGCTTATGTGTTTAGTTGTGTTGTTTGTTGGGGTTTTAAGTTAGTTTTGGACCCCTTTGTGCCTATACTTGAGTATATGCAGGTTGTGGAATTGTGGTTTGCTTGTTTGAGTGGAGTTTGGGTACGTTTACATGAAGCAGAACAAGTTTCTGCCTTACTGGAGAATTCAGTTTCGGCCGCCGAAAGAAGGTTCGGCCGCCGAACATGCTAAGGAGGTGGTTTCAGCTGCCTAAGCTTGCCCAAGCTTGCCCTCGAAAGTTTGGACTTTCGGCTCTAGAGGAGGGTTTCGGCCGCCGAAGGTGCCGCCGAAGGTTAGGGACTTTCGTCTCTGGAGAGGACTTTCGGCAGCCGAAGTGCCGCCGAAAGTGCTAGAGCTTCGGCTCTGGAAGGGACTTTCGGCTAGGGGTGAGCAGAATCCGGTTCGAACCGAAAAAACCGACCGAACCGAACCGATTTGAAAATTTGGTTCGGTTTTTTATACATTTCGGTTCGGTTCGGTTTTAAATTTCAGAAATTTTGGTTATTTCGGTTCGGTTCGGTTTTGATCAGAAAAAAACCGAAAAAACCGAACCGAACCGATTAGGAATAATAATATGTTTTTTCAATAATATAGAGAAATTAAATTATATTAAAATTAAAATATTTTAATTAAATTTTAAAATACTAAAAATAAAGTGTAAAAAATTAAAAAAATATTAAAAATCGAAACCGATCAAACCGAACCGAATCGAACCGAATCAGACCGGTTCGGTTCGATTCGGTTTCTGACCAAAATCGGTTCGGTTCGGTTTTCATAAAATCTAAAATTTCGGTTTTCGGTTTATTCGGTTCGGTTCGGTTTTGAACCGAACCGACCGAATGCTCACCCCTACTTTCGGCCGCCGAACCTGCTGCCGAAAGTGCCCTGTCCAACCTTCTTTTGCATGTTTTTCTTGATTCTTTTAGGATGTTTTAGGGGGGTTTTGGGGAGTATTCTAGAGTTGTTCTTGAGCTAGTTTGGTCCCTCATTTGCGTCCACCTGTGTAGGAACGGACCAGAGGAACTGAAGAGAGCAGCAGTGAGCACTGCTTCAGAGTATTCAGAGTCAGCTCAAAGTCAGCCAAAGGTGAGTGGAACTAAACGTCATGTTTTAAATTGAGAAATTAAATGCTTTGAGCATGTTCCATGCATCATGATATGTAATAGGTTGAGTGCACTAGAATACACTAATGTGACGCATTGCATTATCTATGCTTGTACGGATCGGACATAGTTTTGGATTCACTAGCCTTTCGAGTAAAGTCCTGAGGAGCCCTGAGAGGGCCGGGCACAGAGCACCATAGGGTGCGTAGAGAAGTCCTGAGTAGCTCCTTCGTGGGCCGGGCACAGAACAGAGGGAATTTTGATTCTGTCCGTCTGAGATGGGTGATTTACTTGTGATGTGATGCATTCCATATGAGCATGTTTTGTTAACATGTTTTTAGTGTTCTACTCACTGGGCTAGTATAGCTCATCCCTCTCCTTTAACCCCAGTCTTGCAGGATCAGAGTCAGAGGAAAGTCAGCAGGGTATAGGAAGAGTAAAGACTTTTGTAATAGCATAGTGTGGACATGTAATATTGTAAAGAAATGGTTTAGTACTGTATAGTGTAGAGTATTGTGCTTGACCCATGTTGTACATCCTTGTATACATGATCTATTTATGTGCTGTGACTGTTTTTATCAGTATGTGAAAAACCAGGCTTAACAGAGTATGAGTTTAACCCGTTCTAGTAAGGGGTTTTATAGTACAGAGATAGTGCATGCACAGGTTGAGCCTTGGTTCAGAGCATCAGTTTTATATTTTTACAGAAAATGTATGATCATGTATGGGATTTTACAGGTGCACAGAGAGTATAGCAGGCTTGCTACGGGTCCCAGCGACCTTAAGTCGACCTGGATCCTAGCGCCGGTAGCGGTCCAATTTTTGGGTCGTTACAGATTGGTATCAGAACCCTAGGTTCATATGGTCGGACCTATAGAAAGAGTGTCGGGCTCATAGAGGGTAGAGTAGGTCAAGCACAATAGGAAATCATGTCCACTAGGATAGGATGTTGAGTCTTCGTCCTCCTGCGTTGCCAAGGGCGAGATCTCAGAGATCAAGCAGAGAGGGTACGTCAAGGGACCCTAGAAGGTCTTTTGACGAGAGCAGAAGAGGAACAGATAGAGGAGGAAGGTCAGAGGAAGTGAGGGAGGCTATGGATGTGGATCAGCAGCCAAGAGAGGAAAGTATGGGTATGGGCAGGTTTGAAGAGGATATGGAAGAATCTCAGGGAGGCACTCAGGCCTCGGGGTTTGGTTATCCACCCCATTATCCACCCTTTCCTCAGGGGTACTTAAAGTTGGATGCTCCCAAATTCAATACGGGAGATGATCCCTTTGAGTACCTCAGAACGGTTAAGATGATAACCGATGAGTTAGGAGCTGATGATAGCAGAGCCATTGAGATGGCAGGGTTCACATTGAAATGTAAGAAAGCTCGAGAGTGGTTCAAGAATTATGTGGACCCTAGGTTGGACGGCATGTCATGGGGAGAGTTCGCCAATGAGTTTGCAGGGTGGGCTTTTCCTGACAGTTCCAAGGAGATGAAAATGATCAAATTTGAGCAGCTGAGGCAGACTGAAGAGATGAGTGTAGATGAATACACAGATAAGTTCCTGGATCTGTTACAGTATGTGGGTCAGGCTTATGACACTGACCAGAAGAAGGCAAGGAGATATACGATGAGACTTCATCCCAGGTATTCCTCCTTGATTCTTACAGCAGAGAAAGAGAGTTTCCACTCTATCATGGATGCCGCCAGGAAGATGGAGGCAAGTGCCATTATTCAGGGAACAGTTAAGCAGCAAATGGTACAGTCTTCGGGTTCTAAGACCCCCAGTGCAGCAGCTTCGGGCAGCAAGAAAGGAGAAAAGTTTAAAGCGAGGAAGGGCAAGTTCTGGAATAAGATTAAGTCTAGTATGGGAATGGGTAGTGGCTCAAGCTCTGGCACAGGCAGTACAGTCTGCATGAGATGTGGGAGACCGCACAGAGGAGTTTGTCGGTTGGGATCTTCCGCCTGTTATAAGTGTGGGCAGGAGGGACATTTTTCACGGGAATGTCCTCAGGTGACCTTTATCGCACCATCCCAACAGATGAGTTTAGGCAGTGTAGCACAGCCAGCAGCTCCAGCCATGCCTCAGAGTAGTGGCAGAGGCAGAGGGAGAGGGTCAGCCTCTTCTTCAGCGGCAGGTTCCCGAGGTGAAGGTCTGGTAGCCCCAGCACAGATCTTCACTATGACACAAGAGGAGGCAAACACGTCGAACACAGTGGTGTCAGGTAACCTCTTTATTGGGTGTTCTGATGTGTATGGTTTGATGGACCCCGGTGCTTCTCACTCTTTTATTGCTTCGAGAGCCGGGGAGAGAGTGGGTCTGATGATCTCTGAGTTAGAGTGTCCTCTCTGGGTCAGTGGACCCAAATGTGACCCATCAGTGGCAGTGTCAGTCTGTCGCTTTAGTCCAGTGTTCATAGAGGGTAGATGCCTTCCAGCTAACCTAGTGGTTCTAGATTTGACGGATTTTGATGTCATTCTAGGGATGGATTGGCTATCTACATATGGAGCTACCTTGGACTGCAGAGACAAGGTAGTTAGTCTCAGAGACCAGGATGGGTCAGAGTGTGTCTTCAGTGGAGACAGGAGGGGTACTCCTAGAGGTTTGATCTCAGCCCTTCAGGCTCGTCGTTTGCTTAGGAGGGATTGTCAGGGGTTTCTAGCTCATGTGAGAGAGCTAGATAGACAGGTTAGGGAACCAGCCTCAGTTCCAGTAGTCCGAGAGTTTCCAGACGTCTTCCCAGACGAGCTTCCAGGACTACCACCTGATAGGGAGATAGAGTTTGCAATCGAATTGCTGCCTGATACCAGACCTATCTCTATTCCTCCCTACAGAATGGCGCCAGCAGAGTTAAAAGAGCTGAAAGAGCAGTTGCAGGACTTAGTAGATAAGGGTTTCATCCGCCCTAGTACCTCATCTTGGGGTGCTCCAGTGCTGTTTGTCAGAAAGAAGGATGGATCCCTCAGACTTTGTATCGACTACAGACAGTTGAACAAGGTCACTACTAAAAATAAGTATCCTCTACCGAGGATCGATGATCTATTTGACCAGCTAGCTGGAGCAGGTTGTTTCTCTAAAATAGATCTGAGGTCCGGGTATCATCAGTTGAGAGTCAGAGAAGCAAATGTGCCAAAGACAGCTTTCAGGACCAGATATGGGCATTATGAGTTCTTAGTAATGCCGTTCGGGTTGACTAATGCCCCTGCAGCATTCATGGATCTCATGAACAGAGTTTTCAGTGAGTATCTGGATCACTTTGTTATTGTCTTTATTGATGATATCTTAGTGTACTCCAGAGATGCAGAGGAGTATGCCCAGCATCTGAGGACAGTACTGCAGACTCTGAGAGAGCATGGCTTGTATGCCAAGTTCTCTAAGAGTGAGTTTTGGTTGAGGAGCATTTCCTTCTTGGGGCATGTTGTATCAGCAGAAGGTATTGAGGTAGACCCCAAGAAGATAGAAGCTGTAGCTAACTGGCCTAGACCCACCTCAGTGACAGAGATTAAAAGCTTTCTGGGTTTGGCAGGTTACTACAGGAGGTTCATACAGAACTTCTCAAAGATAGCTGCTCTTATGACCAAATTGACATAGAAAAACCAGAGGTTCGTGTGGTCGGACCAATGTGAAGAGAGCTTTAACGAGTTAAAGAGAAGATTAACATCAGCACCGGTGTTAGCTCTGCCTGTCAGTAATGAGGACTTCACAGTGTTCTGTGATGCGTCCAGAGTGGGATTGGGTTGTGTTTTGATGCAGAATGACAGGGTGATTGCTTATGCTTCTAGACAGCTGAAGAAGCACGAGTTGAATTACCCCACCCATGACCTAGAAATGGCAGCAGTTATCTTTGCACTCAAGATGTGGAGGCATTACCTTTATGGGGTTAAATGCGAGATCTTCACAGATCACAAGAGTTTACAGTACATCTTGAGTCAGAAAGAGCTGAATTTGAGGCAGAGAAGGTGGGTAGAACTGCTCAGTGACTATGATTGCAGGATCCAGTATCATCCGGGTAAGGCGAATGTTGTGGCAGACACCCTAAGCCGGAAATCACTTGGCAGTTTGTCCCATATAGCAGCAGAGAGAAGACCAGTGGTGATGGAGTTTTACAAGCTCATCGACGAAGGGCTACAGCTAGAGTTGTCTGGTACGGGTGCGTTGATAGCACAGATGAGAGTGACACCTGTGTTTCTGGAGCAGGTGGCTCAGAAACAGCATGAGGACCCTGAGTTAGTGAAAATTGCCAGGACTGTTCAGTCAGGCAACAGTGCAGAATTTAGATTTGACAGCCAAGGGATCCTCCGCTATGGGAATCGACTATGTGTACCAGATGACATGAGTTTGAAAGGAGACATTATGAGACATGAGTTTGAAAGGAGACATTATGAGAGAAGCTCATAATACAAGGTACAGTGTTCACCCTGGAGCCACCAAGATGTATCAGGATTTGAAAAAAGTGTATTGGTGGCCAGCTATGAAAAAAGAAGTGGCACAGTTTGTGTCTGCCTGTGAAGTTTGCCAGAGGGTGAAACTGGAACATCAGAAGCCGGCTGGAATGCTTAACCCACTACCGATTCTAGAGTGGAAATGGGAGAACATAGCTATGGATTTTGTGGTGGGCTTACCGGCAGCGTCCAACAGGATAGACTCCATATGGGTGATTGTGGACAGACTCACGATATCTGCTCATTTCATCCTTGTGAGGAGTACTTATTCTGTGGACAAGTTAGCACAAGTTTATTTGGAGGAGATAGTAAGGTTACATGGAGTCCCAGTGTCTATAGTGTCAGACAGAGGACCTCAGTTCACCTCCAGATTTTGGCGGAGTCTGCAGAGTGTGATGGGCACAAGGTTGGATTTCAGCACTGCTTTCCATCCACAGACTGATAGACAGTCAGAGAGGACCATCCAGACCATAGAAGAGATCCGAGTAAGGTTCTTAGTGAGCATGATGTAGAGATCCTTAGAGATCTTACTTATATAGAGCAGCCAGTACAGATCCTAGACACGCAGATCAGAAAGCTGAGGAACAAGAAAATTCCAATGGTGAAAATCCTATGGAACCACCACAATCTAGAAGAGTGCACCTAGGAGACATGGGAGTCTATACTCCAGCAATATCCATATCTGTTTTAAGGTTAGTTTCCTCCTTTTTATGGGTTTCATTGTTTGTGGAACATTCGGGGACGAATGTTCTTAAGGGGGGGGAGAATGTAATACCTAGCTAGAGTCCGGCATCAGAATTCTACTTTCCGGTGGAATCTCGGATGTCGAAATCCTCTAGAAAGGTACGCTTTATGTTTTTGTAAAGGATTTTAGTATGTTTTAATGTTTTAAGTCCAAAAGGAAATGAGTGTTTGAAAGAAAAGAGCCAAGGAAGAAATGCAAGGTTCGGTCGCCGAAGGTGAAGTTCGGCCGCCGAACATGCATGAGTTTTGGTTTCACGTTAGGCCGCCGAAGGTGGTCTGGCCAGCCACCTATAAAAG
This sequence comes from Manihot esculenta, assembly GCF_001659605.2. Taxonomy (NCBI): domain Eukaryota; kingdom Viridiplantae; phylum Streptophyta; class Magnoliopsida; order Malpighiales; family Euphorbiaceae; genus Manihot; species Manihot esculenta. Next base: position 5,976,835 of record NC_035174.2, on the reverse strand, counting down.
GCCCTAGGTCGGTGAATGGATAAGATTTTCTTTCCATTCACAGACAGAGGTGAGACCATGATCTTCCTTGGGTGATTTTCATGTTTTCTTCAAATCTTGCAAAGTTTTGATGAGGTTTATGTTGTTTTGAAGCTTTTGAGCAAATTAACCAAAAGTTTTGAAGTTGGAGACTTTGAGGGAGAGTTTCTCCATATCTCCACGTTGGGATCGTTTATCTTCTTGTTTGTAAGAGGTAAGTGAAGATCCTGAACTTCTTTTCATGTTTTATGAAGGTTTTATGAAGTTTATGGGTAGAGATGCATGTTTAGGGTAAGTTGAGGTTTTGGTTGATTTGTGGTCAAAGCATGCTTATGTGTTTAGTTGTGTTGTTTGTTGGAGTTTTAAGTTAGTTTTGGACCCCTTTGTGCCTATACTTGAGTATATGCAGGTTGTGGAATTGTGGTTTGCTTGTTTGAGTGGAGTTTGGGTACGTTTACATGAAGCAGAATAAGTTTCTACCTTACTGGAGAATCCAGTTTCGGCCGCCGAAAGAAGGTTCGGCCGCCGAACATGCTAAGGAGGTGGTTTCGGCTGCCTAAGCTTGCCCAAGCTTGCCCCCGAAAGTTTGGACTTTCGGCTCTGGAGGAGAGTTTCGGCCGCCGAAGGTGCCGCCGAAGGTTAGGGACTTTCGTCTCTGGAGAGGACTTTCGGCAGCCGAAGTGCCGCCGAAAGTGCTTGAGGTTCGGCTCTGGAAGGGACTTTCGGCCGCCGAACCTGCCGCCGAAAGTGCCCTGTCCAGCCTTCTTTTGCATGTTTTTCTTGATTCTTTTAGGATGTTTTAGGGGGGGTTTTGGGGAGTATTCTAGAGTTGTTCTTGAGCTAGTTTGGTCCCTCATTTGCGTCCACCTGTGTAGGAACGGACCAGAGGAACCGAAGAGAGCAGCAGTGAGCACTGCTTCAGAGTATTCAGAGTCAGCTCAAAGTCAGCCAAAGGTGAGTGGAACTAAACGTCATGTTTTAAATTCAGAAATTAAATGCTTTGAGCATGTTCTATGCATCATGATATGTAATAGGTTGAGTGCACTAGAATACACTAATGTGACGCATTGCATTATCTATACTTGTATGGATCGGACATAGTTTTGGATTCACTAGCCCTCCGAGTAAAGTCCTGAGGAGCCCTGAGAGGGCCGGGCACAGAGCACCATAGGGTGCGTAGAGAAGTCCTGAGTAGCTCCTTCGCGGGCCGGGCACAGAACAGAGGGAATTTTGAATCTGTCCGTCTGAGATGGGTGATTTACTTGTGATGTAATGCATTTCATATGAGCATGTTTTGTTAATATGTTTTTAGTGTTCTACTCACTGGGCTACTATAGCTCATCCCTCTCCTTTAACCCCAGTCTTGCAGGATCAGAGTCAGAGGGAAGTATTGTGCTTAACCCATGTTGTACGTCCTTGTATATATGATCTATTTATGTGCTGTGACTGTTTTTATCAGTATGTGAAAAACCAGGCTTAACAGAGTATGAGTTTAACCCGTCTAGAGCAAGCTCTAGTAAGGGGTTTTATAGTACAGAGATAGTGCATGCACAGGTTGAGTCTTGGTTCAGAGCATCAGTTTTATGTTTTTACAGAAAATGTATGATCATGTATGAGATTTTACAGGTGCATAGAGAGTATATCAGGCTTGCTACGGGTCCCGGCGACCTTAAATCGACCTGGATCCTAGCGCCGGTAGCGGTTCGATTTTCGGGTCGTTACATGCCTAAACCCACATTGTATCCTTAATTAATGTTCCATATGCCCTCTAGCAGTAATATCAGCTAAATGGCCCTGCATTCCATTTCTTTTGAGAAATTCACTCACCCTTCTCTAACTTATTCAGTTCTCAAAAGTCATGTCAGCCACCATATATACCTCCTTCACAAAAACAGGTCAGCCCCCATTAACGGCTAAATACCCTATTAGCACTAGCACTAAGGACAGTATTATAAGTAAAAAAAAAACAAGACCCACAAAGTAATCCAGCTCAATCTAAAAATCAAACCAACTAAAAATAGCAACAGACTGAACCGAAATCAACTTTACTCAGCAAGAGAGCACAGCTCCGTGTTGCGTCCTGGGAAACTGCCATCAAAGAGAAAATTTCATGCTCACTTAATTTGTCCTTCCAAATATCTTTCTTGCTGTCAACTCTATTTAAATAAAAAAGAATTATACACAAGTCAACCAGCAAATACAATAGTACGCAAGTGCAGAAGGAGGAAGAGGTCAATCATCTGATCACTTGAGTTAGTTCCCTAGTGTTAAGAGACCCCAATTTTGCTAGATTTTGTATTTGAAATTAGCCAATTAGAATTGTACAGAATCTCTCTTTTATGGTAACTGTTCCTCATTTTTTGTGGTCAGTTGCACCATTTGGCAATGAATGTTCTATGTTGACCTGCAAAAAGTCAATTCGTTTCAATTCCATCATAGAACATCTATTTCATCTGCAGTTTGGCCATAATTTGCCAAATTTCACTGGCAATTGAACATAGTACTCGAGTTGTTAATGACACCTGAGAAAATATTAATCCATCTTGGAAAGGCTGAGGTATAGTTCACTTGAATGTTTGTGTAACAATGACTAAATTGTAAACAAATAGAAGTTCATACAAATTTGAGTAATTTGGCTTTTGGTGACCAACTTGAAATTTAGGCCAAATTTTGGTGACTAATGGCAACATATACACTTATACTTGTGATCATTCCGGTACAGTTCTTTCCTCTTTTTCTGGTAAATATCTAGTGGAAAATGTTAATTTAGAGGCCTTAGCACCCATGTGACTGTCAACCTGCCTGCCTCTTTTGTGCTGATGATGCATTGCCAGTCCGTAAACCCCCTTGCTCATGATGTTTCCTGATGTGACTGCCAAAGTTGTGATGAAAACTGATTGTGCTTTGGGAGTAAGCTTTCACAAACAAAAGTTGAAGAAGAGAGAAGAGGATAGGAGTTGGGAAAGTAAGATTATGATTTTTTTTCATTTGGAACCATGTTGCATCCTCGTATTCAAAGCATGCATGCGAGACTCTTGGAGAAACCTGTGTAATGAGATTAAAGCACATGCTACACAGATACTGTTGCTTTAGCAGCTTTATATTATTCATTGCTGTGGAAACTAGCACCCCAGTTGGTAAACGGTCTTTGCAGTTATTTCATGTGATGCATGAGATCCCGTGACGGGTAGACTCAAAATGCATTTTGATAAGTTTGCTCCATTTTTCTCCTCTGCTATTTTTTTATTATTTTTGTTTTTTGTCTTCTAATCACAAGTGTAATAAGATAAAAAATAATCGGACAATTTCAGTATATTTCTCCATTGAAATAAATGCGTATATAAATGGATTATAAGGTTTTGTTAAGACAACTTTTAATAATCTTCTATCAATCAATTAGTTAATCTCCTATAATTATGTACAGATTATGTTCACATTCTAACACTCTCATTAAATTGGGTTATAGATATTTATCATGTCCAATTTGTTAAAAAAAATATTCTATTCGAGATCCATTTAAAGTTTTGGTGAGTAGATCACTCCAGTTGCTCTTCTCTTCTGTGTTGACATACACGGTGTAGATTAAATTTTTTTGAATTTTTTCACGGATGAAATGCCAATAAACTCCAATATACTTAGTCTATTCGTAGTATACTGGATTGGAAGTAATATGAAGAGCAGCTTGATTGTCACACTAAAATTTTGCGGGTAACGCAATATTCATACCAATGATTTATCCACATAATCTTACGAGTGGATTGAGTCATGACATTGTATTCTGACTTGGCACCGGATCTGTATACTACATTTTGCTTTTTACTTTTTCAAGATATTAGATTTACTCTAACAAATATTCTGACTTGGCACCGGATCTGTATACTACATTTTGCTTTTTTACTTTTTTAAGATACTAGATTTCCTCTAACAAATACACAGTAGCCTGTAGTCGACCTTTCACTTTTGCAATACATCCATAACCACTGTAGAGTATACCGAATCTAGGAGTCTCTTTTAGATAACATAGAATTTGTTCTAGAGCAGTATAATGTTTCACCATAGGTGTAGATATAAACTGACTTACAACGGTTACTACAAAAACAATATTAAACCGAGTTATCATCATAAGGTAATTCAGTTTTCCAACTAAACTATTGTATTTCTCTGGATCATTTTTTTTTAAAACATATATTAGAAATTATTGGTATGTTATATAGTTTAACTCTCATCTTTTCAGTTTCTGCAAGTAAGTCAAGTACATACTTATTTATTCTATCCGACACTATGTGGACACGATATCAAATGTTATGAGATTTGTTGCTCTACGGATCAAGAAGGTTAATTGAGTCAAACCTCCCGCATGTAGACTTGAACGCAATTCAGCTCGTCAAAGTAAGGTCTAAAGCCCGATTTTCCTAGCATGGCTCAGCCATATCGGATGCTCATGACCCGTCCATCATCATCATCATCATGTATGTGTAGTCGATTTCTTTTAGATTTTTCTCTCGTCCAGATTATATCTTTATCAGAAACTGAAAAGGAATACCAATTTTGAATTTGTACAACACCACCAAATCTTGTCATCTGCAATGTCGTTTCAGAGATGGGGTTTCATGGAGTCGGTCCAATATACAGTTTCAAGAAAGAGAAACAGTTTCTTTAGCTTATTTAATAGTTGGGCCTTGTTATATGCAGCTAGTCTCTGCATTGTCATATTTATTTAATCTCTATATGGTACTGAAGTTGTCAAGATTTTGATTAGTGGGTTAAAACATTGGAAAATTATTTACTGATTATGTACTGATACCATTTTAACTTGTCTTTCTTTGGTAGGGGCTATTGAATTGGGCATCAAGCTTCATAAATTTTTTATTGCAGACAGGATTTTAGTTGGGTCCGGCTTGAATAGAGAACTAATTTGGTATTATTAGCTATTTTAGTAATGCTTAACTAATAGTTGAAAGAATTAACTTTTTATCACCACCGAACGCTGCTTCAAAATTATTGTTAAACTGGGTCCTAATGCTAATGGGGGTTGATGTTACTGGGCATTAATTGGAAATATTCACTTTGGATGCATTGTTCCTTTGGAACCTAGGTTAGCTGCTTTGTGTGGAGAAGGTAAAAAAGAGAACCATTTTAGCCAAAATTAACAGGTAACCTCTTGCACATGGCCTCATAAGGCTTAATTGAATTCCTTTTATGAAGTTTTCCCTAAAATTCTCCCCAAAAAGAAAGAAAGAATGCCAAAAAATCTGCATTTGCTCCTAACTTAGTGTTTACTTCAATATCATTCTATAAAATAATAGAAAAGCCTTTGAGTTTTTTTTTTTTTTTAAAAAATTGTTGTTAGTAAATAAATAATAGAAAAAGGAAAATTGTATCCCAAACCCAAATTCCAAAATGTGAAAAGTCGAAAACCCCTTATTAGGGGAGTGATACATTTAATTTCACTCAAAACCCAAAGAGCAGACAGTTGAGGCAAGGGTTAGCGCGAGCACCGGCTTCCAAGGGAGAAAGGAAGAGAGATATGGGACTGTCAAGCAGAGTAGGAGATTGGGCTTTCAAGGCGTTCACCGCTAGTCTGGGCGTCGCCACCATTTATCTAACCGCCACTTTCTCCGTCAACGTCTATAGAGGCCTCTCTTGGCACAACGCTCAATCGGTACATTCTTACTTCTTATTCCCCCTTTTCTCCCTTCTCGCTCTGATCTAGGGCTTCTCTTTTCACTTATGACTCATCCATTTGGTCTTATGTATCAATCAGCTGATCTCTACTTCTATTTCTACTCTTCATTTCTGATCCTCAATTACCTTTTTAACAATTCGTGAAGATTCCAATATGGACCATATCGTATTTCCTATTTCTGGCTGTTCTGTAAACTGCAAATATATCGGTCCTGCAATTAGTATTGATTATTGTATGAGCTAAATCTATGTGCGTTGTTCTAGTTATCGATAGTTGTATTGATTTGAAAGTCCTATAACCCAACAAAAAAAAAGCGCTTATGTGAAGAATGAAGGAGAGTTTGGGAAGACCGACATGTGATCCAGAATGACTTAGAATTTGCGTAGCTATATCTCGGTTCTCTTTATCTGGAGAGCATTGTGAAAGATTTGGGAACTGTATTCATGTCAAAAGATAGGACTTTGTTTGCTTAGCCATCGCTATATAGGAACAATTATCCTGGCGGTACCTAGGTCAATGAGAGTTGCGTATGTGAAGTTCTTTCAACTGAAGCATGCAAGGCCAGAGAGCAAGGTGAAAGACAGTGCTAAGCCTTGTAGTCTTATCTAATGGGCTTATGGAGTTTGCATCAATAATATAAGGAATTCTTGTTTTCATAATGTTACATGTTTTTCTATAATATTAATAATTCCCATTCCCAATGCAACATTAGTAATAAATAATCGGATTTAATGAACAGTAACAAGTGTAATATAGCATTTATTAGGAAAATTGTTATCACATACTATATACTTTCTCCGTCCAACGGAGATAAACTTACTTTTATGTTCATATAGTTTTAGAAAATGTAGTTAATATAGCTAAAAGCAGTATATAGGTATATTTTTTATAGTATTTTCCTGAATGTTTATATATATTTTGCTAATATACCATCTATTCATATTACTTTACTAAAATTTAAATAACTCGTGTTACTAAAATTATTAAATTTTATTTTTTCAACATATAGTAAATAGGGGTATATTAGTAAATAATCCATCTCCAAGAAGGACGTGACATATAATTTAGGATAAAAAGCCCATCTTTATAGGACGAAGGGAACATATTTTTAGGCCTTATTATTTTTCTGTTCCCTCATGCCGATAATAGAGTTGTTCCCTTGATCAATTCTCAACATATTCTATTATATCCGTTCAGAATTTCTTTGCTCATGCCTTCCTTTGTTGTTTATTAGACGTAGCAGCATTTTTTTTCTGTTGTTTCATGCCATCTACTAGAGGGACTACCTAAAACATTCGGCAGTATTTTTCTTTTTTGCACTTCTATATTGGCTTATTCTATCCTGCGGCACACGAGCTAGGGTTTCTAGTGCCGAGCTTTATAAATTCATCAATCATGTGAGTTTGGAATGTTTCATGTTATATGCATGATGTTGCTGGATTAGGTGAGTTAAGCTTATGTTAGAAATTTTTAGAACCCTTTGTAGTGGGTCTCACAATTGCCTTTTTATGAATTAGTTTAAGCAATTTGCATATTTTTTCTCTCAATTTTAATGTACGTGTGTTGGCTGGTGCTTTAACTACGTGCATAATTTTTATCTTACAACAAAGTCATTCTTGTTGAAGAGCTCTCTGATAGTTTTACCCTTTTCATGCAGAAAGCTGAGAAGCAAAGCACTAGCGAACAATCTTCATGACTTGAGTTTTTCAGCTGTCATATATTTTTTCAGGGCCGTGAAATTACCATGTAAACTTTCATCTCGACTTCATTGTTTTCTAGCAGGGTAGCAAGTTGAATTCGAGGCCAATGTGTCTCAAATATGTTTTAACTAGATGCATTACATGGATGTACCATCCTGTAGTTTGATTTTGCAGCAAATATGAGTTGGTTTACCTGGCATTTACAAGTCTTACTTTCTGAGCAAAAATAATGCTGCTTTGATAAGTTGATAATGAGTGGACTTCACTTTTCAATGCAATTTTTTAGAAGTGTTTTTAATCATATTGATCAAGGAAACGTGTGATCTAGTGTCATTGACCAACTGTCGAATTACCCTGCACAGATTTGTTTGTTCATGTTTTATGGATGGAGAGGCTGAACTTTTAGGAGACTCCGGACGATTTGAAAATTTTAAGACTGATCTGATTAGAGCAGGAGTAGTTTCTTGCTGATTAGAGTGTAGCATGTTGAGTGAATTGAATAAATGATACTGGCAATTTGTTTCTGATGAAAACATGGGTAGAGAAATTTCTGAATGGGCAGTAATCATAGGGCTCTTCGTTCTGTTGTGTTATATTCAACTCTGGGAAGAATTTCGCATGAACGCCGCAATAATCTGTTGATAAACTGTTGAAGTGACTGACTTCTACGTGTACTTCGATGGTGCATCCCATGAATGGTGGGCTGGGCACAAATCACGCCTGCGGTGACTGGATTTTTGGGGAATCAGGAGCGTCACTTGAAAGACTGGACAACTATTTTCTCAATATTTCCTACCGTTGCTGGGAAGGGGACATTTAGCATTATTGTAATGAACGTAGAAAGAAGAGCTTGGAGAGCAACCGTTGGCAGAAATTAAAGGAGAAGCTGGAGATGCAATGGCCATTGTCAGTTGTTGCACCTCAGCTATGGTCGGAGGCTTTTACTTCTTCAGAAGAGGCATGAGCTTTGGTACAAGTCACGGAAGTAAGCTAGACAAAATTTTGGAATTGACTAGCTGTGACAATGGGGCCAACCCAAACGGGACAACACTGAGAAAAGAGAGAAGGTTTTGTAATGCAATCTTTTTGCAGTTCCGTCCATTGCCCATTTCTTTTTAATAACCAAATCTACCAGGGTCCAAATTTAGGGCATGGATGGATATGAGTGAATGGTTCTCAGCATATATTTGAAGCTCAAATTAGGATAGGCAACATCATTTGGTTCTCTGATTTTCACATAATGATTCAGTCAAACACCGGCCATTCTATTAATATTTAACATCTAAGTCTTTATAAATATAAAACTATTCAACTCTCAAATTTTATGAAGAGTATTCATTAAATATTTAATTTTATAAATTATAATTATTTAATTCTTAAAAATACACTATTTTAATTCTTAAATATATACTATTTTATCGAACGTTTGAACTTCATAAATTATAACTACTTAATAGTTAAAGAAGTCAAAGCATGTATGCACATGAAAAATTAAATACTTGCGCTTCTATACAAGTTAGACATCAAATATTAATAATGAAAAGTTCTAGAAGTCAACTCACATTTTGTCAAGGTCAAGAGCCAATTGATGTGCTTGAATACATCCAATTATGATAGGTACTGCCACAGTCACACCGCCATTATCATTGAAAATCATGTAATAATGAAGAACGAAGGAAAAAACACAAACCCAGGCGAAAAAATTAGTACTCTCTATACACGCTTAACACTCTGTATAACTTTTTTCCCAGTCCTCAGAATACATGTTAAAAAAAAAGGGAATCAAGAATTCTAGACTAAATTGAAGACTTAATGAATCAGCATCTCTTTCTTACTCCAAAAGAGAATGATGTGCGATTACTTCTTCCGGTAAGCTATGCTGATTTGTATCTGTCATAATTTGCATTAGTCAACTTCAAACTGGCTGGAAGCATCCCGCATATAATAGTCTTCACCTCCTCTAGATGGCTTGACCATACCATGGTTTTCCTAATAATACAGCAAAGCATCAAGTTTCCAATCAAATTATACCCTTTATAAAGCACATATATATGCAAAATAAGGGGGAATAATTGGATTGTTAAGAGGACAACAGAATCTAATCACCAACTTTCATTTTCCATATTGAAACAGATAAAAGGCAAATCCACTCTCTAATTGTCATCATAAAAAAAAAGATAATGTTGGGCACCCTATGGCCTAGTAGCTTTATAAATTTTAGTATGAGAGATATACATGACAATCTAGCACATACGGCGAATTAAACCCCAGTCCGTAGTCCGTTCCAACACAAGTTACCATAACCTCAAAGATTAAACATGCAAAAACATCCTTGGATATGAAGAAAATGATAAAGGGCTTGTTGAAGAAGCAGGATGGATAACATAAGAAGTTTTTGGCAGCGGAAGTTCTATTTCTTTGATGAAAGCATCGCAACGAAAATATTTATAATCAGCTTCTGGACTATTTAACAGAACATGAAGGTTCAGAAGGCTCAAGTTTGAACAGCACCCACCATTTGCTGTCCTGCCAGATTATCCCAAGTTTCAAAAGGCGGGACAAAAGGCATTTGGAAGTTCACAAGCTAGTTCCTTCTACATGCGCAGAACACACAGCATTTATTAAATAAGTGCTATTGCATGCTTATCAAACTAGTATTTAAAAGAATCGTTGAAGAATACCCATTCTACCAATTCACATTAGCGCACACATGTTTCAAGCTTATGAAATATAAAAAATTGAAGGATGCTTGGAAGGCTAAAATCGGAATTCAATGTCAAAACCTGCTGATTCCTTGGCTAGCGTTGTGGGCCCTCTGAGATCCCCATTGATTCGTGCATCTCTGCCAAGGGATTCACTATGAGTCCACCACCACCCTGAAACTGTGACCTGTGACTCTCCAGGTTATGTGTTTCAGGATTGCGATGTTTATCAGCTCTATGGCGCTTAGCAACCAATGATGGAGTGCCATTAGAAGAGAACCTTGAGGTTGAATAGCGGCTTTCTGTTTTCCTCCATAACTTGGAGCTCCAAAAATCAGCACCGGGTAGCATGCAACATGTGGTTCTGCGGGAATCCATCATCCTTCCACGTGATATAGCCAAGTCATATGAGATATCATCCAGTGCCAGCTCTAAGCCATGAACTCGTGTCTCCAGAGAACGCAATCCATTTTGTGAAGTCCCCATGAATCTCTAAATGTAAGAAAATAAGGGTATTAAGGTGAGCAGAAGGCTTATTTAAAATGCACTTGGGCATTATAACGAATTGCAATTCATGAACAATTTTTATTAGATTGTTGAATAAAGAATAAAGTTGGCTAAAAAATTTATCATTTGTTGTCACTTGTCAGTACACTTTATGTCCTGAATTTCTGCTCTGGTCATAAGTTTATTTTAAACATGTACATAGTTCAATTAACGCAGACATGATGAATCCATTCATAACCTAATGTCCCTAGATTTTATAACTATTATGGCAAAATAGAAGTAGGGAACTGGAATTGGGTTGTGCAAAAAAAAACCCTCAGTAGGAAAAGGAAATGACAATGCATTTCTCACAGGCCAGATTCCAACCCCCACCACCCACCCCTCCCCCCCCCCCCCCCCAAAAAAAAAAATAAATAAATAAAAAAAATAAAAAATTATGGAAGTCCCAAATGAAGAGTTTAGAGAGAATGACATCTATCTTGGTGATAATTTTCCTGAATTAACTTCTATACAACACAATTTGACATCCTAACTAGGTAGAATAAAAAGATGAGATCATTGGTTCATTAAGCATGCACTCTAATAAAAGAGGAATCAAGGACATACGTGTTATTACTATTATGAAAAGGAAACGACAAGAAAACACAATTTTCAAGAAGTTGAACAAACCTGCAGGAGATCTAGTAGGCTAGATTGCTGCCTTTCAATCTGAACAAGTTGGTTGCGGATCAAAGATAAATCCTCACACTCTTTGTGGTTAGCGTGGTGATTCTCAATAACATTAGAGGCTACAACAGTTGAAATTGGACTCTCCTCATGGCAAGGAGCCACACGAGATCCAGACTTCAGCCCACCAAATTTAAGTGTCTTGTTATCAGAATTCTTACTCAGAAGGGTCCGTTTTGTTTCTGGCTTTGTCAACTTTCTTTCTTGGGCATTATCATTATCACCAATCCCAGATGAAGTGCTAATAGGAATTGCAACTTCAACTTTCCAATCCAAGGTCCTCTTGCAGTCCACTTTTCTGAACAATGATGGACCTGTTTTCTTTTCATCACTCTTTAGAGAATTTCTTCTCCTAGCCATAGTCACTGATGAATGATCAGGTGGAGTAGTCCTGCTCGCTAAACTGTCTTTTTTCCTCACTTGAGGGACTTCAGAACCAGCAGCAAAAGAATTTTTGGAACCAAGTGGGTATCGCCCATCACTTGCATCCTCTGTTTTCACAGAGAACAAAATTCAGAAAACTATACTATTACATGAATATCGAAAAAATAGCATAAAAGTTGTCATGACTTTTTGAGTAATCTTGCCATACAATGATCACAGTTACCCAAGTAGATGACTAAAACTCAAGTCTAAAATTGAATACAAATTCCAAAACATAACAACTGATCCATAACAGTATAAAGCACTATAAATCCAATAATTATGAACAAGAATCCAAAAGCCAGAAATTCACATAAAAGGTTTCAATCAGCTGGAAATTTCCAATGCAAATACATCCTTTTACCATAACAAATCAAGTGGCTCGGAAACAACCATCTTCCATAGATTATCCTATCAAACCCAAAAATGCAACACCAACCCCTTTTACCTTTTGAAGAAGCCCGAGATCGCGGTGGTGGCGACACATCCTCAGAAGCATCTGGAACCTGCTTCCATGCCTCTAGCATCTTATTCATAACCTCCCTTGCAGCCTTGACCTGCACAGGGCAATGATTCCAACACCATTAAAAGCTAATATTGAACGCTACACTAGCACAGCTGATCATAAGATAATTGAAACTCCAACCTTGTCGAATTTCCTATTCTCGAAAACTTTTAAGCATCCACTCTTGAATTCCACCATGGCATCTCTCTCCACAAGCGCCAACCTCCCGAGCGCCTCCGCTGCTGTCTTCCTTGCTGCCCAGTCCTCGCTGCTCAAAAAACCGACTAAAGACTTCACCAAACCGCCCATCCCCGCATATCCCCTTACTCCTCCTACCCCAATCACACTTCCCATTACAACCAATCCTGCACTTTTCGCCTTATAGCCGTCACTTTTCAACAGTCTCTCCAGCTTTGGCACGAGCGCCTTCCCCAACCTCCCCGGCTCTGGATCCGGCGCCGCATCTATTGCAGCGGCCAAACACAAAGCGGATCCAATCTGCGAATTCAATTCCTGTTCCGTGATTTTCGAAGCGAGCGAAGACACAGTGGCGACGCATTGCGAGCGGATAGAAGAGTCCGCGTCGCGGAGGCGGCGTGCGACGTAGGAAAGTATTCTCGGGAGGAAAGAAGAGAGGGAATTGCAATGAAGGACAGAGAGGACGGAGAGGAGGTGAAGGCACTGCTTACGGACCAGAGGCTTATCGCTGGAGTCAGTGGATAGTAAACACGAAATAAAGGTTGAAAGAGTCGTATTATCCAGCGTTCCGGCAATGGACTCTAGCTCGGTGGCGGCAAGGTTGTAGGTGTCCCGGTCTGATAGTTTAGTGATCAAGGTTAGTACCTTCAGCTTCAGGCTTTGGGCCATTTTCCTTTTTTTTTTTTTTTTTTTTTAAGAGACGCGGAGGAGTTAACGGTTGTTAGCAGGAGAAGGTGGCGCTGGAGGAATTAGTAGCGACATTGCCGGTGAAATTTTGGTTGGGCGTGAAGCGGCGTCTGTGAGTGTCAGCTTTTTAAAGTATGAGATGGTGACGGGGAGTGGATCAAGGAAGAAGGTGATTATAGATAAAAAGGTAATAAACGACGCTGTTTAACATGGATTAGACACCAAACGGTGATGTTTAAGTAGTAATTACTCCTTAATACTGTGGAAAAAGGCGGATACGGCGGGTTTCTAATTTTTCACTTCACTCAAAGGCAGATCTGGAGCTCCTAATCATTGCAGTTAATCTAATGCTTAACTAATTAAAGCTGGTGACTATATGAGGTCAAGTCCATCCATGTCATGACGTATGGGCTGTCCATTGGTCCAGCTTACGCTTGTGATACGCTTGGGTGATTGGATCCTCCTGTTTGATGGACCCTGTGCACCGACATACGGGAGATTCAATGAAAAGCGGCCACGACACAGTCGGTCGTTCGGGGATATGGTACACCTGAAGAAGGCATGCGGAGAAATTAGGGGAGTGGAAGACTGGGAGGCAGTTAAAACAGGTAAAATTAGCGCCAAAATTAAGGAGGCACGTGAGAGTGGCAGGGCATATTACTGTGCGATTAATGAGCTGTGTTTGGTAATCAAGTTTCAAAAAGGGTTTGGTTGTCAAAAGTGGAGGCTTTCAGGACCCACATTTGATTGCGGGTAACTACAATTTACACTCTGTAATTCAGTAATAACTAATATGTTGATTTTACAAATTATAGGGACTCAATTGTAATTTACAATTTAAGTAGTGGTTGAAGATGAATTGCTCTATCATCCACTGCTGATGAAACTTAACTAAGCTTCCTTGTAAATTAAAGAAGTTCAACCCAAAAGTGTAATCTAGGAATGGTGGTGGGTACCATCATTGATTGCTATGACCTAAGCTTTCCTTCCATGCATGCCTACGGAACATGATGAGAAATGAAAAATTTTATAATCATTTGGTAAACCTAAACAGAAGAAGAATCAAAATGTAATTAAGTAGAAATGAATTAAGGTACAAAGTGATGGTTGTATTGGGTTTATGTTCATAAATTGGTAGACACCTACTCAATGAATATGTGGGTCTCAATAATCTAATTTGAAAAGAAGTTTCCCATTCTTGTTCTTGTTAATTGATAAGAGACCCCCCAGTTGGTGAAAAGTTGCTGAGGATTAGTTGAGTAGAGTAACAATGAAAAGCAGCAATAAGAAAAAAATGGTTATGGCAAACACATTGAAAAGAGAAAAATGAGGCATTTATAGAAAATGGTATTTCAGTGACTAAAATTAAACATCATAATTAAGAATCTTTTTTGGTTTAGTGTACCCAATTGCAATTGAGGGGGTGGATGGGTGATAGGTTGTTAAAGGGGGGTTCATGTCTGCCAGATTCAAAACAGATGTTAATCAGAAAATGAAGAAATGCAAAAAGCCAATGAAATGGGGTCAACTTTCTCTTTAGAAGATAGAGTAGAAAGAAAGGGGGTGGTGGTGGTGCCGCCCTCTAAGTAGACGTAAAATTGAATCCACCTCGTACAGTTTTGTCAAATTGAATCCACCTCGTACAGTTTTGTCCCTTCATCAATCATAATGCCATTGATCTAAAGCTTGACTTATATTTGGTGCATGCTCTGAATTTTCAAATAAGGTTAATGTTCATCTTCATCCATGACCATTGGATGAGCTGTACCCTAAGAGGACACTTGTAATTTTGTTTTTGCATCTATCCAATAGAGAGCAAACTCAAGGTATATTTTAGTAATTTTCGTCTGGTTGGCTCATGTCTTACTTCTTTTATTCTTTCCCCTTTTATTCTCTAGTGACGTGTAAACGCCGTCCTATACTTGTATATCCTGTCATTGTCACGTGTGGCCATACGTGCAGACATGTTGTGTCTCTTTTCAAGTGGTCATTTAATTTTCTCTGACGCCATTGGGCATGATCCTAGATGTTTAGGGGTCTCTTGTCCTGCAGATCCATCAAGACGATTGGGCTAGACCTCCTTCACTTTGGTCTAAACCCTGCCCCGTCCGGCCTGTCTGAGCGAGGCCTGGACTACATACTAGAGGACAAACCTGTGTATTGGGTTTTGATGAGGTTATGGTCTGGTCTTCCAATGTGGGCTCAGCCATAGCCTGAGTATCCAAGGCCTAGTTGTTATCAAGTATTCCTTTACCTGCTCATTAATTATTCCATGATTAACGAGGTGGTAAATTTTGAAACTCTAATTATTACTATGCAGCTCTAGGAGTGTTTTTGTCAAAACGTCTTCTCTTCGCCTTTACCCATTTTAAATTTATACTTTTGATTTCACTCGCTGTTCTGCCTTTTACATTGCTTCTGCTATTTTTCTCTCCTTCTTTTCTGTAATTCCTGCTTTTTCAATTTGAGGTATGTCTTACCCTTCTCATGGCTTCGGTTAGAATTCTCAATGTTGTGGGTCGGATATTTTCTATCACCACTTTCCTTTCTAATTACATCTCCAAACGACTACGCTGACACCACCATTTATAGGATTAGTGCTCCCCTTCCTAATGAGAGGATTGTCCTTCCCAACCCTTCTCCGGCAGGCCTAATAGACGCCCAGCAGAGGCGCAACCTAGTTTTTCTTTGTCAAACAACGCGATTTCAGGCTGACATTTCCTTTTACCTCCTTTTTCATTGAAGTCTTCTGCCACTTTAAGGTGACCTTTTCATAGTCTTCATATGTTGTCTCCCAATTCCATACTATTCATGTGTTGCTTTGAGTCCGTTTATTTGTGCTGAGGTTTCGTCCCCCTCTATTGCGTTGTTCTGTATCTTCTTCTAGCTCGTTAGATCCACCCACGGGTTCTACTATTTTGGTCCCCGAATAGGGTTGTCCATCTTTGTTGGGTACAAAGACTCAATAAAAGGCTGGGCTAAGGCCTTTGTGGTAGTTGAGTTAAAAGAGAGCTCGGGAATCAATTGGGATGTTGAACCCTCTTGGGAGGAAGTTCCTCAGAGCTGCGACGACTTTCTTGGGTTAACCCTATTAGACCAAATCTGCCTTCTTCGACTGATCTCTGTAAAAAAAAAGTATGACGTTGAGAAGTGAATGTTTATGCCCAGCCTTCGGGATCGCCGTGATGCTGGTATTATTATTTTTCTGTTTTTCTTCCTTGTATTTTCCTCTTGTTGCTTTGAGTTTTAACCATATTGGTATTTTTTTTCAGCTTCTATCGTATCCATGGACACCATCAAGCTTTCAAAGGAATTCACCCTATCTCGGGAAAGCATGAAGGTGACTCTGGTAGCCTTTAAGGCCAATAAGATGGTAGCTGACGTAATCCGAGAGGTCTTTTAGGCAGTGGATCCTGTAACTGCATCCCATCGCACTGCCCTTGCCCCTATGTCTTCTTTAGCTTTGGTGCCTGTGGCAGGGGGTTCTCGCTCTACGGCTTTGAAGACATCTGTTTCGACTAAGGCATCGGCTCCTGCTAAGACTCCTTCCATTTCCAAGTAGACTCCTAAAAAGCCCATCACACTCAGCGAGTCAGCCGAGAGCAGCTCCGAGGAGGGCACCGGGGTTGGCCCTCTGGATGTCCCACCTATCTAGGCCGTGGGGGTTGTTGTGATTGGAGGCAGGATTGACAAGCGGGCTCGGACCTCGAAACCTGCCACCGAGATCAGGGCTGCCAAACGGGCTCGCACTATAGAGCTTGCAAGGACAATCCCTCCCCTCATCCAATAAGGGGAAGAAAGCGGTGGAGCAGCTATCGTTTGCCTCAGATAATGAACTCTTAAATGCTGCCAAGGTGACCTCTGAGTCCACACCGACCTCGGCAACCAAGATGCTATATGAGAAGATGTTTGGGGGGATCTCGGATGTCTTTGATCCTCGTTTCTTGGCCCTCATCAGCCACCTTGCATGCTTTACCAAGCAACAAATCTCTCGCTCTTTGGATGACCTCGAGGATAGCTTGAGGAAGATGTTCCTCATGGTAAGTCATATGCTCTCTCAAGGATATTTTTTATTTCTTTAACTTTTTTAACCTTGCTTTTGTTTTTCTGTGGCAGGCCTTCGAGGTATTCATGGAGATTGATGTCTAAAACCTATCCTTCTAGAGCTCGGTGGAGTAGCGCATTGCTGAGGAGCGTCGGGATGAAAATATCATTACCATTAGTGAGGCCTACAAACATATCATTGAGTTCTAAGGACGGATCGAGGACCTCACTAAGCAATTGGAAGAGATGAGGGAAGAGGTTGCCCAGGCTTCCCAATGAGCTTCTGCAGCTGAGTCTCAGCGAGATAAGGCCTTAGCACAACTGTCCTCTCTAGAGGAGTCCTGTCGCCAACGTGATGAGTCTAGAGCCCAGTGTGATGAAACCTTAGCTCATGTTGTTGTCCTCCAACAGAAGTTTAATAAACACATCGAGGACCTGAAAGGCATGGCTTCGGCGGCGGAGGAGTCTCACCTTCAGCAACAACAATTTCGCCAATAGGTCTCTGCTCTGGAAGAGAAGTGTACTGCCTTACTGAGGGATGCCCGAGCTACAGAGGAAAGGGTCCAGTAGGCTTATGAGGAGTACCTGCAAGAGTACAAGGACTCTGCAGAGCTGAAAGATAAGATCCAACAGGCCTGCGAAGTGCAACTAGAGGAGTACAAGGCCTCTACGAAGCTGAAAGAAAAAGTGTATAAAGAGGCCTTTCGTATGTTCACTTCAGGCTTCAACCAAAGTCTTAAAGCGGCTAGAGATGCCCCCTTCACTCCGTTAGTAAACCTGCGAGCCACTGAAGTAGACTTTGATGGCGAGGAGGTGTGCTACGGAGAGGATGATAACTCTTTGCCCAAGAACACTCCTCACTTGCCTTCTGGATCGTAGGGGGAAAATACTGTAGATAATCCTGTAAACGATTTAGTCAGTTCTGCTCCTCTTTCCCTGCTGCCTCTGTAACTCATTCCAATAGTTAATAAAATTTTGAGTTTTTGTTATTTTCCCTCTATCTACCTTTTATTTTTCTTATTTATTAAATTCTACTTGTATTTTCATACTTAGGCTGTTTTTATGTGTATTGCCTGTGAACTGTACTGGGCTGATAGCTCGATGGCTTATTTTACTTGTGAAGCATTTTAATTGTTATATTATGTTTTTTGCCTATTGAATGTCTTAGTATTTTTTTTTGCCTTATATTCTCTTGAAGCATTTAGCTGGCTGGGTTTACTTTTCTTTCAGCCCTTTATCTTAGCTCGTATTGCCTTTTAGTTGGCTGAGTTATTTAAGCCTATTGAATGTTTTAGTATTTTTTTTGCCTTATGTTCTCTTGAAACCTTTAGCTGGCTAGGTTTACTTTTCTTTCAGCCCTTTATCTCAGCTCGTATTGCCTTTTAGCTGGCTGAGTTACTTAATTTTCACACAACCTTTTATTTTGTCTTTTAGTTGGCTGAGTTATTTAATTTTCACACGACCCTTTATCTCAGCTCGTATTGCCCTTTTACTTTACATATTTTTTCTCTACTTGTTTCTATCAATTGTGTGCTTATTCCTAGAGTTTAGTGATAAGTCTCACTTTTATTTTGATTTTGCCTTGGCTTTGCTTTCCTTTGGGCTTTTGGAGCACAGATCTCTTTTTTGAGGTCGGTGTTATGCCTTAGGTTTTGCAAGCCTTAGATTAGTTTTTCAGTAAGCAATACTCTTTCGTGAAGTTGGCATCGAAATGCCTTAGGTTAATTTTTCTATATGTTGAGCTCTATTATGAAGTCAGTCATCATGCTTTAGGCTAGTTTCTTTATGAACCGGGCTCTTTCCTGGAGTTGAAGTCTTATTTTTCAATGATCCGAGCCCTTTGGTGAGGTTGGAGCCAGATTTCTTGTTGGTGTTCCTATGATATGTGCCCTTTGGTGATGCCAAAACCAAGTTTTTGCTTGTATTCCTACATGATCCGAGCTCTTTTAATGAGGTCAGAATAGGATTTTTGCTTGTATTCCTGTGTGATCCGAGCTCTTTTTATGAGGTCGAAACCAGTTTCTTGCTTTGTTTCTTGAGTCTTATGTGTGCCGATGTCCTTTCTTGATGTCGGCACCATATTTCTCAGTTTGCTTTTCTGTGAGCTTATCACCTTGCTGAAGGTGGGCCTTCATCATTGGCCTTTATTCCCCAATCGATTTTGTGGTGCCGACGGTCTTATTTCGAAATTGGTCACTCACCTTGTAACGACCCGAAAACCGGACCTCTACCGGCGCTAGGATCCAGATCGACTTAAGGCCGTCGGGACCCGTAGCAAGCCAAACATACATTCTGTATACCTGTTAAATCCCATACATGATCAAACATCTACATAAAACATTCAACTTTTTCATTTCATTTACCAAGCTTAACCTGTGCATGCACAAACTCATAAACATAAAACCCCACACTGGAGCCCTCATCAAATGCTCCAATGGGGCAACATATCATACATTAAGCTTGGTTTACATAAACATCAATAAATCATTTTACAGATCATGTGCAAAAAGGGATTAACCAACATACTAGGGTCAAGCACAACTCTAAACCTCAATAAACATCATTACATTACCATACTATACTTTACATACAATGTCTTTCTCATGTCCACAGCTAACTATTACATACAATATAACTTTACTCTTGTTGACTTCCTGATCTATCCCGTACCTGCAAACCTGGGGGATTAAGGGAATGGGGTGAGCTACTAGAGCCCAGTGAGCAGAATAGTAAAACATTATATTAAAGATTCATGCTTTCATGGAATGCATCACATCACAGACAAATCACCTTAAGGATGAACTTGTCACCAATAGCCC
Organism: Manihot esculenta; assembly: GCF_001659605.2. NCBI lineage: Eukaryota > Viridiplantae > Streptophyta > Magnoliopsida > Malpighiales > Euphorbiaceae > Manihot > Manihot esculenta. The sequence goes on along the minus strand of NC_035174.2, from coordinate 5,956,820 downwards.
TCTACATTTCCATTAGTGCCAGAACGTAGAATGGGTCCTGGTCTTTCTCTTACATAACATATCATAACATTCCAAGGTGCCAGGGACATAGAATGGGTCTTCTTGGACTTTCTCTTACATAGTGCCAGGGACGTAGAATGGGTCTTCCTGGACTTCCATACCGTATCATCATCATATCATATCATACCATACGAGGGCTAATGGATCACTCAATGTTCATCCACATCAACAACATAATATGCAATGCAACATATTCGTGAATTCTAATGCAAACAACCTAATATATCTCATGGCATTTATGATGCGTGAATCATGCTAAAACTTTCATTATTTGCTTTGAAACATAAAGAGTCATTCTACTCACCTCAGGCTAGCTTCGACAAGACACTGAAGCAGCTATCTCACTGCTGGGGTCCTCGGTTCCTCGGGTCCGAACCTACACAGATGGACTCAAATGAGGGGACCAAACATACATGAACATGACTCTAAACTATTCCCCAAAAACCCCCCTAAAACACCTTAAAATAATCATAGAAAACATGTAAAGAAAGGCTGAATAGGGCACTTTCGGCGGCAGGTTCGGCGGCCGAAAGTCCCTCCAGAGCTGAAACTCAGCCACTTTCGGCGGCACCTTCGGCGGTCGAAAGTGGTTCCAGAGCTGAAACTCATGCATGTTCGGCAGCACATTGGCAGTTGAAACCCCCTTCCAGAGCCGAAAGTCCGACTTTCGGGAGCAGGGTTCGGTAGCCGAACGCTTGCCTCCACAGGCAGGTTCGGCGGCCGAAAGTGTAATACCCGGCTAGACTCCGGTATCGGAATTCCTACCGTCCGGTGGAATCTCGGATGTCGGAGACCTCTAGAAGGGTAGAACCATGTTTTTGTAAAATATTTTCATGTTTTTAATGGTTTTAAAGTATGAAACTAAATGAGTTTTACATGAAAAGTCCTTGGAGGAAAACCCAGGTTCGGCCGCCGAAAGCCAAGTTCGGCCGCCGAACATGCATGCGTTTTGGAGGCACGTTAGGCCCCCGAAAGCATGAGTTAGGGAAGTCCAGTTTCGGCAGCCGAAAGTCAGGTTCGGCCGCCGAACATTGCATGGATGCGGAGGCACATTCGGCCCCCGAACGTGGCCTGGCCAGCCACTATAAAAGGGTCCCTTAGCCGAAAATCGAGCTTTTTCTCCCCATTTCGGCCAAGGTGAGCATTCCGCCATCTTTCTCCAATCTTGAGGTTTTCCTTCCCCTTTCCATGATTTTTACAAGTTTATAACTTTGGTTTTGAAGATTTGTGAGTTTTGAGCAAGTTTTGAGCTTGGAGACCCAAGGAGCTAAATCTCTCCCAACTCCAAGTTAGGTCGCCTCTACTCTCGATCTTCAAGAGGTAAGGGTCGATCTTGAACTCTTGTTGTGTTTTAAGTAAGTTTTATGCAAGATCTATGGGTAGAAATGCATGTTTAGTTCATGGTTAGGTTTATGGGTATATGTTGTGATTTTGAACAATGTGGCATGTTTGAGTATGTTTGAAGTGTTGTAGTTGGGGTATTTGATGTTTGAGGCCCCTAGGAACTTGTATGCATGCTTTGGTTGAAAAATATGCATGTTTGGAAGGTTTGGAGGCGAAATGTGCAAAGGGAGCCAAGTTTCTGCCCTTTGGCAGAAACCAGGTTCGGCAGCCGAAGGTACTTTCGGCCGCCGAACATGGCTGGGGAGGCAGGCCTTTCGGCTGCCGAAGTTGCCCCCGAAAAGAGACTTTCGTCTCTGTCTGGCACTTTCGGCCGCCGAAGGTGCCGCCGAACCTACCTGAGTTTCGTCTCTGTCCAGGACTTTCGGCCGCCGAAGGTGCCGCCGAAAGTGCCCTGTTCAGCCACTTCATGCATATCTCTATGTGATATTTTCAGGATGTTTTAGGGGGGTTTTTGGGGAATATATTAGAGTTATGTTTTTGTGTGTTTGGTCCCTCATTGGAGTCCACCCGTGTAGGTTCGGACCCGAGGAACCAAGGACCCCAGCAGTGAGCCAGCTGCTACAGAGTTTGTCAGAGTCAGCCAGAGGTGAGTGGAACTAAACTTAACCTTTTAAATTAAGAAATGAAATGCTTTTATCATGCTTCATGCATCATGATCATATTATAGGTTGTTTGCATTAGAATTCACGACTATGCCGCATTGTATTGTTGTGATAGATGATAGTGGATGGACATTAGGATGATTCATTAGCCTTCTATATACGAAGACCTGTGGTGCCCATAACAGGGCCGGGCAATACGAAGTCCTGTGGTGCCCATAATAGGGCCGGGCAATAACTCCGAGTACGAAGTCCTGTGGTGCCCATAATAGGGCCGGGCAATACGAAGTCCTGTGGTGCCCATAATAGGGCCGGGCATGGAGTTGAGGGATTTTTGAATCAGTCCATCCGTGGTGTGATTTGTTTGTGCAGTGACGCATTTCATGATAGCATGTTTTAAATATTCTTTTTATAGTTCTACTCACTGGGCATCTAGCTCACCCCTCTCCCCTAACCCCCAGGTTTGCAGGTACGGGATAGATAGAGAAGGCAAGAAGAGAAAAAGTCATATGTATGTAATAGTTAGTTTGTGGACATGACAGTTGTATTATGATGAAATGTAAAAATATTCAGGATGTTATGTAATGAGGTTATTGAGGATAGAGTTGTGCTTGACCATAATATATTGTTAATCCCTTTTGTATATACATGATCTTATGTTATGATGTTTATGTAAACTAACTCAACACAGGTTGTTTTGCCTTTAAGGCTTGATGAGATCCCACAGAGGGACTATGTTATGTATATGTTCAGAGTATGCACAGGTTGAGTTAGTTGATGACAGTATGTATGAAAAAAAGTTTTTAATTTTTATGCATGTTGTTGATCATGTATGGGATTATACAGGTTTACAGGTTTTATGTCAGGCTTGCTACGGGTCCCGGCGGCCTTAAGTCGACCTGGATCCTAGCGCCGGTAGCGGTCCGATTTTCGGGGCGTTACAGAGTGGTATCAGAGCCCTAGGTTCATATGGTCGGACCTAGAGTGTCGGGCTCATAGATGTTATAGAAGGTCAAGCACAATAGGAAGGTCATGTCCACTAGGATAGGATGTTGAGTCCTGTCTTGTATGATGATGTGAAATGCCATGATTTTGTACATGTGCATTGATGATATGCTATGCTATGTGATGTATGTGATGAGGGTTCATGTGTGCCCACATGAACCATATGATGCTAATGTTTGCTTGTTATGAGCTGTTTTTCAGAGAATAGGATGAGAGGAACTCGTCGATCTGCACGATTGACTGGAGTGCCACCTGAGGATGAGGGCACGAGCGCCCGTCCTCCTACATTGCCTAGGATAGGATGTTGAGTCCTGTCTTGTATGATGATGTGAAATGCCATGATTTTGTACATGTGCATTGATGATATGCTATGCTATGTGATGTATGTGATGAGGGTTCATGTGTGCCCACATGAACCATATGATGCTAATGTTTGCTTGTTATGAGCTGTTTTTCAGAGAATAGGATGAGAGGAACTCGTCGATCTGCACGATTGACTGGAGTGCCACCTGAGGATGAGGGCACGAGCGCCCGTCCTCCTACATTGCCTAGGGCAATGTCTTGTAGAGCCAACAGAGAGAGAGTGTCAAGGGACCCTAGAAGGTCTTTTGATGCTAGCAGAAGGGGGACTGATAGAGGAGGAAGTTCTTCAGATGTGAGGGAGGTTATGGAAGAGGATCAGAGGAGGGATGGGAACTTGGATGTGAGCATGCAGGAAGAAGGGACAGGGGAGTCACAGGGAGGCGTTCAGGCCTCGGGGTATGGTTTTCCGCCCCATTATCCACCCTTCCCACAGGGTTCAGGGTATCCGATGGGAGGCACATCGGATTACTCCAACTTTAATCCCTACCCTACCTACATGCCTTATCCACCTTTCTATCCACCTTACCCACAGTACCCAGCTTATCCACCCTCACCCTTCTATCCAAACCCGGCAAACCCCACCTCGGGGAATGCTGCACCTCCACCTCCACCACCTACAGAACCAGCAGCCCCAGTTACTCAACCTCCTAGACCTAGCTCAGTTGATGGGAGCAAGGTAAAGATGACAGATTACCTCAAGCTAGATGCTCCCAAATACAAGTCAGGGGATGACCCCTTTGAGTATCTGAGAGTAGTGAAGACAATAACTGATGAGCTAGGGGCAAGTGACAGTAGGGCCATTCAGATGGCAGGGTTCACTTTAAAGTGCAAGAAGGCACGGGAATGGTTCAAGTGTTATGTGGACCCGAGATTAGACGGTATGACATGGGAAGAATTCGCGAATGAGTTCGCTGGATGGGCTTTTCCAGACAGTTCTAGAGAACTGAAAATGATTGAGTTTGAGCAACTGAGGCAGTCAGAGCACATGAGTGTAGAGGAGTTCACGGATAAATTCTTGGAGCTATTGCCTTTTTCAGGGCAAGCTCTAGATTCAGATACGAAGAAAGCCAAGAAATATGTTATGAAGCTGCATTCCAGGTACTCCTCGTTGGTTCAGTCAGCTGAGAGAGAAAGTTTCCACACTGTGGTGGATATGGCTCGAAGAATGGAGGCAAGTGCTATAGTTGAGGGGTCAGTGAAGCAGTCAGTGACCCAATCTTCAGGGGTTAAGACCCCAAGCAGAGGAGGACCAGGGTTCTCTTCTCAGAGCTCAGGTAAGAAGAGGTGGGATAGCACCACCAGGAAGCCGAAGAAGAATAAGTTTTGGAACAAGTTGAAATCCGGTCTGGGATTTGGCGGTGGCTCGAGCTCAGGCTCAGATGGTACAGAATGCCAGAGATGTGGAAGACCACACAGGGGAGTGTGTCGAGCTGGGACTAATGCATGTTTCAGATGTGGACAGGAGGGACACATAGCTCGGGATTGTCCTAGAGCGCCTTTTATGGGCCAGCCCCAGCAGACAGCTTCTGGTAGTGTGGCACAGCCAGCAGTTCCAGCCACAACTCAGGGCAGTGGCAGAGGTAGAGGGAGAGGGGCAGCCTCTTCTTCTGGTTCCCGAGGTGAAGGTCCATCAGCTCCAGCCAGGATCTTCACCATGACACAGCAGGAGGCTAACACATCCAACACCGTGGTGTCAGGTAATCTCGTCATTGGGTGTTCTGATGTGTATGCATTAATGGACCCGGGTGCATCTCATTCTTTTATTGCTCCGAGAGCCGTTGAGAGGTTGGGTCTGATAGTCTCTGGGTTAGAGTGTCCCCTATGGGTCAGTGGACCCAAGTGTGACCCGTCAGTGGCAGTGTCAGTCTGCCATTACAGTCCAGTTTTTATTGAGGGAAGATGCCTCTCCGCCGACCTTGTGGTTCTAGATTTGACAGACTTTGACGTCATTCTAGGGATGGATTGGCTATCTACCCATGGTGCTACCTTGGACTGCAGGGACAAGGTAGTCAGGTTCAGAGATCAGAACGGGTCAGAGGTCGTCTTCAGAGGAGACAATAGGGGCACACCTAGAGGTCTGATATCAGCTCTTCAGGCTCGTAGGTTGCTTAGGAAGGGATGTCAGGGGTACTTAGCTCATGTGAGAGAGCTAGACAGTCAGGTCAGGGAGCCGGCCTCGGTGCCAGTTGTCAGAGAGTTTCAGGATGTCTTTCCTGATGAGCTTCCAGGTTTACCACCTGCTAGGGAGATAGAGTTCGAGATAGAGTTGGTGCCTGGAACTAGACCGATCTCTATCCCTCCCTACAGGATGGCCCCAGCCGAGTTAAAGGAGTTGAAGGAACAGTTGCAAGAGCTGGTAGAAAAGGGTTTCATCCGACAGAGTACCTCACCTTGGGGTGCTCCGGTCTTGTTTGTGAGAAAGAAGGATGGATCCCTTAGACTTTGTATCGACTACAGGCAGTTGAACAAAGTCACTACCAAGAATAGGTAACCTCTGCCAAGGATCGATGATCTATTCGACCAGCTAGCAGGAGCGGGTTGTTTCTCCAAAATAGATCTAAGATCGGGGTACCATCAGCTAAGGATAAGGGAAGAGGATGTGCCAAAGACGGCTTTCAGGACCAGATATGGGCATTTTGAGTTCCTTGTGATGCCGTTCGGGTTAACTAACGCCCCTGCAGCATTCATGGATCTCATGAACAGAGTGTTTAGCCAATACCTGGATCACTTTGTTATTGTCTTCATAGATGATATCTTAGTGTATTCCAGAAATGCAGAGGAGCATGCCCATCATCTGCGGTTGGTCTTGCAGACTTTGAGGGAACATGGCTTGTATGCCAAGTTCTCTAAATGTGAGTTCTGGCTGAGGAGCATTTCGTTCTTGGGGCATGTAGTGTCAGAGAATGGTATTGAGGTAGATCCCAAGAAGACAGAAACTGTGGCTAACTGGCCTAGACCCACTTCAGTGACAGAGATTAGAAGTTTCTTGGGTTTGGCAGGTTACTACAGGAGGTTCGTTCAGGACTTCTCAAAGATAGCAGCTCCTCTTACCAGATTAACCAGGAAGAATCAGAAATTTCTGTGGACCGACCAATGCGAAGAGAGTTTTGAAGAGCTTAAGAAGAGGTTGACTTCAGCACCAGTTTTAGCTCTGCCATCTAGTGATGAGGACTTTACGGTCTTTTGTGATGCATCCCGTGTGGGACTGGGTTGTGTACTAATGCAGAAGGAGAGGGTGATCGCTTATACTTCTAGGCAGCTAAAGAAGCATGAGTTGAATTACCCCACACATGACCTTGAGATGGCAGCAGTAATCTTTGCACTCAAGATGTGGAGGCACTACCTCTATGGGGTAAAATGTGAGATCTTTACAGATCATAAGAGCCTACAGTACATCCTGAGTCAAAGAGATTTGAATTTGAGACAGAGGAGATGGGTAGAGTTGCTGAGTGACTATGATTGCAAGATTCAGTATCATCCGGGTAAGGCGAATGTCGTGGCAGACGCCCTAAGCCGGAAGTCACTAGGCAGTTTATCCCACATATCGGCAGAGAGGAGACCAGTGGTGAAGGAGTTTTACAAGCTTATTGAGGAAGGTCTACAGATGGAGTTGTCTGGTACAGGTGCCTTGGTGGCCCAGATGAGAGTAGCACCCGTGTTTCTGGAGCAAGTGGCTCAGAAACAGCATGAGGACCCGGAGTTAGTGAAGATTGCCAGGACTGTTCAGTCAGGCAAGGACAGTGAATTCAGATTCGACAGTAAGGGGATCCTCCGCTATGGGAGCAGACTATGTGTACCAGATGACATTGGGCAAAAAGGAGACATTATGAGAGAGGCTCATAATGCAAGATACAGCATTCACCCCGGAGCCACCAAGATGTATCAAGATTTGAAGAAGGTTTATTGGTGGCCAGCGATGAAGAAAGAAGTGGCACAGTTCGTGTCAGCCTGCGAAGTGTGTCAGAGGGTGAAGCTGGAACATCAGAAGCCGGCTGGAATGCTTAACCCGCTACCTATTCCAAAGTGGAAATGGGAAAATACAGCTATGGACTTCGTAGTGGGGTTACCGGCGACGTCCAACAGATTGGACTCCATATGGGTGATTGTGGACAGACTCACCAAATCTGCTCACTTCATCCCTGTCAGGAGTGGTTATTCTGTGGACAAGTTGGCGCAGGTGTATGTAGACGAGATCGTCAGACTGCATGGGGTTCCTGTTTCTATAGTGTCAGATAGAGGGCCCCAGTTCACCTCCAGGTTTTGGCGGAGTCTGCAGAATGCCATGGGTACTAGGTTGGATTTCAGTACTGCCTTCCACCCCCAGACTGATGGACAGTCAGAAAGGACCATCCAGACTATCGATGATATGCTCAGAATGTGTGTGCTACACTTTGGCGGTTCTTGGAGGCAGCATCTACCTTTGGTGGAGTTTGCCTACAACAACAGCCATCATGCTAGCATTGGGATGGCTCCATATGAAGCTTTGTACGGAAGGAAGTGCAGATCACCTGTTTGCTGGGAGGAAGTTGGAGAAAAGGCCTTGGCAGGGCCTGAGTTAGTAGAGATCACCAGCAGGGTGGTACCCATAATCAGAGAAAGAATCAAGACTGCTGCAAGCAGACAGAAGAGCTATGCAGACGTCCGCAGAAGACAGTTAGAGTTTCAGGAGGGGGATCTGGTATTGCTCAAGGTGTCTCCAATGAAGGGAGTGGTTCGCTTCGGGAAGAAAGGTAAACTAGCCCCACGATACATCGGACCCTTTGAAATCTTGCAAAAGATTGGGAATGTGTCGTACAAGCTGGATTTACCTGCTTCGATGGAAAGAATCCATCCGGTTTTCCATGTTTCAATGTTGAGGAAGTTTGTGTCAGATCCGAGCAAGGTTCTTAGTGAGCCTGATGTGGAGGTCCAAGAGGATCTCACCTATGTTGAACAGCCAGTACGGATCATAGACACCCAGATCAGAAAGTTAAGAAATAAGGAAATCCCGATGGTGAAAGTCCTGTGGAACCACCACAACTTGGAAGAATGCACTTGGGAGACACGGGAGTCTATGCTCCAGCAGTACCCTCATCTCTTTTAAGGTTAGATCCCTATGCGTTTATGTGCCTTGTATGTGTGTTATGTTCTTTGCCATGCTATGTGTGCTAGTTGAGGAACATTCGGGGACGAATGTTCTTAAGGGGGGGAGAATGTAATACCCGGCTAGACTCCGGTATCGGAATTCCTACCGTCCGGTGGAATCTCGGATGTCGGAGACCTCTAGAAGGGTAGAACCATGTTTTTGTAAAATGTTTTCATGTTTTTAATGGTTTTAAAGTATGAAACTAAATGAGTTTTACATGAAAAGTCCTTGGAGGAAAACCCAGGTTCGGCCGCCGAAAGCCAAGTTCGGCCGCCGAACATGCATGCGTTTTGGAGGCACGTTAGGCCCCCGAAAGCATGAGTTAGGGAAGTCCAGTTTCGGCAGCCGAAAGTCAGGTTCGGCCGCCGAACATTGCATGGATGCGGAGGCACATTCGGCCCCCGAACGTGGCCTGGCCAGCCACTATAAAAGGGTCCCTTAGCCGAAAATCGGGCGAGCTTTTTCTCCCCATTTCGGCCAAGGTGAGCATTCCGCCATCTTTCTCCAATCTTGAGGTTTTCCTTCCCCTTTCCATGATTTTTACAAGTTTATAACTTTGGTTTTGAAGATTTGTGAGTTTTGAGCAAGTTTTGAGCTTGGAGACCCAAGGAGCTAAATCTCTCCCAACTCCAAGTTAGGTCGCCTCTACTCTCGATCTTCAAGAGGTAAGGGTCGATCTTGAACTCTTGTTGTGTTTTAAGTAAGTTTTATGCAAGATCTATGGGTAGAAATGCATGTTTAGTTCATGGTTAGGTTTATGGGTATATGTTGTGATTTTGAACAATGTGGCATGTTTGAGTATGTTTGAAGTGTTGTAGTTGGGGTATTTGATGTTTGAGGCCCCTAGGAACTTGTATGCATGCTTTGGTTGAAAAATATGCATGTTTGGAAGGTTTGGAGGCGAAATGTGCAAAGGGAGCCAAGTTTCTGCCCTTTGGCAGAAACCAGGTTCGGCAGTCGAAGGTACTTTCGGCCGCCGAACATGGCTGGGGAGGCAGGCCTTTCGGCTGCCGAAGTTGCCCCCGAAAAGAGACTTTCGTCTCTGTCTAGCACTTTCGGCCGCCGAAGGTGCCGCCGAACCTACCTGAGTTTCGTCTCTGTCCAGGACTTTCGGCCGCCGAAGGTGCCGCCGAAAGTGCCCTGTTCAGCCACTTCATGCATATCTCTATGTGATATTTTCAGGATGTTTTAGGGGGTTTTTGGGGAATATATTAGAGTTATGTTTTTGTGTGTTTGGTCCCTCATTGGAGTCCACCCGTGTAGGTTCGGACCCGAGGAACCAAGGACCCCAGCAGTGAGCCAGCTGCTACAGAGTTTGTCAGAGTCAGCCAGAGGTGAGTGGAACTAAACTTAACCTTTTAAATTAAGAAATGAAATGCTTTTATCATGCTTCATGCATCATGATCATATTATAGGTTGTTTGCATTAGAATTCACGACTATGCCGCATTGTATTGTTGTGATAGATGATAGTGGATGGACATTAGGATGATTCATTAGCCTTCTATATACGAAGACCTGTGGTGCCCATAATAGGGCCGGGCAATACGAAGTCCTGTGGTGCCCATAATAGGGCCGGGCAATAACTCCGAGTACGAAGTCCTGTGGTGCCCATAATAGGGCCGGGCATGGAGTTGAGGGATTTTTGAATCAGTCCATCCGTGGTGTGATTTGTTTGTGCAGTGACGCATTTCATGATAGCATGTTTTAAATATTCTTTTTATAGTTCTACTCACTGGGCATCTAGCTCACCCCTCTCCCCTAACCCCCAGGTTTGCAGGTACGGGATAGATAGAGAAGGCAAGAAGAGAAAAAGTCATATGTATGTAATAGTTAGTTTGTGGACATGACAGTTGTATTATGATGAAATGTAAAAATATTCAGGATGTTATGTAATGAGGTTATTGAGGATAGAGTTGTGCTTGACCATAATATATTGTTAATCCCTTTTGTATATACATGATCTTATGTTATGATGTTTATGTAAACTAACTCAACACAGGTTGTTTTGCCTTTAAGGCTTGATGAGATCCCACAGAGGGACTATGTTATGTATATGTTCAGAGTATGCTCAGGTTGAGTTAGTTGATGACAGTATGTATGAAGAAAAGTTTTTAATTTTTATGCATGTTGTTGATCATGTATGGGATTATACAGGTTTACAGGTTTTATGTCAGGCTTGCTACGGGTCCCGGCGGCCTTAAGTCGACCCGGATCCTAGCGCCGGTAGCGGTCCGATTTTCGGGGCGTTACAGAAAGTCTTTCGGCTGCCGAACCTGAGTTCTTTCAAATGGTAGAACTCAGCCTCTTCATGCACATTTTGCCTCCCAAACCATTCAAACATGCATTTAGCTATTCTACAACATGCATACACAAGCAAATAAGCATTTAGGGGTCTCAAACTATCCTAAACCCCAACACAAACACATAAAGCAACTCAAACAACATACATTACCCAAAAACTCAACATTTACCCTAACAATAAACAACTAACTCACACATGCATTTCCACCCCATAAACTTTCATAAAACTTGTTTAAAACATGAAATGAGCTAAGGATCTACTCTTACCTCTTGAAGATCGAGATGGGAGGCGATCTAAACTTAGAGATGGGAGGAATCTAACTCATTGGGTCTCCAAGCTCCAAAACTTGATCTTAGCTCCAAAACTCTTCAAAACCAAGTTAGAACTCGTTAAAACTTGAAAGATTTGAGGAAAATCATCAAAACCAACCATGGGAGAGCATGGACTCACCGTTGGCCGAAAATAGGGGAGAAAGCTCGCCCGTTTTCGGCCATGGGGCCTTTTATAGGGGCTGGCCAGACCACCTTCGGAAGCCTAAAGTGCCTCCAAAACTCATGCAAGTTCGGCGGCCGAACCTGGGCAACTTTCGGAAGCCTAACTTGCCCTCCTAAACTATCCCATGTTCGGCGGCCGAACCTGGAAATGCCTCCATGGTCTTTTTCATTCAAAATTCAGTTTCTTTCTTACTTAAAACCATATAACACATGAAAACATTTTATAAAAACATGACTTTGCCCTTCTAGAGGTTTTCGACATCCGAGATTCCACCGGACGGTAGGAATTCCGATACCGGAGTCTAACCGGGTATTACACACCTTATTTGGGTCTTCATTTTTTCAATTGGTTTTCTGGTGCCGGCGGTCATATCTCCGAGACCGGTCACCAACCTCATTGAGGACTTTGTTTTCCCAACCAGTTTTGTGGTGCTGGCGGTCTTATTCAGAGACCAATCACCCACTTCATTGGGGTCTTCAACTCCTCAACCAGTTTTATGGAACCGGCGGTCTTATTTTCGAGACCGGTTACCTACCTCATTGAGGGTTTCGTCTTCTCAACTGGTTTTGTGGTACCGACGGTCTTATTTCGAGATCGGTCACCCACCTCATTGGGGTCTTCAACTCCTCAACCGGTTTTGTGGTGCCGACGGTCTTATTTCCGAGACCAATCACCTACCTCATTGAGGGCTTCGTCTCCCCAATCGGTTTTGTGGTGCCAACGGTCTTATTCCGAGACTGGTCACCCACCTCACTGGGGTCTTCAACTCCTCAACTGGTTCTGTGGTGTTGGCGCCAATTGATGTCTTGAGATCCAATAAAGGGTAGGCTCAATGTGTATTTTAGTAAGTTTAGTCTGATTGACTCATACTTTCCTTCTTTTATTCTTCTCTTTTATCCTCTAGTGATATGTAATCGTCGTCCTGTGTTTGTACATCATGTCATGTTCTCTAGTGATATATAACTGTCATCTTGCGTCTATACATCTTATCATTGTCACGCGGAGCCGTACGTATAGACATGTTGTGTCCTTTTCCATCGTCAGACAGCTATTTAATTCCCTCCGATGCCACGTGGACACGATCCCGGATGTCTAGGAGTTTATTACTCTACGGACCCATAAGTCGATTAGACTAGACCTCCTTCACTTGGATATGAGCTCTGCCCCATCCGACTTGTTTGAGCGAGATCTAGACTGCATACTAAAAGATAGACCTGTGTATTGGATTTTGATGGAGTTATGACCTGTCCTTCCAATGTGGATTCAGTCACGGCTTAAGTATTCAAGACCAAATATGCGAATCGCATAGTAAGTTTTTGTAAAAAATAATGAATTATAAATATAAAATCTACCAAAATATAAGTAGAGATAAGAGAAAAATCGAACTCGATACTTTTAAATGGCTGATATATACTACAAGTTAACTCAATTAGTCGGGATGCGCTTTGTAATATGTAACATAACTAGCAAACAAAATACATATATCTCTCACTACAAATTGGATAAGTAATCCTTAATTTAATTAGAAGACATTCTCACAAAGGCTGCATGTTTCCATGTGAAAACTGAAAACTGTCTCGAGGCTAAACACATGTTCATTCCTTTTGTTTTATCTTCAAGCATTTGTTTTTAAGAAAAGTAATTTTTCATATTTTCCAATATTTAAAACATTTTAAAAATTAACTAACAAAATATCTCAACTTTATGTATAAAAATCTTATTAATGAACTTTATTTTGAATATTACAATTAAATTAAAAAAATAAATTAAATTTTAAAAAATATTTTTCACATATTATATTTTTTTTCAAAATAAATATATTAACTTCACTAATATTTAAAAAAATTTTACTATTTAATCTCCAAATATTATTATTATTAATAAATTATTCTTTATATTTTTTAAAATTTATTGAAACGTTTTTTATTTTTTCTTTCGTTAAAAGGGAGAAAAATTTTAAAATTTAATTTTGCTCTAAATCCCTTGTCTCAATATTATAATTATTAATAAGTTAATATTTAAATTTTTAAAATTTATTAAAATATTCTTTTTTTTTATCCGTCAACTAATTTTTTCTACTAATTGATAATCAATTTTTCTCTTTAAAAAAAATAATAATTTAATCTTTTATTAGATTTTTAACTGAAAGAATAATTTGATTTTTTATTATATTTTTAATTGAAAAATAAATGAAAGAATTATTTTATTAATAAAAAAAGTTAATAAATTTTAATAAATTTTTTTAAATTAAAAAATTAATTTATTAATAATAATAATACCTAAAAATTAAATAGTGAATATCTCATATTTAAATTATGCTTTGGGGCTCTAAATAACTATTTTATATTAATTTATAAGCTCTAAATAACTATTTTATATTAATTTATAACTAATATAATTATCATTTTAAATGATTAACGGTTAATTTTGAAAAATAATAAATATTTTAAGTTAATAATTGAAAATTTAAAAGTCAACAATTAAGTTTTAATTATTCAATTAAATAATCATTTATAATATTCGCAAAATTTTATATAATATAAAATAATGATTTAAAAATTTATTATTAAAATTATTTTAAAAGAAAATCGTGAAATTACAAGCTTGCTTTAGGGAGTGATTTGAGTTGCTTATTTTCCTTTCTATCCCATTCACCGGCTTAAAGGATGCCTCACGAGCTCCTCAAAAGACTTCCTTGTGACTTGCAATTTAAGAAAAAAAAATTATAATTAAAAAATAACATAAATTATAACAAAATTACTATGATTTCACCCATTTATTTTTTTATCTAATTTCCAAAACAACATAGATAGAAAAAAAAATTAAATGGAGTGAGTATCCATTAAACAAAGTTCTAGTAAATAAGTTCATAAGAAATTAATTTGATGATGAATTGAAGAAGGCAAGACGATCTGCGTAGGGTGGGTGAGTACGCAGTTGTAGGATGAGGGTACAGAAATTTCGGTTGGGACGGACAGAAACCGATTGCTGAACTAAATGTGATGGCCGCATTTAAATTCATTCGATTCTGAAGAAAAATCAAATCCAGCAACTCAGTTGGATTTGGGGGGATGTTATTGCTTCTGTGAGTTGGGCTTGAACAATAAAAAAACAGAAATTGGACTAAAGCCCAGGGCTTAGCACAACTCTTCCTAAATCCTGAAACCCATGAGACTTCCGTCGGAGTTCAAACTTTCCAGATTCTTCCTCTTTTTCTTCTTCACACCTTTTATATTTTGGGCGGTTTCTTCTTACTGATTTTTAATTTAATATTGATTTACTGGATAAAAAATTGTGCACCATGAGAAAAAAACGAGGACTAAATATTTTTTCACCAATTCAATAAACTTTTATATATTATTTAAAACGCTGCCGTTCAGGTATAATGACTCCTTACTCGGCGTCGTTGCTCTATATCAGCCTTTTAATATTTTTCAAAGCTAACCTCAGTAACAAGTACTTTTCCTACATAATTGAATAAAATTTCACACCAAATGATAGTATTGCTTTTGCAAATTAAGTGAAAACAAGGGGTATTTTGGTAACTAGGGCGCTCTATAAATTGAACTGGTGCCTCTATTTGGCGAGTATGAAATAAGGGCGAGAGGAGCAGAGGAGTTTCCGTTATCCATTATCTTTCTCTCTGTATCAACAGCTGTCTCTCATCTTTCTCTAGAAATTCTCTGATAATCTTTTAACCTTTCCAAATCAATTAAATTAGGGATTTTTTGCCAATCTCTCTTGTTCGAATTCGAACCCTTGTGTTTTGCAGCCATGGTTTCCGATTCGATCAACGCTTCCATTCCATATGCTCCTAAGGATTTCGCCAAGAAGAAAAAGGTCCGTCAATCTAATTTATATCCTCTTCAATTGGGGTTTTTATTTTTTAATTTATCTTTGCAATTTTCGTACAGAATGTATTTTTTTCTCATTGGTCTTTGTTGATTGATGATTTTTCAATTCCTTTTCGGATTTTAGGCGAACCGTTCTGCCAAACTGAAGCAGTGCAAGCTTGATGCGCGTCGCGAGCAATGGCTTTCTCAAGGTTTGATCTCTTTATTTTTCTGTCATTTTAATGAATGTTTGTTAATTTTTATGTCTTGTTGTTTTTCCATGTTCCTATGGATTTACATACTGATTTATATGATTGTGGTGGGATTCAATCAGTTGCAGTTAAGAACAAAGTAAGCAAGCAGGAAACGAACGGCCAGCAAGTATCCCTGTTTGACAACGAGAAGAGGAATGCCATAGAGAATTTAGAGACGAATCGAAGAGGAAGAAGAGATGAAGATGAGAAGGAAAACGGTACGATCTATCACGATTTCGATTCAGATTCCCGTTCGCACAGTCCCCCGGGCAGCCGGGTTCTTAGCGGCACCAATGCTGGCACCAATTTCACGGGCTCCTCCAGCAGCAGCAGCAGTAGCAGCAGTGGTGGCTGTTGCTCTGGCAGCATTACGGAGGAGGAAGAAGAGGAAGCTGATGATGATTGCTTGGACGATTGGGAGGCTATGGCTGATGCTCTAGCTGCAAATGATGATAACAAGCAAGAAAATCAAAATGACAATTCGTGTCCGCGACTGGTAACGGAGTCCTCCCCACAAATTGATCCAGGTGTTCGATCAGATTCTAATTCAAATAATTTGGGTTACAGTCGTGAGGATTTGAAGCAAGAGGGGCCAAGAACGGCATCACCTAGACTGTCTTCTGGGCATAGCCGGGCGTGGAGGCCGGATGATGCATTTCGACCACAGAGTCTTCCTAATTTGTCGAAGCAGCGGAGCTTTCCGAGTGCAGAGGGGCATCGTGGACAGGGTGGACTTCCGTGGCACTTCTCAAAAGTTGTTAACGTGCCTTCTTCCTGTCCCATATGTTGCGAGGAATTGGATGTTACAGATACGAGTTTCTTACCCTGCATGTGCGGATATCGGCTTTGCCTCTTCTGTTACAATAGAATATTACACGTGGAGGATGGACGCTGTCCAGGTTGTAGGAAGAACTATGAGGGCAATGCTGAGGAGGCAGAGCTGAGCGTGAATGGAGGTAGCCTGACATTCTGGCTGTCTCGTTCTTATAGCATGGTTGCTAGGACCTAGGACGATGAGTCTCTGGCTTGCTGAAATATATATGTTGGTCTATCTCTCTCCTTTGGCTTGTCTTTCGTGTTTTGTTTTAGTCTTAGATTCAGTTCGGTAGATCTTCTAGTTGTCGGGGTATAGCTGGTTTGTGTCTTTTGGCACCCGGATTTGGTCTGCTTCTCCTATGAGCTTTGTTCTTATCTGTTTGGTGCATATGTTAATGTAGGGAACTCGTGTTTTGGTCTGTGAATAGACAAGGCGGTATAGAAATACATGATAAAATAAAAAATAAAAAAAATTAGAATATATTTTTTTCTATTTTGTTTTAATGCTTTATTAGATTACTTATCCTTGTTATTTTCAATTGATTTGACCATGTTCTTCGGTGATTGATTTTTAGAGGATATGCATTATCTTAAAAGGTTTATGGATATGTTGATCTCTAGTTAATTGCTTTTATCACAGTGCATGTCTTGAACTCTTTGAATATTGATACCTGAAAACGTTTATGTTGTTTGACGCCATAACTCTGCTAGTGGTGTATGATGCCTTTCATAAGTGAAAAGGGGAATCTCTGTGCTTAAAGTCTTTGTTGGGGTATTTATCTTGGGGCACTGATTTGACAAGTCTGAACTTCATTTCTTGATGTTGCATTTTATTGGTCATTTAAAGTATCCCCTGTAAGTTTGACGTTTGTTTGGCCACTGTGCATGGAGGAGAGAAAATGTGTCTGCAAAGGCTGAAAGTCATATTTAATGTCTTTCGTATGCATTCATCTTCAGGCATTTTTTCTGTGTATTTTATATCATTAGATATTTTTGATGCTTCAACTTAGACATCTAGTTAAGGGGTATATTCAGATGAAGAAAGACAAGATGTCTGAAATAATACGTACTTTTGTATTATCAATCATGTGGGTTTTCATCATGTTGGTTAAATTCATGGATGGCGATGAACTTGAATACTCTGCAAGAAGTGCTATTTCAAGTACACTTGAAATACTTGGTCTTCATTACAATTTGAACTAATGGTTCTCCTATAAAGGGGTATTTTACATGTTCGCTTCCCAAAATCCTTCCATTTGATAATCCTTCCAAATGATTGAGATCGTTATTCATTTTACACCATTAATTAATTATTCTATTACTGTTCTGTATCGTTATTGCGGTAATTTGTTGGTTTCTACCTTTGCTCTGAGAAAGTTGTGGTAAACAAGTTATATTTAAAGGCAATTTTATTTATTTTTTCTTTTCTTTTTTGTAGTCCCATTCTTGTGGTAAGACCTTTTTTTCCTGGTTGTTTCCTCCTAAATATGAATGAGCGGACTGATTGATTGCATGAAGTTAACAAACTGACAAACATTATTACATCTTTAATAGAACATAGTTTCAACAGCATGAGTACATGAGCTTTTATCTCAACTTCCTGTTGCGCATGGGACCAAAATGCTCTTTGTGAAATGGTAGTCTTACGTCTGTAACCTTGCATTTGCACTGCTAAGTCACATGCTCTAATGGTGCAAACTTTCATATTTCAAATAAGGATGGTGAGCATTTGTTGTTTTCGAGGATTTGTTAGTTAAATATTGCGATTATTTCCTTTGTTGTGTTACACTTCTGGTGGGCATGTGTGGTTGATGACAACTTAATTTGAGTTTGATGGAATAGCATTGGCACCGAATTTATTAACTGCCACTCTGGCAGTTTTTTTCTTTTACTTTTTTGATAAAGCCACTCTGGCAGTTGATCAAGTGAAGTTAGGGATGGAGCAATAATTGTGTAATAGTATCTTCAAAAGATGTTGAGCGCATTGTTGCATCAGTTGGACTAGGGAGTTTCCTTGGAGAGGAAACGGCAAGTTTCAATTTTACTAGAGTCATGCAGAGTTGATAATATGCCTTGTGATAATGGTCATCTTTACCAGTAGTAATTGTTTGTAGCTTTTAATTTACAAGCTAAGGGAGATCTCTACCTACTACGGTGAGCTGATCATGCGGCTTATGGCGTTAGATACATGCAACTGTGTTGACAGTTTCCGAAGAACAAATCCGTTTATAGTCCTCACCAGAACAAGGATCTGTGCTTTTCGATACTGTCGGATTGAAATTGCTTTGAACTGACTTCTGCTCGACGCGATACAAGCAAAATAATAGTAAGGCATATTGAGAGTGAAGGACCATTTTGGGTCAATTTGCCCCTCCTCTATAGTGAAATTAGTCTGCTGCAGAATCAAATGGTTAATAGCATAGCAAAAAGGTTCAAGTAGAAGGTTGTTACGGCTTTCCACCAAATCGATATTATAATGCGTTGCATTAGATCAGGAACCGAGCACATACAGTACAGCAGAAGTTCTTACGGGGAAAGGCCTAAACATATTAATAATTATTGTATCTTGATAATCAGCTCCATGATCCCTGAAATATTACGTATGCTATGAATTTGTTAAAGAGTGCTCTTTCAACAATTTGTCAAAGGTGGAACCCATCAAGAACACATCATCATCTAGAACCCCATTTTTTATCCATTCTTCAACTCTTCTTTTCAGCTGCAAAACTCTGTCTCTGACGCTTGGATTTCCAGATTTAAAGCAGAGGTCCTCTACCTCAGCCCAAAAACATGATTCCAAGGATTCAGTTGACATATTCTCAGCATGCTCTCGCCATCTCTGGGTGCATTTATACCGCTTAGGTCTGCCCCTTTCCATATAAGGACCTGTATCTTCATTCTTCAGGTGTCTATAGTAATTGGCAACATCTAGGGGCTCAACAATGCGGCGGTACCTGGTTCCCATCTCAACCCATTCCTCCCGCCTCTCAAATTCATCCGGAAGTTCATTTCGTTTCAGCATTTCGATTATCTCATCCCATATACCTGCCAGCTCCAGCCTCTTCACATTAGCATCAAAATCTTCCTTGTTTTCTGAAATCTTGAAGGCATCATAGTAGCCCACTTTAAGTTGACATTTATTTTTGTAATCTCGTAGTTTTTCTAGTCCTTTCTCTATATTTTCCATTTTTTCATCCATTGTTTTCTGGTTATTCCTTTTCTGCTTCTCCAACTCTCCTGCAGCTCGGAGACACAATCTAGCTCTAGCGCTCTGGAATTCCAAACACAACACATCAAGCATCTGCTATATTTGTTCAATTTTTTAGCATTCTAACACTAGCAATTCATCAACTAAAATAATTGTAAATTAGATAAATGTGCAAAAAATTGAATAGTGAATTCAGCAGCAAGTGCAAGAAGGTAAACGTACCAGGCCTAGGTCATTCAATGCCATGTTACTCTCCCCTATTACATCATCTGATAATGGAAGTGCTTCAAGATGATGATCATCTAAAAAGATTACACTTTGCATTTGTAAGCATTCTTGCAGTTCATCTTTGTAGCTCAAATGATCTTTTAGGCTTCTGTGGGCAACTGCTGGAAGATCTTCTTCAGAGTTCAACTGAGAGGTATAAAACAGTAGCTGCAGAATAGCATCTGGGTTCCTTATGACCACAAGTTTCCCATCTCCTGTGCAGAAGACATAGGTACCTAGAGGTCTATAAGGACTCAGCTCAACAAAGTTTGATAAAGTCTCCATCAAGAGATTTGTACTCCCCATCATCATCTTACTGGCAGCATGGCTCACAACAGATAATGCATTACTCATCACAGTTACAAAGAAACCCGGGGCTTCAACAGCATTTTCTTGCAATGTGGATTTTGGGTTCAAGAAATTAAGAGCTCGCTGCAGTTGCTGCTCCACAGATGAGAGAGGGGTGAGTGACATCCTTGGGACAATGTCATATCTCATGACAAAATTTATGAAGTAGCGAGACCAGTTTTCACGCCTAAGCGCATGGCCCATAAGGCGATCTCCAACAAGAGGAGATCCAAAAGTCACACATAGAGGTGTCATTTTCTTGGGTTCCCGTCTCACGTACTCTTCCAAGAACCAGATACTTGCGAGCACAGCAATTGGCCCCCCAAGAGAATGCCCAGTAAACACAACTTGCTTCCCATCTGCCACAGCTGCTCCCACCTGATAAAAATCGAAAACCCAAATCACACCGAAATCAACTTGATTATGCAATCACCGTTTTTCAATGTTTTCTAAGTGTTCTCATACAAAATTTCCAATTTCAGACCGTTTCTTCCACAATATTTACACGAAACAGCGAGGAAATTAAATTGAAATGATTGAATGAATAATGAACTCGCATACCTCCTTCTTGAAGTGTGCATTAGCGAGAACAGCCTTGAATCTGTTCAGAAAAGCTTCATTAACAGTTGCAGTTTGTTTGAGACCTATATATTGGAGGCAAGGGAACAGCGCAAGATCCACCTCCACTTCTCCAAAGGGACTTCTGATGAGCAAATCACTTGCAGACCATGATCCAGGGAAGCTAAAAACAAGTTCATGTGAGTTGCGAATCTTTTCAGAAACATATAAATGCTTCCCTGCGTATTTGTGGGTCTTCATGCTTATTGAGCATACTTTCTTGATTACCTCTTCTCTGATCCCGAGGCTCTCTACAAGACTAACACTAGCCATCTCTTCTTGTTCTTGTTAGAATCTGCAGCTTCAGATGCAAGAAACTTGGCTTCCTTCTTCTATACTGCTGCAGCTTCTTCTACTTTGAGAGGTAGATTGAAGGGGCTGGATAAAGGTACAGATGACGAGCGTGGTTGCCATTGACTCGATTGGTCAAGCCCGTAGGTTCTGGGAAGCCTTCGAGCTTTGGAAAAAGGAGTTTCTTACCCACCAATAAACAAGTTTAAGATTCTTTGAATTGTTTGAGGTAGCGTTGAAGCAGGCCTTAGGTACGGCTACCAGATATTAGTGTTTCAATTCATATGAGAATTTATTTATTTTAATTGATATATTTTAATCTTAAGAATTTTAAAATAGTAAAATATATACTTTTTTTTTAACTGGTAAAATATATACTTTTAAAATTATTGTTTTGATGTTATGTATTTTTTTAAAAAATATTTAAATTGATTTTGACATTTTAATCATAAACCCGTATGGAGCCTTAGTTATGTCGGTTGAGCTTTTAATATTTGTTAGATTTTCTTTTTTTATAAAAGATAGTTAGCATTTAAAATTATGATTTCAAATATTAAATTAAAAATATTTGATGAGTAGATTTCTAAATAGCTTTTACCAGAAAATATTTATTAGTAAAAAAAATAAAATTAATTTAATAAAAATGAGTTCCTTTTTCTATTTTCAAAAAAAAGTCATTTTTTATTTTTTGTGAATTTTTTGAACACCTTTATTTATAAATTTATTAATATATTTTATTTTTAAATTAAAATTAAATAATAAAAAATAAATTATTTTATTGAAAAAATATGGTGTAATTTTTGTTAATGTCTCCTTTCTCTATAAAAAATTTATATTAGAAAAGCTAAATAATGAGAAAAGTAATTTATCATTTGAGAGGAATGACAAGAAAAAACAAACTCCATTTCAAAAAAGAAAAAAAGAAAAAACTAACTTACCCTTTATAGATGAATGAAGTATTTCTATTTACAACTAACATGAAGCATTTCTGTTGGTAAAATTAAATGATTACTACTAAAGAGTCACAGTTTAACTGAATTAATTGGTCTTTTTGTGTAGTATGAAGCTAATTTTTACTATGTTTCTTCTGAAAAATCAAGGATATTTATATAGAATTCTTTATTGAATTAAGAACAGCTTACTACATCTTGTCTTTGAGCTACTAAGATCATAACTTCTATATTTCCATTTCCATGAAGTCAAAACCAGCAATTTATTTTCTATGCTAATTCAAATTTCCAGACAGCCTTATCCCTTTGTCTTCAGAAATCATCATCTGATTCACTAGAAGATGGAGACCTTGATGAATCTGATATTAAATGCAAACGGAAGTCTGGGAATTTCAGAGGAGTCCTCACTGGTAGTAGTGGTGGTGATGCTGAACCAGAATTTGCTGCCAAATTCTTCTTCTGTGTCTTTTGAGAAATGTCCACACAGACTTGATCAACCATGTCAAGAAAATCTTTCACTATGACAAATAGTTGAAGGTCTATTCTGTCGTGCTTGGAATCTCCTGCTTGGTAGTACTCTGTTGTTCTCTTCACAAGCTCCAAAATTCTTGTTTGTTCCTCTGTCACCACCTGAAGCTCCTCTTCGCAATCCTCTAAAAATCCTTTCATTTCTTTCACAAAACCACCATCCTCACCATTGCTGCAGCGTGTAATCAGCAGCCTAATTTCTGTGACACGAGATGTAAGAGAGGAACATGTGTTGATAAAACTATTATATTCTATGGTGGCAGCTTTCTTTACATTGGAGAATTCAATTCTCAGCTCCTCCATTGCTTGTAATCCTAGCAGCACACACTCTTTCTCTCTTTCTGCTGCTGCCGCCCTGGTATCTGTGTCTAAATCGCTTCTGTTTCGATTGAGCACTTGTCGTTTACCTTCTGATCGAACTACTTGTTCCACCACAAAATGAAGCAAAGTAGTCTTCCCATCGGTGCTTTTAATATCAGACAGCTTTCTAAGAGCAGTAAGGTTGAAACCTTGAGCATTCCCTCTGGCTGTCCCAGCATTCATCCTATTGCCAGCCTTGAGAATGGCTTCAAGAAGTTTTAAGAAGAGGCCTCGAGTTCGAAGGGCCTTGCATCCCAATTCAAGCGTTTGTAAGGATTCCTTGAGATGAAGAATCTCTGCATCATAATTTGACCTGAATAGCATTGAGTTGATCCTGAGGAATGCTGAGGGGACAGCTTCCAGGATATAGTAAAGGAATGATTCAGCATCTGCAAGTTTAGTCGGGTTGCCTCTGAACTGGAGGATTTTGAGTTCTTCTTCGTGGGTTGGAGCAATTCTGGCAAGCTTTTCAAGGATATCAGTGGTAAGACCATGGCCCTCCAGAAGCGCATCTAGGATTTCTTTGCGAGAAATTGCTAATGATTTGAGTACAATTGCCTTGTTCTGGGACTTCCGGGGCTCAAGGATGAAAATTTGAGCTGTGGGGGCAGGGCTTGAACTGCTTATCTTCGATGAGACCTCATTTTCTCTAGGGGTTTGGCGGTTGGAAGTTGTGTATCCAAAAAGAGTTTCTATTTGCTCATCATCAAATCTGACAAAGAAACAAAAAAAGGAACAACTATGCACTAAGGAATGCCTACCAAGGGAAATGTTTTTGGGCGTGAAAAATTGTCAAGGAAAACATTCAAATGGATTAAACTTTAAAATCAGAATACCTGAGAGAGCCATCGATGATCTCATTCCAAACCATTGAATGATCAGCATTAGCTACAACTTTATCCCAGTGTAATGGCTTTAGCTTCATTTGGTCAGTGCTAGTCGCTTTTGAGCATCCTTTTGTGGAAGCCTGTGCTGCATTTTTGTTGTTTAGAGTCCCTCTTGGTGCCGGTGGCGGTCTCAGTGATGAAACCAAACCAACAACCCTAGGTGGGGGAGGTGGTGGTATTGAATGTTTCTTTATTGGTGGTGGTAGTAGAGGAGGAGGTGGGGGTGGGGGTGGGGGTTGTGGAAGAGGAGGAGGTGGGGGTGGCGGCGGCGGCGGCGGCGGCAGTACTGCTGCTAGTGGTGATGGTAGTGCTGAACTTATAATAGAAGGAACTATTGCCGGAGATGGTGGCTTTGGTGGAACTGATTCTATCTCGTCCTTCCCATGACTATCTTTCACTTCTGGAGGCTTATATTTTCTTGTTCTCTTTACTGTCGCATCTCCCCTCATTTCTTCTTCTTCTTCTTCTTCATAGCTAGGATTGAACAAAATCTTTGAGAACTTAGATTTAAGTTTTCTGTGTCCTGCATCTTTGACATAAACAACCTCTCTTCCATTTTCATCAACAACCAATCCCTTCACTTTTTTACCAAATTCTCTGAAGTCTTCAGAAGTCACAATGTCATCTCGTTGGAATCTTGTGTCAATTTTATTTTTCTGCTGGCATCTACAGTACTTACAGCAGAAAAAGAATATGATAGCTGCAATGATAAGAGTGATTGTAGCTGTGGCAACTACAGCTATCACAAATTTTCGATTCGATGGCGATGGAGGAAGTGGTGGTGGTGGCGGTGGAGGCACTGGCGTCGCAAGATTTTGAATGGAAGAGAGCGTTTCAGTAGAAATTGCAGAGTTCTGTGATGGGTATTGCTTGACAGAAGAAAGGGATAGAACAGAGGAGAAAAAGAACAGCGACAAGAGAAGAGATCGGCATGGCCATGGCTGAATCATCTTGCCAATACTAACTGCAGCAAAAAGGGAAGTGAAGGGAACTCTTTTGTTATAGTTTTCTTTGTTGTTATAACCATACCATGTTCAAATTTCATGTCATTGTTTGTGTTTGCTGACAGTTTCAATGCAGTCGGTTGTTGCTGGTAGGTTTATTTTATTCATTCTGAGCTTTTTACTTTCGAATTTAATCACGAAATTGCACAACTACCCTTGTTATGAAACAGCAAATGCTATACATTTTCGGCAAATGGATCGGAAGATGGTGGATTTTGATAGTTTAGCCGTCCTGCCTCAATCCCATTGTAATCCACGATGATTTCCTTATGTTCCAATGTTTATTCTTTACAATGTATAATGTGGACTTTTTCTCCTGACAGTTGAAGTTTGCCTGTTGGAGCTCCTTGGCAACATTGTAAGATTATAATAATCCATGGCCTCACTTGCAGGTTGCCGTGTGGTGACAATGGTTCGGGAACAGACAACAAAGCTTTAATCAAATTATTCACAATGTCTTGTTTTGTTGTTCTCGTTGTTGAGGAAACTGTTGTGCAGCAGAACATGGGTGACCCTCCTCTGACTAAATCACACCCAACATAACCACTCTCCTACTGCCCTTAAATCACAATCAATTATGTTAGTTGTGGGAGTTGATGTTGGCATGCCATAACTAGAGATCAAAATTTGACAACTCATTAGATATTGAAGTAGGTCAATATTACTCATCGCTCAGCCTACCAAGCTGCCTGTTGTTTTATTGAGTAGACCTCCCTCATAGCTCAAGATAATGGACCCTTGGTGTTTTGGTTCTACTCTTCTAGAGATGGACATGGAACATGGATAGAATCTGTAAATTATCTTATTTGGTCTCCTTCACACTTGAGCCGGTTGCACTCAATATTCTACTGGTAATTAGGGGTTTTTTATCAATTTAGGGATGGAAGGTTTTTAATTTATAAATTAGAGGTCGGGAGAAAGATATTTATGAATTTGGGGTTAGAGTGCCGGATGACAGTTCAAAAATGTGTTTGACGTCTGTTTAATTGACGCCAGAGTGCCTAGTGTTAAAAAAAATTTTTAGTTTGGCCCCACTTAAAGTGGCGTTAGGCAATAATTTAATTTTTTTTATTTTTTTAATTATTAATATATTGTAATAAAATATTTATATTATATTAATATAATATATTATTATAATAATATTATAATTAAATAATATTAGTTATAAATTTATTTATTATTATTAATATATGTATAAGAGTATTAAATTAAATAATTAATAAAAAAATAGATAAATAAGTTGATTAATTAATATGAATATTTAAAATTAAATTATGTTGTGATTTAAATAATTAATAATAAATAAATAAATAAATATGAATAT
Source organism: Manihot esculenta (assembly GCF_001659605.2). NCBI lineage: Eukaryota > Viridiplantae > Streptophyta > Magnoliopsida > Malpighiales > Euphorbiaceae > Manihot > Manihot esculenta. The sequence continues at coordinate 5,930,777 of NC_035174.2, read as the reverse complement.
TTAAAATTATAAAAATTAAATTTATTTTTATTGAATTGCTATTTAGAATTATAAAATATAATTATGATGTGATTTAAATAATTAATAAAAAATAAATAAATTAATTAATATAAATATTTAAAATTATAAAAATTAAATTTATTTTTATTAAACTACCATTTAAAATTATTGAATAAAATTATATTGTGATTAAATGTTGTATACAATTACCTAATTGTTTATAATTTATCAAAAATAATAGATTTTATTAATTTATTCTGTGATTAGATTAATTAATTAATTTATTTCTTTTTAATAAGTTATAAACAACTCAATGATTTCATATAACATGTAATAGTAAGATAATATAATAATTTTAAATATTTTATATGAATCGATTATAATTTATTAAAAAGGAAAAATAATTAAATTAAGTAATTAATTCAGTGAAAATCTTGTATAGTTTTAATAACAAAATAATATTATAATTCTAAATATTTTTTAGTGCAGTTGCTTTACTATTAATTTTTATAATATTCTTATATATTAAAAATATTTTTATAAAATATAACAATTATTTATAATTAATTTTAATATTTTATAAAGTTATATAATAACATTCAATGTGTACAAACAAATACTGATATTATTTAATTGCAGAATTACTGTATTAATTTATTAAATTAATAAAAAATTTTATCACTAGATAAATATATACGATATAATTAAATTATTTTTATATATCTAATCGAAACATAATATCAATTTTATAATTTTAAAATTATATAATATTAGTAATTTTTTTTTAAATATTAATAATAAAATCTATTAAATATTATTATATTAAAATTATAAAAAATATTTATTATTATAAAAAATATAATATAAATAATATTTTTAAATTAATATAATATAAATATTTTATTATAATATATTAATAATTAACAAAAATAAAAAAATTAAATCATTGCGCACCATGGAATATGTCCTGGGCACCGATTAAACAGACGTCAAATATATTTTTTAACTATCATCTGATATTTTAACTCTAAATTCACAAGTATTTTTTTTCAAACTCCTAATTTATAAATTTAAAAACTCTCAACCATAAATTCACAAATATTTTTTATCAAACCCCTAATTTATAAATTTAAAACCTTCCGCACCTAAATCGGTAAAACAGCCCGATAACAGGAGAATTATTGGCTCTAGTGTTTAGAATTTTAAAAAGTTGCTGGGCTTCTGTTTTCTCCTCATCGTTAATCAACATCTTTGAAAAGAAAAATGAAAGAAAATCATTTATTTTATTGATAATTTTCTTAAATTCACAATGAGCCAATATAATTTAGAATGAATTCCATTACAAGTGGCAGTCCTTTTTAAAGATGTCTTAAGGCAGCCAATCGATATAGATTTAATTCTCACATAATATTTTAAAAGATTTAATTTTGATTCTCATTCTTTATTATGCACACCCTCAATGGATCTTTAATTAGTAATTAGACAACAAAATCTATAAAATCAACGAGATTTATCCTCCCTAAACCATCAAATCTAATCTCCTATCTCATCTCAACAATATTTTACAGGTTCTTCTCGATCTTTAGCATATTTCGTCTAGTCTTGTCCTCTCTTTTATTTTATTCTTCTTCACGCCGGTTAAGTCAGCCAGTAGTAATGGCAAAAATTGTTTCTCCATCCATTGGTATTCACAAAAAAATGAACAAAAATTGTCAAGGAATGACGACAAATTAGTCTGTCTTCAGAAATTTAAGTCTTTTAGACATGTACAAGGTGGATGTTTGTGTCGATGACTGTTGTTCCGATGACACTTCTGAATCGGAAGAAGGCAACTGAGAAGAAAATGAGAAGATATCATCGTCTTCCATCTTTCTCTTCTGAATCTTTGTCTTTCCCTTTTCCTCTCCCTCTCCTCTCATTATGAAATCTTTCAGCCGTTTCACATCTGATAGTTTTACTGGTTTTACTATGAATTCCTCTGCTCCTTCTTCCAAACACCTGTAAATCAAGTTTGCCATTAGATAAACTGAAGAATCTGATTGATTTTTATCTCAGACCATAATAAACCAGAATAGGACAGAAGGGTACCGGTCAATTCGAGCTAAAATGTTCTCAGATGACATGATCACTACAGGGATCTCTCTGAAAGCTGATGATTCCTGCTCATAAATTCAAATTACAAACACATTTAGCTTTACAATTTTTCAGACAAAATCATGGCAAGAAACGAATTATACACGAGGAGATTCTCACCTTGATCTTTTTGAGCAGTTCATATCCTGTCATTCCCGGCATGGAGTAATCCGTCATTATAAGATTCACTTTCAAGTCCTATAATCAAACCCAACACCACATCATATAATTAGAACACTGAATATTAGCTAAAATAATTTCCCGGGAAACAAACAGAAACCTAATAAAAGAAACTTACATTGAACCCAACAGATTTCTTCTCTCCATCCAATCCAAGATACTGCAGGGCTCTAGTCCCACTATCAACAGTCGTAACTGCATAAACCCAATTCCAATAAGCTCTCATAACCCAAACAAAAATCACCACTTGAACGCGAGAAAAGAAAAAGAAAAAGACGGTACCTTTACAGGATGAAATTTTAAGCAACCGCTCAATAACCTTCCGATCGACATGGCTATCATCCACAGCAAGAACATGAAGTTCATCAGAAACCGAAGATGACCCATTAGAAACTCCAACCTCCTCCGGCAAACTCCGCCTCAAAACCTCACCGGCAGTCGCCATGAAACCGGAGAACAGAGTAATTTTTCTTGCTTCGCGGGCGGTATCAGCAGAGAGGAAGAGATACAAACTTTGATGGATCCGAGCAGAAACGGGGAAATGTGGCTTAAATACAAGCAAAGGATAGAAATGAGAAAGCGAAAGATTTGGTATTCGTTATTAAATAAGGGGAGGATAAAGTCGAGATTCTGAGGATCTAATATTATTGATATCTTTGCAAATCTTTCAGGCAAATTCCAGGGCAGGATTTGAAGATTTCCTACAAAAGACAAAACGCGTCTTGCGTTTCTATTTTTCGGTTCCATTAATTGCCGAACAACTTGACTCCACTCAACATTTTTACCACAAATTTTAAAAGGTAACTTATAACATAGTTTCTGAATTTTTAAAAAAATTTCATTTTTTTTTATTTTACCTTACCATTTATAATCAATAGAGAAAATTACTTCTTAGTCCCTGAGGTTTAACGTAATTAACACTTCTGTCCCTCTATTTTGGCGACCCAACGCTTAAGTCCCTCACTTTCTTTTCCTTCCAAATTCGTAGTCCTTCCGTCCATTTAAACCGTTTGGTCAAAGAGTCAAAAGTAAGGTGATAATTTCTTTCAGAAATACCCTTCTCTTAATGTGAAATTCCTATTTTTTTTCTCTTTCATGTTTTCTCCAGAAGAAGAAGAAGAAGAAGAAGTTGCATAAAGGGTAGGAAGAAAAAGAAGAAAGATGAAGAAAGAAGAAAAAGAAGAAAGAAGAAGAAAGAAGAAAAAAAAAAAAGAAGAAGTTGCAAAAAGGGTAGGAAGAAGAAGAAGAAGAAGAAGAATAAGGAAAAAGAAGAAGAAGAAGAAGTTGCAGAAAGGGGTAAGAAGAATAAGGAGAAGAAGAAAAAGGAGAAGAAGAAGGAGAGGCATTTGGGTTTGGGTTTAGTGAGGATTAATTTTGTCAATTCACGTGTCCCAAACGGCTATTTTAGACAGAAGGACTACGAATTTGGACAGAAAATAAAGTGAGGGACTTAAGTGTTGGGTCGCCAAAATAGAGGGACAGAAATGTTAATTACGTTAAACCTCAGGGACTAAAAAGTAATTTTTTCTAATCAATAATTTAATTTTTAAAATTTTATTATATTAATAAAATAATTTTTATTATCATTTTAAAATTTCATATAAATTTATTTAAAATATTTTTCAATTTGCCTTGATTCTTTGGTCATATAGCACTTGAGCACATGCAAACTTGAAGTCTTCTATCATGGTTTTTTATTTGGCATGTGAATATGCTTTACAAAAGCTATTAAAGTTTAAAAATTGGGATTGTTGGATTTGATTTATGTAGATCAGTTTTGGTATTTGAGATTGCCTTTTTGCTATTCCTCATATTATTATAAGATTCGATTACACTTGCTTGATTGAGCTTTACCACACTTAGATTTTATTTTATTTTATTTACCATTTAAATTTAAAAAAATTATATTATTTTCTACTTTTATTTTATATTCTATTTTATGCATAAAAAATACTTCTTATTCAAATTATAACTTAACAAGAATCTACAAAATTTCATAATATAATAATAGATAATGATAATCACGGGATCTCATCTATTCTGAATGAGACCCAAGCCTTCGACTCATTGATCGGTCCAATGTATCAAGTTTTGGTTCAGACACACTAGGCGGACTGGGTCGGTTGCAAGCCCATATTCGGCGGAAAAAAGTTCAATTCAGTGATGTGACGTGAGCAATGACAGTAGATCCAGTCACTTTACAGTTCTATCTGCATGCGCATCGGAAAGAATTAAATGGTTGTCTGGCGTAGAGAGAAACTTTGACACGTTAGTATATATGAGATGACGCTATAACAGAGAAACCGTTAGACGTCATTAACAAATAAAAGGAAAGGAATAAAAGAGGAGAAACGTTTTTATCTTACACTCATACTGTAATTTTAAATCTCAAAACATTAAATAACATAAAATCAAGATATTATTATAATACTGAAATTTTTATTTTACTTAAAATAAAGTTAAATAAATAAATATTTTTTTATTAATTACGAAAGTATATGAGATTAATTGAATAAGAGATTTTAGGATTTAAACTTGTTAAGTTTTGTAGGTGAAGTTGGTTTGATAACAAGTAAAATAAAACAATACTTTAATTAATAACTAATTAAAAATGAGTTAAGTTGTAATTATTAATTTTACTAAAATTGAATAAATAATTTTTCAATATTTGATTTAAACACAAAAGGCAAAAGTAAAGAACTCTACATCATCTTTGTAATCTTTTATTACTATTATTATTGCTTTTTTTTTTTTTCCAACAAAATCACGTGTTCGTCATCCAAATATATGCTTTTTTTAAAAAAATATATATATCCAAATAACTTTTAAAAGAAATGATTACTAGAATCTGAATTATTAACCTGAAGTATTAAAGATAGGTACTCAACTATTCATCTAATATTTTTTATATACAAAATATTATTACACAATATATTTAATAATAAAGTACACGACGCATTAAAATTAAAAATAAATTTTATATTCTCCTTTTAAAAAATAAACATTATTGTATTCCCCCGATTTTCTAAATTTTTACACATCAATAAAGAGAAAAATAATTTTTCTAAATTATAATAAAAGTAGAGATAAAAAACTATATTATTCATATATTATTAATGATAATATTATTATTTTAATAGTATTTAATATAATATTATTAGTTTTATATTATATATAAATATAATTAAAAAATTATCTTCTAATTAAAATGAATATAATTTTGTAATACATGTAAAAAAATAAAATATATAAAATTATAATAGTAGACGATGCATTATTTTTCATATTTGATAATCTGATATTCAGAAAATAGAGTTTTATAATGAATTTTTGAATTTAGAAAAAACTTGGCCCAAGAGGAGGGTATTTTCTCCCTTTTATACTCTTTTCTCTTCCCACGGGGGATGGCCATCCCGTTATAGGACCACCTACCTCTTATTGCAGGTTCGTACGTATAGGTGACCTCAGGACCATTCCTGTGTTAGGTTAGCATTTAATTCCTTTCGGCACGTGAGTGGACAGGGCTACGAAATGACTAGTATCGCAATCATTTCTTTCTGTGCCCGGATTTGAAGAAAAAGGATTGAAATTCAGAAAGGTCTGGCTTTAAGGCTAAATTGGACTGGACCGATCTGATCAAATGACTTAAATAGAGATTCAGCTTGGAGGAGGAACGGATTGGGTCCGGCTTATTCGAGGACTTAGAAGCTTCCGAGTCGTGGGCTGCTATTGTCGATTAGACAGGGATGAAAAATGTAATACCCGGCTAGACTCCGGTATCGGAATTCCTACCGTCCGGTGGAATCTCGGATGTCGGAAGCCTCTAGTAGGGTAGAATCATGTTTTCATAAAATGTTTTAAGGTATTTCATGGTTTTAAGTAAAATGGAAATGAGTTTTTGCATTAAAACAACCTTGGAGGAAAACTCAGGTTCGGCCGCCGAACCTCAAGTTCGGCCGCCGAACATGCATGCCTTCGGGAGCGCCTTTAGGCCCCCGAAAGCATAAGTGAGGAAAGTCCAGGTTCGGCCGCCGAACCTCAAGTTCGGCCGCCAAACATGGCATGCATGCGGAGGCACGTTCGGCCCCCGAACGTGGCCTGGCCAGCCACTATAAAAGGGTCCCTTAGCCGAAAACGGGCGAGCTTTTTCCCCATTTCCGGCCAAGGTGAGTTCTCCGCCACCCCTCACCGATCTTGAGTCTTTTCCTTCAGATCTTTCGAGTTTTTCACTAGTTTTCATCTTGTTTTGAAGATTTCCAAGTTTTGAGCAAGTTTTGGAGCTTTGAGGTTCAAGAACTCAAATATCTTCCAACTCCAAGTTAGATCGCCTCTACCCTCGATCTTCAAGAGGTAAGAGTCGATCTCTAGCTTACTTTATGTTTTAAGCAAGTTTTATGCAAGTTCATGGGGTAGAAAATGCATGTGTAGCTTGTGTTGAGCTTATGGGTTTTTGAGGTGATTTTGAACAATGTGGCTTGCAAATGTATGTTGGATGTGTTATAGATGGGGTTTTAGTTAGTTGATGCCCCTAGGAACTTGTATGCTTGTGTATGAGTGTTGTAGAATAGGTTTATGCATGTTTGGATGAGATTGGAGGCATAAATGCATAGGGGAGCTGAGTTTCTGCCATTCTGGGCGAAACCAGGTTCGGCAGCCGAAGGAACTTTCGGCCCCGAACATGCTTGTGGAAGCAGCCTTCGGCTGCCGAAGTTTGCCCCCGAAAGGAGACTTTCGTCTCTGTCTGGGACTTTCGGCCGCCGAAGGTGCCGCCAAACATGCATGAGTTTTGCCTCTGTCTGGGAGTTTCGGCCGCCGAAGGTGCCGCCGAACATGCATGAGTTTCGCCTCTGTCTGGGAGTTTCGGCCGCCGAAGGTGCCGCCGAACCTGCCTGACTTTCGGCTCTGGAGGGACTTTCGGCCGCCGAACCTGCCGCCGAAAGTGCCCTGTTCAGCCATTTCTTGCATGTTTTTCTATGATTATTCCATGATGTTTTAGGGGGTTTTTGGGGAGTAGTTTAGAGTTATGTTCATGTTTGTTTGGTCCCTCATTTGAGTCCACCTGTGTAGGTTCGGACCCGAGGAACCGAGGACCCCAGCAGTGAGTCTGTTGCCCCAGTGTCTGGTCAGAGCTATCCAGAGATGAGTGGAATAACTTATTATGTTTTAAAGCAAAGAATGAACTTTTCAGCATGTTTCACGTATCACGAATGCCATGTGATGAATTAGGTTGCTTGCATTATAATTCACGAATATGTTGCATTGCATATTTTTATGTTGATGTGGATGAATGTTGGATGATCCATAGCCCTCGATCTATGATATGACGATGTGATATGTACGGTACAAAATGTAAGACCAGTGGGACCCATTCTACGTTCGCTGGCACTATGTAAGGGAAAGACCAGGACCCATTCTACGTTCTGGCACAGTTGGACTATGTAGAGGGCTATTGGTGACAAGTTCATCCTTGATGTGATTAGCTGTGATGTGATGCATTCTATGATCCATATGATTTAAATGTTTTTATTATTCTGCTCACTGGGCTCTAGTAGCTCACCCCTCTCCCAAATTCCCCAGGTTTGCAGGTACAGGGTAGACCAGGAGGTCAGCAAGAGTATTGAAGTCATTTATATGTAATAGATAGAATGTGGACATGATAAATTGTAAAGTTATGAATAGTTATGTAATGTAATGATATTGAGGATTAGAGGTTGTGCTTGACCTATGTGTAAGGTATCCCTTTTATTACATGATCAAAAATGTTTTATTTTGTCATGAAAGCCAACTCATCTTATGATGTATTGCTCATTGGGGCATTGATGAGATCCCACAGAGAGATCGTGATTATGATTATGGTTTTGTGCAATGCATGTTCAGGTTGTTGAATGTATGAAAGAAACAGGTTTTCAGGTTGCAAGTCAGGCTTGCTACGGATTTTGGCGGCCTTAAGCCGATTCGGATCCTAGCGCCGGTAGCGGTCCGATTTTCGGATCGTTACAAAAAAAGCCTAGCGGTCTTCAATATCGATGCAGGTTATATATTTTTAATAATAAATTTCCAAAATAAAAACTCGCCAGAGTGAAAACGAACTCAACACGTAAAGAGACGACTGGGACGGTGGCCAAGTTTCCAAGAAGGGGCAGGCTTTGGTCTGACCCAAACTTACAGAAAAGGAAGTCCCTTTGACTACAAGTCAACTCCTCCATCGCGTCAAATATTTCATATTTGGATATGGAGCTGACCTGGTGGCCAGTAGTTGAGAAGGAGCTATGTCAGGATCGGCGGCGTTAAAATTAGAAAGCCGCCGCTTGGGCTGCCGCGCAAGTGGTTGTTGTGCCTTTGTGTCAACTCCCTATAAATATAAATATTTGTTAGGTACGGTCACAAAATCTTAGATGTGATACTATAATGGATTGGTGGACCCACGTATCTCTCTTTGTCTGTTGATCTTCTCCCTTTGCGTGCTTTCAGATCGGATCTTTTAAACAAAAATCAAATGAATCAGAAACATCCACTTTGCCAGGTAATTAAAGGAGAAAGAAACGGAAGGAGGAAGGAGAGCACAATCTGCTTGGGATTTGCTTTGAAGTGAGAGCTCTAATCCGTCTGTGTGTGTGTGTGAAGGGGTTTGATATTTTATGCTTTTTTTCATCTTGATTTCTGATTTTGTTGCATGGACAGACAGGCCTCGTTCGAAGAAAGGCTCGATTCGCCTTGTGGTCGGAATCCAAATGGAATCAGATGGGAAATCAAGCATAGATTTTCTTTCGCTTCGTCCTTTCATTTCAGCGAGTGAATCCGGGACTGGTAGATCGCAGGGCTTTCGTCTTTCAAAGAATAAAACCTAAATTATGCTCTAATTATACTTAGTTTGAGAAATTTCTTGTTGGACAAAAAAGAAAAGCAATTACAGGAGGAAATAAAATGGAAATGGAAAATAAAAAAAAATTCCTTTTGTTATTTTCTCCTAGACAATATAAGTGAATGAAAAGAAAAAAATAAAATTATTATCTTTATTTGGACATAGAGGAAAGAAAAATAGTTTATAAATTTATAAATTTACCTTTGGTATCTTTCTTTTTCCCTTGCTATTTTACTCTTTTGTATCTAAAAGGAGAATATCTTTTTCTTTGTTATTTTTCATGGTTATTTTGATTTCTCCCTCATTTTTCCTAAACCAAACAAGCTATAAATAAAGATTTTATTAGATTATTTTTATAATAAATAACTATTTTAATTACCAGTAATATTAACCATTTATTATATGATTTCTAATTAAAGTAAAGATAATATTTTAAAAAATTATATTATATTATTAAAAAATTAATATTTAAATATGATAGAAGATATACCTGTAATTAAATTGACTGAAAATATGGGAACCGCAACTTGTAACATTAAATAATATGGGCAGCGACCAAATTTTTTGTGTGAAAAGTATGGTTAATAGTATATCCTGACCTTATAAATGGGCAGCTGCATCATTTAAAAAAAAAAAAGAGTGCAGCTCAGGCTATAGAAGCTGATGCAATAGTAGTCAAAGACATGTGTGACGCCTCTAATTTTGAGCTACCGCAGATTGGAGGGAAGCCGAAGTGTTTGGTTGAGAATGGGCAAGAACTAAGAAGTTTGGCCAATTTTATAAGCGAGCCAAAATTTGGAATTTGGCGGACGAGCTGACTGAAGTAAGTAGGCGAGAACTTGTTGAAGAGCTGTAGGCGTAAGACCTGTTAAGATAGGCGAGACGAGCTGTGTAATAGGCAGATCTGTAGGTGGAAGGAGCTAATGGTGGGATGAGCTGCTGAGGTGGTTAGCATCAAGTTGGATGTGAAGCTGAGACAAGTCCAAGAGCTTGGAGTGGGTAAGAGTGCAGAGAAGTGTCTGGAGTTTGGAGGGGCCAAGAATATCTAGGAGCTCAAAAAGGGTTGGTGTGCCCAAGATACTCGCAAGGCTGGTGGAGTCTAGATGATCATAAGGGAGCAGAGTTGTCCAAAAGTTCGGAGTACACGAAAGCTCAAGATGCCTAGAAGCTTGAAAGTTGGAAAGGTAGGAAGGACAGCTTGGAGGCTCAAAGACTCGCCAAAGTCAAGAGAGCTCAGAAGCTTGGAAGACTCGCAGGACTAGAGTAGCCCGAATGTTGGGAAGGCTCGCAGGGCTAGAGGAGCCTAGATGCCCAAGGCTGATTGTGTAGCTCGGAAGTGCAGACCTTGCTAGGCAGAATCAAATTGGAGCATGCGGAGTGAGGCGTGCTAAACCCTAGAGTTTCCTGATTCTCCTCGAAGGTTCTAGATGGATCATTTTCTGGAGACTTTTTGAAGCAACAACCAAGATATTTTGGAGTGGATAGAAGTAAGTGGAGGCATGTAATACCCGGCTAGATCAGGCATCAGAATTCCTACCGTCCGATGGAATTCGAGGATGTCAGAGGTTTCTAGAAGGGTAAGAGAAAGGTTTTCTTAAATGTTTTTAAGTTTTTAAAGGTTTAAAATGAGATAGGATTGAGAGTTTTGAAGAGAAAAGACCCAGCAGGTAAAATGCAGGTTCGGCCGCCGAAGGTAATGTTCGGCCGCCGAAAGTGCTTTAGATTCGGCTTCTGAAACTCCAAGTTCGACCGCCGAACGTTACATGGTTTTGCATGCGGTTAGGCTGCCGAAGCTGAGTCGGTCAGCCACCTATAAAACGCCTCCAGTCGGTGAAATGGATAAGTATAGCTTGTCTTTTCACTTCCAAAGGTAAGATCATGTCCTCCATGGGTATTTTTCATGGTTTTATCAAATCTTGCAAAGGTTTGATTGGTTTTCATGTTGTTTTGAAGGTTTTAAGCTAAAAAGAGAAGTTTTGAGGTTTGGAGAGTTTGAAGGAGAGTTGCTCCATATCTCTTCGTTCAGATCGTTCATCTTCTTGATTTCAAGAGGTAAGTGAAGATCCTGAACTTCTTTTGATGATTTATAGAGGTTTTATGGAGTTTTTGGGTAGAGTTGCATGATTAGGTTTAAAAGTGTGTTTTTGATGGTTTATGGGTGCAAGCATGTTTATATATGTTATATGTGTTGTTTGTTGGGGTTTTAGGTAGTTTTGGACCCCTTTGTGCATATACTAGTGTAACGACCCGGAAACCGGACCGCTACCGGCGCTAGGATTCAGGTCGGCTTAAGGCCGCCAGAACCCGTAGCAAGCCAAACATACATCCTGTGAACCTGTTTAATCCCATACATGGTCAACAACATACATAAAAATTTAAAACTTTTCTTTCATTCAAACATTTCTTTGCCAAGCCTAGCCTGTGCATGCACAAACATAACATAAACCCCTCATTGGAGTCCTCATCAAATACTCCAATGGGGTAACATAACATAACATAGGCTTGGATTACATAGGCATCATAAAAACATTATATCTCATACAAGACCATGTGTATAGGGAATACAATAGACTCTAGTCAAGCACATTATCAATCTTACATTACATTACATCTCATACTTTTACATTGCTACAAACCATGTCCACAGCTAAGCTATTACATAAACTTCTCTTACTCTGTTGACTCCTCTAGCTACTCTGCACCTGCAAGACTGGGGTTAGGGGAGAGGGGGTGAGCTATAAAGCCCAATGAGCGGAAACTAAAAATATTTGCTTTAATTCCACCCTTTTTAGGTATATTATTATTCATTTTATTATTATTATGATTCCTCCATTTTTAGGTACATTATTATATAACTTTTTTTTTCTTATTCATGCTTTCATGGAATGCAACACATCACAGCTAATCACATAAAGGATGGTATTGTCACCATTAGTCCTCAACATCACCAAATGCCAGGGGCGTAGAATGGGCCTCACTGGTCTTTCTCTTACATAGCATAACATTCCAAAGTGCCAGGGGCGTAGAATGGGCCTCGCTGGTCTTTCTCTTACATAGTGCCAGGGGCGTAGAATGGGCCTCGCTGGTCTTCCATAACATATCATCATAACATAACTTCAGAGGACTATGGATCACCCAACAACCATCCACATCAACATCAATTTATGCAATGCAACATATTCGTGAAGTCTAATGCAAACATCCTGAAATATTGCATGGCATAATGATGCATGGGCAATGCTTTATGATTCATTCATTTATTCATTTACTTTAAAACTTAAGGAGTTGTTCCACTCACCTGGTGACTGAAGCTGTAACAACGAACTCGGAACGACTATCTCACAACCGGGGGTCTCGGTTCCTCGGGTCCGAACCTACACAGGTGGACTCAAATGAGGCACCAAACAACAAGAACATAACTCTAAACATACCCCCAAAAACCTCCTAAAAACACCTCAAAACACTCCTAGGAAGCATGCAAGAAAAGGCTGGACAGGGCACTTTCGGCGGCGCCTTCGGCGGCCGAAAGTCCCTCCAGAGACGAAAGTCAGGCAGGTTCGGCGGCACCTTCGGCGGCCGAAACTCCCAGACAGAGACGAAACTCATGCATGTTCGGCGGCACCTTCGGCGGCCGAAAGTCTCGGACAGAGCCGAAACTCCAACTTTCGGGGGCAAGCTTCGGCAGCCTAAAGCTGCCTCTCAAGCCATGTTCGACGGCCGAAAGTGCCTTCGGCTGCCGAACCTGGTTTCTGCCAAAGGGCAGAAACTTTGGCTCCTCAATGCACATTTGCCTCCCAACTCTCACATCATGCATATACTTCACCCAAATCATGCATACAAGTTCCTAGGGGCCTCAAAACATCAAATACCCCAACTACAACACTTCAAGCATACTCAAACATCATACATTGTTCATAAATCACTTAAAACCTAACATTTGCTTAAAAACTCATACAACCCTATACATGCCATTCTACCCCATAAAATCACTTAAAACTTACTTAAAACACATGAGGAGCTTAAGATCGGCTCTTACCTCTTGAAGATCGAGGGTTGAGGAGATCTAAACTTAGAGATGGGAGAAGTTTCAACTTTTGGTCTCCAAGCTCCAAAACTCGTTCTAAGCTCAAAGATCTTCAAAACCAAAGTTATAAACTTGTAAAGATCATGGAAAAAGGAAGGAAAAACTCAAGATTGGGGAAGGATGGCGGAATGCTCACCTTGGCCGAAATGGGGAGAAAAAGCTCGCCCATTTTCGGCTAAGGGACTCTTTTATAGGTGGCTGGCCAGGCCACGTTCGGGGGCCAAATGTGCCTCCGCATCCATGCAAATGTTCGGCGGCCGAACTTGACTTTCGGCGGCCGAACCTGAACTTCCCTAACTCATGCTTTCGGGGGCCTAACGTGCCTCCAAAACGCATGCATGTTCGGCGGCCGAACTTGACTTTCGGCGGCCGAACCTGGGTTTTCCTCCAATGCTATTTTCATGCAAAACTCATTTAGTTTCATACTTTAAAACCATTAAAATCATGAAAACATTTTATAAAACATGTCTTTACCCTTCTAGAAGTTCCCGACATCCGAAATTCCACCGGACGGTAGGAATTCCGATACCGGAGTCTAGCCGGGTATTACATTCTCCCCCCCTTAAGAACATTCGTCCCCGAATGTTCCTCAACTAGTACATGCATAACATAAAACATAACATACATAGAACACATAGATACTAACCTCTAAAAGAGATGGGGATACTGTTGGAGCATGGACTCCCGTGTCTCCCATGTACATTCTTCTATATTGTGGTGGTTCCAAAGGACTTTCACCACCGGGATTTCCTTGTTTCTTAGCTTTCTGATCTGGGTGTCTATGATCCGCACTGGCTGCTCAACATAGGTGAGATCCTCTTGGATCTCCACATCAGGCTCACTAAGAACCTTGCTCGGATCTGACACAAACTTCCTCAACATGGAAACATGGAAAACCGGATGGATTCTTGTCATTGAAGCAGGTAAGTCCAGCTTGTACGACACATTCCCAATCTTTTGCAAGATTTCAAAGGGTCCGATGTATCGTGGGGCTAGCTTACCTTTCTTCCCGAACCTAACCACTCCTTTCATTGGAGACACCTTAAGCAATACCAGATCCCCCTCCTGAAACTCTACTAGTCTTCTGCGGATGTCTGCATAACTCTTCTATCTGCTTGCAGCAGTCTTGATTCTTTCTCTGATTAATGGTACCACTCTGCTGGTGATCTCTACTAGCTCAGGCTCTGCCAAGGCCTTTTCTCCAACTTCTTCCCAACAAACAGGTGACCTGCACTTCCTTCCGTACAAAGCTTCATATGGAGCCATCCCGATGCTAGCATGATAGCTGTTATTGTAGGCGAACTCTACTAAGGGTAGATGTTGCCTCCAAGAACCGCCAAAATCTAGCACACACATTCTGAGCATATCTTCTATTGTCTGGATGGTCCTCTCTGACTGCCCATCAGTCTGGGGATGGAAGGCAGTACTGAAGTCTAACCTGGTACCCATAGCACTCTGCAGACTCCGCCAAAACCTGGAAGTGAACTGGGGCCCTCTATCTGACACTATAGAAACAGGAACCCCATGCAGCCTGACAATCTCATCCACATACACCTGCGCCAACTTGTCCACAGAGTAGCCACTCCTGACAAGAATGAAGTGAGCAGATTTGGTGAGTCTGTCCACAATCACCCATATGGAGTCCACTCTGTTGGACGTCGCCGGTAACCCTACTACGAAGTCCATAGCTATGTTTTCCCATTTCCATTCTGGAATCGGTAGCGGGTTAAGCATTCCAGCTGGCTTCTGATGTTCCAGCTTCACCCTCTGACACACTTCGCAGGCTGACACGAACTGTGCCACTTCTTTCTTCATCGCTAGCCACCAATAAACTTTCTTCAAATCTTGATACATCTTGGTGGCTCCGGGGTGAATGCTGTATCTTGCATTATGAGCCTCTCTCATAATGTCTCCTTTTAGCCCTATGTCATCTGGTACACATAATCGACTCCCATAGCGGAGGATCCCCTTGTTGTCAAATCTGAACTCATCATTCTTGCCTGACTGCACGGTCCTGGCAATCTTCGCTAACTCGGGGTCCTCATGCTGTTTTTGAGCGACTTGCTCAAGGAACACGGGTGTCACTTTCATCTGAGCCAACAAGGCACCTGTACCCGACAACTCTAACTGAAGCCCTTCTTCGATGAGCTTGTAGAACTCCTTTACTACTGGTCTTCGTTCTGCTGTGATGTGGGATAGACTGCCGAGTGATTTCCGGCTTAAGGCATCAGCTACAACATTAGCCTTACCCGGATGATACTGGATCTTGCAATCATAGTCACTTAGCAGTTCTACCCATCTTCTCTGTCTCAAATTCAAATCTCTTTGACTCAGGATGTACTGCAGGCTCTTATGATCTGTAAAGATCTCACATTTTACCCCATAGAGGTAGTGCCTCCACATCTTGAGTGCAAAGATTACTGCTGCCATCTCCAGGTCGTGTGTGGGGTAATTCAACTCATGCTTCTTCAGCTGCCTAGAAGCATAAGCAATCATCCTCTCATTCTGCATCAGTACACAACCCAGTCCCACACGGGACGCATCACAAAAGACTGTAAAGTCCTCTCCACTAGATGGCAGTGCTAACACTGGTGCTGAAGTCAACCTCTTCTTAAGCTCTTCAAAACTCTCTTCGCACTGGTCGGTCCACAGAAATTTCTGATTCTTCCTGGTTAGTCTGGTCAGAGGAGCTGCTATCTTTGAGAAGTCCTGAACGAACCTCCTGTAGTAACCTGCCAAACCCAAGAAACTTCTAATCTCTGTCACTGAAGTGGGTCTAGGCCAGTTAGCCACAGTTTCTGTCTTCTTGGGGTCTACCTCTATCCCATTCTCTGACACTACATGCCCCAAGAACGAAATGCTCCTTAGCCAGAACTCACATTTAGAGAACTTGGCATACAAGCCATGTTCCCTCAAAGTCTGCAAGACCAACCGCAGATGATGGGCATGCTCTTCTGCATTCCTGGAATACACTAAGATATCATCTATGAAGACAATAACGAAGTGATCCAGGTATTGGCTAAATACTCTGTTCATGAGATCCATGAATGCTGCAGGGGCGTTTGTTAACCCGAACGGCATCACTAGGAACTCAAAATGCCCGTATCTGGTCCTGAATGCTGTCTTTGGCACATCTTCATCTCTGATCCTCAGCTGATGATACCCAGATCTCAGATCTATTTTGGAGAAACAACCTGCTCCTGCTAGCTGGTCGAATAGATCATCGATCCTAGGCAACGGGTACTTGTTCTTGGTAGTAACCTTGTTCAACTGTCTATAGTCGATACAAAGTCTAAGGGATCCATCCTTCTTTTTCACGAACAACACTGGAGCACCCCAAGGTGAGGCACTCGGTCGGATGAAACCCTTGTCTACCAGCTCTTGCAACTGTTCTTTAAGCTCTTTCAGTTCTGCTGGCGCCATCCTGTAGGGAGGGATAGAGATCGGTCTGGTTCCTGGCATCAATTCTATTTCGAACTCTATCTCCCTAGGAGGCGGTAAACCTGGCAGCTCGTCTGGGAAAACATCTAAGAACTCTCTAACCACAGGCACCGAGGCGGGCTCTCTGACATCTCTGTCTAGCTCTCTCACATGAGCTAGATAACCCTGACAACCCCTCCTGAGCAGCCTACGAGCCTGTAGGGCTGATATCAAACCTCTAGGTGTACTCCCCCTGTCTCCTCTAAAGACAACCTCTGACCCATCCTGACATCTGAACTTAACTACCTTGTCTCTGCAATCCAAGGTAGCACCATGGGTAGATAGCCAATCCATCCCTAGAATGACGTCAAAATCTGTCAAGTCTAGAACCACTAGGTCGGCGGATAGGCATCTTCCCTCTATGAAAACTGGGCTGTACTGGCAGACTGACTCTGTAATACCCGGCTAGAATCCGGCATCGGAATTCCTGCCTTCCGGCGGAATCTAGGGTGTTGGATCTCTCTAGAAGGGGTAAAATGTGTTTTCTCAAATGTCTTTACTGATTTCATGGTTTTAAATGAAAATGAATTTAGTTTTGAAAGGAAAAAGACCAAGGAGGCAAGTGCCAGGTTCGGCCGCCGAAAGTGAAGTTCGGCCGCCGAACATGGAAAGGCTTCGGGAGCGCCTTTGGCCTCCGAAAGTCTTGTTTAAACGAGCCAAGGTTCGGCCGCCGAAAGTCAAGTTCGGCCGCCGAACATGCATGAGTTTAGGGGGCACGTTAGGCTGCCGAAGGTCTGTGACCAGGCCACCTATAAAGGGCCCTCAGATCGGAAATGGGAGAGTTTTCTCCCCATTCTTGAGCTCAGGTGAGTTTATGCCTTCCTTTGGTTGTTTTCGTGTTT
The DNA here is from genome assembly GCF_001659605.2 of Manihot esculenta. Taxonomy (NCBI): domain Eukaryota; kingdom Viridiplantae; phylum Streptophyta; class Magnoliopsida; order Malpighiales; family Euphorbiaceae; genus Manihot; species Manihot esculenta. The sequence goes on along the minus strand of NC_035174.2, from coordinate 5,913,196 downwards.
TCTCTACCCATCTCTCAAGTTTTTCATGATTTCTACCCTTGTGTTTGAAGATTTAAAGCTTAAAAGGAGTTTTGGGAGCTTGGAGCTTTTGGAGCTTGGATTCTCCACACCTCCGAGTTAGGGGTCACACCACCCTCGATCTTCAAGAGGTAAGTGTAGATCCTTGCTTCCCTAGTGTTTTCATGAAGTTTTATGAAGTTTTTGATGGTTGAGTATGGGTAGATATGCATGTTTAGGTTTATGTGGGTTTTATACCCAATGTATGTTATGTGATGTTTGTGTTGAGGAGTTTATGTTAGTTTATGCTCCTTTATGCTTATGGGAGTGAGTATGCATGTTTGGGAGAGAGTATGTAAGGATTTGGGGGTGTTTTGAGTTTGGTTTTTGGCTTGGCAGAATCGGACCTGTCGTCCAGAGGGGACCAGGTTCGGCCGCCGAAAGGAGTTTCGGCCGCCGAACCTGCATGGGAGGCAGTCTTTAGGCTGCCGAATGTGCCCCCGAAGGAGGGACTTTCGTTTCTGTCCTAGGGTTTCGGCCGCCGAACCTGCCGCCGAACTTACCCGAGTTTCGTCTCTGGAAGGGACTTTCGGCCGCCGAAGGTGCCGCCGAAAGTGCCCTGTCCAGCCGTTTCTTGGGTGTTTCCTATGCATGTTTTAGTGATGTTTAGAGGGGTTTTTGGGGGTATGTTTATGCGTTGTTTAGAGTTTGTTTGGCACCTCCTTCGAGTCCACCTGTGTAGGATCGGACCCGAGAGACCGAGGAGGCCAGTAGTGCTAGCTGTTGCCGAGTCAGTCAGCGTCGGCCAGAGGTGAGTAGAACTAAACTTAATTTTTATGCACAAAATCTAATGCCTAAAGCATGTTCATGCATCATGATTATGTATAGTAGGTTGATTGCACTAGTTCACGAATATGTTGCATTGCATTATTTCATGTTGATGCTGAGGTAGGGTGGACCGAGGCGACTTCAATAGCCCATATCTGTCACGAGTCTTGTCTTAGTCCTTTGAGAGCCGGACAAGTACATGTAGGAAAGTCCATGTGAGCTCTCTGTGGACCAGACACCATGTCATGTATGTTACAGGCCTTTGTGAGCTCCTATGGGGGAGCCGGGCACCGACAGAGGGATTTTTGATGTCATGTCCATCCTCTGAGAGGAAAGATGCATGCAAAAGTCAGACTCTCAGAAACCAGGGTCCGTGGGGAATACATCTTGCATAAGCCCTGAGACGGACAAGATTATGTGATTTCTCTGTGTTATGACGCATTTCATGAGAGCATGAGTAAGAAAAAGAAAGAAGAAGTTAAATGAATAATAATATACCTAAAAATGGAGGAATTAAAGCAAATGTTTTTAGTAAAATGAAATCATAATTAATGAACTGTTTTCTCTGTTTCTACTCACTGGGCTTTTTAGCTCACCCCTCTCCCCTAACCCCAGTGTTACAGGTTTAAGTCAGAGCTCAGAAGTCAGCAGGGTAAAGATTAAGAGACGTGTGTTTTATGTAATAGTTTATGTTTATGTATCAGTTTAGTAGTTTTAGAAGTGGACATGTAATATAAGTTGATGTAATGTAATTTGAGATAATGTATGTAACTGATAGTAGAGTTTATGTTTATGGATTAGAGTGTGCTTGGCCCTATAGACTGGTTAATCCCTGTTGAAGCATGATTATGAAATGTTTTTATGTTGAGTTGAGAACCAGGCTTGTTGTATGTATTGTTGACCCAGCTAGAGCATTTGATGAGGGCTCTAGCATGGGGAAGTTTATGTTCACAATTATGTTGTAGCATACGGATCAAGCTTGGTGTATGTTCAGATTACAGGTTTTATGTTTAAGTTTTTATGTTAAAGTTTTGATCATGCATGGGACTTTTACCAGGTAATAGTATGTATGTTTGGCTTGCTACGGGTCCCGGCGGCCTTAAGCCGATCTGGATCCTAGCGCCGGTGATGGTTCGGGCCGTTACAGCGGGGTATCGGTTTCCGGGCTGTTACAGAATGGTATCAGAGCATAGGGCCTCAAGAGTACGGTGTGTTGAGCAAAGATGCTCAAGGATTAGAGATATCCCACATCGGAAAGAGGTTAGTTTAGAGGCCATAGAAGGGCAAGCACAATAAGAAAGATTCAGAGTAAGATCATGTCCACTAGGATAGGATGTTGAGTCCTGTCTTGCTATGATGATGTGATATGCCATGATTTCATGCATGTGCATAACTGCTACGATGTATGACATGTTATGTATGCTATGTATGTATGATGCAGGTTCATGTGTTTTCATATGAACCGTATGATGCTAATGATTGATTGATTGCTTGTGTGTTGTTCTTCAGAGGAGCCAGAATGCGAGGTGCTCGTCGATCTGTGGAATCGACTGGAGTTCCATCTGAGAGGGAAGGTATGGATACCTTTCCCCCTGCTCTGCCTAGAGCGCAGTCGTGGGGAGTTAGCAGATGGGGAACATCAAGGGACCCTGGACGGTCTTTTGATGTAAGCAGAGAAGCAATGGCTCCAAGAAGGATGTCAGCTAGTATGAGGGAAGTTGAGATGGAGGTTCAGAGAAGGGATATTAGTTTGGGAATCAGAGTGCCAGAGGAAGGCATGGGAGAGTCCCAGGAAGATGCTCAGACCCAGGATTCCAGGATCTCGGGTTCAGGAGGGATTAATCCCTCCACTCTGAGTACAGCTGCCACGAGAGGTAAGAAATGGAAGAGAGGTCTCAGGAAGTCGCAGAAGAAGTTTTGGCAGAATTTGAAGGCCAGTCTGGGTTTTGGTGGTTCGAGCTCTGGTTCGGGTGCAACTCGTTGCAGGAGGTGTGGTAAGACACACCAGGGAGTTTGTCTGGCTGGGACGACAGTGTGTTTTAGATGCAGACAGGAGGGGCACATGGCACGTGAGTGTCCTAATGCGCTCCGGTCGGCTCAGTCTCAACGGGCAGCTTCAGGTGGAGCGACTCAGCCAGCAGCTCAAACCATGTTTCAGGCTAATGGTCGAGGCAGAGGGAGAGGGGCAGCCTCTTCTTCAGCAGGTTCCCTTAGAGGAGGTCCATCAGCTCCGGCTCGGATCTTCGTCCAGGCTCAGCAGGAGGCAGACACATCGAACACGGTGGTGTCAGGTACGCTCACTTTGATGTTCTGATGTGCATGCTTTTGTGAACCCTGGTGTTTCTCTTTCCTTAGTTACTCTAAAGAGTCGTCGAGGGGTTGGGTTGATAACTTCTAGGCTAGAGTGTTCTCTCAGGGTCAGTGGACCCAAGTGTGATCCATCTGAGGCAGAGTCAGTCTGCCGGTTCAGTTCAGGTGTCAACTGAGGGTAGAATCCATCCACCCGCTTTTGAGGTCTTGAACTTGAATGTTCAGACGTCACTCTCGGAATGGATTGGGTTTCTACTTGTGGTGCTACCTTGGTCCGTAGAGACTAGGTGGCCAGGTTCAGAGGACAGGATGGGTCAGAGGTAGTCTTTTGAGGGGACGGTGTAGGTTGCCTAGCAGTTTGATGTCAGCCTGTCAGGCTCATAGGGTGCGTAGGAGGGGTTGTCAGAGGGTTCTAGTTCTTGCTGGAGAGTTAGTAGTTGGGTCGGGAACCAGCCTCAGTGCCAGCAGTAGTTAGAGAGTTCTTAGATGTCTGCCTAGGCGAGCTGTCAGGTTTACCATCTGTTAGGGAGTTAGAGCTTGGAATAGGAGTGGTGTCTGGACGCAGAACCATTTCTACCCTTCCCTATAGGATGGCGCCTGCATGGAGAGAGGTAGCAGTAGAGTAGAGGCGAGACTTGGTAGACAAGGGGTTTTGTCCGACCTAGTACCTCACTCTGGATTGCTCCAGTATGGTTGTGGGAAACGAAGGATGAATCCTTGAGACTTTGTAACGACTGTAAGCGGTTAAACAAGGTCACTACCAAGGGCAGGTACTCCCATGTAGGATGGATGATCTATTGGGACAGCTGTCAGAAGCTGTTTGCTTTTCCAAGATAGATCTGAAATTCGGGTACTACCTGTGAGAGTTAGAGTTAGTTTTGGGTTAGTAGTGAGAAGAAGCCAGTTAGTAAAGATGAGAAGAGAAGAGTAAGTGTAGAGAAGGAGGAAGATAGAGAAGATCAGAGTAGCGCAGTGAAAGCAGGAGGAGTTTCAGGAGGAGGTTGAGGTATTGCTTGAGGTGTCTCCTTTGAGAAGGGCGATTCATAAGGGAGAGAATCCATTCGGATTTCCACGTTCCACTTTATGAAGTTCGTGTCAGATCCAAGTAGGGTTCTTGAGGAACCAGAGGTGGAGGTCCCAAGGGATCTCACCTGAGTTGAGCGGCTATTGTGGATCATGGACACATCAGTTAGTTAGTTTTGGAACAAGGAGATTCAGATGGAGAGGTCCTGTAGAATCACCCCAGTTTGAGGAGTGTTCTTAGGAGAACCGGGAGTTTTGACTCCGGCAATGCCGTGTCTCTTTTAGGAGAAAGTTTAGAGGTCTTGCTTGCTTGATTGCTTGCTTGATGTGTGTGTACGATGATATGTTCTTATGTTATGTTTTCATGCATGAGTAAGTTCGGCCGCCGAACATGGAAAGGCTTCGGGAGCGCCTTTGGCCTCCGAAAGTCTTGTTTAAACGAGCCAAGGTTCGGCCGCCGAAAGTCAAGTTCGGCCGCCGAACATGCATGAGTTTAGGGGGCACGTTAGGCTGCCGAAGGTCTGTGACCAGGCCACCTATAAAGGGCCCTCAGATCGGAAATGGGAGAGTTTTCTCCCCATTCTTGAGCTCAGGTGAGTTTATGCCTTCCTTTGGTTGTTTTCGTGTTTTCTCTACCCATCTCTCAAGTTTTTCATGATTTCTACCCTTGTGTTTGAAGATTTAAAGCTTAAAAGGAGTTTTGGGAGCTTGGAGCTTTTGGAGCTTGGATTCTCCACACCTCCGAGTTAGGGGTCACACCACCCTCGATCTTCAAGAGGTAAGTGTAGATCCTTGCTTCCCTAGTGTTTTCATGAAGTTTTATGAAGTTTTTGATGGTTGAGTATGGGTAGATATGCATGTTTAGGTTTATGTGGGTTTTATACCCAATGTATGTTATGTGATGTTTGTGTTGAGGAGTTTATGTTAGTTTATGCTCCTTTATGCTTATGGGAGTGAGTATGCATGTTTGGGAGAGAGTATGTAAGGATTTGGGGGTGTTTTGAGTTTGGTTTTTGGCTTGGCAGAATCGGACCTGTCGTCCAGAGGGGACCAGGTTCGGCCGCCGAAAGGAGTTTCGGCCGCCGAACCTGCATGGGAGGCAGTCTTTAGGCTGCCGAATGTGCCCCCGAAGGAGGGACTTTCGTTTCTGTCCTAGGGTTTCGGCCGCCGAACCTGCCGCCGAACTTACCCGAGTTTCGTCTCTGGAAGGGACTTTCGGCCGCCGAAGGTGCCGCCGAAAGTGCCCTGTCCAGCCGTTTCTTGGGTGTTTCCTATGCATGTTTTAGTGATGTTTAGAGGGGTTTTTGGGGGTATGTTTATGAGTTGTTTAGAGTATGTTTGGCACCTCATTCGAGTCCACCTGTGTAGGATCGGACCCGAGAGACCGAGGAGGCCAGTAGTGCTAGCTGTTGCCGAGTCAGTCAGCGTCGGCCAGAGGTGAGTAGAACTAAACTTAATTTTTATGCACAAAATCTAATGCCTAAAGCATGTTCATGCATCATGATTATGTATAGTAGGTTGATTGCACTAGTTCACGAATATGTTGCATTGCATTATTTCATGTTGATGCTGAGGTAGGGTGGACCGAGGCGACTTCAATAGCCCATATCTGTCACGAGTCTTGTCTTAGTCCTTTGAGAGCCGGACAAGTACATGTAGGAAAGTCCATGTGAGCTCTCTGTGGACCAGACACCATGTCATGTATGTTACAGGCCTTTGTGAGCTCCTATGGGGGAGCCGGGCACCGACAGAGGGATTTTTGATGTCATGTCCATCCTCTGAGAGGAAAGATGCATGCAAAAGTCAGACTCTCAGAAACCAGGGTCCGTGGGGAATACATCTTGCATAAGCCCCGAGACGGACAAGATTATGTGATTTCTCTGTGTTATGACGCATTTCATGAGAGCATGAGTAAGAAAAAGAAAGAAGAAGTTAAATGAATAATAATATACCTAAAAATGGAGGAATTAAAGCAAATGTTTTTAGTAAAATGAAATCATAATTAATGAACTGTTTTCTCTGTTTCTACTCACTGGGCTTTTTAGCTCACCCCTCTCCCCTAACCCCAGTGTTGCAGGTTTAAGTCAGAGCTCAGAAGTCAGCAGGGTAAAGATTAAGAGACGTGTGTTTTATGTAATAGTTTATGTTTATGTATCAGTTTAGTAGTTTTAGAAGTGGACATGTAATATAAGTTGATGTAATGTAATTTGAGATAATGTATGTAACTGATAGTAGAGTTTATGTTTATGGATTAGAGTGTGCTTGGCCCTATAGACTGGTTAATCCCTGTTGACGCATGATTATGAAATGTTTTTATGTTGAGTTGAGAACCAGGCTTGTTGTATGTATTGTTGACCCAGCTAGAGCATTTGATGAGGGCTCTAGCATGGGGAAGTTTATGTTCACAGTTATGTTGTAGCATACGGATCAAGCTTGGTGTATGTTCAGATTACAGGTTTTATGTTTAAGTTTTTATGTTAAAGTTTTGATCATGCATGGGACTTTTACCAGGTAATAGTATGTATGTTTGGCTTGCTACGGGTCCCGGCGGCCTTAAGCCGATCTGGATCCTAGCGCCGGTGATGGTTCGGGCCGTTACAGCGGGGTATCGGTTTCCGGGCTGTTACAGACTCTGCCACTGACGGGTCACATTTGGGTCCGCTGACCCATAGGGGACACTCTAACCCAGAGACCATCAAACCCAACCTCTCGACCGCTCTCGGAGAAACAAAAGAATGGGATGCACCCGGGTCCATTAAGGCATAAACATCTGAACAACCAATGATGATATTACCTGACACCACGGTGTTGGATGCGTTTGCCTCCTGCTGCGTCATTGTGAAGATCCGTGCTGGAGCTGACGGACCTTCCCCTCTGTAAACTGATGAAGAAGAGGCTGACCCTCTCCCTCGGCCTCTGCCACTAGCCTGTGTTGCGGCTGAAACTGCTGGCTGTGCTACGCTACCCGAAGTTGTCTGCTGGGGCTGTGCCGTAGGAACTGCTCTCGGACACTCCCAAGACATGTGTCCCTCTTGCCCACACCTATAGCAGGCTGTCGTCCCAAACCGGCATACCCCCCTGTGTAGCCTACCACACCTTGCACACACTGCATTATCAGCACCAGAGCTTGAGCCACTTCCTAATCCCAGACCTGATTTGATCTTGCTCCAGAACTTATTCTTCTTTGGTTTCTTAGTGGTACTGCCCCACTTCTTACTAGCTGAACTCAAGGATGAAGGGTCTATCCTTCCCCCACCTGGGGTCTTAGAACCAGAAGGCTGTGCCACTGACTGCTTGACTTTTCCCTCTATTACGGCACTAGCCTGCATTCTCCTGGCCATGTCTATAATGGCATGGAAACTTTCTCTATCAGCTGACTGAATCAAAGAGGAATACCTGGAATTGAGCCTCATGATATACCTCCTCGATTTCTTCGGATCTGTGTCCAGATGTTGCCCAGCAAACGGCAACAACTCTAAGAATCTATCGGTGTTGTAATACCCGGCTAGACTCCGGTATCGGAAATTCCTACCGTCCGGTGGAATCTCGGATGTCGGAAGCCTCTAGAAGGGGAAAACCATGTTTTATGAAATGTTTTTAAGGTATTTTATGTTTTAAGTAAAAAGGAAAATGAGTTTTGAATGAAAAAGGCCTAAGGAGGCTTTACCAGGTTCGGCCGCCGAAAGTTAAGTTCGGCCGCCGAACATGGATAGGTTTTGGGAGCGCCTTTGGCCCCCGAAAGCCTTGTTTGAAAGACTTAAGGTTCGGCAGCCGAACTTCATGTTCGGCCGCCGAACATGCATGAGATGTGGGGGCACGTTAGGCCGCCGAAAGGTGGCAGAACCAGCCCTATAAAAGGCCCCGTGACCGAAACAGGCGAGGTTTCCTCTCCCATTTCGGCCGACGGTGAGCTCTAGCCCTCCTTTGGTCATTTTAAGTGTTTTCCCTCAAATCTTTCAGATTTTAACGAGTTACATCTTGTTTTTGAAGAGTTTTGAAGTTAGAGTAAGATTGGAAGCTTGGAGACCAAAGAGCGGATTTCTCCCTACCTCCAAGCTAGGATCGCTTTTCCTCTCGATCTTCAAGAGGTAAGCTTAGATCCAACCTCTCTTGCATGTTTTAAGAAAGTTTTAAGTAGATTTATGGGTAGAAATGCATGAGTAGGCTTGTTGAAGTTTTTGTTATGTTTATGGGTTCAATGTGCATGTTCTTGAGCAATGTGCCTTGTTTGTGTGTTGTAGTTGGGGTTTAAGTTAGTTTGAGACCCTTAGGAGCTTGTATGCTTGAGTATGCATGTTGTAGAATAGGTCTTTGCATGATTGGTTGTGTAGGGGGTTGGAATGGGCAAGAAGAACCAAGTTTCTGCCCTTTGGCCGAAACCAGGTTCGGCAGCCGAAGGGACTTTCGGCCGCCGAACCAGCTTGGGAGGCAGCTTTAGGCTGCCGAAGCCTGCCCCCGAAAGTTGGAGTTTCGGCTCTGTCCGAGACTTTCGGCCGCCGAAGGTGCCGCCGAACATGCATGAGTTTCGTCTCTGTCTGGGAGTTTCGGCCGCCGAAGGTGCCGCCGAACCTGCCTGACTTTCGGATCTGTCTGGACTTTCGGCCGCCGAAGGTGCCGCCGAAAGTGCCCTGTCCAGACTTTTCTTGCATGTTTTACGTGATGTTTTCAGGATGTTTTAGGGGGTTTTTGGGAAGTATAGTAGAGTTATGTTTATGTACGTTTGGTCCCTCACTGGAGTCCACCTGTGTAGGATCGGACCCGAGGAACCAAGGTGTTTAGCAGTGTCAACCATTTCAGAATCGGTGCAGAGCTAGTCTCAGGTGAGTGGAACTAAACCGAATGTTTTAAGCTAAGAAATTAAATGTTTTTAGAGCATGATCCATGCATCATAAATGCCATGATATATGTATTAGGTTGCTTTGCATTAGAACTCACGAATATGATGCATTGCATAATATGTTGTTGATGTGGATGGATGTTGGATGATCCTTAGCCCTCAGTATGAGATGAGATAATATGATATGATATGCCATGGTATGATATGAGACAGAAAGACCAAGTCGCTCTTGGTACTATGTTATGTAAGCGGACACTAGGTGAGGCCTAATCGCCCCTGGTGTAGTTGGACTTGTTATGAGATATGTAAGCGAATACTAGGTGTGGCCTCATCGCCCCTGGTATAGTTGGACGTACTACAGTATGTAGAGGGCTATAGGTGACAAATTCATCCTTGATGTGATATGTTTGTGATGTGTTGCATTTCATGAAAACATGAATAAGAAGAAGTTACCTAATAATATACCTAAAAATGGAGGAACTATAATAATAATAAAATGAATAATAAGATACCTAAAAATGGAGGAATTAAAGCAAATATTTTTAGTTTCTGCTCACTGGGCTTTCTAGCTCACCCCTCTCCCCTAACCCCAGTCTTGCAGGTGCAGAGTAGATAGAGATAGTCAGGAGATCAGCAGGTTACGTCCATGGTCATGATTATGTAATAGAATAGTTGTGGACATGATGTAATGTAAGGTTATGTATTGATGTAACAAGAGTTGTATTGTATAATGATATTATGTTATATGATCAGAGTTATAGTATTGTGCTTGGCCCGAGTTGGTTAATCCCTTTGTACATGAGTTTTATTTTATGTGTTTCATGTGATGGACCGAGTTTGACAAAGGGGTATGCTGACCCTAGGGGTTCTATGAGTTCAGTCATAGTGCATACACAGGTCAAACGGGTTAAAGAAGAAGTTTACAGTTTTATGCTTTAAAGTTTATGCTTATGTTTGATCATGTATGGGATTATACCAGCTATACAGGATGTATGTTAGGCTTGCTACGGGTCCCGGCGGCCTTAAGCCGATCTGGATCCTAGCGCCGGTAGCGGTCCGGATTTCCGGGTCGTTACAGGTGTACTCATCGACACCCATCTCATCTGTCTGCTTCAGCTGTTCAAACTCAATCACCTTCAGCTCCCTGGAACTGTCAGGGAAAGCCCATCCTGCGAATTCATTCGCAAACTCCTCCCATGACAAACTGTCCACCTTTGGTTTCACATAGTTCTTGAACCACTCTCGTGCCTTCTTGCATTTCAGAGTGAAACCAGCCATCTGAATGGCTCTACTGTCATCAGCCCCTATCTCATCTGTAATTGTTTTGACCTTCTCCAGGTACACAAACGGATCATCACCGGTATCAAACTGGGGAGCACCCAACTTCATATAGTCGGTCATCTTGGCCTTGCTCCCCCCAGATGAGGTAGGTTGAGGTCTTTGGTTTTCTGTAACTGCGGTTTCTGCTGGTGGTGGAGGTGCGGCATCCCCTGGGATAGGGTTTGCTGTGCCTGGATGGAAGGATGGAGGTGGGTACATAGGGTACTGCGGATACTGTGGGTAAAAAGGTGGGTATGGCATGTGAGAAGGGTAAGGATTAACACTGGGGTAATCCAATGTACCTCCCATCGAATACCCGGGGTATGGTGAAAAAGGTGGGTACTGGGGTGGTGGAATAAACCCCGAGGCCTGAGTGCCTCCCTGAGACTCACCCATGCCCTCTTCTGGCATGCTCACACCAAGACTACCATCCCTCCTCTGGTCCACATCCATCTCTTCTCCCACATCCACTGACCTGCCTCCTTGAACCGTTCCTCTTACTGATCTGTTTCTACCCAGATCCAGAGATCTTCTAGGATCTCCCACTGCTCTGTCCCTGTGGGACCTACTTGACATTGCCCTTGGCAACGCTGGAGGACGGGCGCTCGTGCCCTCATCCTCCGGTGGTACTCTAGCCAATCTAGCTGATCGACGAGTTCCTCGCATTCTGTTTACTGAAAAACAGCACAGATAACAAAACATTAGCATCCAATGGTTCATGTGGAAACACATGAACCCACATCATATACATAGCATATCTCATGGCATATCATACTTTCATTCTAGACAGGACTCTACATCCTATACTAGTGGACATGATTTCCTATTGTGCTTGACTTTCTATCACATCTATGAGCCCGACACTCTAGGTCCGACCATATGAACCTAGGGCTCTGATACCACTCTGTAATGACCCGGAAACCGGACCGCTACCGGCGCTAGGATTCAGGTCGGCTTAAGGCCGCCAGAACCCGTAGCAAGCCAAACATACATCCTGTGAACCTGTTTAATCCCATACATGGTCAACAACATACATAAAAATTTAAAACTTTTCTTTCATTCAAACATTTCTTTGCCAAGCCTAGCCTGTGCATGCACAAACATAACATAAACCCCTCATTGGAGTCCTCATCAAATACTCCAATGGGGTAACATAACATAACATAGGCTTGGATTACATAGGCATCATAAAAACATTATATCTCATACAAGACCATGTGTACAGGGAATACAACAGACTCTAGTCAAGCACATTATCAATCTTACATTACATTACATCTCATACTTTTACATTGCTACAAACCATGTCCACAGCTAAGCTATTACATAAACTTCTCTTACTCTGTTGACTCCTCTAGCTACTCTGCACCTGCAAGACTGGGGTTAGGGGAGAGGGGGTGAGCTATAAAGCCCAATGAGCGGAAACTAAAAATATTTGCTTTAATTCCACCCTTTTTAGGTATATTATTATTCATTTTATTATTATTATGATTCCTCCATTTTTAGGTACATTATTATATAACTTTTTTTTTCTTATTCATGCTTTCATGGAATGCAACACATCACAGCTAATCACATAAAGGATGGTATTGTCACCATTAGTCCTCAACATCACCAAATGCCAGGGGCGTAGAATGGGCCTCACTGGTCTTTCTCTTACATAGCATAACATTCCAAAGTGCCAGGGGCGTAGAATGGGCCTCGCTGGTCTTTCTCTTACATAGTGCCAGGGGCGTAGAATGGGCCTCGCTGGTCTTCCATAACATATCATCATAACATAACCTCAGAGGACTATGGATCACCCAACAACCATCCACATCAACATCAATTTATGCAATGCAACATATTCGTGAAGTCTAATGCAAACATCCTGAAATATTGCATGGCATAATGATGCATGGGCAATGCTTTATGATTCATTCATTTATTCATTTACTTTAAAACTTAAGGAGTTGTTCCACTCACCTGGTGACTGAAGCTGTAACAACGAACTCGGAACGACTATCTCACAACCGGGGGTCTCGGTTCCTCGGGTCCGAACCTACACAGGTGGACTCAAATGAGGCACCAAACAACAAGAACATAACTCTAAACATACCCCCAAAAACCTCCTAAAAACACCTCAAAACACTCCTAGGAAGCATGCAAGAAAAGGCTGGACAGGGCACTTTCGGCGGCCGAAAGTCCCTCCAGAGACGAAAGTCAGGCAGGTTCGGCGGCACCTTCGGCGGCCGAAACTCCCAGACAGAGACGAAACTCATGCATGTTCGGCGGCACCTTCGGCGGCCGAAAGTCTCGGACAGAGCCGAAACTCCAACTTTCGGGGGCAAGCTTCGGCAGCCTAAAGCTGCCTCTCAAGCCATGTTCGACGGCCGAAAGTGCCTTCGGCTGCCGAACCTGGTTTCTGCCAAAGGGCAGAAACTTTGGCTCCTCAATGCACATTTGCCTCCCAACTCTCACATCATGCATATACTTCACCCAAATCATGCATACAAGTTCCTAGGGGCCTCAAAACATCAAATACCCCAACTACAACACTTCAAGCATACTCAAACATCATACATTGTTCATAAATCACTTAAAACCTAACATTTGCTTAAAAACTCATACAACCCTATACATGCCATTCTACCCCATAAAATCACTTAAAACTTACTTAAAACACATGAGGAGCTTAAGATCGGCTCTTACCTCTTGAAGATCGAGGGTTGAGGAGATCTAAACTTGGAGATGGGAGAAGTTTCAACTTTTGGTCTCCAAGCTCCAAAACTCGTTCTAAGCTCAAAGATCTTCAAAACCAAAGTTATAAACTTGTAAAGATCATGGAAAAAGGAAGGAAAAACTCAAGATTGGGGAAGGATGGCGGAATGCTCACCTTGGCCGAAATGGGGAGAAAAAGCTCGCCCATTTTCGGCTAAGGGACTCTTTTATAGGTGGCTGGCCAGGCCACGTTCGGGGGCCGAATGTGCCTCCGCATCCATGCAAATGTTCGGCGGCCGAACTTGACTTTCGGCGGCCGAACCTGAACTTCCCTAACTCATGCTTTCGGGGGCCTAACGTGCCTCCAAAACGCATGCATGTTCGGCGGCCGAACTTGACTTTCGGCGGCCGAACCTGGGTTTTCCTCCAATGCTATTTTCATGCAAAACTCATTTAGTTTCATACTTTAAAACCATTAAAATCATGAAAACATTTTATAAAACATGTCTTTACCCTTCTAGAAGTTCCCGACATCCGAAATTCCACCGGACGGTAGGAATTCCGATACCGGAGTCTAGCCGGGTATTACAACTAGGGTATATGTATGTTGAGGAGTTGTTGCCGTCGAGGATGAGTTCTGGCTGAACTCAGGTTCTGCAACCGAAGGCACATTCGGCCGCCGAACCCCTTGAAGAGGTGGCTTCGGCTGCCAAAGCTCACCCCCGAGAGTTTTGAGTTTCGGGTTTCGGCTCTGGAGGGGGAATTCGGCCGCCGAAGGTTAGAGACTTTCGTCTCTGGAGTGTATTTCAGCCCCCGAACCTTGCCCCCGAAAGGGTTCGGCTGCCGAAAGTAGAGATTCGGCCGCCGAAGGTGCATGAGTTTCGGCTCTGGAGAGGACATTCGGCCGCCGAACCTGCTGCCGAAAGTGTTCTGTCCAGCCTTCTTTTGCATGCTTTATGTGATTGTTTTAAGATCTTTTAGGGGGTTTATGGGAAGTTCTATAGGGTTATTATTGAGTTTATGGTTTAGTATGTGCTTGCCTAGTGTATGCTTAATCCCTAGTGTATGCATGTATCCTGTTTTACGTTTCTTGATGAGAAATGTGCTAAACCAGGCTTCATGTATGTCTTGTTTGATGAAATTCCAGTGAAAGTGATTTGGGAAGAAAGGGTTTTAATCCCTTGACCCACAGCGAGCATGATCACTGGTGTAGGCCCTGAGGGCTGTTTCAGATTTGTATATCTGAATGATAGTAGTTAAGCCTGGTGGTTCTACAGGATTGTCGTTTAGTTTTGATCATGTGTGAGATTTATCAGGTACACAGAGTGTTTAGTAGGCTTGCTATGGGTCCCGGCGGCCTTATGCCGATCTGGATCCTAGTGCCAGTGATGGTTCGGACCATTACAGAGGGGTACCGGTTTCCGAGTCGTTACAAGGCAGTTGATTAGGCCACTTGTCTAGACATGTGTGTGGCTAAGAAATTTTATATTTTATGATTTATTTTATAAAATTATTACAGTCACATATAAATGAGATGCGATGGTTATAAGTACCCATTATCCTCCCTACTCAATTAGCAATTGACCCGTTAAGTTCATACTCCCAATCTATAAGAGAGTGTGAAGACCAAGTCTCTCTCCCAAATTGTATCTATGTAGCCCTTATATTCGATTGTAGTTTGGTCCTTATACTCTTATTTGAGTGAATAAAAGCTTCTATTTCTTAACTCTTGTGTGATGAGTTATTTTTTTTATGTTTTTGCTTTTGTTACTTCCGTTGTGCCACACTCTATTATGTTGATTGTTTAGCTCTTTGGTTGAGTTGTTTAAGGAAGTGTAAGTCTAATTTAATTTTGGAAAAAACTCAATGCCGCATGAATTCTTGAAGTTGAGCAAATTACCAAGCTCATTTGCAAAGAACGTGACACATGAGCAGAGTTTTAGATTTTGTCCTGTGGAGATACATGCCTTGACTACATTCTAATCACATTTGGTTTAGATTTCACTTGATGATCATAAATCTTGGCCCTTGGAATTTGGTCTCAACACATAAATGGGTATTGCTTCTGATATTGTATCCACATCTATCTCTTTCAAAAATATCAAACAACAAATAAATAAGGAAGACATGACAAATCTAAGCATAGCCCAATCTATACATAAACAATCACTGCTGTGATTGGATGAGGAGAAAATGGAGGGAATGCAAAATAATCAGTTGAAAAATAAGCATGGCAGTACATTTTCCCCGATGAAAAATTGTGATTGAAGGGAAAGTAGTGGTTATTTTACATCGCATATTATCCCTCTAAAATGGAGAGAAAGTTGGTTAAAGTAGAAAATTACATATGTATTTTACCTTTTATTATAAGTTGGTTATTTTATATAAACAAAATACATATAATTACAGTGATATAATATAATTTCTCTATTTTTAAATATATTTTTAATTTATTATTTAATTAAATCCGTTTACAAGTCATAACAATAAATTGATTGGCCTGTTTAAAATATTTTTAGATTTAAAAATTAAACTTATAAGTTAAAAGAAAAAGACAAATTGAAAAAAATAATTTATCATTTTAGTACTAATTGTATAAGCTTTAGTATATTATTTTTATTTAATTTTAAAACTTTATCACATAAAGTATCTAATTATTTCTTTTAATATTTTTGGAAAGTAAGGTCTTAATTTAGGAAGAGAAATTATAAAATCTCATTAATTAGCTTAATTCCCAAATACTAAAAATGAACGAAATTGGGCTTGATTGTGAAGGGAAAATCGGGAGTAAGGGCCTGGAAAGTACAGTAAGAGAGCGACGTGTCGCTAACCGATTGGACAAATGATTTTGGTCTTCCAAAGCTATCCAATCAGGTTCAAGCATTGCCCCATTTTTAAAATGGAAAACTATTAAAAAAAAAATAGAAATAGCAGAGTCCCCAAGTCGAGATAAAGTCTCTTTTACGTTACTGGTTTCAGTGTCGCATTTTCTCTCCGTTTCGACTGCGGAAAAGCCCAATAACTTTAACTCTCGCTCCGATCCCGTCCGTTCGGTGAGTTCAGATGGCAGGAGGTCGATGGATTAGGCCTGAGGTGCGTTGAGATCCTTGTATTATCGGCCAGATTGCATCTTCCTGTCCGTTATTGATTCTTGTTTGACTTGGTTCCTTGTATTTGTATGGGTATAGGACTAATAATGTAGAGTTGGATAGATCTTAATGATGCTATCTGCGTGTGTGAGTGCATCTGTAGGTGTATCCTCTGTTCGCCGCCGTTGGAGTTGCCGTTGGAATCTGTGGGTTGCAGCTGGTACGCAACATCTGCATCAACCCTGAAGTCAGGTCTCTCTGCCACTCTCTCGCTAATTATATAAAGATTAACAGCTGATTTTTCCAAATATATTTTCTTAAGCCTTTTAATTATTGATGCTGATGCAATTTTGCTTAGATGGAACTCCATCCTGATTTTGATTATTGAAGTTCTTGTGAGGTGTTGGGAAGCAAGATTGTCATCTTTTACCCTCTGGATCCGGGGAAATTAATAGAAAGTAAGAAAGAGAAAAAAAATTATGTTGTTTGGATAGGTTTTTAGAAGAGAAGAGTAATATAATTTCTAGGACTATTACCCTTATAATCTAAAAATGGGCGTTAAAGAATTCTCATACAAATTGTTATTATTATTATTATTATTATTGTTATTATTTAAGGGATTGGGGTACGGACCGAAGTAATATGCTTTTTAACAACTGGTTGAAGTCAGGCTAGGCCTCATACAAATTATTATTATTCTCTTTTAAGGATTGAGAAATGTAATTTTATTTTTTTTTCTCCTTATTTTTCTTTTCTATTTGTTCTCCAAACAAGAATTTTAAGAAATATCTTCTTCCCTCAATCCAAACATAGCATTAGGATTTCTTTTATTTTTGTTATGTTGCAGCGAACAAGAAAAGGGTGTCGCCTTGTGGGCAGAATATGTGCAGAACCTCCTTATCACTTGTGTCTTGTTTACTATTTCAGCAAAGCATAACTATCGTTGATACTAGAGTTTGTGTGTCAGCGTCTTGCGTGATTCTAAAATGAATTGCAAGTTTTTCTTTTTTAGTTTACATCTTTAACAAAAGGGAATTTTCCAAGTGAGTTCGGTTCCAATATTTCACTGTGTCTATTGTTAGATTCTGGGAAGGGTTGGATGAAAAAAAACCCGTCTCGGTTAGGCTTGCTAAATTTCTGCAAACGGATTGGAAATTGGAAGATTGCTAAATTGACTGATTGAATCATCATTGTCATTTGTGGTTTGGTTCCCCTCGAAACAGGGTTAACAAGCAGGGAAGGGCTGCTGGAGTTTTGGAGAACTTTGCAGAGGGAGAAAAGTATGCTGAACATGGTCTAAGGAAGTTTGTCCGGAAGAGGGCCCCTGAAATTATGCCATCCGTCAATAGCTTCTTCACAGATCCAAAGTGAAGTAACGGGCGCTCTATTTCAAGTTCTACAAAAAATGTTGAAACTTGAATCCAATGTCTTCATGTTATTGTGGCTGTTTGAGTGTTTGTGATATAAAGTTTGTGTAACGTTTGGATCTTCTGCATGTGTATGAACTAAAATAAAGGTGGGATTGGTTACAATGACCTTAAAACTCGTTTTACCTGGAAAGAATTGAGACTTCATCATCGTTATCATCCCTGACGCTATTATATTGATTTTGATTTTATGTGAAGATTTCATTATTATATATTGCATATTGCAATGGGGTGCAGTAATGAGGCAAATGGGTAGTCCTTTATTATTATTATTTTTTCACCTTTGAACATTAAACGGTGGATTGGGCAGGATTCGACAAACTTGCACCGCATCCTGTTTTTACAGAATAATACTGCAAATGGGCGTGTGAAACCCACGAAATAAAGTTGATAAACCCCCGGTGAGAGTTTCCATTTGGGGTGAAAGTGCCTGCGGAGCATTTTTATTGGCTGAAGGTGAATAGTGCACATCTGAAAAATTTCAGTTCGAGGTTAGAGTAGAATCAAATTACAGTCGATGTGTGGCAGGGGGATCCATTTTCAACTGCCACGAGAACCTTTCACATAAAGCCGAGTTAATCTCTTCTTAACTTGCAAACGGCCCCCTCCATTATGATTTCATCAATCATCATGCGGAATAAGAATTTTTAAATTTTATCATTGGGTTGAAATTGCTATAAACTGGAGAAGCTTTGTAGAGACAATCCATCCATAATATTTTAAGGCCTGAAGATTTTGCAAAAGAACTCAAGCTAGAAAAAATCACAATTGCAATGAGATCTCTCTTAGCTGTTAGACTACTATTAGTTTACTGTTCTTCTGAATTACCTGCACTAACCACTTCCTTGACTCTGGGCACAACACATTTCTAAGAGTGTTGCAGAGATCTATCTAGTTCTTGTCATCGAAAGGACTGGGTTGCCACTCCCATTGCACTTCAAGACCCAATACTTGCCCCTCCGGGGAAGAAAATAAGATTAATCAAAGTCTTGACTCTTGCATATCATTTGAGAAACGTGAATGCTTCATTTCACTCAAAACTAATACAACAGGGAAGTTCTCTCTTTTGGTATGGATATCTTGCTGACCATTGCCCATGAAGCTTCAGCAGCATTACAAGAGGGCGGCGACATTGACATTGCAAAGTTAAGAGTACAACATTGACATTGGCTCATGAATGATAGCCATGTATTCTAGAAATTACCATGCCACATTCAGACAAATTTACTGCTCTCATAACAGCATTCTTTTTTCTTAAAAGGAGAGTAACAACAGAAGAAGACAACACCTATGAAACATTAAACTACAGACACATATTTAGGTATCACAATTTGACAAATTACAAAAACTTCATCATAGCTGATTTTGATGAGCATGAAATGAGACAAGGGAGACATACTATATAGAATTTGAATTCAGGGATGAAAATGCTCAATATCCATTAAAGGAAAACTGGATTCTGATGTTCTCATTCCTCGAAGCATACTCTTCGCTGTTTCCTTCTCCTGAAACCATAAACAGATAAACCAAAGAGAATGAACCTAATTTACATTTATAAATTGGAACTTATGGAATGGATCTCAATTTTTTAATTCAATTCATAGATATTAGATCATAGAAACTCACTGGACCAGTATAATCGAGAAGGCGGGTACAATACACCTCTGCTTCTTCAAATCTCTTCTGCTCTCTGCAGTGTTGGGCAAGAAACAGCAAAGCTTCAACCATATTTGGTCCTTCTCTCTCTTCAGCTTCCATCCTCTCCAAGTCCTTCTTGTAGTAAAGTGCTGCCTCTTCAGAACGTCCAAGCTCAGCATGGAGCTTGGCTAACTGGTGTAGGGCAATTGCCTCTCTGTCATTACAACTTGCAGCCCTCCTGTAACACTTGATTGCCTCCTCAAGCATGTGAAGCTGATCAGTTTCATAACACTGAGCCATGGCAATCCACAGCCGAGAATCATTTGACTGCAAGAAAACAGACTTCTTAAAATAGTGAAGCGCATAGAAGGGCATGCCCATCATCTCATATGCTTGTCCCAGCCCATACCAAGCTCGATAATCGCGAGGATTGATGTCAACAGCCCGTCGATAGGCATCAATAGCAGCTGGAGTGTTTTTCATCTCAACATACTCATGACCCATAAGAGTCCAGGCAGATAAATAATTTTTGTTCAACTTGAGTGCCCTCCTAAAGTACACAACAGATTTCTCATGCTGCCCCTTTAAACTGTAATAATTTCCAATGATGCAACAGGATTCAGGTCTGTATTTATCAGTCATAAATACCCTGTGCGCAAGGTAACTAAGGGCAGAGAAACACTCCTTTGCATAGAGCACATTGGAATACATGTCCACATCTTCAACTCGATACGGGTCATTCCTCAATAGTTCCTCAAATATTACTTCAACTTGTTCAAATTCTCTTAAACAGTACTGCGCCTTTGCAATTTGGGCCTGTATGTAGTTACTGAAACTGAAAGTGCTTTGTAAGTACTCATATCTAGTGAGGGATTCATTGTGCATCCGTAGTTCTTGATAAGCACTGGCAAGAAAGAAATCCTTCATCCAATGGTTACTGAGTGTAAGACCATTCAATATCTCAACTGTAGTGCACATAGACTGCAGCTCTGACCAAGCACTCCAATTCCAAGGGTAGCTATTCACAGATTCCGTAAGAACTGTGCGAGCAAGATTCTGATTGCCTTTCTCTTTAAGAACAAGACCATACAAGTACAAGCCAAAGGGATCAATGGTGCCATTCTTGCGGAGTATTGACAACTCTCTCTCAAGAGATGCTACCTCGCGGTTCACAGTATCACTCTTACCTAAGGGCCCTTCAAGTTCTATCATCTCCTCTTCTTTCCGCTTTTCTCCAGCCTTACAAAATGAAAGGGTAAAACAAAGTTCAGAATAACTATAGCATAACATTAACTTAATTAGTTAATTTGGGATTGATATCATATAAATTGGTTATACAAATGAAATGCCAAAGAAATGTCCATGTGTCTTTTGAGAGTTGCATCCTAGGTTGTCGATCTTAGACTGAATGCAACTACAAGTCTGCAACTGGAATAAGCAAATGTTTACAAATACTTGCAAAAATTCTAACACAATTAAAATGATCTAAAAGCAATTCAAGCAAGAGACTTCTTCTCCCAACCTACTACTTTTGCAAAGCAATTGAATGTCGAATGAAGTGATGATAAAATTCTCACGTTTCTTACTTTTGGAATATTTTTAGCATGAACCAGCAGAATAAACCTAACAGAAGAAGAAAATAACATGAAACTTACATACGCTTAAGAAATAAAATGGGAAAATTTCCCAGAGATACAAAGTTCGGTCTTCCACAGAGAAAAAACACTTCAGAATTTAGATTAGGTTCAGCAGTTAGCAGTTAGTTTCTGTTATTTTGTGTTTTTTACTTGATTTATGTAATACACTCTCCAATAAAATACTTAAAAATCAGAAGCAGATTAATCATGAGAATCTTCCCTTAGTCAACATCGTGCACCCAACTCAGCTAACAATGAATGACCCAGCCCCCTCAAGGAGTTTCACAATGAAGTTAGCTAAGAGATTCAAAATTATTAAAATTTTTAGTTTGAGACCGGTGGTAGATCTAGATTCCTCATTCATGGCACAAATGAGGACAATAGTTTGTTTAGAGGTGCCTGACGACAATTACTTCTATTTCCGGTTGCTAAACCATATAAACTCAGATAACTTCATTCTACTTGAGAGGTTTCAAGCCTAATGTATAGATCTTTCTTGATGCTCTTGTTATGTCCCTTCTGCAGAGAAGTAACAAAATAATGTGATACTAACAACATTAGTTCTGTTTTAGGTTCAAAGAACGCTTAAATGCACATAAAAAAGTATAAAAATCTCCACAGCATAAAGACAGCCCCTGCCCTTCTCCCATAAGACACCTGTTTAATTCTGATTCTCAACGGTCCAACACTTGCCTCACTACATGTTTTTAGTTGGCTAATAACAACCATTAGGTTAAACACCACATGAAACTTTCCTTTGATTGCTTGTACCTAATTAATAGAATACAAACTAAAGCATTGAGTCCCATGACTCCATATGAAGTAGAATTGCATTCTGCAATTCTAATTATATTGTGTTTACTAGTGGAAGATATATGCACTTTTGATGGGCAATTTAAACCAATCAATCTACTAGAACTTGTTGGAGAAAAGCTACAGCTGTACTTATGTCCCTATACCTACAGCTCTGTCATCACAGAAACAAAATAATTTTTTTTTTAATGAAAAATAAGATAAACTGAGATACATGACATGTAGATGAGAGTGCAACAGACCAGATAAAGAGCATAACATCTCAGGAATGTGGCCTTCTTTCCAGTTTGATCTCGGAGCACATGTGCAGCCCTTCTATACTCCCGGCAATCGAAGTATGACTTTGCCAGAAGGTAAAAGTCATTGTCCACTACCTCATCTTCCTCCATCACAGGAGTAGAAACATATGATACCCCAGCTGGTGGTGTAGAAGTGATATCATTGGTGCGGAATCTCCTGCGAATGCTTGAGCTTCCTCGCTGGAATCTGGTATTTGAAGGAGTGAATTTTGCAGGGTCCTGGTCGATTCCCACCAGCTGCTCTGCTGCCCTGAAAACCACTAAGGATAAACAAAATGGAATTGGGTTCCGAAAGAAATTTGATAAACTGCTTTATTTTTTTTGAAAACTGAAGGTCTTCTTGTATTCTAAATTGATTTGTGCATTAACAATTGAAAGTTTACTAAATTGAGCGTGAGGCAATGTTTAGGATAGTTACAGTTGAACATGATTGTAAATGAAGGTAAAAAGACTGCTTCCAAAATTACCAATCTTTTTTTCTGTGAACTCATTCAATACCAAAATGAAGATCCAACAATGAGAGAGAGACACACACAGAGAGAGATTCCAAAACAAGTAAAAAAAGATCAGAGATGATATAAATCAGCAATTTTATTTTAGGTATTGCATAAGCAGAAACATGGAAGTACTTCTACCAAAATGAGCACAGATTTCTGTTTCTATAACAAGAACAGAAGTTCCAAAAAGAAAAATGCAAGCAGACACTGAATAAAAGTTCATCATTATATGCAAAGAAGAGCAAAAAAGAGAATGCAAATTTGGGTTTAGGGTTGTAGAGAGGGAGAGGGTACCATTTGGAGGCAGAGTAAAGACAACGATCGCTGAGTTGGCGAATCGCAGTTCGAAGCTCGTTTCTGCAACTCTCTCTTGAACTCATCGAGTTCTATATCTCTAGTTGCTTTTACTTCAATTGAAAATGAGGCTGGCGCTCTTGTTTGACAGTGTGAGCATGTACCGCTCCTGCACTCTTGATTATAAAAATCAAAATAAATTGGGGGAAATATTAGGCGCCCAGGGCACAGGTTTTTTGAAGGAGAAAGCAGACACCGAGATCTCCGTTCATGGACTTAAACAAAGACAGAGCCCAATTCAAAAAAGCCCAGAGGATACCATAACATAGTTTGAACTCGGGCTTTTTGCAAAATTAGGCTCGAGTGAATATAATTTTGCCGATTTGGAATCGACTAAAATTTATTTACCGATTTGGACAGGCGAAAAGAGGATCTGGCATCTTTTTGACAGGCGCCAGATCCGACCGCTTCTCAAAGAGGCGCCTGGCGCCTCGGATCGCTTGTTTTCTTTTTTTTTTTTGAAATTGTGAGCTGGCGTCAGTTCGCATCAGGCCACAATTTAGTTTTTTATTTTTAATTATTAATATATTATAATTAAATATTTATATTATATTAATTTAATAATTAAATATATATAAGAGTATTAAATTAAATAATTAATAAAAAAATTAATTAATTAATTAATATGAATATTTAAAATTATAAAATTAAATTTATTTTTTATTGTATTTTTATTTAAAATTATAAAATAAAATTATACTGTTTAATAAAAAATAAATAAATAAAATAATTAATATGAATATCTAAACTTATAAAAATTAAATTTACTTTTTATTCGACTGTTATTTAGAATTATAGAATAAAATTATGTTGTGATTAAATGTTACATGATCACCTAATTATTTATAATTTATCAAAGATAATAAATTTAATTAAATATTTTAACAGCAAGATAATATAATAATTTTAAATATTTTATATAAATTATTTATAATTTATTAAAAAAATAAATAAATTAAGTAATTAATTCAATTAAATAATTTTATATAAATTTAATAACAGATTAATATTATAATTCTAAATATTTTTATGTGGATTTCTTTATTATTAACTTTTATAATATTCTTATATATTAAAAATATTTTTATAAAATATAATAACTATTTATAACTGGTTTTAGTATTTTGCAGAGTTATAAAATAATATTAAATGTGTACGAAATTACCGGTACTCTTTAATTACAGAATTACTGTATTAATTTATTAAAATAATAAAAAAATTTATTATTGGATAAATGTATACCATAAAAAATTTAATAAAATAATCTTGTATACGATAATATTATATTGTAAATATTTTTTATGTGCAGTCTTTTATTATTAAACTCTTATATATTAAAAATATTTTTATAAAATATAATAATTATTTTTAATTTCTCTTAATACTTTGGAGAGTTATTTAATAATATTATCATATGATTAAACGTATATAAAATTACTCATACTATTTAATCACAGTATTAATACATTAATTTATTATTATCACTATATAAATATATATTATACTATAAATTATTTTTATATATTCAATTACAATCGAATTATTTTTATATATCTAATTACAATAAAATTAAACTTTAATATTATATAATATCAGTAATTTTTTATTTAAAAATTAATAATAAAATCTATTAAATATTACAATATTAAAATTATAAAAAAAATTATTATTATAAAAATATAATATTTTTAAATTAATATAATATAAATATTTAATTATAATATATTAATAATTAAAAATAAAACGCGTCAGACCATAATTGAAAAAAAAAGAAAATAAGTTTTCTGAGGAGTCAGGTGACTCTTTGAGAATCGGTTGAACTTGACGCCTGTCAAAGAGACGCCAAATTTTTTTTTTTATCTATCATAGGCGAATTCCAAAAATTTTAGCCGACTTTAAATCGATAAAATTATATTCACCCGAACCTAATTTTGCAAAAAAATCCTTTGAATTTGGAAAAAGCAATTTTCTCTCCCTTCGAAAGTTAAAATTGCGATCTTTCTCACTGAACTCGCAAAATGTGACCCAAAATGCTTACTGGGTTGCTCAGACGTAACTACTCTCACCTCCGTCTCCATCCCCCAAAACACAGCAACTTCACCACCACCACCGCCACCGCCACACAGCCGCTGGAAGCTACAACTATAGTCACCCTCGTTCTCAATTCATCAAACCCGCAAACTTTAGCCCAGTCTCTTCACTCATCCACCATCCAATGGACACCGCAGTTAGTCAATGCAGTCCTTAAACATCTTTGGAACCACGGGCCCAAGGCCCTTCATTTCTTCAACCTCCTTTCCCACCATCCTTCCTACACCCACCACGCTTCCTCCTTCGATCACGCCATCGACATATCTGCTCGCCTCCGTGATTACCGCACCCTCTGGGCCCTCGTTTCTCGCATGCGTTCCCGCCGCCTTGGACCCTCCCCGAAAACCTTCGCAATTATCGCCGAAAGGTATGCTGCCGCGGGAAAAGCCCATAGGGCAGTGAAAGTTTTCATGTCTATGCATGAATACGGATGTTTTCAAGATCTTTCTTCATTTAATACGATTCTTGATGTATTGTGTAAGTCGAAACGAGTTGAAATGGCTTATAATTTGTTTAAGGCTTTAAGGGGTAGGTTTAAGGCTGATTGTGTTAGTTATAATATAATTGTTAATGGCTGGTGTTTGATTAAGAGGACACCAAAAGCCTTGGAGGTGTTGAAGGAGATGGTGGAGAGAGGGTTAACACCAAATTTGACTACTTACAATATAATGCTTAAAGGATATTTCAGAGCTGGTCAAATTAATGAAGCTTGGGATTTTTTCTTGGAAATGAAGAAGAGGAACTGTGAGATTGATGTTGTTACTTACACTAGTGTGATTCATGGGCTTGGTGTTGCAGGTGAGATTAAGAGAGCCCGAAAGGTTTTTGATCAGATGGTGAAGCAAGGGGTGCTCCCTTCTGTTCCCACTTACAACGCTTTGATTCAGGTCCTATGTAAGAAGGATAGTGTAGATAATGCTTTATTGGTTTTCGAGGAGATGGTGAAAATGGGTTATGTCCCGAACTCAACCACTTATAACTTGGTGATCAGAGGATTATGTCATGCAGGTGAAATGCAGAGGGCATTAGCATTTATGGGGAGAATGAAAGATGATGAATGTGAGATAAATGTTCAAACATACAATATTTTGATTAGGTACTTCTGTGATTCAGGAGAGATTGAGAAGGGGTTGGATTTATTTCAGGAGATGGGCACTGGAGGTTGCTTGCCAAATTTGGATACATACAATATACTAATAGGGGCAATGTTTGTAAGGAAAAAATCAGATGATCTCTTGGTGGCAGGGAAGTTATTGGTTGAGATGGTTGATAGAGGATTTCTGCCTCGAAAAATTACTTTCAATCGGGTTCTTGATGGGCTTCTGTTAACTGGTAACCAAGGCTTTGCTAAAGAAATTCTGCGTTTACAGAGTAGATGTGGCCGTCTTCCTAGTAAAATTAAATTATGAAGCCTCTCAGAATTCAGATTTGCTCCTAAAATGTGGATCTTGTTACATGACCTTTTCTAATTGTAAGGTAACCATGCTACTGCACTATGCTAGTTGACAATGCTGCTGACTGCTGTTAGCCACTGCTCTGATATTGCAGTGAAATTAAGAAGTTAGGAGAGTATTTATTCAGGGGTAAAGGAGGCAATGTTCCTTCAATTTGCAAGTTGTATTGCTTTTATACAACCTCTTTGCACAGAACTATGCATCGGGAATGCTACATTTTATCCCAGTGGGACATGAAAAGTTGAAAGAGGTTGTCCCTCATGTGATTGCTTTCAATTTGGAGATGGCCTGACTGTGCCCTTCAGTGAAATGGGAGGGCAGTTGAACCTCTGTTACCTGAAAATCTTGGCTGGGGAATTTTTTTTCTGTGAAGCTATGGATGTATTCAAACCTTTTTTGTCATATACTGAAATTTCTTTTTCTTCTAGTGCATTTTCATTTAATGGAAAACTACAATGGACATTATTCTTGTATTGGCTTGGGATTTCTTAACCTTGTTTCTCGAAGCAAGATTAGGAGGGCAATCGCTTTTATCGCAAACTGGCATAGTACCATTGGAAAAAGAAAATCTCATTTGGTTTTACTATTGTGGAGAGGAGATAAGTTTGCTTCTGAGTGATGATGGCTTGTTCAGGTCTTTTATTACTGGGGTTTATAAAATGCGATCTCCCCCGGTGTTTATGCTGAACTTCAGCTTTCTATGCCAAGACATTGGATATTTGAAGGTTAAACATATATCTTCAGTTATAATGTAACTTAATCTGATGATTATGTGTCATGGTGCCTTCTCTTGTTACTGCTTTTCAGAAAATCTTGATAATTTCCTGAACAAAGAGATCCCAAGCACCTGGAAATGGATATCACACTTCACATGTCATGTAAGTTTAAATGATGTTTTTAGTGTGGAAAAGGCAAGTTGGCATGAATGCAACAGATCTTATAAACTGATGTCTTGCTGGAAATGAAATAGTTCATAAACACACACATCAATAACTTATTTGAATGATAGTAACTGTAAATACATTCACTTGAACTAGGGGATTATAACTGCTATTGGACTCAATAGCTGGGAAATATGCTAAAATTGTCAGTACGACAAACCATCAAAATGTGACATGTGCAATATGTGATCACATTAACAATATTGTTGGTGCTACAGTAGTGTGAGAGTGTGGATGTGCCATTTCCTTTATGCTTTTGAGCAAGCCTTAGCTGCAGGTTTCTCCTTCAAAATGCAAGTGAGAAGTTGGCAAATCATATCTTAGCACCTGAAGCTGAAGGTGGTGGAATTGATCAGAAATAAGGGCTGACCACTAGGTGCTTTGTACTTGAGAAATTGATTGTTTGATGATGTATTACCATTTTAAGGATATTGAAGATGAAAAAGATTGAATTCTAATTTTGGATTTTAGTTTTAGTATTACTATTCATATTAAATTTGCACCTGCAATTTTGGGTTTTTTTCTATTTTTTCTTGGAAATGGCATTCTCTTTTCTTGTTTGGATGAGACAAAATTAGAATGAATTATTTCTCCTTTTTATAATTTCTTTTTTTTTTTTGAAAAAAATTAATGCGGAATTGTGGTTAGGATGTTTGAAATTGCTTTTTTTTTTTATTTTTTATTTTTAAAAAAAGGTAAGATACTATGTGCAAATGTTATTCTGAAATTTTTATAATTAAAATATTGCAAATTAAATATTTAAATTTAAAGTTGCTAATAATATTTTTTTTCAATAACAATTGAAAAAGAACAGAGGGTATTTTTATCCATAAACTAATATCTACATTCAATCAGATATTTTAATTCAATTTGGGCATTAACAATTTAAAATGAGCTTAAGATTAAAAAAATAGGGAGCTTTGGCTTTATTTTGGAAATAAGGGAGAGCGGGGCAAAGAAGTAATTTGGATGGGGATCAGAGGCGCGTTCTGGTAATTCAAATTCCCGCTAAACTCTCCCAATGATTCCAAGTTTTAGTAACCCAAACGGATCCCTCCTCTTTGAAAATTGATACCGCGCCATTAATCATCAAACTCAATCCTCTTGCTCTCTCTCTCTCTCTGTTTTAACGGTCTTTTGCTGCACAGCACAATCACTACACACTCTCTCTTTTAGAATCCCTCCAATCCCATTTCTCAATTCTACGGTCCTTGCGCTTCCTTCAGATCTCATCCCTTTCAAAAATCATGCCTTTATCATCTGGCGAGGCGCCGGAATCCTCTTGTCATCACGCCCCCTACAGCAGAAAACAGAAATCTCTCGGTCTCCTTTGCTCTAAGTACTATTTCTCTCTCTCTCTCTCTCTCTCTCTCTCTCTCTCTCTCTTTCTGTGAGTGTGCGTATATAATTTTGCTGCTGCATTTTCCTTAATTGCTCCCCTGCTCCTTGCAGTTTCTTGAGCTTTTACGATAGAGGCGGTGTTGAAATCATTGGGCTCGATGATGCTGCCTCTAAATTAGGTCCTTCTTTTTCTTGTTTTCTGTGATACTACTTCTTATTGATTTTACGTTAGTGATCTGATTGTAGATGGGATTTTAACTTCAATTGTTTTGAGATCTGCAGGCGTTGAGAGACGGCGGATCTATGACGTTGTCAATGTTTTAGAGAGCGTTGGGGTAATTCTTTCTACTTTTATTCGCCATTTGTAGTTTTGGTTTGCATGTACCTTTTTCTCATTTGGGACTTGATGGCTTTTAGGTTCTTGCAAGAAAAGCAAAGAATAAGTATACATGGAAAGGATTTGCGGCAATCCCTAAAGCCCTTCAGGAGTTGAAGGTATTAGAGGAGTTTTTCCTTCTGTAACTTTCATTTGTTCTGTGAAGGTTGATTGACAAGTGTTTCCAATGCCGTTGAATTTGAAAATAGCACTGATTTGGCTCGTTTATTGTATAATAGGAAGACGGTTTAAGGGAGAATTTAAGCAGTTTTGGTAAGCAGCAGAGCAGCAATTGTGAGAAAGTAAGTAATTAGAGTTTTTTGTATGTGGGTGTGAAACTTGCAGTGATTTTGAAGGCATGATTCCGATTTTATTTTCCTTCTGCATAGGTGTCGGATTATGAAAATGATTATGAAGATGAGTGTGATTCCAATCCTAACACAGGAAGCCAGAATGATAATTCCATTCCCAGTGGCATTGTCAAATCAACGGCAGCACCGAGATATGGTAAATGGCTTTCTACTAGGGCGGTTATTCATCTGGCTTTTGTATTCAATCACCTGCACATGTATTTTATATATCTCGCCCATGATTTAGTTATAAAATGTAGATGAGGCTTAGCTTAATCACTTTTGTCTAGACTAGGTAAAAAAATCCATTTAGCTTTTATCACAGTTGTGCAGATTAAACACTGTGAATTGGATCATTAAAGAAGTGGCAGTGATTATCAGTTGTCTATTGGATTTTCCTAGCTGCTTTTCATGGCATTTTATGACCAAGCTCGATTGTTTACAGATAATAGAAAAGAAAAATCTCTGGGACTTCTCACACGGAATTTTGTCAAGCTCTTTGTTTGCTCTAAAGTGAGTAGGAACTTGAGTGTGTTGATTCTTCATTGATTTTTTGTCAGAAAATATCTGTTTATTTGGTACTTACCACTAATTTATTTTCAGGCAGATCTAATCTCCCTTGATGAAGCTGCAAAACTATTGTTCGGGGATGCTCACAATTTGTCAATAATGAGAAGTAATTATCTCAATTTTGGTTTTTCTTTAATCTGAAATTAGTTTTGTTTTGCTGATGATCTCCATATGCCTGCAGCAAAAGTAAGACGGCTCTATGACATTGCAAATGTGTTGTCTTCCTTGGAACTTATTGAAAAGGTGTGGCAAACGCTTATCTAAATATTAAATGAATCAATCATAATTAAAATTCCTTTAGTCTCTAAGTTTCAATAATGATATGCAGACTCATACAGCAGAAGCCAGGAAACCAGCATTCAAGTGGTTGGGTTGGAGAGGAAAACCTGAGAGTGGATCTGGTGATGCTTTGACCGAGTCAAGGAAAAGAAAATTTGGAGCTGATGTTACTAATATTTGTTTCAAAAGAAGTCAAGTAGATTCTTCAGCTGATGGAGATAGAAACGACAATTTAAAATTGCCAAACCAAATAAAAGTTGAGAATGTAGTAACAATGGCTGATAGAAGCACTTCGGGTCAGGATTCCTCAAAGAGTTACCACTTTGGCCCTTTTGCTCCTGTTACAGTGGCCAAAGTTGGTGGTTCTGATAATAAAGTGACTCAAACTCATGACTGGGATAGTCTTGAGTCTACTTACCGTCCTCGATATCACAACGAAGGTATATAACCTAACTCAGTAGCCTTGTGTCCTCCCCCATGGCTCTATATTTTGTAATCATATTGGTAAATTTTGTCCCATGTAATTGAAAGTGAGATTGAACATACTTGAACAATGTCATTGCTTATTTACGTCATCCAGTTGCATATTCATCCGTACACTCTTTACCTATAGCTTTCAGTATTGCGATTGCATTGACCCGTTAACATCCACCAAAGCTTGCAAACTGAGAGCAATATTTCATGTTACTGTAGCGACCCATCTTTTAAGTTGACCTAGAAATACTCATCTGAGATAATCTGTCATTTGGTTTTATTTTCAAGGTTTTGCAGTAGAACATGTGTTATATCAATATTAAGCTGATTTTACTGCTAATTTTTGTAGCCTTGAGAGAACTTTTTGCTCATTACATGGAAGCATGGAAATCATGGTGCACTGAAGTGCTGGCAAGAAAGCAATACAAGTCTTCTGATGCTTCACCTCTCTGCATTTTAATGGACTCCAAATGATTTGGACAGCTTCGTAATCCCTTTTACTCTTTTAAGTACTTCCAAGTTCAACGGGGAAAAGGAAGAGATGAGGTCTAAGGTTGGATCCAAATGCTCTATTCCCAAACTGATTTACGCCTATTCTCCGGATATTTTATTTGAATGTTCGGATTTTACACATTTCCTGTGTGCAGCACTTGATTACACGCATATTTTATTCAATGTCTACCGGCTAATGTATTCAAGCAAGTAAAGAATATTAATAAAACGTGTCATTTGGCTTGCCACGTTAAATTGAATTGAAATGTAAAACTGTGCGAAGGTTTTAAATAAAAATGAAATTTAAAAATTCAAATTCACTTGATCTGTGAGTATCCTACAAGAAGATTTTTAAATATTTGACAAGCGACATGTCACAGCAAACTATCAATTTTCTTTATTACAATTTCTGGATGTCAATTTACAAATTGGCAAAACAAGTCCAAAAACAAAATATTGCATCAAATTATATCACTGCACAGAGAGAGAGAGAGAGAGCTGCCGAAAGGATGTGGGGCTATCCAGGTCCATTATAAGATTATTTCCTCCTGAACACTAACATTAAGTGTCTTGTTTGGAAGAACAATGCTGTTAAGCACCACGACTTCATCTTCAACACTAACAGCTTCACCTGGACCAAAGTAAATAACATGAGATTCTGCAAACCTGGAACTTCTCTAGCTAGGAAGGAAAACAACTGCAAGTGAAAAGAGGATTTCCGAATCTAGAAAATACCAAGGATTGTAATCCCAAGTTTGGCATTGAAATCTCCTGCAGCCTGTCACCAGAGTTTATTCAACTTAACAGACCAAAAAGCTACCATGTGTTACTGGTAAACGCATGCAGACTATAACAAATAATAGCACAATTATATATATATTTTTTTTATAAAAAAAAAGAAACTGAGTAATGTATATCAAGTTACGATATCAAAGAACAATAGAAAATCAACAAAAGTAGGGAAATCACCTAACTTTTAGACCAATGGTAATCTGAAACTAGCTTAATATTACAATTGTGATTCTGATATTCACCATCACTATTTGTGGCATGGATGTTGAGAAACATCCTTCCATGTGATTTACCCTTCCCAATGTCAAATGATGCACTCAAGGAAGTCGAGGAGAATCAGTTTAGTTATATTGATTTAGTTTTTAATCTTAACATTAGGAAGCTAATATTTCTCTTAATTAGAAAATATTAGCAGTACTTTTATTATCAGGAATTCTATTATTATTTGGAAAATAGGGGTTTATTTTATTTAGGGTTTCTCGTCCTAATATTAAAAGGATTAAAAACACTCTAAATATAGGCTTTGGTCCTCTACATATTTTAATAGATTAAATTTTGATGATTGACAATTGATAATAACATTATTATTAAGAATTCTTTTCTCACCCCTTTAATCCCTATTGTCCTATGGCTCTACATCATGATCCTTTGTTCTGACATTGTCATGAGTAAGAATTTACAGAAGTAGCATATATGATGCTCAACAGTCAATCACTGAGAGTCGAAGGTACCACAAGAAAGCTAACTTGCCTGGACCCTGGCCCATCTCCCAATGGATGACTTCCATCCCACAATTGAATGAATAACAACTGCATTTTCCTGGGAAATGAGAAAAAACACGCGGTCAAGTTTGTGATGAGCTTTTGTGCATTCCACCCAAACTCCTATATTTCTTTGTGTAACAATACATAAAATCCAACTCTAGAACACTTTAAACCCATTAATTCAGTCCCTACCATGACTTGAACATCATCTAGGATGATACAACTGATGAGCCTTGCACCTGGTCCTATACGGGCATTAGCAGATATCGAGACATTGGGACCAATCTGTTTCATCAAATTCCAGAAACTCAATATCACAGATGAAGTAGAAAGGCGGAAAAGGAAAATTAAATTTCCATGTCATTTGCCTTTAATTTTTTTACTTTCACAATGATACAAAATAAAAACTGAACCAACACATTCTGAAATTTGCAAGGTGGTCTAGAGGTATGTATGGGCACCTGATTCTCCTAAACATCCATTCAACAGGTTGGATTGCAACCATAAGAATAAGGCCCAACTACACATTACGCTAAACAGATTGCATTAACCAGCAATAGTTCACTCATTCTGCACCTCTAAATCAAACATCAGAAACACGTTGGACAACTTACCTTAGCAGTCGGATGAACTTTTGCTGATGGATGGATATAAACATCACCAACGATGGTGGCACTCTTTGAGCCATCTCCAATAGCCAAAAGATGTGGGGAGGTGTGCCGGAATTGAGCAAGATACAAGGCAGAACATTTTACGGACATTCTGCAAGTATTGGTTTGGGAAAAGGTCACATGAGTGCTCTAAAGTGAAAAACAAGATTAAAACTACCATGTAAAATAGTTTGGCATACCCGGGAGTTTTAATTTGCTCCCAGAAATCCATGGTTTCATATGTATATAGCTGCTTTTTCCCTGCAAGTGGTGACAGGATATCTTGATCCAGTCTCACAAAATCTGTGGGAAGAATCCTGTTGAAGAATAAGAAGTTGAACAGTGGGTTCTATTAATTCCAAAAGTGAGTAATTGCAATACTACTAGGCTCCATTTGGATAAATGACAATTTAGAATAAGGTGGTATTTGTTTATAATTGTCACTTGAAATACAAATTCAGATCCACCTCCATTTCAAATGTCTATGAAAATGAACTCTGATAGACATTTGAATTAGAAAGGAAAATAAAAATCTTAAGGATTTGGGTTAGCATCTGAATTTTTCCAAGCAAAATTGTAAATTTATGAGTTCATGTACATAATATATGAAGCTTTAAATTCATACTAACCCAATCAAAGCCTACATCCCAGTTGGATACAAGAGATACATCTAATTGAAGTTTCTTATAGTTAAAATATGGTTGCTATTTAATCTTTCTAATTGGAAAGATCTTGTCAAAAGTAATGACAAAATACATAATTCTGTTGAGTACAATCATTACCTTGCTTGATACAAATATTAAAATTCTCCCACTTTAGCAGCAAAAGTAATTAACCATGAAACTGAAAATAGAGATATAGGAACAAAGGCAAAATGCATAATGTCGCATAAGCTACACCTAACTGGCCGATGTTTTCAAGATTAAATATACTAATAATTTATCAGCTTAGAGGCATCAATTCCATAAAGATGAAAAGGTATCATGGAATTGGCATACCTTGTGGCTGATTGTAGCGCTTCAAAGCTGGAAAGACGTCTGAGATTAGCTGCAAAAAGGTAAACAGAATTTGATTGCATGCCAGGGATTCTAACAATATAAATAGCTACAAGAAATGTTATAAATGTACAAATAAAATTCAATTCAACAACAAATACTTAGTTGATGCATATTTTAGACTGAAAAATCAAAACCTAGTTTAAAAATTTAAACCAATAAATAATTAAGAAACAGTCCATGCAAGAAACCATAAGAATTTGGTTCAAACCAAAAAAGAAAACGAATGAATTGATTTAATCCAGAAATTTGATTTGGCTTTCTCAGTAATTGATTGGGTTTTTACTTGAGAAATGTATCTATCCAATTCAGTTTCATTTTCTGAGGAAAAAAAATCAGTAGAACCAAACTAAACTGAATAATTTAATCATTTAACTAATTGTTATTAGGTCTATAATAAGAGTTAAATATGAATTATAACTGAAATTAGGTATGAAAGCTCAAAACAGGCCCAATATGAAGATCAAACCAAATCTGAAACAATTTGGTTTGGTTTGATGTGCTATTTATTTTAGTTTACTCGGTTTTTCAATTTTCCAGACTGAACAAACTGAGAAACTGATGCTTACCTCTAATCTACTCTTGTGTGCTTTGATCTGCTATAAATTTTGGTTTACTTGTTTTTAAGTTTTCCTGTCTGAATCAAACTGGACTGACTGATACTCAACCCTAATCTATGCTTGTGTGCTACACTATTCGAGGTATATCACTTCTTTTCTCATCATTATCATTTTAGCTTAGCATGTATCACTAACCTCTATCTTTCCATTGAGAATAAACACCCCGGATGGCTGTAAATATATCTGGTGTAAAAACATATACGCCACAATTTATCAGGTCGCTAACCTGCATGCAGCATAACATGGAGAAAGGTTAGAGATAAAGCAAGGGAGGGAAGAATTGAGGATAATTTAAGGTAGTGAATATTAGAAATGCTACAGATTGTTATTTATTTTTTCCCCCAAAAAGAAGGAAAAAAGAGAATCAAAAGTAATAGTTGTGTCAAGATAGTTACTTCTCAAATAGCAGATATTTGTAGAGAAAAGCTGACCTTTTTGAAACATAATATGACATACTGTCTTGATTGACTTTACTTTAAAGCAAAAGGAAAAATTTTATAAATCATTTCTCAGAAAGCAAAAGTAAAAAGGTTGTATCAAATGGACTCTTCTAAGCAATAGCAAAAGCTTGACATCGTGCTAAATTTCAAAAGAATCTCCAAGTGGTACATACAAAAGTTTCAGGTTTCTCTGTGTAATGCAACAATTCTTTGGTGTCTGGATCAGCTACCAATTCACCAAACTGACTGGCTGACTCAGCAGAAACCTGCAAGGAAAAAGATAATGCAGCCAAAACATGCAGATACAGACAATTATGCCACCGGAAGACAATACCTCAAACAGATTTTCCTACATCAAAAATTTTACATTCGACTAACCTTGATTACAAGAATGGTTCCCATGCCACCATATCTTCTATGAGCCTCTGCAGAAGTTAAAGGAAAATAGAAATTAAGATTTCTGCCAGAAAAATGTAAACTAAAAATAATGAACTTGCAATGTAGAAGCCGTTTTCTCAATTCAACCATAAGCACAACAAAAATATCACAACCTCAGGAAAAAAAATTGCCTCATCAAAAGTGCCTGATATTTCTAAGAATAATTAAACAAATCATGAAATCAATTCAAGAATTGAAGGAGATTTTATTGACAGAAGAAGGTGATTACCAAGCATTTCTGGGAGTGGGAAACTGCAGCAAACATCACAATTCAACAAGAAGATATGAGACTGCAAAAGGATGATCAAGCATCACTGTTCATGTGCAAAGTAAACATTGTCTAATTCTTATCTCCAGAACATGTTAATTCATGTATGTTCGATAACGTCAGAGATGAAGATGCATAAGGGAACATTAAAAAGAAAAATCTGAGGTTAAGATGAAAACCGGACTGTCTTCCATGATTATGTCTCTGAAGTTATAAAGCCCACCAGCTGATCCATGAGGCTTGTCTTCCCTCAAATATCTAGAAGCAAAGATTAGTAAGCAGCAAAGCTTGGGAAATAAAATAACTGATAAAGTAAATCATCAAAGTGAATTACCTCACAGGGACTTTAAGCTCATTTGAGATTGATGAAACATATAATGCGAATTCCCGTTCCTCATAGAAACCAATAAGATAGATCTGTGCTAAGTTTGGAATCTGAAACAGAAAAGATTCAATCTCAAAATTTGGTGGGAATGAAAATTCGACAAAAGAGTGTTAAGTGTCTGAAACAAGGAATTAACAAACTGATGATTGGATATCCCGAAATTTCTACATTTGGTATTTAATGACAGATTAAGATACCCTTTTGCAAGCAGATATTGGATGATGAACCATTGGTTTTCCCGCTAAAGGAAAAAGAGGCTTGGCGACATTCAAAGACAATGGCCGGAATCGAGTCCCTGGAAAGGTATCCCATCGCAGTTCTCAAAAGAATTAGACAATTAT
The DNA here is from genome assembly GCF_001659605.2 of Manihot esculenta. Lineage (NCBI taxonomy): Eukaryota > Viridiplantae > Streptophyta > Magnoliopsida > Malpighiales > Euphorbiaceae > Manihot > Manihot esculenta. Next base: position 5,876,306 of record NC_035174.2, on the reverse strand, counting down.
TGACAAATTGCATAAAATGGGATAGCAATATTTGGAATTTAAAAAAAAAAGAGCGAGAAAGAAAAAAAATTTCAAAACGCAGAAACAAAGTTGAAGAAGCTAAACAACTTTTGATCCGAAACGGGAATGCAGAACCGAGAATTTCTAAACAACAATAGCATATTTTAGCTAAGAATTTCGAGCAAAGCTATACCTTTAGTGGGTCCACCGACCATGATCACAGCTACAACCTTCTCTCCAGAACTACCCATCTCCAATGAACACAAACCCAGATCTCCAATTCCCGAGTTACGAATAATGTCCCTTTATTTATGAATAACAGAGGCTCAAATGTTCAAAGCACTAACCGCTCAGTTGTACAACATAATGTCTTACCGTCCAATTCATTGTTCACTATAAGCCAAATTAGCTCAATTTAGATCCAAACATCTGCACTTTTGGCTAGTAGTTAACTCTCTTTTTGTGTGTGTGTGTGTGTGTGTGTGAGAGAGAGAGAGAGAGAGAGAGAGAGAGAGAGAGAAGGGGGGAGCTAGAGAAGGGGTTGGTCAAACAAATGGGATAATAGACAAGGGGATATTGAAGATCTACTAAAGGTGTCGGTAGTGAAAATGAAGGAAATTGTATTGCAGAGATGAAGACCAGAAGCCACTCGATAGCGATAAGTACGCTGATACGGCCAGAGTAGAGAAGTTTTATTTATTTATTTGAGAAGAGAAGTTTCTCTGTTATTTCCAAGGGACCCGAACTCGTAGTCGTGTGGCTGGTTTGGTTACTTTAGGTAGGAGAGAGAGAGAGAGAGAGAGAGAGAGAGAGAGGGATTTCAGACATCAGTACCAGAATCAGTTGGACCTTTTGGCGGGTCCCGACAACCGGTGACCCCCATCGACCATTTTATCTTAACCCACAAGGATATTCTTTACTCCTAATCAATCTTTTTTGTTTTTAGAAATACTCCTAATCAATCTTAAGTAAAAAGATTTGGAAAAAAAAAAAATATCGTTGGATCTTGGAACTACCGGCTGTCCGGCTCCCTAAAATAAATAAAACAAATGAGAAAGAAAAATTAGAGATAAAAAAGTTTTCATTATTTTTATATTTAGTTGAGATGAAATAATTAGTTCCCATGTATATATTTAGTTGAATTTGACAAAAAGTGTACGGACAATTTTTAAAGTTACAAAAATCTTCCTATATTTTATAGATTGTTGTTGAAATTCTTTTAAGAAAAAAATTTATAATTTTATCGTTCAAAAAAAAAAAAATTGTCTTTTAACATTTTGCTCTTTTTATTTCACTACATAATCGTTTATCTTCCTTTATTTTCATCTCACTATAAAATTATTTGCTCAGGGGGAAGCATATCTTTTCCATTCATAATCACATATAGAGTTTCATTCTAATGTGAGTAAGAAGAAAGCACATTTCTCTCTTGCTCTGTAATTTCTATTTGGCATTGTAGCTAATTAGTTCACTTCATTGTGGAAGCTACCTCCCCATGCCATGTATTTATAGCATTTATGTAGACTGGGTTAACGGCAATGAACTGGGCTATGGATTAAGGGCGAGACACACCACCACATGAAGTAATACTGGGCGACGAACTCTGCTGAAAACATGATAGTACTTACAAGAGAAAGGCTAGTTGTATACTTGTGAGCATTTCAAAGTTTTTCTAAAAATTTACTCTACATGTCCAGTTTAGTACACAGTATCATTTTATTCCGGTTGTTCTTCTAGCACATCTGCAGTTGATTTTTAGTTCTCACAAGGATCTCTTACAGCTTTGAAGGAGACTCTACCAACCAAATGGTTCATCAGAGATGTTTGAGTCACCTGCTTCACACTCAAGTAGTTCTCAAGTCCCCTGTAAAAAATTAAAAATTAGGGGGAAAAAGAGTCAGCATTTAGCTCTCCATTCAGACTATAATCTGACATGTTTCAATTACTCTACAACTAAACAGTGAATATGTAGGAGACTTGGTCTCAGCACAACTCAATTCCCTCTATTTTACGCCAAAAGACACGGGGAAAGAAATCATTTTGTGTTATTCTGGTCCTAAATGTTTGGCTTAGTTGAGAATATTTTTTTTTGCACATCCAATTTAGGTAATTAAGGCCATACCATGCTCCTAATTCACGCCCAAAACCACTACGCTTGAGGCCTCCCCATGGAGCTTGACAGAAGCATGGCTGTGAGCAATTAACCTATACAATACCTGCCCGGAAAGCCTTAACAGCAGGGACACGGAAAAAACAACTCATTAATTAAATAATCTCATTTAACTATTGCATTTTGATTATTTTAAAGACACATTGTTACTTCAAGCCTCACTTTGCTTACACGATCACACCTTTCCAGATCATTTGATATCACAGCAGCACCTAAGCCATAGCTGCGGAGCATCCACACAATGTCAGAAAAAGGGATGAGGGACAACGTGAAGGCAGGCAAGAGAAGGGAAGTGGAGAAAAACAGCCCAAGAAACAAAGGAAAACTACCAGACCGAGATACACCCAAACAGAGTATTCAGGTACAACCATTATAATCATTGAGATATGAGAATTAACTCACTGAGTGTCATTTGCCAATTCAATGGCTTCATCTTCTGTGCTAAATGTTTTAACAACAGGTCCAAACACTTCCTCTCTCCAAATTTGCATTGACGTATTTACATCAGTTATGATGGTTGGTTCAATAAAGAATCCCTTGTTTAAATGCTGCAGTTCATCGGCAAATAATTCCAATAACCGCACAGATTGGCATGCAGAACAGCTCCAGCAATGGAAAAGCAGGAATTATACATACCTTTGGACGAGCTCCACCAAACAAAATGGTTGCACCTTCACTCTCAGCAGTTAAGATAAATTTCAATATTTTCTCATACTGCAACAATGAGTAAGAAGTTAAGTACCATCTTTGATTCATTAGACTGAGTTAAAAGTTTGAATAAATAGATTTCATGACCATATGGGCTGTTGCACAACATGCATGTTAAGTAATTGCCCCATAGATCCTATATATCTATCTATATGAAGAAGAAATCATGTAAGAATGTCAAAGGTGATTCTTATTTGTACAAATGGTACTTGGATTTTAATTATCATGGATCTTTCAAGAGTAGATTTAACAAATGGTTACCTGCCCTCCGCTGACAACTGGGCCAAGTCTGCAACCTTCTTCTAAGGGATCTGATATTTTAATGTTTTTGCACAATTTAACAAGCCTGTCCACCAATTCAGTTGCAATGTTTTCCTGAAACATTGAATTGGGCATGTATCTTCATGAGGTATGGCATCAAAGAATTACAAATTCAAGTTGCATATGCTAAATTAACAAACTCATGGCAGCAGATACTCCTTAACTTTTCCCTCCACTCTTTGTAAATCTACCATAAAAATTTAGTTGGCTCTGCTCCTGCCTAGTGAATTCCTTGTCACCATAACCACAGTACAGGCTAGTATTTATTGCTATGTTTTAAAAGTACAACTTTTGTAAGAAGCAGAGGAGTTCCCAATAAAAACTTCGAAGATAAAGGATATTTGCAACAAGTTTCATGTGTGTTAAGATGAGTCATTTGCTGTCATTTCAGAGTTGGAAGGTTTTCCCAGAGAATTTCTTTTTCCTTTTCTGTTCATTTTCACTCGCTAGATCTGTTTCCACATTTTGTTGGCAGATTCTTATTTGAATCATAGGATGTGTCCAACTCTTTTCTTGTGGACTTTGGTGGTTAAATGTGCTAGCTAACATATTTGTAGCCCAGGGAGATGAATTTATTATTCTTTTCAGAATACCAGTGATTATGGATCTCCTTAACAGGAACTTCAGTTAGTTGAGTGCTGATTCAATAGTAAAGCAGTGGGACATTGATACAGCCTAAAGATCGACAATACAAAAACCTAAATGAAGTTTTATGCACCTACAGGCTACACTACTTACAGTACTTGATTAACAGTATGTCAAGAAAGGTTCAACTTTCAGCAGTACTTGTATCACTATGTCAAGAAAGGTTCAACTTTCAGTTTAACCTCTAGAATTTGAGCTTTTCTCATTAGCTAGTAGCTGATTTTATTTTATTGTTTTATTTAGACAATGTTACAAAAATTTATTAATCACACTTTTATCTCCAAACAATTTTTTATGTCAATACATTATTTATAATTATAAGAAATAATACATAAATACAGTAACATTATAATAATAACTAAATTAGTTGTCATGTTCTTTCTTTTATATATATATATATATATATATATATATGGTGTACACTAACTATATTTTTAATTTTCGTATAAAGTGTATACTAAATCAATAAATATATGTCTATTTCAACAATAAAATACATAAAGTTGATCCATATATATATACCCCATGAGTAATTTAGACATCAACAATAATGATTAGACAAGCTTTTACCAAATCGCCTTTGAAATATCAACTACAATCAGTTATCAACAATAACTATCAATTATTAGCCAGTAATTCTATCCAACAATTAAACCAAATAGGTCCCGAATAAGATTGAACTGATGTTGACTTTGTAATTCCTTTTAAAGGAATAAAGTAAAAGATAATTTAGCATTTATGTTTTTCCCTTATTTGATTTGCTTTATATATTGGACCTAATTTTTCACTTCGTGTCTATGCTGTGATGTTCATGTTACATGTGAAAAATCAAAATTTGATGCATCCAACAAACTAGCAAATTCCTTAGTTCTATAATATTACACACAACACCTTAAGATTAATGCAACCACACAGAACTTCACATTGTTTATCTGATTCAGTGCTACATAAATCCAGGACATTTTCACACTTACATGCACGAGAAGACGAGATGTTGCGCTGCATATCTGACCATTTGTCCAAAAGCAACCAAAGGCAGTCCATTCAACAGCTGTTAGATGAAAGAATAAATAAATTAGTATTAATATCATTACCTGAATAAACATATGAATTTCTCCCCAATGATAGGGATGTATTTTATCAGATGCTGTAGAAAGATAATATTTGTTGTATTTCACAATAGAGATTACAACTTATTTATACATGATAGACGGTATCTAAATAGGAAGAAAAATCAAGCTTATGATTATACAATCCCTAAGATTAAGCAACTGACCCATCTATCAATATTTACTTCCTATATTAACATATTTATTTTCTATAACTTATAACACTCCCCCTCAAGTTGGATCATAAATATTAATTATGTCCAACTTGTTACATATATAATCAACTCGAGTTCCATTTAGAGCTTTAGTAAAAATATCTCCTAATTGTTCTCCAGTTCGGATATGTCCTGTTGATATTATCTTTTGTTGGACTTTTTCACGAACAAAATGACAATCAATCTCGATATGTTTAGTCCTCTCGTGAAATACTGGATTGGAGGCAATGTGGATAGCTGCTTGATTATCACACCACAACTTAGCAGGCACCAAATTTGTGAACCCAACTTCTTCCAACAATTGACGTACCCACAAGATTTCACAAATGGCTTGTGCCATGGCTCGATATTCAGATTCAGCACTAGAACGGGAGACCACATTTTGCTTCTTACTTTTCCATGAGACCAAGTTACCTCCCACAAAAACACAATACCTAGTAGTTGACCTCCTATCAACTTTCGAGCCTGCCCAATCAGCATCAGAAAATCATTCAATATTTGTGCCCATGGTTACCATAGAATAGGTCTCGCCCTGGGGCTCCTTTAGGGTAACAAAGAATTTGTCCCAGAGCATCCCACTGGGCAACAGTAGGAGAGGACATAAACTGACTTACCACACTCACTGAATATGCAATATCAGGACGAGTTACCGTCAAATAATTCAGCTTGCCAACTAATCTTCTATACCTTCCAGGATCTGCAAATGGCTCACTGTCTTCTGTGGTAAGTTGAAGGTTAGGAGTCATTGGGGCACTGCAAGGCTTAGCATCCAATTTTTCTGTTTCTGCCAACAAATCAAGAACATATTTTCTTTGAAATAAGAAGATGCCTTTCTTACACCGCATAATTTCGATTCCCAAGAAATATTTCAAGGAACCCAAATCCTTTGTATGAAACAGTGTTTTAAGAAATTTTTTTAGGGATGTGATGCCAGCAATGTCACTTCCTGTAATGACCATATCATCCACATATACTACAAGCAGAATTACTACACTATCAGAATTTCTATAAAACACTGAGTGATCACACTTACTTATCGTCATTCCAAACTGTTGGACAACCTTAC